>NC_138777.1:4106570-4761570 GCF_965119305.1 Pelophylax lessonae
GTGTGCAATACATATAAAATATCATACAATAATATACAGGATGTAAAAATTTTCTTTACAACAGTATCTCACAAAAGTAAGTACACCCCTATGTACTATGGACGCCAGTTCCGGGGTGATGCCTCTAGCTGCAGGAATCACTCCGGTACAAGCACTTTCCCAAAATATCGGCAATATCGGTAACCTCAGGGGCCGATTTCAATATATCGGGAAAAGTGCATATCGGCCCTCAATATATCAGCTTTGCCGATAATCGGTCGATCCCTAATTTGGATATAACAATCCAATCAGATGAAATCAATCCGATGTACCGTAGTGACAATACTCACAGCCGGACAGAGGAGCCGCCGGCTGACCGAGGATAGCAGCAGGTGACGTAGTGAAGCTCCACCTTCCGTACGCATTAAGTCCAACAGGACTTCGTCAGCGGGGGTGGAGCCATGCCGTCACCCTAGCATCATGACCACCCACCTAATATTAAGTAATATTAAGTAGGTCCCCCTTCCCTGACCTATTGAAGGTATGAAGGTAAGACCTCTGAAGGTATGCCATGGTATCTGGCACCAAGCTAATGTTGGTTTGTAAGTGAAGAATACCCCTCTAACATACTCCAGAATATACTCCTAACACAGACAGCACATGCAATGATTTTATAAATGTGATTTCTCTCATTCTATATTAGGTTTGAATATAAAAAAATAAAAAAAATGATATACACACATATATATATATATATATATATATATATATATATATATATATATATATATATATATATACATATATATATATATATATATATATATACATATATACATACATATATATATATATATATATATATATATAATGTATATATATATATATATATATATTTGTTTTATATATAGATTTTTTTTATATTCAAATCTGATAACAATCAGGAGAAAACACATTGTTAAAATCATTGCATGTGTTGTCCGTGTTAGGAGTATATTCTGGAGAATATTAGAAGTGTATTCTTAAGTCAAAAACCAACTTTGGCTTGGTACCAGATACCTTCAGAGGTCTAGCGGAGTCCATGACTCGATGGGTTATGGTTGTGTTGCCGGCAAATGGGGGACCTACTCAATATTAGGTGGGCCACCTGCTGGCACTGCCCTTTTTTGACAGCACATGACATCACGTGATGTCATAAGAGGGCGGGGCCACTCGACTACATCACCCGGTAGCACCACCAACTTCTGATGTCACTTGCCTATAAAAGAACTGTCAAAGCTGAAGATCGGGCATACGGCAGGTAGCCTCTTAGTGTTTTTTTTCTATTTTTCTTTTTTTCGGGTCGGCGGGCGTTGTGATGGAGGATGCATTTACATCGAGTGACACTATTTTCTTTTTCTTTTTAATAAAGGACTTGTAAAAAACTGTTTCCTGTGGTTTTTATTTTTTTACACTTTTTGGTGAATGGGCAGAGGTACGACGTACCCGATACCCAATCACATTTGAGGGGAGCCCGGGATCTGGGGGCCCCCTTGTTCAAGTGGGCTTCCAGATTCCGATAAGCCCCCCACCCACAGACCCCGATAAACCACAGCCCAGGCTTGTCGGGAAGAGGCCCTGGTCCCCATCAACATGGGAACAAGGTTCTTTGGGGTGGGGAGGTGCCACCCCAGCCCCCAAAGCACCCCCCCCCCATGGTGAAGGCATGTGACATGGTTTGGGGGGGGGGGGCGCTTGCTTGTCCTCCCCCCTTTCCTGATCTGCCAGGCTGCATGCTAGGATAAGGGTCTGGTATGGATTTTGGGGGGGACCCTACATCATTTTTTTTTTCAATTTTGGCATGGAGTTCACCTTAAAATCTTAAGTAGCAGATCCTTTAAGTCCTGTAAGTTGGAAGGTGAGTCCTCCATGGATCGGGCTTGTTTATCCAGCACATCCCACAGAAACTCTATAGGGTTGAGATCTGGAGAATCTGGAGGTCAAGCCAACACTTCAAACACATTGCTGTGTTCCTCAAACCATTCTTGAACCATTTTTTCAGTGTGGCAGAGTACAAATCCGATTCCAAAAAAGTTGGGACACTGTACAAATTGTGAATAAAAACAGAATGCAATGATGTGGAAGTTTAAAATTTCAATATTTTATTCAGAATACAACATAGATGACATATTAAATGTTTAAACTGAGAAAATGTATAATTTTAATGGAAAAATAAGTTGATTTTAAATTTCATGGCATCAACACATCTCAAAAAAGTTGAGACAAGTAGGGATGATCGAACGGTTCGGGTCCACCATCGGTTCGGCCCGAACATTGGGTGTTCGAGGTTCGGCCGAATTTAGAACTTTTTGCCCAAAAAGTTCGGAATTCGGCAACCAGAACCGACCAAAATGCAATGCTTCAGGAAATGGGCTTTAAAAGCCCGTGATTGGACCAGAACCATTAGCAAAAGCCAATTGAGGGGGCAGGAGAATGCTAGGAATGTGATTGGAGTGACTAGGGGGTCCCTAGACCAATCATTAGTGAATACGCCTCCCAGTATATAAGATCGCCCCCGCCATATTCCTAGCATTGTTATACTGGACATGGAAGAGAGTGGAAGCAGTTCTGTTAATTTTACTTTAAAAGTGTCATTTAGCTATTTTTAGTGTGAGGAAAGGGATATCTAGTGTAGTTAGAGTGCTCCTTTACACTTAAGTTAGCTTCAAAAATTTAGTTTCTGTAGGGAAAGTGTTAAGTGTAAGGGGACCGTAGTGTAGTGTAGGGTTAACTGACAGTGACTGCTATGGAAGGGTGACAAAACCCTTCCATAGCAGGGTGACCGCTATAGAGAAATGATCATTTCTCTGAGTTGCTTTGGGACAGGAATATGGCTTCTCACCAGCCAAGCATTTTTCATGCTGCAGGGGCTGCCACTGCCAGTGCTTTTTTGAGGACATGTTTGATGTCAGACATGACATCTGAACATGTGTATAGGGGGTATATATAGACATATATGTCTGTATATATACCCCTAGACATATATAGGTGTGATAGTAGCAGAAATATATGCTTGCGCTAATGAAATCATTTACAGTAATATATTTCTGCTACTATCACACCTATATATGGCTAGGTGTGTATAAACATATAAGTATGTGTGTATATATACCACTATAGACAAGTTCAGATGTTTTGCCTGCCTCAAAAGAACCCAAAAAAATGCCAAAAAAAACGCTAGCGTCAAAAAAAAAATGCCCAGGTGTGTTTTTGCTGGCATTTTTTGGGGGTTTTTGGAGGCAGGAAAAACATCTGAACTTGTGCACAGTACCACTATACACAAGTTCAGATGTTTTTCCTGACTGCAAAGAACCCAAAAAAATGCCTGCTATTAAACCGGCAAGGTGTTACAGCAGAGAAGCCATATTCCTGTGCTAAAAGTTTTCTAATACAAACAATCCTTTTTTTTTTTATGGTTATGGACATGCTACAGAGCTGAAACTTCACAGGTACACATTTTAGACCCCCCAGAGACAAAATCACACAAAAAAAGTTCTTAAAAATTGTCATTTTTGATAAAAAAGCCAATTATTGAAAAAATTAAAAAAAAAAAAAAAAAGAGATTTTTTGATTTTTACTTTGGATTTCAGATCTGGGGGGGGTCTAAAAAGTGTACATGTGAAGTTTCAGCTCTGTAGCATGTCCAGAACCATAAAAAAAGATCATTTGTATTAGAAAACTTTCAGCTCAGGGGGTTGGCTTCGCTGCTGTAACACCTTGCCGGTTTAATAGCAGGCATTTTTTTGGGTTCTTTGCAGTCAGGAAAAACATCTGAACTTGTGTATAGTGGTACTGTGCACAAGTTCAGATGTTTTGCCTGCCTCCAAAAACCCCCAAAAAATGCCAGCAAAAACACACCTGGGCATTTTTTTTTTGACGCTAGCGTTTTTTTTGGCATTTTTTTGGGTTCTTTTGAGGCAGGCAAAACATCTGAACTTGTGTATAGTGGTGTATATACACACATCCATATATTTATATACACACCTAGACATATATAGGTGTGATATATACAGAAATATATGCTTGCGCTAATGAAATCATTTACAGTAATATATTTCTGCTACTATCACACCTATATATGGCTAGGGGTATATATACATATAATTATGTGTGTATATATACCACTATACACAAGTTCAGATGTTTTGCCTGCCTCAAAAGAACCCCAAAAAATGCCAAAAAAAACGCTAGCGTCAAAAAAAAATGCCCAGGTGTGTTTTTGCTGGCATTTTTTGGGGGTTTTTGGAGGCAGGCAAAACATCAGAACTTGTGCACAGTACCACTATACACAAGTTCAGATGTTTTTCCTGACTGCAAAGAACCCAAAAAAATGCCTGCTATTAAACCGGCAAGGTGTTACAGGAGAGAAGCCAACCTCCTGTGCTTAAAGTTTTCTAATACAAATGATCTTTTATTTTATGGTTCTGGACATGCTACAGAGCTGAAACTTCACATGTACACTTTTTAGACCCCCCAGATACTAAATCCAAAGTAAAAATAAAAAAAATCTCTTTTTTTTTTTTTTTTTTAATTTTTCAATAATTGGCTTTTTTTATCAAAAATGACAATTTTTAAGAACTTTTTTTGTGTGATTTTGTGTCTGGGGGGTCTAAAATGTGTACCTGTGAAGTTTCAGCTCTGTAGCATGTCCAGAACCAGAAAAAAAGATCATATAGGTGTTAAAGGAGGGTCCCACATCCCTGTTCTTCTGAAAAATTATCTTTTTTTTTTTCATGGTTCTGGACATGCTACAGAGCTGAAACTTCACATGTACACCTTTTAGACCCCCCAGATACTAAATCCAAAGTCAAAATCAAAAAATCTCTCTCTTTTTTTTTTTTCAATAATTGTTAATAGTTAATGGGGCATGACCCAGAACCCTAGGCACTTTTTAGGGGCATTTATTTGGTTTTAGGGCTTAAAAATGGTGTTTTTTGATTACCGAAGTTCGGGTCCCATTGATTTCAATGGGGTTCTGAAATCCGGGCCGAACTTTCGGGAAGTTCGGATGTTCTTGCCGAACCGAACTTTTCAAAAGTTCCATCATCCTTAGAGACAAGGCCATGTTTACCGCTGTGTGGCCTCCCCTCTTCTTTTTATAACAGTCTGCAAACGTCTGGGGACTGAGGAGAAGTTGCCCAAGTTTAAGAATAGGAATGTTGTCCCATTCTTGTCTAATACCGGCTTCTAGTTGCTCAACTGTCTTAGGTCTTCTTTGTCGCATCTTCCTCTTTATGATGCGCCAAATGTTTTCTATGGGTGAAAGGTCTGGACTGCAGGCTGGCCATTTCAGTACCCGGATCCTTCTTCTACGCAGCCATGATGTTGTAATTGATGTAGTATGTGGTCTGGCATTGTCATGTTGGAAAATGCAAGGTCTTCCCTGAAAGAGACGACGTCTGGATGGGAGCATATGTTGTTCTAGAACTTGGATATACCTTTCAGCATTGATGGTGCCTTTCCAGATGTGTGAGCCGCCCATGCCACATGCACTCATGCAACCCCCATACCATCAGAGATGCCGGCTTCTGAACTGAGCGCTGATAACAGCTTGGGTTATCCTTGTCCTCTTTAGTCCGGATGACATGGCGTCCCAGTTTTCCAAAAAGAACTTCAAATTTTGATTCGTCTGACCACAGAACAGTTTTCCACTTTGTCACAGACCATTATAAATGAGCCTTGGCCCAGAGAAAACGCCTGCGCTTCTGAGTCATGTTTAGATATGGATTATTTTTTGGCCTATAGAGTTTTAGCCGGCAACGGTGAATGGCACGGTGGATTGTGTTCACCGACAATGTTTTCTGGAAGTATTCCTGAGCCCATGATGTGATTTCCATTACAGTAGCATTCCTGTATGTGATGCAGTGCCGTCTAAGGGCCCAAAGATCACCGCCATCCAGTATGGTTTTCCGGCCTTGACCCTTACACACAGAGATTGTTCCAGATTCTCTGAATCTTTGGATGATATTATGCACTGTAGATGATGAGAACTTCAAACTCTTTGTAATTTTTCTCTGAGAAACTCCTTTCTGATATTGCTCCACTATTCTTCGCCGCAGCATTGGGGGAATTGGTGATCCTCGGCCCATCCTGACTTCTGAGGGACACGGCCACTCTGAGAGACACGCCCACTCTGAGAGGCTCTTTTTATACCCAATCATGTTGCCAATTGACCTAATGAGTTGCAAATTGGTCCTCCAGCTGTTTCTTATATGTACATTTAACTTCTCCGGCCTCTTATTGCTGCCTGTCCCAACTTTTTTGGAATGTGTAGCTCTCATGAAATCTAAAATGAGCCAATATTTGGCTGACATTTCAAAATGTCTCACTTTCATCATCTGATATGTTATCTATATTATATTGTGAATCAAATATAAGTTTATGAGATTTGTAAATTAGTCCATTCTTTTTTTTTACTCACAATTTGTACAGCGTCCCAACTTTTTTGGATTTGGGTTTGTACATTATCCTGCTGAAAGAAGCTGCCACCATCAGGGAATACCGTTTCCATGAAGGGGTGTACTTGGTCACCACCAATGTTTAGGTAGGTGGTACTTGTCCAGTACCATCCACATTAATGGCAGGAGCCAAGGTCTCTCAGTGGAACATTGTCCAGGACATCACACTGCTTCCAGGTAAGTATAACATGTTTATGGTATTTAAAAAAAAAAATTGAACCTTTACAATCACTTTAAATATTTAATCCCTACTCCTGGCCTAAACCTCCTCCTCTTCTTACCTGCTTGTGTTCTGTAAATCCTATTGCACTTTGCCACTTACTGTCAGGTTTTATTTTCTTGTTCCACTTACAGAAGGGTGCAGTAAGAGTGAGTTTTTGGTCTTGTCCTCCATTTTCAGTTTCCATGTATAGATCCCAAATCCTTTTTTAGATTTTTTTTTGTGTGCTATTTAAACACAAGAGCCGCCGTCCCGAATCCCACTGATCCTCCTCTTTCCTGAAGACCTCAGAAAATCTCTCTGTCCTAGAACAGCCGCCATTGAAGTTAAAACCCATTTTTTTTTCTTTATCTCCTCTTTTATTTTTCGCCTTTCTCGTGTTATTACAGCGAGACTCTGGGGAGACGCTCCTGATGAACGAACGCGGCTTTCTCCCTTTTTTATATATTAACCGCAAAGTGGATTCAACTGAAGATCCACATCGAGCCACCTGAAAAATAGGCCGCCATAATTAGAAGATGCGCCGCCTGCAGAGCGACACGACGATCGACTTTGATGTCATTTCGTAATTACATCTCAGGTGTGCGTGGGGACGGCTCCCAATTAGACGGGAAATAAACCGCCTTTATCATTGGAGGGAACGCCATTTCCCTTTCATGTTGTTCTTTATAACGAGATCTTCTTTATGTAAAATCCCCAATAGGATACAAATGACTTTCATGGTGTCCTGTGACTGCCAGGTACAGTATCTCACAAAAGTAAGTACACCCCTCACATTTTTGTAATTATTTTATTCTTTCTTTTCATGTGACAACACTGAAGAAATGAGACTTTGCTACAATGTAAAGTAGTGAGTGTACAGCTTGTATAACAGTGTAAATTTACTGTCCCCTCAAAATAACTCAACACACAGCCATTAATGTCTAAACCGCTGGCAACAAAAGTGAGTACACCTCTATGTGACAATGTCCAAATTGAGCCCAAGTAGCCATTTTCCCTCCCCGGTGTCATGTGACTCATTAGTGTTACAAGGTCTCAGGTGTGAATGGGGAGCAGGTGTGGTAAATTTGGTGTTATCGCTCTCACTCTCTCATACTGGTCACTGGAAGTTCAACATGTCACCTCATGGCAGAACTCGAGGATCTGAAAAAAATAATTTTTTCTCTACATAACGATGGCCTAGGCTATAAGAAAATTGCCAAGACCGTGAAACTGAGCTGCAACGCGGTGGCCAAGACCATACAGCGGTTTAACAGGGCAGGTTCCACTCAGAACAGGCCTCACCATGGTCCACCAAAGAAGTTGAGTGCACGTGTTCAGCGTCATATCCAGAGGTTGTCTTTGGGAAATAGATGTATGAGTGCTGCCAGCATTGATGCAGAGGTTGATGGGGTGGGGGTGGGGGGGGGTCAGCCTGTCAGTGCTCAGACCATACGCCGCACACTGCATCAAATTGGTCTGCATGGCTGTCGTCCCAGAAGGAAGCCTCTTCTAAAGATGATGGACAAGAAAGCCTGCAAACAGTTTGCTGAAGACAAGCAGACTAAGGACATGGATTACTGGAACCATCTCCTGTGGTCTGATGAGACCAAGATAAACTTATTTGGTTCAGATGGTCTCAGGCATGTGTGGCGGCAACCAGGTGAGGAGTACAAAGACAAGTGTGTCTTCCTACAGTCAGGCATGGTGGTGGGAGTGTCATGGTCTGGGGCTGTATGAATGCTGCCGGCACTGGGGAGCTACAGATCATTGAGGGAACCATGAATGCCAACATGTACTGTGACATACTGAAGCAGAGCATGATCCCCTCCCTTCAGAGACTGGGCCGCAGGGCAGTATTCAACATGATAACAACCCCAAACACCTCCAAGATGACCACTGCCTTGCTAAAGAAGCTGAGGGTAAAGGTGATGGACTGGCCAAGCATGTCTCCAGACCTAAACCCTATTGAGCATCTGTGGGGAATCCTCAAACAGAAGGTGGAGGAGCGCAAGGTCTCTAACATCCACCAGCTCTGTGATGTCATCATGGAGGAGGGGAAGAGGACTCCAGTGACAACCTGTGAAGCTCTGGTGAACTCCATGCCCAAGAGGGTTAAGGCAGTGCTGGAAAATAATGGTGGCCACACAAAATATTGACACTTTGGGCCCAATTTGGACATTGTCACTTAGGGGTGTACTCACTTTTGTTGCCAGCGGTTTAGACATTAATGGCTGTGTGTTGAGTTATTTTGAGGGGACAGTAAATTTACACTGTTATACAAGCTGTACACTCACTACTTTACATTGTAGCAAAGTGTCATTTCTTCAGTGTTGTCACATGAAAAGATAGAATAAAATGTTTACAAAAATGTGAGGGGTGTACTTACTTTTGTGGGATATTGTACAGGTGTGCATGGGAGGTAAATCTGTTCTTCTGACCTTTTTAGGGCCCCATTTACAATTCTGTTTCCTACATTACGTACATTAAAACGCATAGGAGATGCGGGTTTTGGAAGTAGAGGAACCCCCGGCTACTCAATTCTATGTTTTGCCACGCGATTTTCGGAAATGCACAAAAAACATGCAGCATATGATGCGCATTTCGTCATGAGGCAAACGCGGTTAAATAAACGCACAACGCCCTGTGCTACAAAGTTTGTTACAGTCGCTGCAATGTACAGAGATCACCCAGAGGGGGAGAGTTTTTTTCTCTCTATTCTCTGATTTGCAAAGTTTGGTTAAAAAAAGATCATAGGGAGCTAGACACTGCCGTAGGGAACATTTACCAGTGGTGGTGAGGGGGGGGGGGGGGCTCCTTTAACAAGGCTTAATGTGGTGGTAAACCTCAGACATGAAATATGAACAAAGTATATACCTCTATAGTGTATACTTGTCTCAGTTAACCACTTCTGGACCGGAAGGTTTTTTCCCCCTTAATGACCAGCCCATTTTTTGCTTTTCCGCATTGCGTTACTTTAATGGAAAATTGCGCGGTCGTGCAACATTGTACCCAAATACAATTGATGTCCTTTTTTTCCCCCAAACAGAGCTTTCTTTTGGTGGTATTTGATCACCTGTGCGATTTTAATTTTTTGCGCTATGAACAAAAAAATGCGACAATTCTGAAAAAAAAAAAAACATTCTGCTATATAACATTCTCAATAAAAAAAAAATATATATAAAAATCAATTTTTTTTCATAATTTTAGGCCAATTTGTATTCTGCTACATATTTATGGCTAAAAAAATTGCGTCTACAAACTAGGGGAAAGATTGGTTGGTTTGCGCAAAAGTTATGGCATCTACTAACTACAGGAAAGATTTATGTCATTTTTATTGTTTTTTTTTTTTTACTAGTAATGGCGGAGATCTGCGATTTTTAGCGGGACTGCGACATTGCGGCGGACAGATTGGACCCCTAACTGACATTTTTCACATTTTTTGGGGGGACCAGTGACATTATTACAGTAATTAGTGCTAAAAATATGCACTGTTACTGTACTAATGACACTGGCAGGGAAGGGGTAACCCAGGGGCGATGAAAGGGTTAAGTGTATACCTAGTGGGTGTTTTCTAACTGTAAGGGGGATGGGCTTGTGCAATCAACACAGAGACCTGTGATCCTAAATAGGAGGAGCACAGGCACTCTGTGCTGATTCCTGAGAGAACAACGCTCTGCTGTATTTACAACAGCAGACCGCTGTTCTCTCTCCACGGGGAGTGATCGCGGGTGCCCGGCGGCAATTGCGACCACCGGCCCAGTGAGTCAGCTTCCCTGCTGGCTAATGGGGGTGCGTGCATGCCTCCAGCGGCGCGCGTGCGCCCTAAGGATTGCTCCCACGGATCGCCATGCAGGTAAGGCAATTTGCGTAGCCGAGCCAGTCTGCCGCAGTATATAGGTGGTTAGGAGCACTTTGTATTTGCTTTGTTCCTCTACTATCTGTATGAATCACTTCTGACAATTTTTCTTGACACCAGAAGAAAAAAAGTAATAGGGGAGGGACCTCAAGCGGATTGACAGCCTCAGCTCTGTTCCTGTGAGGTGGGTGACCCTTCCCTCCAATCAGCTGTCACAGCTCTTCTCACAGTAGACTGTGATGTCAGCTCTCCGCCCCCTTTTCTTGAACTCTCAGACAAGCTTTAAAAAATTTAGCACTTTGAATGGCTGTAGAGAAGTGAAGACTGCAGATAAACAGGTACAACTTATGTAGGGTGATTTGTTTCATCTTTGTGTATCACCTGAGGCCAGTCACATGACTGGATATATGCAAGAGTTTACATCCACTTCAAAGGGCAACACTCAAAATATACAAACCCTTTAAAATGGGAGATGCCTTAAACCTGCCCGTGAGGTTACGGAACAGAACGATTAAACCCTTTACAGAAAAAAAAAAACACAAAAGAAAAACAGACCCCCCCATCCATCAGGCCAGGGGGGGTGAGTAGCTTGGTATGGTTTACGAAAGGGGCCCCAGAAGACAGGAAATTGGACAAAACGCGTAGGCCTGAGCCATGTTACGTCATCAGGCTGCCAAGGTATTCCAGCGGAAGTGTGATTCGGCCATATTTGATGCTGTACACAGCGCTGTGTTGCCCATATTGATGTGAGTCCATCATACTTTATTAAATAGACAGTTATATTTGATTTTACACTATGTGGAGCGTTTGGTCTCCTTTCTTCTTTTTAAAGATGGTGTGACTATGGGAAGTGCTGTACTGATCGCATCTCTATCTGGCTGTTCCTAGCTCTGAGCTTGTGTCCTGCCTTCCTTAGACTGGATTTTTAACATCATGCCTCGCATGACTTCTCTATAATCCGAGGGTCATAGTAGTTGGTAAACCTCGGCTGTACCTCTGTGGTGGTGGCAGTTCTGGTGGGGGAGGGACGCACACTGCATGTTATAATTTTGTGGAATATTTTTTGGTCTCTTTATTTTGCTGAATTTTTTTTTTATTATATGAATGAAATACACAGTTTTAGTGAATATTTACAGTGGTATTAAAGACTTTTTCTTTAAAAAAAAAAATAAAATAACAAACATATCATACTTACCTGCTCTGTGTAATGGTTCTGCACAGAGCAGTCCAGGTCCTCCTCTTCTAGGGTCCGTCTTGTTGGGTGCCAGCACAGCAAGCAGCTTGCTGTGGGGGCAGTGAGCAGGCTCGCTCTCAAGGCACTGCTCTGCGTGTCCATTCACACACAGAGCCACACCTCGGACCCCTCCCTTCTCTCCTCATTGGCTCACCGGCTGTAATTGACAGCAGTGGGAGAGAATGGACGCTGAGATTGGCGCAGAGTTCGGTGGACGCCATAAGTCACCCAGATGACTTCGCTGGACACTGAGATTGATGCGGATTTCAGTGGACGCCATAAGTCATGCAGGTGACTTCTCTGAACACTGAGATTGACATGGATTTTGATGGATGCCATAAGTCACGCAGATGACTTTGGTGGACGCAGTAAGTGATGCAGAGGACTTAGCTGGACACCGTGATTGACATTGATTTCAATGGATGCCATAAGTCACACAGATGACTTCGGTGGACACTGAGATTGACGTGGAGTTCAGTGGATGCCACAAGTCACTTCACTGGGCACTGAGATTGGCGTGGAGTTCAGTGGATGCCACAAGTCACTTCACTGGGCACTGAGATTGACGTGGAGTTCAGTGGACGCCACAAGTCACTTCACTGGGCACTGAGATTGATGTGGAGTTCAGTGGATGCCATAAGTCACTTTCCTGGGCACTGAGACTGATTCGGACTTCGGTGGACACCATAAGTCACTTCACGGAGCAATGAGATTGATTCGGAGTTCGGTGGATGCCATAAGTCATGCAGAAGACTTAACTGGACATTAAGATTGACGCGGAGTATGGTGGACACCAAAAGTCACGCAGATGACTTCTCTAGATGCTGTGTTTGACGCGGACTTTGCTGGACGCTGTGATTGACATGGATTACCATGGACGCCATAAGTCACACAGATGACTTCGCTGGAGACCGTGATTGACGCGGAGTTCGGTGGACGCCATAAGTCACTTCACCGGGCACTGAGATTGATTTGGAGTTCGGTGGATGCCATAGGTCATGCAGAAGACTTAACTGGATATTGAGATTGACGCAGAGTTCAGTGGACACCATAAGTCACGCAGATGACTTCTCTGGACGCTGTGTTTGACGCGGACTTTGCTGGACGCTGTGACTGACGTGGATTTCGATGGACGCCATAAGTCACACAGATGACTTCGCTGGACACCGTGATTGACGTGGAGTTCGGTGGACGCCATAAGTCACTTCACTTGGCACTGAGATTGATTCGGAGTTCGGTGGACGCCATAAGTCACTTCAGTGGACACTGAGATTGACGCTGAGTTCAGTTGATGACATAAGTCATGCAGAAGACTTAACTGGACATTGAGAGTGATGCGGAGTTCAGTGGACGCTATAAGTCCCACAAAGGACTTTTCTAGATGCTGTGTTTGACACGGACTATGCTGGATGCTGTAACTGACATGGATTTCGATGGTCGCCATAAGTCACACAGATGATTTCGCTGGACACCGTGATTGATGCGGAGTTTGGTGGATGCCATAAGTCACTTCATTGGGTACTGAGATTGATTCGGAGTTCGGTGGACGCCATAAGTCACTTCAGTGGACACTGAGATTGACACAAAATTCGGTGGATGCCATAAGTCATACAGAAGACTTAACTGGACATTGAGATTGACGCAGAATTCGGTGGACACCATAAGTCACACAGGTGACTTCTCTGGACGCTGTGTTTGACGTGGACTTTGCTGGATGCTGTCACTGACATGGATTTCAATGGATGCCAAAAGTCACACAGATGACTTCGCTGGACACCATGATTGATGTGGAGTTTGGTGGACGCCATAAGTCACTTCACTGGGCACTGAGATTGATTCGGAGTTCGGTGGACGCCATAAGTCATGCAGAATACTCAACTGGACAATGAGATTGATGCAGAGTTTAGTGGACGCTATAAGTCACACAGAGAACTTCTCTAGACGCTGTGTTTGATGCGGACTTTGCTGGATGCTGTAACTGACATGGATTTCGATGGATGCCATAAGTCACACAGATGACTTTGCTGGACACTGTGATTGACGCGGAGTTTGGTGGATGCCATAAGTCACTTCACTGGGCACTGAGATTGATTTGGAGTTTGGTGGATGCCATAAGTTATGCAGAAGACTCAACTGGACAATGAGATTGATGCAGAGTTTAGTGGACGCTATAAGTCACACAGAGAACTTCTCTAGACGCTGTGTTTGATGCAGACTTTGCTGGATGCTGTAACTGACATGGATTTCGATGGACGCCATAAGTCACACAGATGACTTTGCTGGACACTGTGATTGACGCGGAGTTTGGTGGATGCCATAAGTCACTTCATTGGGTACTGAGATTGATTCGGAGTTCGGTGGACGCCATAAGTCACTTCAGTGGACACTGAGATTGACACAAAATTCGATGGATGCCATAAGTCATACAGAAGACTTAACTGGACATTGAGATTGAAGCAGAATTCGGTGGACACCATAAGTCACGCAGGTGACTTCTCTGGACGCTGTGTTTGACGTGGACTTTGCTGGATGCTGTCACTGACATGGATTTCAATGGATGCCAAAAGTCACACAGATGACTTCGCTGGACACCATGATTGACGTGGAGTTTGGTGGACGCCATAAGTCACTTAACTGGGCACTGAGATTGATTCGGAGTTCGGTGGACGCCATAAGTCACTTCAGTGGACACTGAGATTGACGCCGATTTCGGTGGACGCCATAAGTTATGCAGAAGACTTAACTGGACAATGAGATTGATGCAGAGTTTAGTGGACGCTATAAGTCACACAGAGAACTTCTCTAGAGGCTGTGTTTGACGTGGACTTTGCTGGATGCTGTAACTGACATGGATTTCGATGGATGCCATAAGTCACACAGATGACTTTGCTGGACACTGTGATTGACGTGGAGTTTGGTGGATGCCATAAGAAACTTCATTGGGTACTGAGATTGATTCGGAGTTTGGTGGATGCCAAAAGTCACTTCAGTGGACACTGAGATTGATGCGGAGTTCGGTGGATGCCATAAGTCATGCAGAAGATTTAACTGGATATTGTGGATGCCATAAGTAACTTCACTGGGCACTGAGATTGACGTGGAGTTGGGTGGATGCCATAAGTCACTTCACTGGGCATTAGGATTGATTCGGAGTTCGTTGGACGCCATGAGTCACTTCAGTGGACACTGAGATTGACGTGGATTTCGGTGGACACCATAAGTCATGCAAAAGACTTAACTGGACATTAAGATTGACGTTGACTAAGGTGGACACCAAATGTCACGCAGATTACTTCTCTAGATGCTGTTTTTGATGCGGATTTTGCTGGATGCTGTGATTGACATAGATTTCCTAAGATGCCATAAGTCACACAGAGGACTTTGCTGGACACCGTGATTGATGTGGAGTTTGGTGGACGCCATAAGTCACTTCAGTGGACACTGAGATTGATACTGAGTTCGTGAATGCCATAAGTCATGTAGAAGACATAACTGGACATTGAGATTGACGCGGAGTTCAGTGGATGCCATAAGTCACGCAGATGACTTCTCTAGACGCTGTGTTTGACGCAGACTTTGCTGAACATTGTGATTGACATGGATTTTGATGGACGCCATAAGTCATGCAGAAGACTTAATTGGACGTTGAGTTTGACATGGTGTTCCGTGGATGCCATGAGTCCCGCAGATGACTTCTCTAGACGCTGTGTTTGATGTGGACTTTGCTGAACATTGTGATTGACATGGATTTTGATGGACGCCATAAGTCATGCAGAAGACTTAATTGGACGTTGAGTTTGACATGGTTTTCCGTGGATGCCATGAGTCCCGCAGATGACTTCTTTAGACGCTGTGTTTGATGTGGACTTTGCTGGACGCTGTGATTGACATGGATTTTGAGGGACACCATAAGTCACACAGATGACTTTGCTGGACATCATGATTGACATGGGTTTGGTGGATGCAATAAGTGATGCAGATGACTTCACTGGGCGCCGTGATTGCTGTTGACAACCTCGCTGGATGCTATGAGGGATGCTGACAACCAAGTTGGATGCATGATTGATGTGGACTTCATTGGACACCATAGGTGAGGGGAAGGGATGGATGACACGCAATGACATTGCAAGGGATGGGTGACACACAATGACATTGCGGGGGGGGGGTGACACAAAATGACGTTGCGGGGGGGGGTGACACACAATTAAAAAATAAAGTCCTTTTAGGCCCCTCCACACAATTTGACCACACCCACCCACACCAATTCACTTTTTCAAAGCATTTTTTTGGGTTGGGGGTAGAAAATGAGTTGGTGTACAAAAATTGATTTACATAATTTGCAGATATTGAGGAATATATTTGGATGAAAGTGATTGTTCCCGGACGTCACCTTTAAGCTGGGCGTGAGGGTTGTGCAGGTTGAGATTTAGGTAACCTGTTGTAGCCAGATTTAGAAGTACTTTCACAGTGCGTCCAACTTCAATCTGCACTTATTTTAAAAAAATGATCCTGCGGTGTGTCCCAATTTCCTCCCAAAAAAAATATGGGCGGGGCTGCAGTAAGTTCAGAAAGGGGGCAGAGCTGGAACCAAGGAACTCTCTGGCCAACATTTCCATGGCCGGGGATATGACAACTATTCAACTTGTCACGCTCTTATCTCATTTTATAACGTTGAAAATCAGAAGCCATCGGAAAGGAGCGGGAAAGCCAGGCGACTCATCGACGAGGAAAACCTACAGCGGGATGGCAGCTCTGCCTCCTTTCCACCGCAATATTTCTGCAGCCGAGGACGTCCCCCCGGGACTGTCGCCGTGAATTATGTGTTCAGGATGAAAAAGGGAAATCTGAGAGTCGTTTGTTGGAATAAAATCACATTGTATAAAATAAAACAAACAAAGTCTTGACTGCAGATATATATATATATTTTTTGTTGTTCAGTTGTTTGTTTTTTTTTTTTTACTTTTTATTTAAACTTACAAAAAAGCGAGTAAAGAAAAAAAAAACACAGCGGCGAGGACGGCGAGCGCCGAGAACCCCCGACAGGCGCCATTTGTATGTAGAATGTTCTCCCGATGTGACGCCGCTCTCATTATAGGAAAAAGATGAATATTATTTGTTTGGAGACAAAGCCAATTTCCAGCTTGGAGTTATTGAAAGGTGAAGAGAATATCATTTAATGAGGAAAAAAAAATAAACATTCGATACGAGCCGAAGCCAGAGGGAGAATATACTGGGAGGAAACAAAGTAACGCCATAGAGTGCAGCGTTATCACTAATCCCCGCGCTCTGATTGGTCGGTTACTTACATTTGTTTGCATTTATTGGGGGTTACTATGAAACATTTCCTATGTAGGATGGAGCAGCAGGGAATAATTTTTTCGGATCAATCCCAATACTAATATCAATAGAGAATAATCAATAGATGAAACAATAGAACATTATTGGACATGTGCAGAATGAAAAAAATCCATTTATTTTAATTTAGATTCCTTATTCACATAAATTCATTTAGATAAATTCATTTTCTGAATTTGTTTCATTCATTCGAATTGATTCAAATTTTCCGAATTCGGTCGAATTGAACTCGATTCACCTGAATTCTGTAAATTTGGATCGATTCGGATTTGAATTTCATTCAAAATCTAATTTATTCTATTTGAAATTCAAATTTTGGAAGATGGCCATATTCTTTCTATTTCATTTGAGTCTATTTTTTTTATTCTAATCTATTTTTTTTCTATTATATTCTTTTCTATTCTATTCTTTTCTCATTTCTTCTTTTCTTTTATATTTGATTATTTTCTATTCTATTCTAATTTGAATTTATTCTATTCGAAATTCTAATTTTGGAAGATGGTTATATTGTTATTTTCTTTCTATTCTATTCTTTCTTTTTCTGTTTTTATTTTATATTTTAGTCTTTTCTATTTTATTTAAATGTATTCCTTTCTATTCTATTTGAATTTATTCTATTCAAATTCAAATCTATTCTTTTCAAATTTGAATTTATTTTATTTGAATTATTTATATTCAAATTCAAATTTATTCTATTCAAAAATCAAATTTGAGAAGATGGTTATATTATTTATATTTTATTCTTTTCCATTGTTTTTTTCTATTCTATTCTATTATTTGCTATTCTAATCTAATTTATTATTTTATATTCTATTCAAATTTTGTCAAATAGTTATATTCTATTTTTTTTATATTCTATCATTTTATCTTATTTTCTATTTTATGCTTTCCTTTTCCATTTTATTTTCTATTCTATTCTATTTACATTTTTTCCTGTCTATTCTACTTGAATTTATTCTATTTCAATTCAAATCTATTTTTTCAAATTTGAATTTATTCTATTTGAATTATATATATTCAAATTCAAATATATTCAATTCAAAAATCTAATTTAAGGAGATGTTTATATTATTTCTATTTTATTCTTTTACATTTTTTTCTAGTCTATTCTTTTCTATTCTATTCTTATCTAATTTATTCATTTCTATTCGATTCAAATTTTGTCAGATAATTATAGTCTATTTTTTTTCTATTCTATTCTATTATCTTATTTGCTATACTTTTCTTTTATATTCAACTAAAATTTATTATATTTGAAATTTGAATTTCAGAAAAAGGTTACTTTCTTTTTATTTTATTCTATTCTTTCCTTTTCTATTTAATTTTTATTCTATTTTAATTTATTCCTTTCTATTCTATTTTAATTTATTATTTTCTAATATAAATCTATTCTATTCAAATTTGAATTTGTTCTATTTGAATTATTTATATTCAAATTTATTCTATTCAAAAATCACATTTCAGAAAATGGTTATATTATTTCTATTTTATTCTTTTCCATTTTTTTTCTATTGTATTCTATTCTGTGTCCGAATTTCGATTCGAAGTGAACCGCACACGTCTATTCGCTATACAGATGAAACAATCGTCTCTTGATGGGGGAGAACTCACACGTAGTATGTAGTAGCTGATAGTAGAAATTACTTGCTCATGATTGGAGCATTAAATGATCCTGTTAGATGAATCCAGGACCACCATTAGAAATTTGGGGAACCTGACGGGACGCTTCACCATAACCTGCACTGCACATTACATGCGCCGGTGCGATGCCATCCCATCCATTCTGACCTTTCATTGTATGTGCGCTGCTCTGCCCTGGTTTAGATTCGGGATGCTCGGGGGGGGGGTCCATTCTGATTGCCCCGGATGCCCTTCACCAATATCCAGCTGCCAGGTAGGGGCAGGGCCAGTGTGACTTTGACCAATCAGAGCACTCGGTTCCCTCCCTCCACCTGCAGTATGACAAACAAAGGAAAAGGTGAGCGCCCAGTGAGGTGGGCTGTCACTGGAGAAGTTGAAACCTGGACCCCCCCGCTGACCCAATGGGGCCCTCGGTGCTGGACGGTTCTCTGTAATGAGACATCAGAGGTCTTTTAGACCCCCCTCATGTTTCACCTGCCTTCCAATAAAGGTAACAGAGCACAGACCTGATGGAACATGGAGGGGAGAGTAAGGTCACTGCACCACCTCTCCCCCTCTCCCTCTCTCCACCTCTCCCCCCCTCCACCTCTCCCCCTCTCCCCCCTCCACCTCTCCACCTCTCCCCCTGTCCCAATCTCCACCTCTCCTACTCTTCACCACTCCCCCTCTTCACCTCTCCCCCTGTCCCTCTCTCCACCTCTCCCCATCTCCACCACTCCACCTCTCCCCCTGTCCCCCTCTCCACCTCTCCGCCTCTCCACCTATCCTCCTCTCCATCTCTCCCACTCTCCATCTCTCCACCTCTCCACCTCCCACCTCTCCAACTCTCTCTCTCTCCCCCTCTCCTCCTCTCCACCTCTCCCCCTCTCCACCTCTCCCCCTGTCCCCCTTTCCACCTCTCCACCTATCCTCCTCTCCATCTTTCCCCCTCTCCATCTCTCCACCTCTCCCCCTCTCCACCTCTCCCTCTCTCCACCTCCCACCTCTCCCCCTCTCTCTCTCTCCCCCTCTCCACCTCTCCCCCTCTCCCCCTCTCCACCTCTCCCCCTCTCCACATCTCCACCTCTCCCCCTCTCTACCTCTCCACCTATCCCCCTCTCCACCTGTCCACCTGTCCACCTCTCCCCCTCTCTACCTCTCCACCTACCCCCCTCTCCACCTCTCCACCTGTAAACCTCACCCCCTCTCCACTTCTCCACCTATCCCCCTCTCCACCTCTCCACCTCTCCCCCTCTCCCCCTCTCCCCCTCTCCACATCTCCACCTCTCCCCCTCTCCACCTATCCCCCTCTCCACCTGTCCACCTGTCCACCTCTCCCCCTCTCTACCTCTCCACCTACCCCCCTCTCCACCTCTCCACCTGTAAACCTCACCCCCTCTCCACTTCTCCACCTATCCCCCTCTCCACCTCTCCCCCTCTCCCCCTCTCCACATCTCCACCTCTCCCCCTCTCTACCTCTCCACCTATCCCCCTCTCCACCTGTCCACCTGTCCACCTCTCCCCCTCTCTACCTCTCCACCTACCCCCCTCTCCACCTCTCCACCTCTCCACCTGTAAACCTCACCCCCTCTCCACTTCTCCACCTATCCCCCTCTCCACCTCTCCCCCTCTCCCCCTCTCCCCCTCTCCACCTCTCCACCTATCCCCCTCTCCACTTCTCCACCTCTCCCCCTCTCCATCTCTCCCCCTCTCCATCTCTCCATCTCTCCACCTCTCCCTCTCTCCACCTCTCCCCCCTCCACCTCTCCCCCATTGGACCTCTCCCCCTCTCCACCTCTCCACCTATACCCCCTAGTAGTGTAGTAGTGGTGCAGTAGTTGTGTAGTACCAGTGTAGTGGTGGTGCAGTAGTAGTATAGTAGTAGTGTAAAACCAGTGTAGTGGTGGTGCAGTAGTAGCAGGGTAGTACTGTAATGACTTCATCCATGCCCAGCTGCTCCTTTATTGTCCAATCACAAGCTGCAGAAACTCGAGGTCACTGACCCGGCCATACTGCCTGGTGGGTGTACCCCATATCCCAGGACTGGCTGAGCAGTGTTACGAGTTACTCAGACCCCCTTCACTTCCCCTCATTGTGCGGTTTGCTGCTCGGCGTTCCTTTTTTAATTTAGCATTTTTCCGTTTCCTGCTGCAAGAAATCCATCCCCACCGCCTGCGACCCGCCGTCAACTTGTCAGATGATTCAAAAATGATCTTTCTGAAATTAGAAGACATTATGCGCCCGAAGAAAAAAAAAAAACTCACATTCAGTTTTTTTTTTTTGTTTATTGACATTTGCGCAGAGCTCATTTCGGCGGCAGATAACGACCGTTTCCAGCGTCAGATATATCACCTCCGTCTCCTTATCCCTTTGAATCTGCATTAAGATCCGGTCATTAGAGGGCCGTTATGATCTCCGTTGAATGGATTTATGGCGGGAGTCGTGGCGTTCGGCGCGGCCCGCGATGGAGCCGGGTAATTGATATGTATTTTTCTTTTTACGGCGCTGTTTATGGAGTTCATGTATTATTTCGTGTCGTTAACAGATACCTCCCCGGGTAGCAATTGGTAATTTCCTGATAATAAACAACCCGGCAATATTGTTATTAGTTATTTATACGGCGGTAATGGTGGGTGAAGGAGCGGGCGGGGGGTCGCCATGGCGTTATGAGAGCTGCTCGCCAAAAACCCCTTTTGTTCTCCCCCACCGAGGTCTTAAAGGGGAACTCCGAGCAAATAAAAAAATTCAGCATTAGATGTGCAAATGAAAATGCTATTCGCCCCGTGTGCTCTTCAGGGGCGTGTGCTTATATGGGGATATGGAAAATGAAGCAGATTGTGAGGATTAGGGAGCCCTTACTCACAAGGCCCCTCCATTCAATAAGGGACCTCCTTCTTTAACCGTTATACATTTCAATTTGATTAAATGAGAACCTCTGGTCTCCCCTTCAGTCTTGCACAGGTGTAGCGGCTCCTCTCCTGGACTGAAATGGCTTCATCTGATTTTACTGCACACTGTGAGCTTCTCACATTATGCATTAGAAGCTGCAGCCAGTCAGCTAGAGCCCTTATCAATATCTTTTAGTAAGTAAAAGGTCTAAAGAATTGGACACAGTATTCAAAATGAGGTTTAACCACAGATTTATATAGAAGAATCAGAACCTCCTTCCTCCTGGTGGTGACCCCTCTAATGATATAAAGATCTATATAGGGGAATCAGGACCTCCTTCCTCCTGCTGGTGACCCCTCTAGTGATATATAGATCTATATAGAGAAATCAGGACCTCCTTCCTCCTGCTGGTGATCCTTCTAGTGATATAAAGATCTATATAGAGGAATCAGGACCTCCTTCCTCCTGCTGGTGACCCCTCTAGTGATATAAAGATCTATATAGAGGAATCAGGACCTCCTTCCTCCTGCTGGTGATCCTTCTAGTGATATAAAGATCTATATAGAGGAATCAGGACCTCCTTCCTCCCGCTGGGGACCCCTCTAGTGATATGAAGATCTATATAGAGAAATCAGGACCTCCTTCCTCCTGCTGGTGACCCCTCCAGTGATGAAATAATCTATATAGAGGAATCAGGACCTCCTTCCTCCTGCTGGGGACCCCTCTAGTGATATAAAGATCTATATAGAGGAATCAGGACCTCCTTCCTCCTGCTGGTGATCCTTCTAGTGATATAAAGATCTATATAGAGGAATCAGGACCTCCTTCCTCCCGCTGGGGACCCCTCTAGTGATATGAAGATCTATATAGAGAAATCAGGACCTCCTTACTCCTGCTGGTGACCCCTCCAGTGATGAAATAATCTATATAGAGGAATCAGGACCTCCTTCCTCCTGCTGGGGACCCCTCTAGTGATATAAAGATCTATATAGAGGAATCAGGACCTCCTTCCTCCTGCTGGTGACCCTTCTAGTGATATAAAGATCTATATAGAGGAATCAGGACCTCCTTCCTCCTGCTGGTGACCCCTCTAGTGATATAAAGATCTATATAGAGGAATCAGGACCTCCTTCTTCCTGCTGGTGACCCCTCTAGTGATATAAAGATCTATATAGAGGAATCAGGACCTCCTTCCTCCTGCTGGTGACCCCTCTAGTGATATAAAGATCTATATAGAGGAATCAGGACCTCCTTCTTCCTGCTGGTGACCCCTCTAGTGATATAAAGATCTATATAGAGGAATCAGGACCTCCTTCCTCCTGCTGGTGACCCCTCTAGTGATATAAAGATCTATATAGAGGAATCAGGACCTCCTTCCTCCTTCTGGTGACCCCTCTAGTGATATAAAGATCTATATAGAGGAATCAGGACCTCCTTCCTCCTGCTGGTGACCCCTCTAGTGATATAAAGATCTATATAGAGGAATCAGGACCTCCATCCTCCTTCTGGTGACCCCTCTAGTGATATAAAGATCTATATAGAGGAATCAGGACCTCCTTCCTCCTGCTGGTGATCCCTCTAGTGATATAAAGATCTATATAGAGGAATCAGGACCTCCTTCCTCCTGCTGGTGATCCCTCTAGTGATATAAAGATCTATATAGAGGAATCAGGGCCTCCTTCCTCCTGCTGGTGATCCCTCTAGTGATATAAAGATCTATATAGAGGAATCAGGACCTCCTTCCTCCAGCTGGTGACCCCTCTAGTGATATAAAGATCTATATAGAGGAATCAGGACCTCCTTCCTCCTGCTGGTGATCCCTCTAGTGATATAAAGATCTATATAGAGGAATCAGGGCCTCCTGTAGTTTAGTTCCTCTGTAATTCGTGGAGTAGGAGTTGATAGTTCTAGACTGCTCATTTCTACACAGGTTGCTGGTCTGATTGCTTACCCCTGCATTCTGGAAGGTTTTAGAATTACAGTGGGCAGAAGAATAGGAGAACAGCTTGAATATGTATGGGAACCCAGCCAATCCCTGGGAAGGGGGGGGGGGGTGTCCAGAAGGTAGTTGGAGAGCCAATAAATAGTATGAAGCCTCAGAGCAGGAGATTCTTCAGATCATGCATGAGCCCTGCTGGAGGGGTCCCTGGTCTGAAGGGCCCTGCTAAGGTGTCTGGGCCTTTTATAAATTTAATGCATTTTAATGCAAACAAAATGAAATTTAAGGAAAACAAAATGAAACAAATTTTATAACGAAACAAAATTAGTAACATAGCAAATCTATCCTAAACTAAACAAATTTTTCCATTATGCACATGTCTCATTAAGTTGTAAATATAGTCACTATTAGCAGGAAACCCAGCCAATCCCTGGAAGGGTGTGTCCAGAAGGTGATTGGAGAGCCAATAAACAGCCTGAAGCATCAGAGCTGGAGACCTTTGGATCTTGGGTGACCCCTGCTGGAGGAGTCCCCCATATGAGGGGCCCTTACCCTCTTGGCAGCCTTCTGAGACACTGCTATCCCAGCCTTGGCTTTGGCTGGGGGGGGCCTATTCCCTAAAGACCTGTTTTTATTGAATAGCATTATTAGCAGGCGTTCCCTGAGGTGGTTGGAGCACCTATAAACAGCCTGAAGCATCAAAGCAGGAGGTCTTTGGATCTTGGGTGCGCTCTGCTGGAGGAGTCCCCTGTATGAGGGGCTCTGACCCTCTGGGCAGCCTTCTGAGACACTGCTGTCGCAGCATTGGCTTTGGCTGAGGGGGGGGGGGGGGCTATTCTCTAAAGTCCTGTTTAGGGATTAGCATTGTTAGCAGGGGTTCCCTGAGACCGGAAAGTTATTTCAACGGTTTCTCTGTGAAAATCTGCCCTGGACATTTTTATAGAGTCAGAGAGAGAGAGGAAAATTCTGTGTGACTGGCTGTGTGGGCTCTAGTGGGAATACGGGACCAACTAATACCAGCATGTAGATGTCAAGAAGGTAGTAGTGTGATGGTGGCAATAATACACTCAGTTCCAGTGCAATGAAAGAACTTGTATTGAAATAAAGCAGAAACAGTTCTTAAATAACCCAGGGGGAAGGCAGCCGAGTTGGAAATACAATTCTAACAGCGTGTAGAGAGCAGGATTTAGCAGAACTGACAGCGCCTGCAGAGAGGAGTTGAATGCGGCCTGGCTGTCCTGTGTCCAGAGAAGTTGCAAGCCTTTTGCTTTTCCTCCTTGTCAGGAACCTTTCCCTGCTGCTAGTTCTGCCCCTACCAGGCAGGGTACATAACAAACCTGGATGCCAGAGCCTGCAAAAGACTCTGCCTGACCCAAAATGGCTGCTAGAATCACATGGGGCAGCAGCATCCAATGAGACAGCTTCCCTTGTGACCCAGGAAAGCATAAAGGAAACCTTTTCCTCTTGACTTCTTCTTCAGCTGCAGTAAAGAGCTCCACCTGCAGTGTGAAAAGTAGACTGCACCTGCCTACAAGCAGCTCCTGCAGGGGTAGTGCTACAAATACAAAAGCTGCAGCTTAACCACTTGCCGACCGCCGCAAGTACATATACTGCGGCAGTCAGCCCCTCACAGGCAGAGTGACGTACCAGTACGTCACTAGCCTGTGAGGCTCTGGGGATCAAGCACGCTCCCGCGTGGTCATGGACCCCCCCACGCGTGTGACCGGCGGACCCGATGTCCGCCGCTCACTCAGCGATCGTCGGGGGAGAGGGAGAAAGGCAGGCGGCTTGTGTAAACAAGCTGCCTGTCATTCTCCCCTGTGCAAAAACAATGATCATAAGGTTCTACTATGTAGGACCGTTGATCATTGGTCCTACAGCTCAAGCCACAGCCAATCACAGTTAGAATCACGCCCCTAGGGACACACACAGCCCCTCCCTCTCAAATAAAGTTAACCCCTTCACTACCAGTGTAATTTTACAGTAACAGTGCTTATGTATAGCAGAAATGTCACTGGTAACCCCAAAAGTGTCAAAAATGTCAGTCAAGGGTCCGATCTGTCCGCCGCAATGTCGCAGTACCGCGAAAAAAAATCGCAGATCGCCGCCATTACGCGTTAAAAAAAAAAACAACAAAAATGACAAAAATCTTTCCCTTTGTGAGTAAACGCGATAACTTTTGCGCAAACCAATCAAAATACGCTTTTTGCGATTTTTTTTACCAAACATATGTAGCATAAAACAAATTGGCCAAAAATGTTAAAAAATTTTGATTTTTACATTTTTTTGGGGGGGAATTTCATATAAAAAAATGTGAAAAATATTGTTATTTTTGCAAAATTGACGCTCTTTTTTTGTTTATAGCGCAAAAAGTAAAAATCACACAGGTGATCAAATACCACCAAAAGAAAGCTCTGTTTGTGGGGGAAAAAGGACATCAATTTATTTAGGTACAGCGTCGCACGACCGCGCAATTGTCCGTTAAAGTCACGCAGTGCCGAATCGCAAAATACCCCCTGGTCTTTAAGCAGCCAAATCCTCCGGGGCTTAAGTGGTTAAGGTCTGGGATTGTCTACTGTCCTCCTGCCAGGCACCACCAACACTAAGCCCTCAACTAATAAACATTTTCTTTCTGTACACGGTTCATCCTTCCTTCTCTGAATCACGGCTCGTACACATGGTAGGGGCTCTTTAAAATCAAACAAAATCCATTCTGAAGCTTAATTAACAATCTCGGAATAGTTATAAGGAAATATGCTTTAAAATCCCGAGAATAAACATATCATTTCTCAGCCAGCTTAACGCTTGTTGTTGATGACATTAATGACAGCATAAATTAAGCCAGCGAAATATAAATTTGATTTTAATTGTTTCCTGCACACGCCACTGGGAAGGAACTGATTGGATACAGTTCACAAGCGCCATGTTAATCTGTTCCCTTTTTTTTTTTTTTTCTTCCCTTGAAATGCACTCTTTGCGCAGAGCACCTTTTTCCTTCAGATTAAAAAATAAAAAATAATAAAAGTTCAGCCGTTTAGTCAAGAGAAGCAGAAAATTGACATCAAACGTTGCCCCTTCTTTGCATAAGAAGTGTAATGTGGTCCAAGGGAAGGTGTGCGCCGCCAGAAAGAAAAGCGCTTTATGAATTATACGCCGGCTGTTTAAAGGTCCTTTTTCGGCCATTCTTTCCACTGCTTGGATTTAATGAAATTGAGTTACAGAAGAATTGAGGTTGGTGAATGGAGCTAGAGCGGCATTGATGCTCCTCTATGGAGAAGCAGGACTGTGAAGACTTCTAATGGAAGGTTGGCAATCAGCAGATACCGGTATTAAGGCCGCAGCCATAATGAATCCCATAAAACGGTAAAGGTAAAAAAAAGGCACTAAGATTTCAAGGTTTTTTGACCAAGCCCATTTGAGGCAATCCTCGGGGAGAGGGAAATGATTGCTCAACTTTAGCAGGCTATTGCCTCATCTCTTAATATTCAGTCAAGCACAAAATTCTCATTTTTTTTTTAATTTAAAGAAGGAATAGGAATAGACTGTGCGGCATTGTCGATGGGGGCGAGGCTCGTCTTTTGGTTCAAAGTGAAGCACGGAGTAAGCTTTGAAAAGGACGTTATTATTTGAATACAAATGGCCTTGGAATGATACAGTGATGACGTTACAATGGCGGCTTAGTGGAAGTAGAACATTTGCAGTATTAGGACCCCGGCTTTCTCTGCATGGTATTTGTATGTTCCCTCTGGCTGACTTCTGGAGCTCATCCTAATCTATTATACTGCAGTGATGGGTATCCTGGCTAACCCACAATGTGAGATGAGGACAACAAGAGGACCTGTCATGGACATATCTACAGGTCACATTGCAGAGGATTCCCAATGAAACTTCTGTAGGTTGGGGCTTGGTTATTACTTGTTTGCCATGCAAGGGTGATGGAAGCCGACTCTCAGCCTCTTGTTACATTTTAGCCAACTCCCATCCTCTTGTTACATGGTAGCAGGCTCCCAGACTTTTGTTACATTGTAGCCAACTCCCAGGCCTCTTGTTACATGGTAGCAGGCTCCCAGCCTCTTGTTACATGGAAGACGACTTTCAGCCTCTTGTTATATGGTAGCTGACTTTCAGCCTCTTGTTACGTTGTAGCCAACTCCCAGGCTGTTGTTACATGGAAGCCTACTCTCAGCCTCTTGTTACATTGTAGCCAACTCCCAGGCTCTTGTTACGTGGTATCTGACTCTCAGGCCTCTTGTTACATGGAAGCCGACTTTCAGCCTCTTGTTACATGGTAGCAGACTCCCAGGCTCTTGTTACATGGCAGCCGACTCTCAGGCTTCTTGTTACATGGTAGTAGAAGTCTCTCAGCCTCTTGTTACTTGATAACAAGACAAGCTCTCAGCCTCCTGTTACATGGTTGTAGGCTCTCAGCCTCCTTGTCTTGGACTTGCAATAGTGTTTGGCAAGCTTACCTGTCCCTTCATGTCTGTATTAGAGGTCAGACTGCTCTTCTGGTTCCTTTTTATCACCTCTCCTTCCTGTTCCTACCCCACCCAGGTCATCACAGGAAGTCTATCTTAACCAGTGCACTGCAGGTCTGCTTTGCTGTTCAACAGTGTTAGTTTTCTGTTTCCTGTTTGCCGTGTGCTTGATCTACTTTTCTGTGTACCGACTTTGGCTTGTCTCTGACTATTCCTGTTTGCCTGTTACCCTGACCTTTGGCCTGTCCCTTGGTTACTCTTGTCTGCCTGTTATCCTGACTTTGGCTTACCCATCACCATTCTGTGTGTCCTGAGTGGCTGCTTCTCTTCTCTCCCTACGGAGCGTGACCTGGGGGACCCCAGGGGCCGCGACCTGGGCCCAGCTGCAGCCAAGTCCATCCTCACCACTAGAGACTCTGGTGAACACCTGCTAGGTCTTAGACTCCGCGCCCTGGGGAATCTTGGGCTCAGGTTCCGGTCCATCCGCAGCAGTCTGCTATCGGGTTCACTACCTTGCGCTGCGCCCCTGCCTCCAACAGGGTGCAGTTGTCATCTGGCCACAGGTGACTTGACACTCCTGTTGCATGGTTGGAAGCTTTTAGCCTCTTGTTACATGGTAGCAGAAGCTCAGTTTCTTGTTACATGGCAGCGGGCTCTCAGCCTCTTGTTACATGGTATCCAGCTCTCAGCCTTCTATTATATAGTAGCAGTCTTTCAGCCTCTTGTTACATGGTAGATAACTCTCAGCCTCTTGTTACATGGTATCCAGCTCTCAGCCTTCTATTATATAGTAGCAGCCTTTCAGCCTTTTGCTACTTGGTAGTAGACTCTCAGCCTCTTGTTACATGGCAGCAGAAGCTCACCCTGTTATTACATGGTAGCGGGCTTTCAGCCTCTTGTTATCTGGTAGCCAACTCTCAGCCTTTTGTTACATGGTAGCAGGCTCTCAGCCTCTTGTTACATGGTAGCAGGCTCTCGGCCGCTTGTTACATGGTAGCAGAAGCTCAGTTTCTTGTTACATGGTAGTAGGCTCTCAGCCTCTTGTTACATGGTATATGACTCTCAGCCTCTTATTATGTAGTAGCAGGCTTTCAGCCTCTTGTTACATGCCAGAAAGCTCTTAGCCTCTTGTTACATGGTAGCAGGCTCTCAGCCTCTTGTTACATGGTAGCAGGCTCTCAGCCTCTTGTTACATGGTAGCAGGCTCTCAGCCTCTTGTTACATGTTAGCAGGCTCTCAGCCTCTTGTTACATGGTAGCAGGCTCTAGCAGTCTCATTTGACACAACAGTAGTCTTTTGAAATCCCCTGCAACTGGCAAGAAGTCTTTGTAAGTCTCCTAGGATATGGTATGGTGCCATCATCAATGGCTTTGGAGTGATACGGTGATGTCGCTACACTGGTGGCTTAGTAGAAGTAGAACATTTGCAGTTTTAGGACCCCAGCTTTCTCTGTATGGTGTTTGTATGTTCCCCCTGGCTGACTTATGGAGCCTCGACTCCTGCCTGGTCCCGACAACTCTTTTGCATGCTGTCCGCTTTGACCCCTGCCTGGACCTGACTACTCTTTCATCTGCAGCCCTGTGAACAATCTGTGCACCATGGCTTCTCCATTCCCACCACCTCACTGGTGGGGCGATCCTGAGGTCCATGACCTAGTGTCAATTTGCAGCAAAGTAAACCAGAACCACTAGGGTTCCTGGCACCCTCTCCACCATCAAGAACACTGGTGAGGACCAACTGCCACTTAGATTCTGCACCTTGGTTTAGCCTGTGTCACCTGTCAGAGGGATGCCATGAGATGAGGACTACAGCCTTGTTGTATTAACCTATCTACAGTCTCTATCAGTCACTTGAAACTTGGAAGCAGTCTACAAGAATCTGTTAAACATGACAATAGTGTATATCGGCCTCCTGTAATACAGCAACAGCCTCTAGAAGTCACCAGCAACTTGGGATCTATTTTTCGGTGATCTAGGGACTCTATTTGCACACCTGTTAGCCATGCAGCAGAGCTATTCTCAAACATGCCCCCAGCTGTCTCTCCCATACATTAGGTTTAATTGATAAGGTGGTCAGAAGGGTGGAGTTAAGTAGCATTGGCAGTCCAATGTTTAGTTTCATCATGTGGATATCCCAATAAAAACTGCCCTCTAGGTAGAGAAATAAAAATAGCCAAATGGCCAGAGTGCGGGTGACGGCAGTACAATAGAAACCTTATTACACGAACAGTCACATGTCACAAATTGGAAACATAAAACCTCGGTGTAATTTAGTGCCACCTTGTTTCTCCTTCATCCAATTTAATTACTTCACCGCCAAAGGGCCCGTCAGGCACGTCTCACGGCTTGCACTCTTCGGGCTTGGCGGGAGTTAACTGTCAGCCACCCCAGAAGGCGCCTTCCCCCCATATTATTACACTCCGTGCTCGGATAATTGAAAGGCGCTGCTAGAGAGCAACCTGGAATGAATTAGCGACATGTAAACATCAATTAAAACTTGGAAGTGTGAAGAGTATTTTATTATTTTTCTCCTTCTTTTTTTCTTGGTGGCCCACCTGCCCCCTCGCTGTCGCTTTTCTATCAACAAAGCTACAGTTATTGAAAAAAAAAAGAGAGGCTAAATTAGAAGTTAATGAGACTTATCGTATAGACTGTGTGAAAGCAATTTCCTGCAAGACTTGAGCAGTGAGATGAAGGCTTTCGGAGCTGGCCAGCCGGCACCGCACTACGAAGGGGATGCCATTCTCTGAGCCGGGGACAAAGGAACCTGTGCCATAGCATAGAGGCCCATGCAGACTGACCATGGTGGCCTTCTGGTATGAAAGGGTCGCTCCCCTCAAAACAGATATTTCAGTGTTTGGTGGATGCCGGAGGGTTACCTTCCCTAACAGTGTCTCTGATGTTGAGTTCCCGGATTTGTATGGCTGCTGCATTAATAGGAGCTCCCATTATCCTTGCTGGAATTTCACGTTTTTTTTTTTATATTATGAGAACTGTAACAACAGGAGTGAAACCTTCCCATGGTGGGCGGCCATATCCAGAACTCCATATTGGACAAAAACATACAATGAGGGGCTCCACTCCTTGCCTGCTATCCAATGAACTGTGGATGATCAGAGTACAGCTTTTATTTATTTTGAATGGAGACCAAAACCTTTACAATGAACCCCAAACCCCACTTCTGTAACTTCACTCATCTAAGGCATATCAAAATGTATAGTATCAGGACCATTGTACAGAAAACTCCACCTTTCATCTTTAAAAAACAGTACTTGAACTCCAATCAGTAACTTTGCCTAACTTGAGATGATGTCATCAGTCTTCTGCAGTCAGGCAGAGTTCATTGCACTGAAGGTCACAGGACTATGTATCTGCCATAGCCAATATGGGGGGGTTGGGGGGGCTCCTATTCTCCCTGCTGGAAGCATCAAGAGTGTGAAGGAACGCCCAAAAATCTAAGGAAGGCAATAACAGAGCCAGGAATATGACATAAAGATCTTGAAATAAACCCTGAAATATATTAGCCATTGCCAACCTAAGGTTCCTCCAGAGGGTTTCTCTCTAGGGTTTAGCCAGAGGGTTCCTCTTTAGGGTTCATCAAGAGGTTTCCTTTCTAGGGTTCCTCGAGAGGGCTCCTCTCTAGGGTTACTCCAGAGGGTTCCTCTCTAGGGTTCCTTCAGGGTGTCCTTCTGTAGGGTTTGTCCAGTGGGTTCCTCTCTAGGGTTCCTCCAGAGGGTTCCTCTCTAGGGTTCTTACAGAGGGTTCCTCTCTTGGGTTCCTCCAGAGGGTTCCTCTCTAGGGTTCCTGCAGGCAGGTGGAAGCATTTATTCTGTCTCCCCCTCCTCCCAGTGATTAGATTGCAACATTGTAAATGGCAGGTAGAGTTCATTGCAATAGAGGTCACATGTCTTTACATTTGCCATGGCCAATATGGGGGGGGGGGGGGGCTCCTGCTCTCCCTGCTGGAAGCATCAAGTGTGTGCAGAAACACCAAGCATCTAAGAAAGGCAATAACAGAGCCAAGAATATGACATAAAAATCTTGAAGTAGATCCTGAAATACAGTATATCTGCCATTCCAAACCAGGGATCTGTGGAACCCTAGTGTTCCTCCAGAGCAGGGGTCTCCAAACTATGGCTGTCCAGTTGTTCCGGAACTATCGATCATGCCTAGTCATGTCTGTGAATGTCAGAGTTTTACAATGCCTCATGGAACGTGTAGTTTCGCAACAGCTGGAGGGCCGGAGTTTGGAGATCCCTGCTCAAGAGGGTTCCTCTCTAGGGTTTCTTCAGAGGGTTTTTTTCTAGGTTTCGTCCAGCGGGTTCCTCTCTAAAGTTTCTCTAGAGGATTCCTCTCTAGGGTACTCCAGAGGGTTCCTCTCAATTGGTCATCCAGAGGGTTCCTCCAAAGGGTTCTACCAGAGTGTTCCTCTGTAGACATCATCCAGAGGGTTCCTTTATAGGGTTCCTCCAGAGGGGTTCCTCACTATAGTTTATCCAGAGGGTTACTCTCTAGGGGTTGACCAGATGGTTTCTCTCCAGGGTTCCCTAGGGGTTCCTGCAGAGCAGGAGGTAGCATTTTCTCGATCTCCGCCCCCAGTAATCAGACTGCAACATTGTAACTTCATAGTAAACAGGAGGAAGCATTTCCTCAATCTCTCCTCCCGCAGTGATCAGACTGCAACATTGTAACTTTGTTGCAATTCACAAGGAGAGCCAAAGTGAGAGGCTGCAGCAGGGGGCTGACTTGTGTTAGACATTTGTGAACAAGCCAAGAACTGCACAGTAGTACTACACTGTATTCTCCTAGTTCAGGCAATAGATTGATGCCTGAACAAAAATGGCCCTAGGCATTTGCAAGTGGAGTGCTCGGAGAGGTAATAAGCACTACAATATCAACTATATATGTAATGACAGGTCCACAACATCCTATTGGCCGGTTAGGACCATGACCATCCCTCCACCAAGAACTACAAGTCCCAGTAAGGTTCCTTCAGAGGTCTAATAATGGCCGCCTGTCCCAGGGTCTGTTGTATCCGCTCCTTCCATGCTTTCCTTCCCCCTCTTCTGTTCCCTGGATCGGGCCGCGCTGAGTCATTATCATGGTAATCGGTCGCACTGCTCGGGTCAATTACCGCAGTTCTGGTCGCGCTGGGAAAAAAAAATAGTCATTTAAGCAATGAGTCCTGACAGCTGAGCCATTACTATCCCATAATGCTTTGAGTGATTACTTATTTGCAGCAAGAGCAGATTTTAACTATGCTGGAATGGCCAACTAATGACCCCCCCCCCCCTCCACCACCAAAAAAAACCCCCAAAAACGTTATCCTGAGTGTGAAACACTTTAACTTACATTGTTACAAAATGATAAACTGATCGTTATATCAATAGAAAGGTAACGCTTTAAAGTGAGACCCCGCCAAACTCCGAACCGCAAGCAACTGCCGAGTTCACATCCAAACTCCGAACAGCTCATAGACCCCCCCCCCCCCTTCCTCTCCCCCTTCCTCTCCCCATTATAGCAGGCAGAAGCAGAGAACTGATTTTGATCCTGGTTCTGGCCGACTCCATTACTGACCTGGTTAGGAATTGGTTTAGATCAGGGGTATCCAACCTTTTGACCTTCCTGGGGGATGAGCAGTTCCTCCTGCGGCTCTAAGAGGGTCGGTGCGGTCGCTGGGCCCGTTCCCTATATTGACAGGCCGCCAGCATCTACACCTTTTTGTGGCTCTCTTACCTGTGGTGATCACTACTGGATGCTGGCAAAGTGGGGGCAGGGACAATGGGTGACTCGGGGGATGGGGGAGTGCCTGCACCTATTCTTTGTGGAAAAAAAAGCCAGTATGGCGGGAGCTGGGCCAATATTATGGGGACTAAAGTTCATCTTTAGAGAACTAGTCTAAATACATTGTAACCATAATATTGTTACAATGTATTTATGAATGAAGTCAACAAATGATGTGTGGAATCATTCATGGATGAGATGAAGCGTGTATTCCTCCCACACATGGGAGCATAGACACATGGATGATGGGTCAGGACTCGAGCATGAGCAATGGGTCAGGACTCAGGAGCATGTATGATGGGTCAGGAGTATGGATGAATGGATGATGGGTCAGGAGTATGGGCAATGGATCAGAAGCATGGGCAATGGGTCAGAAGCATAGATAATGGGTCAGGAGTACAGACACTGGGTCAGGAGCATGAATGATGGGCCAGGAGTATGGATAATAGGTCAAGAGCATGGACAATGGGTCAGGAGCATGGATGATGGGTCAGGAACATGGGCAATGGATCAGGAGCATGGACGCTGGGTCAGAAGCATGGGTGACGGGTCAGGAGTATAGACAATGGGTCAAGAGCATGGACGCTGAGTCGGGAGCATGGATAATGGGTCAGGAGCATGGACAATGGATCAGGAGCATGGACACTGAGTCAGGAGCATGAATGATGAGTTAGGAGTATGAACAATGGATCAGGAGCATGGACGCTGGGTCAGAAGCATGGATGATGGGTCAGGGGTATGGACAATGGGTTATGAGCATGGACAATGGGTCAGAAGCATGGACGTTGGGTGAGGGGCAGGGATGAGGGGTCAGAAGCATGAATGATGGGTCAGAAGTATGGACAATGGATCAGGAGCGTAGACACTGGGTCAGGAGCATGGATGATGGGTCAGGAGTATGGACAATGGGTCACAAACATAGACAATAGGTCAGGAGCATGGACACTGGGTCAGGAGCTTGGATGATGGATCAGGAGCATAAATGATGGGTTAGGAGTAAGGACAATGAATCAGAAGCATGGACAATGGGTCAGGAGCATGGACACTGGCTCAGGAGCTTGGACGCTGGGTGAGGAGCATAAATGATGGGTCAGGAGTATGGACAATGGATCAGGAGCATGAACGATGGGTCAGGGGCTGGATGATGGGTCAGGAGTATGGACGCTGAGTCAGGAGCATGGATGATGGGTCAGGGGAATGGACAATGGGTTACAAGCATGGACAATGGGTCAGAAGCATGGATGCTGGGTCAGGGGCAGGGATGATGGGTCAGGAGCATAAATGATGGGTCAGAAGTATGGACAATGGATCAGGAGCGTGGACGATGTGTCAGGAGCATGGATGATTGGTCAGGTGCTGGAAGATGGGTCAGGAGTATGGACGCTGGGTCAGGAGCATGGATGATGGATTAAGAGTATGGACAATGAATCAGAAGCATGGACAATGGGTCAAGAGCATGGACACTGGCTCAATAGCTTGGACGCTGGGTCAGGAGCAAGGACGATGGGTCAGGAGCATGGACGATGGGTCAGGAGCATGGACGATGGGTCAGGAGTATGGATAATGGGTCAGGAGCATGGACATATGGGTAATGGGTCAGGAGTATAGATGATGGGTCAGGAGTATGGGCGATGGGTCAGAAGCATGGATGCATGCATGAAATCTCAGCATTTAATGGCCATGACCAGCTCTTTCTATCCTGTACAATAACCTTTGTACTCCCCCCTCTTCCCATCATCTTATAAAGCAGCCCCTCTCACTGAAAGTCTGACTTCTGCTTTCAGCTGACATGGGCATTAAGCTGAACACATGGGTTAAATGCAGAAATTATTTCTAGACCTCAGGAGGTGTCCACGGGTGATGGATATTTTTATCCGTTAGTTGTGGCTGTACGAACTGTCAATTCCTTTTTTCCTCCAGTGTCAGCGTTTATCTCGGACGAGCAGAACCTCCCAGGAAAACGGCGAGGTGTCCAATTTTCTTCTACTCGGCGCCTTCTCCTCCGCATACAATGGCAGCAGTGACCGCGATCATCGCCTCAGATCCTGGCTGGTGTCTCACCGCTGGCTGTGGGAACGGAAAATAGGGAATGAGTCCGAACAGAGAAAACAGACGCTCAGATCCTTCCTGCCAACTTCATTCTTATTAAAAAAGGAAAAAAAAAAAAGTACATTTTGAGCAGCCAGAATGGCCGCCAACTACCTGTGAAAATATTTCTTCGCAAGCCATTCTCTTTGTCGTGTCACATGACTCATTCACCGCGAACAGGGACTCCCATTCCCTGAACCTGCTATTTCACATTTGAACCATAACATCTTCCTACGAGGGTTGAGCTTCACGTTCAGGTTTATTTTTTTACATTTATTTTTGCAATAAAGGATTTTTTTTTATAGTGTGGGTGTATTTTTGTTTAACATTTTTTTGGGGTATCGATTTATGCTACAGTCAGTCCCCTGGTGGGTTAATATCTGTGTGCCCCCATCAATGCAGTGTTACTACAGCGTGCCCCCATTCAATGCAAAGTTACTACAGCGTGTCCCCATTCAATGCAGAGTTTCTACAGCATGCCCCCATTCAATGCAGAGTTACTACAGCGTGCTTCCATTCAATGCAGAGTTACTACAACGTGCCCCCATTCAATGCAGAGTTACCACAGCATGCCCCCCATCAATGCAGTGACCAGCGTGCCCCCATCAATGCAGTGACCAGCATGCCCCCCATCAATGCAGTGACCAGCATGCCCCCCATCAATATAGTGACCATTGTGCCCCCCATCAATATAGTGACCAGCATGCCCCCCATCAATATAGTGACCATCGTGCCCCCCATCAATATAGTGACCAGCGTGCCCCCCATCAATGCAGTGACCAGCGTGCCCCCCATCAATGCAGTGACCAGCATGCCCCCCATCAATATAGTGACCAGCGTGCCCCCTATCAATATAGTGACCAGCATCGCGTGTCCCCTTCAATGCAGAGAGACCAGTCAGTGCACTTACCTGCAGCGGTGGCTTCTCCTCAGTCCCCCGGCGTCTCCTCGAGTCCTCCCGCCTCCTCCTTGGCCAATGGCATGCGTTCGCCTTTCGGCCAATCAGGAAGCGGGTCTCGGACCCGCTTCCTGATTGCCCAGGGGGAGGATCCGTGTGACAATAGCGAAATTTAATTCGCTATTGTCACACAATAGGTGGGCTCGGGGCGCACTGCTCTGCGCCCCGGGTCCACCCTCTTCTGAAGCCTATTAGAGCCTCTGGCTCTAATCAGGTGATTAAAAAAAAAAATCCCATTGAACTCCATGTGTCCGGCGCCCCGCATGCAGATTAGGGGGCCGGACTGCTGGCCACCCCACACATTCTGCATGCCTGGATTATGGTGTTCGGGGCCACAAATGGGCAGTCCCTGCATAATCAGAGGCTACTCCATTAACCTCCCTGGCGGTCTGATTATGTCAGTATTTTTGAATGTCAAAGTTCTACATTGTTTTGCATGAAAATCTGTTGTTTTATACGGTAGGCCTGTAATTCTTAGGAATAAAACAGTTAAAGTGAATAAAAAATATTAAAGCGGTTGTATCCCCAAAACAAAAAACAAAAACAAAAAAACCCTGCAGGACAATGGCATAGTGTGCTAGTATGCATCGCATATGCTTCGCATACTAGCACATTATGAAATACTTACCTTAGAACGAAGCCCCCATACGGTTGCCCAGACACTGCTGAGGGAGCTGACATCTTCCCTCTGTGTCTCTTCCGGCTTCGGCGGCTCCGGCGCTGTGAGTGGCTCAAGCCGCGATGACGTCACTCCTGCGCATGCGCGCGGGAGTTCACTTTCCAGCAAGGAGCTCTGAAGGTCCAGCAAGATACGCCGGACCTTCAGAGCGCATGCGCCGCTGGTGTCAGCGGCTGCATACAGGGTGAATATCTCTGTGTAGGTTTAGGAGATATTAATTTTACCTACAGGTAAGCTTTATTATAGGCTGCATTATAAGCTTACCTGTAAGTAAAAGTTAAAAAGTGGAGTATACTACCGCTTTAATAAATTAATAAATGAATTAATACATTTAATTAATAAATTCATTAATTATTAATAAAAAAATTATTAATAAAAAAAAAAGGAATAAAACAGTAAAAGTGCAGTCAGGGCACTGGACAAAGCACTAGGGACAGAACTGAGGTGAAATGATTTGATACAGTAATGTATTCCTAACAGATTACAATGTATCATGTCATGTTTTGTGTACTTTTTTTTAATTTTACGCCTGGTTCCGCCCCCCTGCGTAGCGGCGCTCGCAGGGAAGGGAACCTGGAGGACAGATGCCGGTGTTCTATCAGAATACCGCTACCTATCAGATTCTGCAACTGGAAGTAACGGAAAGAAAAACTTACTGCGCATGCGCTATGCATTCCAACATGGTCGATATGCGTTCCAATAGCTTTCCTAATGTGACAGAACAGAGCAGCGGCAGACATCTTCTTACACCCACGCAACTCTTGACTTTTAGAATTATTTTACCAGTAAACTCACCTTATAGACTGAATAACAGTATTACATTTCTATTATTATTTAAATATAGTAAATATAGCGAGAAACCTGCAGGTAGAGGGTGGCGACGTCCATCTTGGTACGGGGTGTACTGCTCAGCGACAAACTGATTATATAGTGTAATAAACTATTTCACTTGGTCGCGGTGAAATAGTCTATTTCATTATATAAGGTGAGTTTACTGCTAAAATCAATGTGAAATGCAAGAGTTGCGTGGGTGTAAGAACCATGGGCGTAGGAACTGGGGGGGACGGGGGGACACATCCCCCCAGGAAATAATGCGGGGGGGGGCAGGTATGGTGAAATCCCCTCCAGTTTAGTGGGGTTTACGACCCAAAAAGGCGCCGATTGGCTGCCTTCTGGGGGCGTATTACCTGGGCGCAGGAAAGAGCGCTTGGCCACCCCCACCTTCGTGAAGTCCTGGCTGTGATTGGTCGAGTCTCCAGCCTGGACCAATCATCATCCAGGACATCCGATCGCTGACGTCGCAATGGGGGCGGTGCCGGTGCGTGCGTCAGTCACACACCGTCACCGCCGCTCACCTTCCCGCCGGTTCCCGCCGCAGAGAAGAGGAGAGGCCGCCCGCCGGTTCCCGCCGCAGAAGAGGACGAGGGAGAAGCCGCTCACCTTCCCGCCCCCGCCGATAGCCAAGCCGCTCCCGCCAGGTAAGTGCATTGGGTTGAAGGGAGCACGCACGCTGGTCTCTGCATTGATTGGGGGACAATGCTGTGGCACTCTGCAATCATTGGGGTACAATGCTGACTGTGGCACTCTGCAATCATTGGGGTACAATTCTGTGGGCACTCTGCAATTATTGGGGTACAATGCTGTGGGCACTCTGCAATCATTGGGGTACAATGCTGTGGCACTCTGCAATCATTGGGGTACAATGCTGTGGGCACTCTGCAATCATTGGGGTACAATGCTGTGGGCACTCTGCAATCACTGGGGTACAATGCTGTGGGCACTCTGCAGTGATTGGGGACAATGCTGTGGTGCTCTGCAGTGATTGGAGACAATGCTGTGGCGCTCTGCATTGAAAGGGGCTCGCACGCTGAACTCTGCATTGATGGGGGCACGGAAAAGCATATACCTGGCGAGTAAAAATGCTGTCCCCCCCAGATTTGTGTGGGTTCCTACACCCTTGGTAAGAACATATCTGCTGCTGCTTCGTATTCTGTCACATTAGGAAAGTTGGAACGCAGGGCGCATGTGCAGTACTTTTTCTCGTCTGGACGTCACTTCCGGTTGCAGAATCTGATCGGTAGTGCTATTCTTATAGAACACCGGCATTGGCCGGAAGACATCGGGGGATCGTAGGCAGTGCTTTAAGTGGCCCAAAAGAGGTGCCGGTACTCTATTATAGCCTATACATTTTGTCGCCCCACCACCCCACATCAGGGTCCCCACAGAGCACTCCCCCCCCCCATCCTGGCCTGGGCTGGGACTCCGGACTCACTGGTGGTGACTGGTCTGGCTCTGGAGTGGGAAATATTCTTGGGGGGGGGGGCAATTGAGGGCGCAGATGTCCAAAATGAGCGTACTGGTATGCTAAGGTGCACGGAGAGGTGACGGTATGCTCAAGAGACATATTTGGAAGTGGCGGTACTGAGTACCAGTGCATAACGGCCCACTTAAAGCACTGATCGTAGGGTTCAAGGTAAGTTTCACTACAGGGTGACCCCACGTGTGGCTCTGGATTACCCCTTTTGTTTACTGAAAATTAACCCCGAGCCACACTCGGGATTACCACCAGGGAGGTTAAGTCGTTGGTGGAACCTCTTTGTCAATGGGTGGGTCTGATGTAGACTGTTGGCAGAGTTAACTGTGTCCTTGGGAGTGGACATGAATTGTTGGTAGGTAGGCATTCTACAAAGCTAAGGTATTCCAAGTAGTAACCTATGGCTGTGAAAGTTGGACCATAAGGAAGGCTAAACGCCGGAGAATTGATGTTTTTGAACTATGTTGTTGGAGAAGACTCTTGAAAGTCCCTTGGATGGCTAGAAGATCAAACCAGTCAATCCTGAAGGAAATCAACCCTGAATATTCACTAGAAGGACAGATCCTGAAGCTGAAACTCAAATACTGTGGCCACCTAATGCGAAGGACTAATGCGAGGACTCATGGATTCCTGGTGCTGGGAAACATGGAAGGAAAAAGGAGAAGAGGACGACAGAAAACAAGATGGATAGATAGCAAGATTGAAACATTGAACATCAAGTTAAGCAAGCTTCGGGGGGCAGTGGAGGACAGAAGAGCCCGGTGCACTATGGGTCATGAAGAGTCGGACACGACTAAACAACTGAACAACAAGGCATTCTGTAAAGTGGAATTCCAGTCCATAACATATTATTGTGTCAGATTCACTCACCTGTGATGGCGGCTCATTCACTGACAACCTGGGCACATTCGCTACACATTGGCTGCCCCTGGAAATAATGCCCATAAAATGACTTCTGCAATCAAAGGTAAAGTGGACTTGTCATTAGATACGTGTTGTAGGCATTTATTACTCCTGACAGAGATCACAGGACTCCTCCTGGCAATGCTGTGTTCCTCTCCAGAAGGCCAGCACCATCTCTATTCAGGCATCATCCAAGGTCACCATCTACTTCCTGGACAGAAACAAGCTACAGATGACACAATCATCAAAATTCTGATGCTTGTTAAGTTCATAAATTTACAGTGGGTATAGAAAAGAATCCTCCTCCCACTTTAAAATAATCATGTTGTTGGTTTACGGCCTGAAAGGAAGACAGACACATTTTTTGTTTTATCCAGCTGTATTTACTAAGAGCAACTTATAACATCCAAGTGAAAGATATAAGACCAACGTGTTTAGAAAAAAAAACAGAATCACAGAGTTGGAAAAAGGACCCCCCCCCCCCTTATGCCAGTATTTTGTTGAACCCCCTTTTGCTTTAATTCCAGCCTTTAGTCTGTTGGGATTTGTCTCTACTAACTTTGCACATCTGGACTTTGCAATATTTGCCCGCTCTTCTCTGCAGAACTGCTCAAGTTCAGTTAAATCTGATGGTGACCGTTTGTGGGCTGCAGTCTTCAAGTCATTCCACAGATTTTCAATGGGATTTAGGTCTAAGTTCACATCTATGCTGTTGCGGTTGATGCGATTTTCAGGCACATTTTGCGGTGCATTTTGCATGCAGTTTTCTTGCATTTTGTGTTTTATAGGTTTTTTTCCCCCTTTAAGAAAACTGTATATAGCTGGTTGCTAAGGAGTGGGCTGGGAAGTCGGCCGTCGCGTTCTTAACAACTGATGAGTCATCAGCTGTCAGCGGAGTTTCCTGCTGACAGCTGAATGTAAAAAAAAAAGAATTTGCAGGCAAAATAAAATTGTGAAAAAAAACGGCATGGGGTCTCCACCCAGATCCATACCAGGCCTTTCAGGTCTGATATGGATTTGTAGGAGAACCCCACGCTAAAATTAAAAAAAAAAAGGGCACGGGGTCCCCCCCAAATTCATACCAGACCCTTATCCAAGGATGCAGGTCAGGAAAGGGAGGAGATGAGCAAGCGCCCCCCCCCCCTCCTGAACCATACCAGGCCACATGCCCTCAACATGGGGGGTGGGGTGCATTGGAGCACAGGGGCTCTGCCTCCACCCACCCCAAAGCACCATATTGATGGGGACAAGGGCCTCTTCCCCACAACCCTGGGCTGTGGTTGTGGGGGATCTGCAGTCAGGGGGGGGGGCTTAATAGAATCTGTGGAAGCCCCCTTTAAACTGGGGTCCCCAGATCCTGGCCTTTCCCATATGAAAATAAGTTTGGGGTACATTGTACCCCTACTCATTCACCAAAAAAAGTGTCACAGAAAAAAAAATGAAAAACACAGTTTGTGTGCATGCTGGGGCAGTGATGTCACAAGGGGGCAGAGCCACCAGGTGACGTCACCAGGTGGCTCCACCCCTTACCTATTTAAGAACTGTCAGACAGAGGAACAGGCAGTCAGCAGTAAGTCTTCGACGAGTGCAGAGCTTTTTTTTTTATTTTCCCGGTACCAGCGGTCCAGTGGATGAAGTGATTGACGATGGATCTACATTGGAAGACATTATTTTGGGATTTTTAATAAATGAAATTGTCAAAACTGTGTTTGTGTTTCCTCCCTTTCCTGACCTGCTGGGCTGCATGCTTGGATAAGGGTCTGGTATAGATTTAGGGGTGGGGGGCATGACATTTTTTTTTTATTTTGGTGTGGGGTTCCCCTCCAAATTCATACCAGATCCGAGGGGCAATTTTGTGCCCGCAATTCTTTTTTTTACATTCTGCTGTCAGCAGGGAAGCTCGCTAACAGCTGATGACTCATCGGTTGTTAAGGATGCGGTGGCCAGCTTCCCGGCCCGCTCCTTAGCAACCATCTATATACAGTGTTTTTAAATGGGAAAGCCCCCCCCCCCCCCTCCCCATAAAATGCAATGTGTCTGGTGCAACTCCATTGGAGTATATTACATGCAAAACGCAATCTGCTACGGGGAAAAAAGTCCCCGACCCTTTCCAAAAACGCACCTGCTGAAAAACACACAGATGTGAAAGTGTACCATAGGAAACATGTTAAATGGACTGTAGTGTATTGCTGCAAAATGTACCAAAAAGCGCATAGGTGGGAATTGTATTGTGAGTCTGGGCTTTGACCAAGGACATTCATTGCCTTCTTCTCCAACTACTGTGTGTTCATTGTAGCTGTGTGCTTTGGCTCATTGTCATGTTGGAAGCTAAACCTTCTTCCCATTGACAAATTTCTGCCAGCAGAGGGCAGCAGATTTTCCTCAAGAATTTAACAGTATTTTGCCCCATCCATTTTCCCTTCTATCCTGACAAGTGCCCCAGTCCCTGCTGCAGAGAAACACCCCCATAACAGGATATTACCACCCCCCATAACAGAATATTACCACCCCCCTAACAGGAGATTACCCCCTCCATGCTTTACTGTAGGCAGTGGTATTTTTAGTGTTGCCCTAGGCCTGACTAAACTTGTGCACCCCCTAAGTTAAATATGACCCTCCCCTTCCTGGCAAGGCCACACCCTTTCCTGTTTAAGACCCACCCTGTCATTTGTAAACCACCCCCCTTCCTCTTTAGGCTCCACCTTTTCCTCTTACAGCTCCACCTCTCTCACTGGTCAATGCATGTAAAGACTGACTTACAAAAATAAATATTAACAACAACTTTAACAATATTAACATAAAGCATATCAGTACCCATCAGTGCCCATCCGTGCAGCTTCATCAGTGCCCATCTGTGCAGCCTGATCAGTGCCCATCCGTGCAGCCTCATCAGTGCCTGATAGTGCAGCCCCATTGGTGTCCATCCATGCAGCCTCACCTGTGCCCATCCATGCAGCCTCATCAGTGCCCATTAGTGCAGCCCCATCAGTGCAGCCTCATAAGTGTTCATCAGTGCAGCTTATCAGTGCTGCCTCATTAGTGCAGCATCATCAGTGCAGCCTCATCAGTGCCCATCAGTGCAGCCTATTAGTGCCCATTAGTGCAACATATCAGTGCTGCCTTATCAGTGTAGCCTCTTCTGTGTAGCTTATCAGTGCTGCCTCATCAGTGGCCATCAGTGCCGACTCATCAGTGCCCATCAGTGCAGCATATCAGTGCCCATCAGTGCAGAATATCAGTGCAACCCCATCAGTGCAGCTGATCAGTGCCGCCTCATGGTTATCAGTGCAGCCTCATCAGTGCCCATCAGTGCAATTTATCAGTACCCATCACTGCTGCCTCATCAGTGACCATCAGGGCAGCCTATTAGTGCCCATCAGTGCAGCATATCAGTGCTGCCTTATCAATGCAGCCCCATCAGTGCAACTTATCAGTGCCCAGCAGTGCAGCCTCATCAGTTCCCATCAGTTCAGTTTATCAGTACCCATTATTGCTGCCTTATCAGTGGCCATCAGTTCTGCCTCATCAGTGGCCATCAGCGCATATATTAATGGCCATCAGTGCAGCATATCAGTGCTGCCTTATCAGTGCAGCCCCATCAGCACAACTTATCAGTGCCGCCTCATCAGTGGCCATCAGTACAGCCTAAAATAGTGCTAGGACTGGTGAGGGGGGGTTATGGTGTGGGGTTGTTTTTCAGGGGTTTGGCTTGGCCCCTTAGTTCCACTGAAGGGAACTCTTAAGGCGTCAGCATACTAAGACATTTTGGACAATTTCATGCTCCCAACTTTGTGGGAGGAGTTTGGGGATGGCCCCTCCCTGTTCCAACATGACTGCACACCAGTGCACAAAGCAAGGTCCATAAAGACATGGAGGAGCGAGTTTAGGGTGGAGGAACTTGACTGGCCTGCACAGAGTCCTGACCTCAACCCGATAGAACACCTTTGGGATGAATTAGAGTGGAGCCCTCTCATCCGACATCAGTGCCTGACCTCACAAATCCCCTTCTGGAAGAATGGTCAAACATTCCAATAGACACTCCTAAACCTTGTGGACGGCCTTCCCAGAGGAGTTGAAGCTGTTATAGCTGCAAAGGGCGGAGCCAACTCAATATTGAACCCTACGGACTAAGACTGGGATGCCATTAAAGTTCATGTGTGTGTAAAGGCCGGCGTCCCAATACTTTTGGTAATATAGTGTGTGTTGAGTTAGGTACACAGAAGTGAAGTGTGGTCAGAGAATGTCTCCAGCTTCTTCTATGGAAAATGGTTCAGCGAATCCAGAGACTTTCCTCTCTGAGTGCCGGAGAAGTGGAAAGCGGCTCGGTAAATATTGGAGGAGTTCTCAGGTGATGTGGAGCGCTCCGGGATGATGGATTCGGCAGGCACTGAGAGCGGAATGGGGCGGGGATCTCTCTCTTACTTCTCACGACTCCCCACAGTCTCTAGTGTTGGGTCTCATTTACTAAAGTCTCACTCGTGCTGCCCGCAAAGGGAGTTGGTATCTGACGTTCCTCACCAGTTGCCGGTGCTCCCCTCTCATGAGGCCTGGTGGTGGCACGGTAGACCATCGTTGGACGATCTTCTCTCAGAAACTTACTGAAAGGAACAAATACAAATATTTAATAAACTAATTTAGGAAATCCCAGCAAAAACTTTATTCACCTCAGCTGTGTTAGCCCCCCGATATTAACATTTTTGAACAAAACGTATGCAGTTGGAAAGATCTTTGTTAGATCAATTATTGTTTGGGTTAGATCTCACACAGAAGTAGAGATATTACAGTTATTTGCAGGGGGGGCTAACCCGTCATCAGCCCCCCCCCCCCCCTATCAAAAAATTGACCAAACAATTAGCTATTTTGGAAGATATTTGTTAGATCCGGGATGATCAACTATTTGTTTTGTTAGATCTCACATAATTACAGACTTATTAAGTGATTAATGAGGGGGGGCTAGCCCCCCCACATGCAACTTTTAGGTAAAATTTGATTCAGGCTAATAGGCCTTCGTTAGATCCGGTAAGATCAAGTGGTTTCTAATGTTAGATCTCATATAATTACAGAGATATTATGAATATTTGGTATTACATAAGGGGGGCTAGCCCCCCCCCCCCCCAGATGCAATTGTCTGGTAAAATTTGATTCAGGGTAATAGATCTTCATTAGATCCGGTAAGATCAAGTGGTTTCAACGTTAGAAACCACTTGATCTTACCGGATCTAATGAAGATCTATTAGCCTGAATCAAATTTTACCAGACAATTGCATGGGGGGGCTAGCCCCCCCTTATGTAATACCAAATATTCATAATATCTCCGTAATTATATGAGATCTAACATTAGAAACCACTTGATCTTACCGGATCTAATTAAGATCTATTAGCCTAAATCAAATTTTACCAGACAATTGCATGGGGGGGTGGGCTAGCCCCCCCCTTATGTAATACCAAATATTCATAATATCTCTGTAATTATATGAGATCTAACGTTGAAACCACTTGATCTTACCGGATCTAACGAAGGCCTATTAGCCTGAATCCAATTTTACCTGAAAATTGCATGTGGGGGGGGGCTAGCCCCCCCCCCTCATTAATCACTTAATAAGTCTGTAATTATGTGAGATCTAACAAAACAACTAGTTGATCATACCGTATCTAACAAATATCTTCCAAAATAGCTAATTGTTTGGTCAATTTTTTGATAAGGGGGGGGGGGGTGATGACGGGTTAGCCCCCCCTGCAAATAACTGTTAATATCTCTACTTCTGTGTGAGATCTAACGCAAACAACAATTGATCTAACAAAGATCTAACCAACTGTATATGTTTTGTTCAAAAATGTTGATATGGGGGGGGGGCTAACGCGGCTGAGGTCTTTATTCATCTTTTTAAAGTTAAAATAAAAATCCGTGAGAACATTTGTAGAATCTGAATAACGAATTGAAAATGAATCGCAGATATATTTTTCCACAGTTCATTAGAAATATACTGAACTCCGGGCAGAGAGAAAAGATACAAATGAATGCAGCCCTGTTTTTATTTGTAAAAAAAAAACAATGTACATAATAAATTAAATAATAATAGTTGTTATTATTATTATTGTTATTTTAAAAATATTATTATTAGTATTAGTATTATTATTAATAATAGATTAAATCAAATCATTAATAAATAATATAAATAAACAAATAATTATAAATTAAAAATAAGTCAAATAGAAATAATTAAAGTATTACTAAAGGCAAAAGGCAATTTTTTATTTTTTTTTTTGTTATGGATAGCTTGGAGATGGAGTAGAATACCTGTTTTTTTATTGCTACCTCTGCCCATGTTAAAGACTCCCCCCCCCCCCCTTACCGTTTGTCCTGTTTACCATGTTCATTAAATGTGGAAGTAAATGACAATCCCAAATTTTGGGTTGTCCCCAGGACAGTAATTGGGGGGAATATTCCAATGAGGACAATAGTTCTGGTCACCCAGGGGACATACTTCCTGTTATGGCTATGGGACAGGAAGTGGGCTATTCTCCCCCATTGGAAACAGATGGCAAAAAAAAAAAAAATGAAAGAAGAAAAAAACCCTCCCTTCCAAAATGAAAAAAAAAATAAAAAGTTTTGACTATAGTTCTACTTTTAAAAATGAATAAATAAAATAAAATGAAAAAAAGTTTTGCCTATAGTTCTACTTTTAAAAATAAATAAATGAAATTAAATAATAAATAAAAAATATTTTAGAAGTATGTAAATAAATTATTATTATTATTTAACCATTATTATATATCATTAATATTAACTAAAATATAAATTATTTTAAAATTATTAAAATAATGTATTATTACTGTTGTTGTTAATAATATTATTAATATTATTATTTTATAATGAATTTGTCTTTATTTATTTTTATTACCTATTGATGATTTAATTGACGATATAGCAATAATAATAAAAAAAATAATAATAATATTCATTATTGTTATTATTAATAATATTATTGTTAATAGTAATAATAATAGTGGTATTTATTATTATTATTGTTATTATTGTTATTATTATTATTTTTATTATTGTTTCTTTCTTATCACAAATTAAATACTACATTTATTACTATTAGTTTTACATTTTGCTTACTTTTAATTTGTAATTATTTATTTATATTATTTATTAATAAACCTAATAAAAAGAATGATAATAATAGAAAAACATATATTAATACTATTATTATATAATTTAAATAATTTAAATAAATAATTCAAAATAGGTAAAATAAATAAATAAATGAATAAAAAAGTGTAAGTACCTGATTTTGGCCAAATATCAGAAATTTGCAACCCCTTTATTGTAGAACTCAAACTGGAAGAGGGGGAAGTAGTGCTGGGAGCCAGTCAGGCATCACGTGGGCTGAAGACTAACATGCTGACAGGAGGAGAAATCAGATCGCCTTGCTTGTACTTCACTGTCCAATCAGCAAGCTGGGGGGGTGTCTTGGCGGAGTTATACTTCTGCTGCTGCAGTTGTTCATATTGTTACCACATGATGGAGGATGCTCTGGCACAAGAAGTGCTAATTAGGGACAAACTTAAAGGGCCAGTCCTCCATTTACTGTAATATAGACGGGTGTGATATCACCATGGCAGCAGTAGCTGTGTCTGTGCAGCCGCTGCTTCCCAATGGAAAGCTATGGAACTGCCGGCACAGGAATGCATGCAACACCTGTGCATCCCCGTGCTGGTAAAACACGGCCCTGCATGGGGCACTGATCAAATCACCCCATGTGAATGAGGGGTAAGTGGCTGGGAGTGGAGTGGGCGAGAGGGGGGTCATGCATCTAAAAGTGGAATGGGTGGAAGGGGGGGTCATGTGTCTAGGAGTGGAGTGGGTGGGAGGGGGGGGTCGTGTGTCTAGGAGTGGAGTGGGCGGGAGGGGGGTCATGTGTCTAGGAGTGGAGTGGGAGGCAGGGAGGGTCATGTGTCTAGGAGTAGAGTGGGTGGGAGAGGGGTCTTGTGTCTAGGAATGGAGTGGGTGGGAGGGGGGGTCGTGTGTCTAGATGTAGGGTGCGTGGGAGGGGGGGTTGTGTGTCTAGGAGTGGAGTGGGAGGCAGGGAGGGTCATGTGTCTAGGAGTGGAGTGGGAGGCAGGGAGGGTCATGTGTCTAGGAGTGGGGAGGGGGGGTTTGTGTGTCAAGGAGTGGGGTTTGTGTTTCTAGTAGTGGGGTGGGTGGGAGGGGGAGTCATGTGTCTTGGGGTGGGCGGGAGGTGGGGGTTTGTGTGTCTAGGAGTGGGGTGGGTGGGAGGGGGTCGTGTGTTTAGCAGTGGGGTGGGTGGGAGTGGGGTCGTGTGTCTAGGAGTGGAGTAGGTGGGAGGGGGGGTCGTGTGTCCAGGAGTGGGCAGGAGGTGGGGGGGTCATGTGTCTAGATGTGGGGTGCGTGGGAGGGGGGCGTGTGTCTAGGAGTGGAGTGGGCGGGAGGTGGGGGGCCATGTGTCTAGATGTAGGGTGCGTGGGAGGGGGGGTTGTGTGTCTAGGAGTGGGGTGGGCGGAAGGGGGGGGTCGTGTGTCTAGAAGTGGAGTGGGTGGGAGGGGGGGTCGTGTGTCTAGGAGTGGGGTGGGTGGGTCGTGTGTCTAAGAGTGGGGTCGGCAGGAGGGGGGGTCGTGTGTCTAGGAATGGGGTGGGTGGGAGCGTTGGTCGTGTGTCTAGGAGTGGGGTGGGTCGTGTGTCTAGGAGTGGGGTGGGTGGGAGTGGGGGGGGTCGTGTGTCTAGGAATGGGGTGGGTGGGAGGTTTGGTCGTGTGTCTAGGAGGGGGGTGGGTGGGAGGGGGGGGTCGTGTGTCTAGGAGTGGGGTGGGTGGGAGGGGGGTTGTGTGTCTAGGAGTGGGGTGGGTGGGAGGGGGGTTGTGTGTCTAGGAGTGGGGTGGGCGGGAGGTGGGGGGCCATGTGTCTAGGAGTGGGGTGGGCGGGAGGTGGGGGGCCATGTGTCTAGATGTAGGGTGCGTGGGAGGGGGGGTTGTGTGCCTAGGAGTGGGGTGGCCGGAAGGGGGGGTCGTGTGTCTAGAAGTGGAGTGGGTGGGAGGGGGGGTCGTGTGTCTAGGAGTGGGGTGGGTGGGTCGTGTGTCTAAGAGTGGGGTCGGCAGAAGGGGGGGTCGTGTGTCTAGGAGTGGGGTCGGTAGGAGGGGGGTCGTGTGTCTAGGAGTGGGGTGGGTGGGAGGGGGGGTCGTGTGTTTAGGAGTGGGATGGATGGGAGGGTTGGTCATGTGTCTAGGAGTGGGGTGGGTGGAAGTGGGGGTTGTGTGTCTAGGAGTGGGGTGGGTGGGAGCGTTGGTCGTGTGTCTAGGAGTGGGGTGGGTCGTGTGTCTAGGAGTGGGGTGGGTGGGAGCGTTGGTCGTGTGTCTAGGAGTGGGGTGGGTGGGAGGGGGGTTGTGTGTCTAGGAGTGGGGTGGGTGGGAGGGGGGTTGTGTGTCTAGGAGTGGGGTGGGTGGAAACAAGCGGCTATTTTTATGTGTAATTAAGTCGGTTAGAGAAGAGTCCTCGGCTCGTCGTGTTTTTTGCACTAATTACTTCTTGTGGTTAAACATCGATTTCAGAGTCGCCTTTAATGGGCCTTAATGGACGTCTCTGACCATTCCACCGCGCTCTCATGTGTGCCCGCATCCTCCACCTTCTATACATCACTTCTTCCCCTAAATATATTACAATCGACAGACTTGTCACAACCAACTGGAGGACAGGAGGAAAAAAAAATTCTATGAATAGATCGCTCTGCTATTTATTTCCCCCAATTAAAATCATTCAGTCTGGATTGTATTCAATTATAAAAAAAAATGTTATAACCACTTCTGGACCGGAAGGATTTCCCCCCTTAATGACCAGGACATGTTTTGCGATTTGGCACTGCATTACTTTAACTGACAATTGCGCGGTCGTGCGACACTGTACCCAAATAAAATGAATGTCTTTTGTTTCCCCACAAATAGAGATTTCTTTTGGTGGTATTTGATCACCTCTGCAATTTTTATTAATTGCGCTATAAACAAAAATAGAGCGACAGTTCTGAAAAAGAAAAGCAATATTTTTCACTTTCTGCTATAAAACATTCCCAATAACAAAAAAAATAAAAAATCTAATTTTTTTTCATCATTTTAGGCCAATTTGTTTTCTGCTACATATTATTGGTAAAAAAAAAAAATCCCAATAAGCGTATTTCGATTGGTTTGCACAAAAGTTATCGCATCTACAAACTAGGGGAAAGATTTATGTCATTTTTATTTTTTATTTATTTATTTTTTACTAGTAATGACGGCGATCTGTGATTTTTAGCGGGACTGCGACATTGCAGCGGACAGATCTGACCCCTAACTGACATTTTCGACACTTTTGTGGGGACCAGTGACATTACTACAGTAATCAGTGCTAAAAATATGCACTGTCACTGTAATAATGACACTGGCAGGGAAGGGGTTAACCTAGGGGTGATCAAAGGGTTAAGTGTGAGCCTAGGGGGTGCTTTTTAATGGCAGCGATCTGCGATTTTTAGCGAGACTGTGACATTGCGGCGTACAGGTCGGACCCCTAACTGGCATTTTCGACACTTTTGGGGGGACCAGTGACATTACTACAGAAATCAGTGCTAAAAATATGCACTGTCACTGTACTAATGACATAATTAAGTGTGAGCCTAGAGGGTGTGTTCTAAATGTGAGGGGGAGGAGCTTGTGAAATGATCATAGAGACCTGTGTTCCTATATAGAAGGATCACAGGCGCTCTGTGATCATTTCAGAGAGAAGAACGGTCAGTTGTGTTTACAACAGCAGACTGTCATTCTCTTTCTGCGGGGAACGATCGCGGGTGCCCGGCGGCAATCGCAGCAGCCCGCCCCCATGGGTCGGCATCCCCGCTGCCTAGTGGGGGCAGACCCGCGCCTCCAACGGGGCGCGCTCCAGCGAACCGACGTACCCATACCTCAGTTCCCGCAGCCGGTTGGCAAGTGGTTAAAAAAATACAAATAATATGGAATGGGCGCTAAGGGGGGGGCGGGCGCTAAGGGGGGGCGGGGCTTGGGAAATCTCATGCACTAACATAAGGACAAGAAAGTTCACTGTTATACCATTATACGTAAATAAGACCTCTCCTCACTTGTTAGGATTTTATTATTTACTATGGTGAAAAGATTTATTATTTAGTGCTGCCGAAGCCGTTTTTACATTGTTTGCTCGCATGTTAAAAATGCGCATTTTAGACCCGAAGATTCGTTCTGCACGCCTGCGACCTGTTTTCAGCCAACAGCCGACTAAAGTCCCTCAGTCACTCAATCAATTCAGGCAAAGAAAAAAGATTCATGCAGCAGTTCACTAATTCGATACAATGTCATGTTTCTTCTGATTTACTACTGCTGATTACTCGGCAGGAGCGCCGGCGTGAATTGAGGATGGGATTTGTCTCAGTTTTCTCCACGACGCCGTCACCCGGCCTCTCATCTGCCACATTCAGATGAAGCGGCTCATAAATCATTCTAATCTCCCCGAATGTCACATCTCTCATAATTGTCTGCTAATAAGCCGCGTGTTTGGCGCTAGGGACGGCCATGTACCGCCATTCCGAAGACACGGGGGGGGGGGGGGCGTTTCAGGTATCTGCAGACGGACTTCTACTAATCCATCTTCCCGTTTAGTTTGTTGATTAAAAAAATGGACCAATAATCCGGGACAAAAGGCTGTGCGGTTTCCTGCGAGGAAGACGGATGGAGGTGAGGCGGTCGGAATGTCCCAGCGAGCGCGCAGATGCTTTCTTATTGGCGCGCCGGCGCATCCATATTTCAGCCACAAATAAAACATTTGGGAAATAAATTTCACAGCTGCAATCAGAAAACATATTGCCGGTGATTTGATTTAGAATGGACTGCTGCTGCTGAAGAACATTACTCTGGGTAATCGGCAGCGCCATGGCGGACAGCGGCGAAGATGGGAGCTCATCAAACTGCGCCTGTGTCTCTACAGTGCGGCTCACGAAGAAGACATCTGGGGGGGGGGGAGTGTTGGGAATGCAGGAGGATCTAGGAAGTGAGTGTGAAATTCACAAACCCCAAAATTAGCGCCAAACCACACTAAAGTCTATGGGAGTCTCCATGGGAGTTCCCCATGACTAAGCTCCAAGGGGCGGAGCGAATTGTGTTGGGGGCATGACTTGGTCAGAGTCCAGGCTGAGGTTGCCATTCATGCACTTATTCTAGGGATAGCATGGATGTATGGCTGTAAGGAGACCTTGCCTAGGGGAGGTAAATGGTATTATGCTGCCCCTTCTTGAAAGATCCCCCCTCAATGTTAAAGGACATGCTTGGTATGATTCAGAAAACGGGGGGGGGGGGGGATGGGAAGGTGCACATTTAATGCCCTCTCTTTCCTGGCCAGCCAGGCTGCATGCCCGGATAAGAGTATGGTATAAATAATAAGGGGAACCCCATGATTTCCCCCCCATATTTCAAAATGTGTACCACCCCTTAATGTAACGTCCCTTCATGTAATGTCCCTCCATGTAACATTCTTTCATGTAACGTCCATCCATGTAATGTCCCTCCATTTAACATCTCTTCATGTAATGGCCCTCCATGTAACTTCCCTCCATGTAACGACCCTCCATGTAACGTCCCTCCATGTATGGACCCTCCATGTAACGTCATGTAACGTCTCTTCATGTAACGGCCCTCCATGTAATGTCCCTTCATGTAATGTCCCTTCATGTAATGGCCCTCCATGTAATGTCCCTCCATGTAACATTCTTTCATGTAACGTCCATCCATGTAATGTCCCTCCATTTAACATCTCTTCATGTAATGGCCCTCCATGTAACGTCCCTCCATGTAACGACCCTCCATGTAACGTCCCTCCATGTATGGACCCTCCATGTAACGTCCCTCCATGTATGGACCCTCCATGTAACGTCATGTAACGTCTCTTCATGTAACGGCCCTCCATGTAATGTCCCTTCATGTAATGTCCCTTCATGTAATGGCCCTCCATGTAACGTCTCTTCATTTAACGGCCCTCCATGTAACAGACCTCCATGTAATGTCTCTTCATGTAACGGCCCTCCATGTAACGTCTCTTCATGTAACGGCCCTCCATGTAATGTCTGTTAATGTAACGGCCCTCCACGTAACATCTGTTCATGTAACGGCCCTCCCTGTAACGGCCGTCCATTTAAAGGCCCTCCGTGTAATGTCCCTCCATGTAACGTCCCTCCATATAATGTCCCTTCTTGTAATGTCCCTTCATGTAACAGCCCTCCATGTAACCTCCCTTCATGTTACATAGTTAGTTACATAGTTAGTCAGGTTGAAAAAAGCCACAAGTCCATCTGGCTCAACCAATATCCAATTATGTAACGTCCCTTCATGTAACGTCCCTTCATGTAACGTCCTTCCATGTAACGTCCCTCCATGTAACATCCCTCCGTGTAACATCTCTTCATGTAACGTCCCTCCATGTAACGTCTCTTCATGTAACGTCCCTCCATGTAACATCCCTCCATGTAACGTCCCTCCGTGTAACATCTCTTCATGTAACGTCCCTCCATGTAACGTCTCTTCATGTAACGTCCCTCCATGTAACGTCTCTTCATGTAACGTCCCTCCATGTAACGTCTCTTCATGTAATGTCCCTTCATGTAACCTCCCTTCATGTAACACCCTCCATGTAATATTCCTCCATATAAATCAAGCGTCAGTCAGGTCATCCAGTGATGTACTGTAGATCAGTCATCATTCACAATAACCTGCAGCATGACAATGTTCCCAAATCTGCCAAGGCAACGTTTTTTCTAGTGATGTTGCCCTCCCGGTATGACGATCTGCCACCCAATGATGTTGCCCCTGCGTACAACCGCAACTAAATGACAGATCCCTGGCTGTTGTATGTAAACAAATCAGCCAGTGATCCTCTGTGACATCATTGACCAAATATGCCTAAATATCAGCCCAAAATTCAATCAACAAAGTCTCAAACAAAAGCTCAAGAACATTTGACCAGAAGGAAAAATAGCCTAAAACATTAGCTCAACAACATTTAACCAAAATAGCTTAAAACAATAGCTCAACAGCTTCTGGCAAAATAGCCTAAAAAGACAGGCTAAGAAAAGAAGAGAAAATTGAGTAAAAGAATACCCCAAAACATTCAACCAAAATAGCTCAAACCAATAAGCCAAGGGCATTCAAACAGAAAAGAAAATATGCTAAAACAATATCGTAACAACATTCGATCAAAATAGCCATAAACAATAGCCCAAAAGCATTCAACCAGGAGAAAAAAAAATCACCTAAAACAGTATCCACCAACAATTGATCAAAATAGCCTAAAACAATAACCCAGAACATTCAACCAGAAGAGAAATTTGCTTAACCTCTTCGCGTCGGTGGTAGGCACATTTTTAGCCTCTCGTGGGTGGGCTTTAACACCGAGGGGCCACATATATATGCGCACCAGAATTTCAACAGAGATGTGCTAAAAGCACACGCCCTGCGCACTCCCGGCACAGTTACCAGCGGCTAATGGAAAGATCCCAATCTCTATTTGTGATCAGAAGCTTTGCAATCATGCGACCACTGTGAAAGCCAACCATGACGATCACATAATCAGAAACGCCGCCTCCAGACATCAAAAACCTCTTAAAGGGCCTGGAAAGGGGTTAAAAGCCCATCCCAAAAATATTTAACCAAAAGAAAAAATAGCCCAAAACAATATCTTAACCTTGTTCAATCAAAATAGCCTGAAACAATAGCCCATGGACATTCAACCAGAAGTGAGAATTGCCTAGAACAATTTCTTAACAAAATTTGATCAAAATTGCCTAAAACAGTAGCCCAATAACATTCAATCAGGAGAGAAAATTGACTTAAAATTCAACTAAAAAACCCTAAAATAATAGCCCAAGAACATTCAAACTGGAGAGGAAATTGCCTAAAACAATATCCCAACAGCTTCTGACCAAATAGCCTAAAAAGACAGGCCAAGAACATTCAACCAGAAGGGAAAATTGACTAAAAGAATACCCAAAAAGATTCAACCAAAATAGCCTAAAACAATAAGCCAAGAGCATTTAAACAGAAGAGAAAATATACTAAAACAATATTCTAACAACATTCAATTCAAGCATTCAACCAGGAGAGAAAATCACCTAAAATAGTATCCACCAACATTTGATCAAAATAGCCTAAAACAATAGCCCAAGAACATTCAACCAGGAGAAAAATTTGCCTAACCTTTTTGCGTCGGTGGTAGGCATATATGCAGCCACTCCATGGGGTGGCCTTAAAACCGAGGCTACACATACGTATGTACCAGAAATTAAGCAGAGACGTGAAAAAAGCGTGTGCCCAGTGCACTCCCGGCACAGTTACCAGCGGCTAACGGAAAGCTCCCAATCTCTACTTGCGCTCAGGAGCTTCCTGATCATGCAACCGCTGTGCCAGCCAATAACAACGGTCACATGATCAGAAACCCCGCCTCCCTACATCAGAAACCTCTTAAAGGGCTGGAACACTCCAGCATTAAGGGGTTAAAAGCATACCCTAAAAACATTCAACCAGAAAGGAAAATTGCCTAAAACAATATCGTAATCAACATTGCCTAAAACAATAGCCCAAGAACATTCAACCAGAACTGAAAATTGCCTGAAACAATTTCTTAACAAATTTTGATCAAAATTGGCTGAAACAATAGCCCAAGTACATTCAATCAGGAGAGAAAATTGCCTAAAACAATAGCCCAAAAACATTCACCCTAAAGAGAAAATAGTCTAAAACAATATTGTAACAATGTTCAGTCAAAATTGCCTAAAACTGTAGCCCAAGAACATTCAACCAGGAGAGAAAATTGCCTAAAAGAACCGCCCAAAAACATTCAACAAAAATAACCTAAAACAATAGTACAAACACACTCAACCAGAAGAGAAAATCGCCTATATATGTATCTATCTTAACAAAATTTGACCAAAATAGCCTAAAACAATAGCCCAAAAAGATTCAACCAGGAGAGAAAATAGTCTAAACAATATTGTAACAATGTTCAATCAAAATTGCCCTAAAACAGTAGTCCAAGAACATTCAAACATGAGATAGAATTGCCTAAAAGAAAAGCCCAAAAACATTCAGCTAAAAACAAAAAAAAAATAGCACAAAAACTTTCAACAAGAGAAAAATGCCTAAAACAATATCTTAACAAAATTTGATCAAAATAGCCTAAAACAATAGCCCAAAAATATTCAACCAGGAGAGAAAATAGCATAAAACAATATCTTAACAATGTTTAATCAAAATTGCCTAAAACAGTAGCCCAAGAACATTCAACCAGGAGAGAAATTTGCCTAAAAGATAAGCCCAAAAACATTCAACTAAAATAACCTAAAGCAATAACACAAAAACATTCAACCAGAAGAGAAAAATGTCTAAAACAATATCTTAACAAAATTTGATCAAAATAGCCTAAAACAATAGTCCAAGAACATTCAACCAGGAGAAAAAGTAGCCTAAAACTATATCCTGACAACATTCAACCAAAATAGCCTAAAACAATAGCACAAAAACTTTCAACCAGAAGAGAAACTTGCCTACAACAATATCTTAACAAAGGTTGATCAAAATAGACTAAAACAATAACACAAAAACATTCAACCAGAAGAGAAAATTGCCTAAAACAAGATCTTAACGAAATTTGATCAAAATAGCTTAAAACAGTAGCCCAAGAACATTCAACCAGGAGATAAAATTGCCTAAAAGAAAAGCCCAAAAAACATTCAAATAAAATAACCTAAAACAATAACACAAAAACATTCAACCGGAAGAGAAAATTGCCTAAAACAATATCTTAACAATTTTTTTTTATCAAAATAGCCTAAAACAATGGTCCAAAAACATTCAACCAGGAGAGAAAATAGTCTAAAACAATATCTTAACAATGATTAATCAAAATTGCCTAAAACAGTAGCCCAAAAACATTCAACCAGGAGAGAAAATAGTCTAAAACAATATCTTAACAATGATTAATCAAAATTGCCTAAAACAGTAGCCCAAAAACATTCAACCAGGAGAGAAAATAGTCTAAAACAATATCTTAACAATGTTTCATCAAAATTGCCTAAAACAGTAGCCCAAGAACATTCAACCAGGAGAGAAATTTGCCTAAAAGATAAGCCCAAAAACATTCAACTAAAATAACCTAAAGCAATAACATAAAAACATTCAACCAGAAGAGAAAAATGTCTAAAACAATATCTTAACAAAATTTGATCAAAATAGCCTAAAACAATAGTCCAAGAACATTCAACCAGGAGAAAAAGTAGCCTAAAACTATATCCTGACAACATTCAACCAAAATAGCCTAAAACAATAGCACAAAAACATTCAACCAGAAGAGAAACTTGCCTACAACAATATCTTAACAAAGGTTGATCAAAATAGACTAAAACAATAACACAAAAACATTCAACCAGAAGAGAAAATTGCCTAAAACAAGATCTTAACGAAATTTGATCAAAATAGCTTAAAACAGTAGCCCAAGAACATTCAACCAGGAGATAAAATTGCCTAAAAGAAAAGCCCAAAAAACATTCAAATAAAATAACCTAAAACAATAACGCAAAAACATTCAACCGGAAGAGAAAATAGTCTAAAACAATATCTTAACAATGATTAATCAAAATTGCCTAAAACAGTAGCTCAAAAACATTCAACCAGGAGAGAAAATAGTCTAAAACAATATCTTAACAATGATTAATCAAAATTGCCTAAAACAGTAGCCCAAAAACATTCAACCAGGAGAGAAAATAGTCTAAAACAATATCTTAACAATGTTTCATCAAAATTGCCTAAAACAGTAGCCCAAGAACATTCAACCAGGAGATAAAATTGCCTAAAAGAAAAGCCCAAAAAACATTCAAATAAAATAACCTAAAACAATAACGCAAAAACATTCAACCGGAAGAGAAAATTGCCTAAAACAATATCTTAACAATTTTTTTATCAAAATAGCCTAAAACAATGGTCCAAAAACATTCAACCAGGAGAGAAAATAGTCTAAAACAATATCTTAACAATGATTAATCAAAATTGCCTAAAACAGTAGCCCAAAAACATTCAACCAGGAGAGAAAATAGTCTAAAACAATATCTTAACAATGATTAATCAAAATTGCCTAAAACAGTAGCCCAAAAACATTCAACCAGGAGAGAAAATAGTCTAAAACAATATCTTAACAATGTTTCATCAAAATTGCCTAAAACAGTAGCCCAAGAACATTCAACCAGGAGATAAAATTGCCTAAAAGAAAAGCCCAAAAAACATTCAAATAAAATAACCTAAAACAATAACGCAAAAACATTCAACCAGAAGAGAAAATTGCCTAAAACAATATCTTAACAAATTTTTTTTATCAAAATAGCCTAAAACAATGGTCCAAAAACATTCAACCAGGAGAGAAAATAGTCTAAAACAATATCTTAACAATGATTAATCAAAATTGCCTAAAACAGTAGCCCAAAAACATTCAACCAGGAGAGAAAATAGTCTAAAACAATATCTTAACAATGATTAATCAAAATTGCCTAAAACAGTAGCCCAAAAACATTCAACCAGGAGAGAAAATAGTCTAAAACAATATCTTAACAATGTTTAATCAAAATTGCCTAAAACAGTAGCCCAAGAACATTCAACCAGGAGAGAAAATTGCCTAAAAGAAAAGCCCAAAAACATTCAACATAAAATAACATAAAACAACAACACAAAAACATTCAACCAGAAGAGAAAAATGCCTAAAAAAAATATCTTAACAAAATTTGATCAAAATAGCCTAAAACAATAGTCTAAGAACAGTCAACCAGGAGAAACAGTAGCCTAAAACTATATCCTGACAACATTCAACCAAAATAACCTAAAACAATAGCCCAAAAACATTCAACCAGGTGAGAAAGTAGCCTAAAACTATCTCCTAACAACATTCAACCAAAATAACCTAAAACAATAACACAGAAACATTCAAACAGAAGAGAAAATTGTCAAAAACAATAGCCCAACACAATTCGACCAAAATAGTCACGATGACCCAAAAACATTTGACCCGAAAAGGAAACAAGATTAATTATTTCCCATCCACACAACAGCAACAGTTTTACACATTGTGAGAAAAATCCCTGAAACGAATGAGCGAATGCGAGTTTAATTCACGCCGAACGTATATCCTGTACATGCAGATGGATTAATAGATATGCAATTTATTTTACTAGACCCCAATATATCGGTTCAGGGTGGAGTGACCCTTTAAGAAGGGCCTGCCATCTCCATCTGTAAAGCTCAGGCTCCCCTTGGCTCAGAGCCCTCGAATATTAAACGTGCGTTCGCTTGTTTCCTCGCTGGAAATGGCGGTCCGGCTTGCTATGAAAGGGTCACCGGCACGATCTTTTTATTTTATAAACTCATTTCTGCCGAGTGATATCCTGATCCGGCCCAGATAATGAATCACAGACTCGTCCCCCAAGATTGCGCTGCAAATGTCAAAGCCGACAGGAAATTGTAATTAAAGAAGGGAAATTGCTACAAAGAAGCACTTGATCTTAAAACGAGCCGAGCTCGGAATGGGAGACGCATTTAATTACGCTTCGGCTTCTCCCCACCGCTTAGCGGCAGCCGAAGATCGCCTCGCTTTAACTCTTCCCCCCCGACGAGTTGCTCGCGGCAACGGAAATTAAATAAACGCCACGATTTGTAAAAATGTTTCCATGTCATGGCGGCGCTGTAAAAATAGACATAAACATAAAGATAACATTGATATACAGTATAATAACTTCATTACTGATGACGCTTTGTTTATTGGTAACGCGCTTCGTGTTAACGGATTCTTTTCCTGAGGAAGTCGCAGAGAATAGATTGCAGGCTTTCGGTTCGTGGAGAGGTCTTATAGGCCATGGTGAAGCTCCACAGTTCAGGGTGAGCTGGTATGGTTCATGGTGTCATCTTATATTCCAGTTTTCAGTCTTGCAGTCCATGGCGTCATCCAGTGGTTCTGGGCGTGTTATTATGGTTCAAGGTGTCTTCTTATGGTCCAGACTATGTTATTAAATTCCAGGATGTGGTTTTCTAGCTCAGGGTGGGTCCTAAGTGTGGTCTTAGGGTCCAGGGTGAGGTCTTGTGGTCCAAGGTGTGGTTTTATAATCCAAGGTGTGTCCTTATGGTCCTAGGTGTGGTGTTATAGTACAAGATGGGCTCTTATGGTCCTAGGTGTGCTCTTATGGTCCAAGGTGTATTCTTATGGCTCAGAGTGTCCTTATAGTCCAGGGTGTGGTTTTATAGTACAGGGTTTGGTCTTATGGTCCTAGGTGTAGTCCTTTGGTCCAGGGTGTTTTCTTATGGTCCAGGGTTTGTTCTTATGGTCCTAGGTGTGGTGTTATAGTAGAGGATGGGCTCTTATGGTCCTAGGTGTGGTCTTATGGTCCAGGGTGTGTTCTTATGATCCAGAATGTGCCCTTATGGTCCTATGTTTGGTTTTATAGTACAGGATGGGCTCCTACGGTCCAATGTGTGGTCTAATGGTTCAAGGTGTGGTCCTAGGGTTCAAGGAGTGCTCCCATAGTCCAAGGTGTGCCCTTATGGTCCAAGGTGTATTCTTATGGCTCAGAGTGTGTTCTTATGGTCCAGAGTGTCCTTATAGTCCTGGGTGTGGTTTTAAAGTACAGAGTTTGGTCTTATGGTCCTAGGTGTTGTCTTTTGGTCCAGGGTGTGTTCTTATGGTCCAGGGTGTGTCCTTATGGTCCTAGGTGTGGTGTTATAGTACAAGATGGGCTCTTATGGTCCTAGGTGTGCTCTTATGGTCCAAGGTGTATTCTTATGGCTCAGAGTGTCCTTATAGTCCAGGGTGTGGTTTTATAGTACAGGGTTTGGTCTTATGGTCCTAGGTGAAGTCCTTTGGTCCAGGGTGTTTTCTTATGGTCCAGGGTGTGTCCTTATGGTCCTAGGTGTGGTGTTATAGTAGAGGATGGGCTCTTATGGTCCTAGGTGTGGTCTTATGGTCCAGGGTGTGTTCTTATGATCCAGAATGTGCCCTTATGGTCCTATGTTTGGTTTTATAGTACAGGATGGGCTCCTACGGTCCAATGTGTGGTCTAATGGTTCAAGGTGTGGTCTTAGGGTTCAAGGAGTGCTCCCATAGTCCAAGGTGTGCCCTTATGGTCCAAGGTGTATTCTTATGGCACAGAGTGTGTTCTTATGGTCCAGAGTGTCCTTATAGTCCTGGGTGTGGTTTTAAAGTACAGGGTTTGGTCTTATGGTCCTAGGTGTTGTCTTTTGGTCCAGGGTGTGTTCTTATGGTCCAGGGTGTGTCCTTATGGTCCTAGGTGTGGTGTTATAGTACAGGGTGGGCTCTTTTGGTCCTAGGTGTGCTCTTATTGTCCAAGGTGTGCTTTTATGTTCCAAGGTGTATTCTTATGGCTCAGAGTGTGTTCTTATGGTCCAGAGTGTCCTTATAGTCCAGGGTGTGGTTTTATAGTACAGGGTTTGGTCTTATGGTCCTAGGTGTGGTCTTTTAGTCCAGGGTGTGTTCTTATGGTCCAGGGTGTGTCCTTATGGTCCTATGTGGGGTTTTATAGTACAGGATGGGCTCCTATGGTCCAATGTGTGGTCTAATGGTTCAAGGTGTGGTCCTAGGGTTCAAGGAGTGCTCCTATAGTCCAAGGTGTGATCTTATGTTCCAAAGGGCGGTCTTGCGGTCTATTAGTCAGTCTTCTGGTCAAGGGTGTGGTCTCGTTTTCAGGGTGTGGTCTCGTTTTCAGGGTGTGGTCTCGCAGAGAGGAAGGTAGCTGGTGGAACAGGCCTGCCTTTTAGTTACACAAAGCCACCATTACGACCTTCTAGCCGCCGGCACCCTAAAAGCCAATGGCGTCTGTTAATAAGGAGGATGTCGGTCACCTGCAAAGCATCCTTGTTTGCCCCTCCCCCAATCCACTCCGTCAGCACTGGGGTCACATTAGCTGAGTGATCGAGAGAAACAAAGGAAGAAGAGAAACACTGGAATAATAGTCAGTACCAGTGTGCAAAGGAATAAATCACCTTAAATGTTGGGTATCCTGTGTGTGTGGCTGTTGCTCCCTTATGTAAAATCAATAAAATTGTTTTTTTTTTTACATATTAGAAAAGGTTACCTCGAGAGTGTCCATAATTTTAAAGGGTGACTTAAGGCTGTCCATAATTTAAAAGGGTGCCTTGACTGAAAAAAGGTTGAGAAACACTGGCCCAGTATGTTCTTATGGTCCAGAATGTGTCCTTACAGTCCTGGGTGTGGTTTTATAGTACAGAGTGTGGTCTTATGGTCCTAGGTGTGGTCTTTTAGTCCAGGGTGTGTTCTTATGGTCCAAGGTATGTTCTTATGGTCCAGAGTGTATTCTTATGGTCCAGAATGTGTCCTTATAGTCCAGGGTGTGGTTTTTATAGTACAGGATGGGCTTGTATGGTTCTAGGTGTGGTCTTATGGTCCAAGGTGTGTTCTTATGGTCCAGAGTGTGTCCTTATGGTCCTAGGTGTGGTTTTATAGTACAGGATGGGCTCTTATGGTCCTAGGTGTGGTCTTATGGTCCAGGGTGTGTTCTTATGGTCCAGAATGTGTCCTTATGGTCCTATGTGGGGTTTTATAATACAGGGTGGTCTCCTATGGTAAATGTGTGGTCTAATGGTTCAAGGTGTGGCCCTAGGGTTCAAGGAGTGCTCCTATAGTTCAAAGTGTGATCTTGTGTTCCAAAGTGTGGTCTTGCGGTCTATTATGCAGTATTCTGGTCAAGGGTGTGGTCTCGTTTTCAGGGTGTGGTCTCGCAGAGAGGAAAGTAGTCTGACACATACTGTACTCATCGATCAGGACATGATTTTATTCTCGGGGGGTGTGCTCTCACAGTGGTCTTGAGGTCTAGGGAGTGGTCTCACAGACGAGAAAGCAGTCTCCCACAGAAAAGTGGCCAGTAGAAAAGAATGTCCCTTACATTGGTGATCAGTGGGAAGAATGTCCCTTACATTGGTGATCAGTGGGAAGAATGTCCCTTACATTGGTGGTCAGTGGGAGGAATGCTCCTTACATTGGAGGTCAGCAGGAAGAATGTCCCTTACATTGGTGGTCAGTGGGAAGAATGTCCCTTACATTGGTGATCAGTGGGAAGAATGTCCCTTACATTGGTGGTCAGTGGGAAGAATGTCCCTTACATTGGTGGTCAGTGGGAAGAATGTCCCTTACATTGGTGATCAGTGGGAAGAATGTCCCTTACATTGGTGATCAGTGGGAAGAATGTCCCTTACATTGGTGGTCAGTGGGAAGAATGTCCCTTACATTGGTGGTGAGTGGGAAGAATGTCCCTTATATTGGTGATCAGTGGGTAGAATGTCCCTTACATTGGTGGTCAGTGGGAAGAATGTCCCTTACATTGGTGGTCAGTGGGAAGAATGTCCCTTATATTGGTGGTCAGTGGGAAGAATGTCCCTTACATTGGTGGTCAGTGGGAAGAATGCGCCTTACATTGGTGGTCAGCAGGAAGAATGTCCCTTACATTGGTGGTCAGTGGGAAGAATGTCCCTTACATTGGAGGTCAGCAGGAAGAATGCTCCTTACAGATTGTTAAAAAGATGATTTCTGTCAGGAGTTGCTTATCTGAGGGGCAGGAATTGCTGAAGGAAACCTTATTAAACTCTGCAGGACCCTGGTCTGAGAAAGGCTGCTATAGAGCCTGACAGAAGGTAGAGTTTCTCTTTAGCATTGCCCATACCGCGCACTAACCTTGGCCTGTGACGGCTCTGTATTGATTTCTACTGTGAAGACAATCAGATCTCATTGTGTTCTTCATAAACGGGGGTCATATGGGAATATGTGAGGTCGGCGTTGGGGATAACATCCTACTTCAGAGTAATATGGGAGGTTTAAATAGATTGTAAGCGTTCCCTTGTTAGATTGTAAGCTCTCATGGGCACGGCCCTCCTGGCCTTCTTGTATTGAATTGTATTGTAACTGTACTGTCTCCCTTTATATTATAAAGTACTGGGCAAACTATTGGCACTACATAAATCCAGTATGATAAGAATGATAATAATAATGTGAAAAAATAAATCAGTTTGTAAAGTTGGTCTTAAGCTGCTTCCACGCCGAAACCTGCCAGAAGATGCGGCACAAAGGGACCCTGCACAGCTTGCTGCAATGCCTGATGGGTAAAGGGTTAGGCAAATGATATGAAAATGCATCAAAGGTGAAGTTACAGCACATAAGGTGAACCAATATGATAAAAACAATGGGATAGGCACATATAGAATATCTCACAAAAGTGAGTACACCCCTCACATTTTTGTAAATATTTTATATTAAGATAATTTGTAATTATCTTTTCATGTAATTTCATTATATCATCATCATCATGTGACAACACTGAAGAAATGACACTTTGCTACAATGTAAAGTAGTGAGTGTACAGCTTGTATAACAGTGTAAATTTGCTGTCCCCTCAAAATAACTCAACACACAGCCATTAATGTCTAAACCGCTGGCAACAAAAGTGAGTACACCCCTAAGTGACAATGTCCAAATTGGGCCCAAAATGTCAATATTTTGTGTGGCCACCATTATTTTCCAGCACTGCCTTAACCCTCTTGGGCATGGCGTTCCCCAGAGCTTCACAGGTTGTCACTGGAGTCCTCTTCCCCTCCTCCATGATGACATCACAGAGCTGGTGGATGTTAGAGACCTTGCACTTCTCCACCTTCCATTTGAGGATGTCCCACAGATGCTCAATAGGGTTTAGGTCTGGAGACATGCTTGGCCAGTCCATCACCTTTACCCTCAGCTTCTTTAGCAAGGCAGTGGTCATCTTGGAGGTGTTTGGGGTCATTATCATGTTGGAATATTGCCCTGCGGCCCAGTCTCTGAAGGGAGGGGATCATGCTCTGCTTCAGTATGTCACAGTACATGGCATTCATGGTTCCGTCAATGAACTGTAGCTCCCCAGTGCTGGCAGCACTCATGCAGCCCCAGACCATGACACTCCCACCACCATGCTTGAGTGTAGGAAAGACCCACTTGTCTTTGTACTCCTCTCCGCCACGCCACTCCTTGCCGCCACACACGCTTGACACCATCTGAACCAAATAAGTTTATCTTGGTCTCATCAGAGCACAGGAGATGGTTCCAGTAATCCATGTCCTTAGTCTGCTTGTCTTTAGCAAACTGTTTGCGGGCTTTCCTGTGCATCATCTTTAGAAGAGACTTCCTTCTGGGATGACAGCCATGCAGACCAATTTAATGCAGTGTGCGGCGTATGGTCTGAGCACTGACAGGCTGACCCCCCACCCCTTCAACCTCTACAGCAATGCTGGCAGCACTCATACGTCTATTTCCCAAAGACAACCTCTGGATATGACGCTGAGCACATGCACTCAACTTCTTTCGTCGACCATGGATAGGCCTGTTCTGAGTGGAACCTGTCCTGTTAAACCACTGTATGGTCTTGGTCACCGTGCTGCAGCTCAGTTTCAGGGTCTTGGCAAACTTCTTATAGCCATCTCTATGTAGAGCAACAATTCTTTTTTTTAGATCCTCAGAGAGTTCTTTGCCATGAGGTGCCATGTTGAACTTCCAGTGACCAGTATGAGAGAGTGAGAGCGATAACACCAAATTTAACACACCTGCTCCCCATTCACACCTGAGACCTTGTAACACAAACGAGTCACATGACACCGGGGAGGAGAAGAAGCGGGTGTTCAGGGGCTGCGGGAGGGAGAGGAGGAGAAGTGGGTGTTCAGGGGCTGTGGGAGGGAGAGGAGGAGAAGCGGGTGTTCAGGGGCTGCGGGAGGGAGAGGAGGAAAAGCGGGTGTTCAGGGGCTGCGGGAGGGAGAGGAGGAGAAGCGGGTGTTCAGGGGCTGCGGGAGGGAGTGGAGAAGAAGCGGGTGTTCAGGGGCTGCAGGAGGGAGAGGAGGAGAAGCGGGTGTTCAGGGGCTGCAGGAGAGAGAGGAGGAGAAGCGGGTGTTCAGGGGCTGTGGGAGGGAGAGGAGGAGAAGCGGGTGTTCAGGGGCTGCGGGAGGGAGAGGAGGAGAAGCGGGTGTTCAGGGGCTGCAGGAGAGAGAGGAGGAGAAGCGGTGTTCAGGGGCTGCAGGAGAGAGAGGAGGAGAAGCGGGTGTTCAGGGGCTGTGGGAGGGAGAGGATGAGAAGCGGGTACTTAAGGGCTGCAGGAGGGAGAGGAGGAGAAGCGGGTGTTCAGGGGCTGCGGGAGGGAGAGGAGGAGAAGCGGGTGCTCAGGGGCTGCGGGAGGGAGAGGAGGAGAAGCGGGTGATCAGGGGCTGCGGGAGGGAGTGGAGAAGAAGCGGGTGTTCAGGGGCTGCAGGAGGGAGAGGAGGAGAAGCGGGTGTTCAGGAGCTGCAGGAGAGAGAGGAGGAGAAGCGGGTGTTCAGGGGCTGTGGGAGGGAGAGGATGAGAAGCGGGTACTTAAGGGCTGCAGGAGGGAGAGGAGGAGAAGCGGGTGTTCAGGGGCTGCGGGAGGGAGAGGAGGAGAAGCGGGTGCTCAGGGGCTGCGGGAGGGAAAGGAGAAGAAGCGGGTGTTCAGGGGCTGCGGGAGGAAGAGGAGGAGAAGCGGGTGTTCAGGGGCTGTGGGAGGGAGAGGAGGAGAAGCGGGTGTTCAGGGGCTGCGGGAGGGAGAGGAGGAGAAGCAGGTATTCAGCGGCTGCAGGAGGGAGAGGAGGAGAAGCGGGTGTTCAGGGGCTGCGGGAGGGAGAGGAGAAGAAGCGGGTGTTCAGGGGCTGTGGGAGGAAGAGGAGGAGAAGCGGGTGTTCAGGGGCTTCAGGAGGGAGAGGAGGAGAAGCGGGTGTTTAGGGGCTGCAGGAGGGAGAGGAGGAGAAGAGGGTGTTCAGGGGCTGCGGGAGGGAGAGGAAGAGAAGCAGGTGTTCAGGGGCTGCAGGAGGGAGAGGAGGAGAAGCGGGTGTTCAGGGGCTGCGGGAGGGAGAGGAGGAGAAGCGGGTGTTCAGGGGCTGCAGGAGGGAGAGGAGGAGAAGCAGGTGTTCAGGGGCTGTGGGAGGGAGAGGAGGAGAAGCAGGTGTTCAGGGGCTGCGGGAGGGAGAGGAGGAGAAGCGGGTGTTCAGGGGCTGCGGGAGGGAGAGGAGGAGAAGCGGGTGTTCAGGGGCTGCGGGAGGGAGAGGAGAAGCAGGTGTTCAGGGGCTGCAGGAGGGAGAGGAGGAGAAGTGGGTGTTCAGGGGCTGCGGGAGGGAAAGGAGAAGAAGCGGGTGTTCAGGGGCTGCGGGAGGGAGAGGAGGAGAAGCGGGTGTTCAGGGGCTGTGGGAGGGAGAGGAGGAGAAGCGGGTGTTCAGGGGCTGCAGGAGGGAGAGGAGGAGAAGCCTCTGGATATGACACTGAGCACATGCACTCAACTTCTTTCGTCGACCATGGTGAGGCCTGTTCTGAGTGGAACCTGTCCTGTTAAACCACTGTATGGTCTTGGTCACCGTGCTGCAGCTCAGTTTCAGGGTCTTGGCAAACTTCTTATAGCCATCTTTATGGAGAGCAACAATTCTTTTTTTTAGATCCTCAGAGAGTTCTTTGCCATGAGGTGCCATGTTGAACTTCCAGTGACCAGTATGAGAGAGTGAGAGCGATAACACCAAATTTAACACACCTGCTCCCCATTCACACCTGAGACCTTGTAACACAAACGAGTCACATGACACCGGGGAGGAGAAGAAGCGGGTGTTCAGGGGCTGCAGGAGGGAGAGGAGGAGAAGTGGGTGTTCAGGGGCTGTGGGAGGGAGAGGAGGAGAAGCAGGTGTTCAGGGGCTGCGGGAGGGAGAGGAGGAGAAGCGGGTGTTCAGGGGCTGCGGGAGGGAGAGGAGGAGAAGCGGGTGTTCAGGGGCTGCGGGAGGGAGAGGAGGAGAAGCGGGTGTTCAGGGGCTGCGGGAGGGAGAGGAGGAGAAGCGGGTGTAAAGGGGCTGCGGGAGGGAGAGGAGGAGAAGCGGGTGTTCAGAGGCTGGGGGAGGGAGAGGAGGAGAAGCGGTGTTCAGGGGCTGCGGGAGGGAGAGGAGGAGAAGCAGGTATTCAGCGGCTGCAGGAGGGAGAGGAGGAGAAGCGGGTGTTCAGGGGCTGCGGAAGGGAGAGGAGAAGAAGCGGGTGTTCAGGGGCTGTGGGAGGAAGAGGAGGAGAAGCGGGTGTTCAGGGGCTTCAGGAGGGAGAGGAGGAGAAGCCGGTGTTTAGGGGCTGCAGGAGGGAGAGGAGGAGAAGTGGGTGTTCAGGGGCTGCGGGAGGGAAAGGAGGAGAAGAGGGTGTTCAGGGGCTGCGGGAGGGAGAGGAGGAGAAGCAGGTGTTCAGGGGCTGCAGGAGGGAGAGGAGGAGAAGCGGGTGTTCAGGGGCTGCGGGGGGGAGAGGAAGAGAAGCAGGTGTTCAGGGGCTGCAGGAGGGAGAGGAGGAGAAGCGGGTGTTCAGGGGCTGCGGGAGGGAGAGGAGGAGAAGCGGGTGTTCAGGGGCTGCAGGAGGGAGAGGAGGAGAAGCGGGTGTTCATTGGCTGCGGGAGGGAGAGGAGGAGAAGCAGGTGTTCAGGGGCTGCGGGAGGGAGAGGAGGAGAAGCAGGTGTTCAGGGGCTGCGGGAGGGAGAGGAGGAGAAGCAGGTGTTCAGGGGCTGCGGGAGGGAGAGGAGGAGAAGCGGGTGTTCAGCGGCTGTGGGAGGGAGAGGAGGAGAAGCGGGTGCTCAGCGGCTGCGGGAGGGAGAGGAGAAGCGGGTGTTCAGCAGCTGTGGGAGGAAAATTAAGAGATTGGTTCCTCTACATGCCTCCGCCCCCACAGCCCTCCTATCCAGGTGTGAAGGGGGGCTGGAGCATGGGGCTGGGTCGCAGTGGTGACCCCTCCGACCCCTGTACACATGCCCCTGTCTCTATCAGTTTAAATATTTAATCTTCCTCTCGTCTTTGCACCACGTGAAAAGCGCGGCAGATATTCTCCTGCAATCAGAAATAATTAGTGTGAAAGTGAAAACCTCTTTTTTTTTTTCTATAACGGGGAAAAGTGCGTTTCCTGTTGAGGCGGAGATGCTGGTGCCCGGAGGTCAGTCAACCTCCACAATGAATTCTGTTACTAAATTGTTTACACAACTTCGGTAACACTCGGAGCGCAGCATAAAACGCAGTTCTGACCGGCGGCCAATTCCGAAGCTTGCTTAGTGTGATATTGTGATCGTCATTCATATTTAATGATGAATACCTGCAAAGATTATCTGTTCCTTCAGATAATATGACTTCTCCTGGGGGGGGGGGAGCGGACCAAAATTATTCCCTGCAAGGAAATATCAGTAATTAGGATGCAGAGAACTGCAAGCTTGGATGGAAACAATGTTTTGTATGCGTCTTAAAGTGGATCCATCAGTAAATTTACTAGTCTACATGAATAGATCCCTGACAATGTACAGAAACAGGATCATTGTTCAGAAAAGCTCCACCTTTTATCATTAAAAAGCCATCCTTGAGCTCCAGCCAGTGGCTTTGCCTAGGCTGAGATGATGTCATCAGTCTGCTGCAGGCAGGAGGAAGCATTTCTTCAGTCTCCCCTCCCCCAGTGATCAGACTGTACTTTGTAAGTTTGCAGAAGGAGGGGGAAGCATTTCCTCAGTCTCTCCTCCCCCAGTAATCAGGCTGTACATTGTAACTTTTGTAGAAGGAGGAGGACACATTTTCTCAGTCTCCCCTCCCCCAGTGAGCAGACGTTTCATTGTAACTTTGTAGCAAATCACAAGGTGGGAGGCTGCAGCAGGGACTGGCACATGCACCAAGATTTACATGATTGTGTCATCTCTGAGCCGACATCACAGTCTAGGGAAAGCCCTGGGTGATGCCTGAACAAATATGGTGCTGTCCTTTGGGGAGAAAAGCAGATGAAGTCATTGTCGGGGGGGGGGGGGTAATACATAACTGGAGGTGTTAGACTGATGCATTCAACATGCTGCACTTAACATAAAAATATATATTATATTTCCTCGGTCTCCCCTCCCCCAGTGATCAGACTGTACATTGTAAATTTGTAAAAGGAGGAGGATGCATTTTTTATTGGTCTATAGGGGTGGCATTCTGACCAATGTAAGGGGCATTTTCCCATTGACCACTAATGATATTCTTTTTTGCATGTGTTTCATGTGCATGTGCCACTTGCCTATCGGGCACTTTCCCCTCCTTCCTGCCCAGGCCATCTCTCAGCTTTCAGCTCTCTCACACTTTGAATGACAATTACGCGGTCATGTAACCCTGTACCCAAAATACATTTTTATCATATTTTTCAGACAAATAGAGCTTTCTTTTGGTGGTATTTAATCACTACTGGGGTTTTATTTTTTGCTGAACAAACAAAAAAAGACTGAAAATTTTGATGATGGCACTGGTAGGCACTGATAGGTGGCACTGGTAGGTGGCACTGATGGGTGGCACTGATGGTAGGCACTGATAAGGCTGCGCTGATAAGGCAGCACTGGTGGGCACTGATGGGTGGCACCAATGGGCACTGATGGGCGGCACTGAAGGGCACTGGTATGTGGCACTGAAGGGCACTAATACATGGCACTGGTAGGTGGTACTGATAGGTGGCACTCATGGGCACTGATGGGAAATAATAGGTGGCACTAAAGGGCACTGATAAGGGGGGCACTAATGGGCAATGATAGGAACTGGTAGGTGACACTGATGGGCAGCACTGATGATGGGGCACTGATTGGCATTGATAGGTGGCACTGGTGGGCACTGGTAGGTGGAGATGGTGGGCAATGGTATGTGGCACTGGTAGGTGGCACTGGTGGGCACTGGTAGGTGGCATTGGTGGGCACAGATGCTCCTCTCCTCTTCGGGACCGATGTCCCTCTGACAGCAGCTGTGATCGCCTTTTTTTTCCTACCGATCGCCGGCTGCTGTTTACATCACGTGATTAGCTGTCATTGGCTGACAGCTGATCACGTGGTAAGGGGCTGGGACCGCCCCCCTCTGATCTGTGATCAGCCAAGTCTCATGGACTCGTTGATCACAGAGTGAGCCGCGTGGACTCCGCAGGGAGCATGCAGGCAGCTCATGCACAGTAGGACGTACATGGACGCCCTCCCGGCAATTAGGGCCTGCACTGTAGTTGTCTTTCGGCTATAACTTGGACGGGAAGAGGTTAAAGTAACAAAAAAAATAGGCAGCCGGCAGTTGCCCCTTGTAAAATACTCGATATAGCCAAAACATCCGTGGACCCCTAACTATCCCACCTATAAGAACTTATTGGACATCCCATACCAAAACCATGGCCATTAATATGAAGTCGCCCTTCCTTCCCTTTGTTGTCATAATGACTTCCGCTCTTCTGGGAAGACTTTCCACGAAATTTTGGAGGCCCTTTTGTGAGGTCAGGACCTGATGTTGGATGAGAAAAGCTGTCTCATAATCAGCATTCCAATTAATTCCAAAGGTGATCAGAAGGGTTAAACTTGTGGAGGTAGTTGAGGAATGGTTAATTGGAAGGTCTTAAAAACTCGATCCGGTTGAAGAGCAATTATCAATTTATTGGTGTTGTCATTAAACACAGTCAATGTGTTTTAGGTAATTAGGGCTCCTCCTTCTTTCAGACTTGGGTAGAGTTAGATCCATAGGTCGTAGGGACCGCAGTCTGTGTGCTATGATGATATTTGTGTTCTGAAAATGTTGGCTGCTCCTGCAGCTGTAACATCCTCCACCCTTTTGGGAAGACCTTCCACAAGATTTTGTGAGTGTGAGATTTTGTATCCATTTGTGAGGTCAGGTACTGATGATGGATGAGAAGAGCTGGCTCACACCCAGGGCCGGTGCTTCCACTAGGCAAACTAGGCAGCCGCCTAGGGCACATTGCCAACTAGGGGCGCAGCCACGAGTCGGCACTCTCCTTTATTAATGATCCCTGTGAGCTGAGGGGAGGGGCAGCAGTGGGGGAAGGAAGAAGGGACAGAGGAAGATGATAGGTGTCTGGGGCAGTGGTGGAACTACCAAGCCTTGGCTTTCCACCAATGTTGGGGGGGCCCCAAGAGGCAGGAAGGGAGCCCACCGGAGTGCTGCCTGCATGATGATCCTCTTTGGCTGGAGCTGTGGTGAGCACTGTGGTCCAGGAGAGGAGTGTCCTAGGAAAAGGAATCACAGTGAAGGAGGACAGAGTGGGGGCCACTATCTTCATACCGCTCAGTGAGCGTCCCCAGAACAGGGGATCGGGGTCCCTGGGTGTGACATGGAGGATCCCTGGTGTGAAAGGGAATCGGGGTAACCAGGTGTGTCATGGGGAATCGGAGTCACCAGGTATGACATGGGGGATAGGGGTCACCGGGTGTAACAGGGATTCGGGGTCACCAGGTGTGCCATGAGGAATTGGGGTTCCTGGGTGTGCCATGGGGGATTGAGGTCCCCAGGTGTGACATGGAGGAACATCAGGGTCCCCAGGTGTGACATGGAAAAACATCAGGGTCTCTCTGGGTATGACATGGAGGAACATCAGGGACCCCTGGTGTGACATATAGGAACATTGGGGTCACTGGGTATGACAGCATGACATGGAGGAACACAGGGGTCCCTGGGTGTGATTTGGAGGAACATCGGGGTCAGTGGGTATGACAGCAAGACATGAAGGAATATTGGGGTCCCAGAATGTGACATGGAAAAACATCAGGGTCCCTGGGTGTGACATAGAATGACATCAGGGTCCCCAGGTGTGACATGGAGGAATATGGGGGTCACTGGGTACGACAGTATAACATGGAGGAACCATCAGATCAGGGTCACTGGGTATGACATAGAGAAGTTTTTAACCCCTACCCTTTTTATTTTTTTTTTGGGGGGGGTGCAAGTAGCTGGTCTTGCCTCAGGCGTAAAATAGTCTAGCACCGGCCCTGCTCACACCCTAGGCCCCATGTTGGGAGGAAAAAAAAAACTGTCTTACAATAGGCAGTAGGGTGAGGTCAGGGCTCTGTGAAGGACAGGAGTTCCTCCAAACCAAACTGGTCATGTCTTTATGGAGCTGGCTTTGTACACAGGGGCACAGCTATGGTGGAACAGAAAAGGGTCTTCACCAATCTGTTACCACAAAATTGGAAGAGCACAATTGTGTACTATGTCTTTAGTGATGAAGTATTAACAGAACCCTTCACTAGGTACACCTAAACTCCGTAACTTAGAGGGGCCTCCATAGTTCTGATGTTTCCAGTGAAGGGCATTGGTAATACTACATACACAAAAAAATGGTCCAGGCGCTGATCCTGTGGAAATGTCCCTGGCTGATCATAGACCCGAACAATGCGGTGACATATAGATGACCAATAGAATATGACGTACCAAGGCTGCCAAACCCTTGACATGGGATGATATTATGAACTGGCAATACTGAAAAAGAAGGGTGGCGCTCACTGGTGTCTATAAAATACTGTCCTCTATGGATTGAAAACTGGAGAGTGTCTCTTGAGTAGAAATGGCATTTATTGAAAAAATCACAAATAAACATTTAAAATTGTTGCCACATCAGCCCCAAAAATCCCAGACCTCCTTGGGTTGCTGTGAGATTCCAAGGGAAATGCTGACCCAGCGGGTGGTACCTGGTATTGACTGGGGATCTCCAAACGTCATGCTAATAGATACCGGCTGATGGGGGATGGGGTACCTCAAATAATACACTTGCGCTGATGTCAAGCTGGAGGGGGGCGTTGTGCGCGGCCGCCGCACAGTCCCACGGCTGGTGACAGCTCTCCTGCGTTCGAGTTTCCGGGTCCGCCAGCTCCTCCGCGGTAACCGGAAGTGACGTGGGGATTGCGTCACCGGAAGTGACGATCAGCTACAGTCAGGAAGTCGGGCTGGTTACGGACATGGACGTACTTGCTTTCTGGTTGCTGCAACTACATGTTTCGCGCGCATGCCAAAACGTTCAATTCACCCCAAAAGGTGTTTGGTAGGGTTAAAGTCAGGACTCCGTGCAGGACACTCAAGTTCCTCCTCACCAACCTGGTCAAACCATGTCTTTATGGAGCTGGATTTTTACTCAGGGGCACAGTCATATTGGAACAGAAAAAAACTGTTACCACAAGGTTAGCAGAACACAATTGTCTACAATGCCTTTGTGTGATTTAGTATTATTAGTACCCATCACTGGAAACACTTGAACTCCATCTTTTGAAGGGGTCTCCATAATTCCGGTGTCTCCAGAGGAGGGCACTATTAATACTACAACATACAAAGACATTATAGACAATTGTGCTCTTCTGAACTTGTGGTAACAGTTTGGTGAAGACCCTTTTCTGTTCCAGCATGACTGTGTCCCCTCTGTGTACGAAGCCAGCTCCATAAAGACACGGTGTGTCTGTTTTGTGTCGAGTGTCCTGCACAGAGCCCTGATTTCAATGCTACTGAAAACCTGTGGGGTGGATTGGAATGCCTATTGTGAGCCAGGTCTTTTTTCTGGCGCCCAATGTGAGGCCCAACATGTGATCCAGATCTCCTCATTCAACATCAGTACCTGACCTCACAATTGTGCACAAATTTCCACGGATACCCTCCAAAATCTTGTGGGAAGCCTTCCCAGAACAGTGGAACCAACTCCATAAAGACATTATTTTACCAGTTTGGTGTGGAAGATCTCGAGGGACCTGCACAGAACCCTGACCTTAACCCTACTAAAGACTTCTGGAGTGAATTGAACATTTTAGTTCCCTTGCCCACTCGTCCAAAAGAAAATTTGGGAGGTCAGGTACTGATGTTAGCTGAGAAGGCCTGGATGACCATCAGCTTTCCAAATCACCCAAAAGGTGTTAGGTAGAGTTGAGGTCAGGGCTCTGAACAGGACACTGGGGTTCCTGCACACCAAACTTGATGAATTTGAAAGCTGATGGTGATCCAAGCCTTCTCATCTAACATCAGTGCCTGGCCTCACAAATTTTATTTTGGACGAGTGGGCAAGGGAACTAAAATGTTCAATTCACTCCAAAAGTCGTCAGTAGGGTTAAGGTCAGGGTTCTGTGCAGGTCCCTTCAGTTCTTCCACACCAAAATGGACAAATAATGTCTTTATGGAGCTGGTTCCACTGTTCTGGGAAGGCTTCCCACAAGATTTTGGAGGGTATCCGTGGAAATTTGTGCACAATTGTGAGGTCAGGTACTGATGTTGAATGAGAAGATCTGGATCACATGTTGGGCCTCACATCCCAAAGGTCTTCACTGGGGTTGAGGTCAGGGCTCTGTGCAGGACACTTAAGTTCCTCCATACCAAACCATGTCTTTATGGAGATGTTGGATGAGAAAACTTGGCTTGTTCCAATTCATCCTGAAGGTGTCCAGTATGGTAGAGGTCAGGACCCTGAAGCCAACTTAATTTCCTCCACATCAAGTTGTTTAAACCATGTCTTTATTGATATGTTGAATGAGAAGACCTGGCTTGTTTTAATTCATCGCAAAGGTGCTCAGTAGAGATCAGGTTAGGGCTCTGTACAGGACACTGAAATTCCTCAACACCAAACTGGTCAAACCATGTCTTTATGGAGCTGGCTTTATACACAGATGCACAGCCATGCTGGGACAGAAAGGGGTCTTCCCAGAACTGTTACCACAAGGTTCAAAGAGCATAATAGTCTACAATGTCTTTGTATGATGAGGTATTACTAGTACTCTTCACTGGAGACACCTGAACTCCATTGTTAGGAAGGGAGTTCACGTACTTTGGGCCAGATAATGTATCTCCTTGGAGTGGCATGACCCTATTACCGTTATTAGAGTTCTTTAATCATGAACCTCCAAAACAGGACTGATGTTGGATGAGAAGACCTGGCTCACACGGTGGACCTCACATTGGGCACCAAAAAAGAAGACCTGACTCACCATCATCATTGCTATTCATCTCAAAGGTGTTCAGTAGGGTTTAGGTCAGGGCTTTGTTTAGGACACCCAAGTTCCTCCACATCAGGCTGGTCAAACCATGTCTTTATGGAGATGTTGGATGACAAGACTTGGCTTTTTGCAATTCATCTTGAAGGTGGTCAATAGGGTTGAGATCAAGGTTCTGTGCAGCACATTCAAGTTTCTCGACACCAATCTGGTCAAGCTATGTCTTTGTGGTGCTGGCTTTGTACACAGAGGCACAGCCATGCTGGAACAGAAAAAGGTCTTTACCAAACTGTTACTACAAGGTTCGAAGAGCATATCTATCTACAATGTATTTGTATGATGGAGTGGAATGACCCAATTACCGTCATTGATAGATGTAGCGGAGAGGTAGTTTAATCTACAGGGTCTCCGCTGATAAACAGGAAAACAGGTAATAATCCAAATAGGCCGGTACAGCATGCAACAATCCAGGTAGCATTATACCCTCATTCCCTCCCAAGAACTAGACGACACATACGCTGGGAGTCAAAACTAGAATGGCTTGTTTATTGAAAACACAAGAGATCTACACTCTGCCAAAACCCCTCCCTCTTCGAGTCATTCCACACAAAAACACATCCCATAATATGCTTACAAGGCAGCCAGGAACAATAGGACAATGGAATGCAGGTATTCACAATAACAAACCCCACCCCACTAGCAGGGGTCTATGAAACACTTCTGCCATATTCTAGCAATTGGCAATATGTCTTTATATATTTCCTCAGAGACACTGTTCAGTAATATGGTCACTCTTTCAACAGAAACCCCACTCTCAGTGTCCATTCCGCTACAATAGAGTTCTTTAATCATGAACCTCCAAAGAAAGGACTGATGTTTGTAAGAAGACCTGGCTCACAAGTTGGACCTCACATTGGGCACTAAAAAGAAGACCTGTCAGCTAACTCACCATCAATGTTTCTATTCATCTCAAAGGTGTTCAGTAGGGTTGAGGTCAGAGCTCTGTGCAGGACACTGGATTTCCTCCACACCTGACTGGCCAAACCATGTCATTATGGAGATGTTTGATGAGAAGACTTGGCTTGTTCTAATTCATCCCAAAGGTGTTCAGTACGGTTGAGGTCAGGACACTGAAGCCGACCTAAGTTCTCCCACATCAAGTTAATTGAAACATGTCTTTATGGACATGTTGGATGAGAAGACCTCGCTTGTTCTAATTTATCTCGAAGGTGCTCAGTAGGGATGAGGTCAGGGCTCTGTACAGGACACTCAAGTTCCTCAACACCAAGCTGGTCAAACCATGTCTTTATGAAGCTGGCTTTGTACGCCGTATTACCATTATTGATAGAGTTCTTTAATCATGAACCTCTAAAGACAGGACTGATGTTGGATGAGAAGACCTGGATTACATGTTTGGCCCCACATTGGGCACCAAAAAGAAGACCTGACTCACCATCAACATTCCTATTCATCTTAAAGGTGTTCAGTAGGGTTTAGGTCAGAGCTTTGTGCAGGACACCCAAGTTCCTCCACATCAAGCTGGTCAAACCATGTCTTTATGGAGATGTTGGATGACAAAACCTGGCTTGTTACAATTTATCTTGAAGGTGTTCAGCAGGGTTGGGATCAGGGTTCTGTGCAGGACTCTCCAGTTCCTCGGCACCAAACTGGTCAAGCCATGCTGTTATGGAGCTGGTTTTGTACACAGGGGCACAGCCATGCTGGAACAGAAAAGTGTCTTTACCAAACTGTTACCACAGGGTTTGAAGAGTATAACTGGCTACAATGTCTTTGTATGATGGAGTATTACTAGTGCTCTTCACTGGAGACATCTGAACTCCATCGTTAGGAGGAGGGTTCACGTACTTTGGGCCAGATAATGTATCTGCTTGGAGTGGCACGATCCTATTACCGCTATTAGAGTTCTTTAATCACGAACCTCCAAAGACAGGACTGATGTTGGATCTCATGTTGGACCTCACATTGGGGACCAAAAAGACCTGTTTCTATTCATCTCAAAGGTGTTCAGTAGGGTTGAGGTCAGGGCTCTGTGCAGGACACTGGAGTTCCTCCACACCAGACTAGCCAAACCATGTCATTATGGAGATGTTTGATGAGAAGACTTGGCTTGTTCTAATTCATCCCAAAGGTGTTCAGTACGGTTGAGGTCAGGACACTGAAGCCGACCTAAGTTCTCCCACATCAAGTTGGTTGAAACATGTCTTTATGAACATGTTGGATGAGAAGACCTCGCTTGTTCTAATTTATCTCGAAGGTGCTCAGTAGGGATGAGGTCAGGGCTCTGTGCAGGCAGGGCCGGTGCTAGACTATTTTACACCCTAGGCAAGACCAGCTACTTGCACCCCCCCCAAAAAAAGGGAAATGGTTAAAAACTCCTCTATGTCATACCCAGTGACCCTGATCTGATGCTTCCTCCATGTTATGCTCTCATACCTAGTGACCCCCCATATTCCACCATGTCACACCCGGGGATCCTGATGTCCCTCCATGTCACACCCAGGGACACTGATGTTTTTCCATGTCACACCCTGGTACCCCAATATTCCTCCATGTCATGCTGTCATATCCACTGATCCCAATGTTCCTCCATGTCACACCCAGGGACCCCGTGTTCCTCCATGTCATGCTGTCATACCCAGTGACCCCAATGTTCCTCTATGTCAGACCCTGATGTTCCTCCATGTCACACCTGGGGACCCTAATGTTTCTCTGTGTCACATCTGGGGACCCCATTCCCCCATGGCACACCCAAGGACCGCAATTCCTCATGGCTCACCTGGTGACCCCGAACCCCTGTTACACCCGGTGACCCCTATCCCCCATGTCACACCTGGTGACTCCGATTCCCAATGGCACACCTGATGACCCCGATTCCCTTTCAAACCAGGGATGCTCCATGTAACACCCAGGGACCCCGATCCCCTGTTCTGGGCACACTCACTGGGCGGTATGAAGAGAGTGACCCCCACTCTGCCCTCCTTCACTGTGATCCTGCTGATTCCTTCTCCTTACACTCCTCTCCTGGACCACAGTGCTCACCACAGCTCCAACCGGCTCCTGGTGGAGGGAAAAGCAACAGTCAGAGAGCTCCACACTTATTTCATCACCAACCTCCTCAGACCCTTCCGGTGCCTCGTTGCTTCTGCTCCAGTAAAGGTTCCGCTCTCCAAAGCCGAGCTCTGGCTCAGGTTCAGCTCTCCTCCGCTCCCTGCTTAATACCGACCCAGGGAAATGAACGGCTGCCCATCAGCTCAGTGCAGAGAGTCACTTCCTGCCTGGGGTTAAGGCCGCTCAGCTCCAGCCGAAGAGGATCATCATTCAGGCAGCACGCTGGTGGACTCGCTTCCTGCCTCTTTGGGCCCCCTAACAGTGGTGGAAAGCCAGGGCCTGGTAGTTCCGCACTGCCCAAGATACCTGGCATCTTCCACTGCCCCTTCTTCCTCCCCCACAGCCGAACCTCCCCTCAGCTCACAAGGATCATTCATGATGGAGAGTGCGGACTCATGGCTGCGCCCCTAGGTGGGAATGTGCCCTAGGCGGCTGCCTAGTTTGCCTAGTGGAAGCACCGGCCCTGTGTGCAGTACACTTGAGTTCCTCCACACTAAACTGGTCACACCATGTCTGTATGGAGCTGGTTTTCTACACAGGGGCACATTCATGAGGCAGCAGAAAGGGGTCTTCCCCAAACTGTTACCACAAGGTAGAGCACAATCGTCTACAATGTCTTTGTATGATGGAGTATTACCAGAACCCATTACTGGGAACGCCTGAACTCCATTGTTTGGGGTCAATGTTCATTCTCTCTTTTTTTTGAACATCAGGAACCTATTTACTAAAGAATATAGAAGAAAAGAGAAAAGTAATGGAATTCCTTCTGCACAATGCTGGTAGTGTTGGATCTCCTGGACTCCTGATGATATTGCGCTGTGTAGATTCCCTTGTTGCTCTCCAGTTCATGCCGTATAAAGGTCGAAAACACATTTAAAGGGTCTGATCCATTTTTATGGACTAAACAGCCCTCTGTTAAATGAAAGCGGAAATGGAGAAGCTGTAAAACGTCGCCATTACAACACATCAACAAGCTTTCAAGCAGACTTGAAGGTTAAATATTGGGGAAGAAAGCAATTTCTCTTGTCTGCGCGGCTCAGCGGCGTGCTAGATTGCGTTGTAGAGTGTTTTGTGGAGGGTACGCGGTGAAGTGCGCTAATCATTCCCCACCGTAAGAATCTCCGCGTCGTACAAGGCCCCTGCCCTCGGGCTCCCGCCGGCTTCCCAATCTCCAAATGGGTACAAATGACAACCGTGACCCGCGGCTGGGAGTGAAAGAAGGAGTCACCTCTGAGGATTAATCTGTTCCTGGGTGGAGGACGCCGGGAAATTATAAGATAAAAACTCGCAGACGACCGCCTCGCGGAGAGGTTTTCCTCTCAGTGCGCCCGTCGTCAGCTTATCAAATGAAAGAATTCATTTTTTTTCTCCGGATCGCCTGGCGTTGACAGTGAGAAAATGAGCTATCAAGCACTATGATTAAGCGTCATCTGACATAATTGTCGCGCGGCCAGCTGCCTGCTGCAACGCTAAAGCAATTTTTTTTTCTTTTCTGTTAGCCGACGCGGTACGGCTGACTAGTGATACTCCATCTGAACAGGTTGTTGCTGCTAGCTAGAGAAACAAGGCTTGAAATTAACTTTTTCCAATCCGCGGACAAAATTAAACAGAGTTGTTTGAGGCGCTCGGCCGCGAGATAAATGGGATCTGCTGGAAATTGCATTTTTTTTTTTCTATTTCACTGAGAGGCCATAAAAGTGACTCCGACGTCTTCCTGTAATTCTGCCGAAATCCAGGTGCCGAGATATCGGAAGGCCACCCGAGAGAAGAGCCCAGCATAGAGAGAGGAGGCTGAAGATGACACCCAGGCCAGAGGACAAGAGAAGTGGTACTGTGCAGAGTCCATACATACAGAATAAGAACAGATACTGAGAATTACACCCGGCATACAGGACAGGAGAAGTAGTACTGTGCAGAGTCCCTACATACAGAATAAGTACAGATACTGAGAATTACACCCGGCATACAGGACAGGAGAAGTAGTACTGTGCAGAGTCCATACATACAGAGTAGAAACAGATACTGAGAATTACACCCGGCATACAGGACAGGAGAAGTAGTACTGTGCAGAGTCCCTACATACAGAATAAGTACAGATACTGAGAATTACACCCGGCATACAGGACAGGAGAAGTAGTACTGTGCAGAGTCCATACATACAGAATAAGAACAGATACTGAGAATTACACCCGGCATACAGGACAAGAGAAGTGGTACTGTGCAGAGTCCATACATACATAATAGGAACAGATACCGAGAATTACACCTGGTATACAGGAGAAGAGAAGTGGTACTGTGCAGAGTCCATACATACAGAATAAGAACAGATACTGAGAATTACACCCGGCATACAGGACAGGAGAAGTGGTACTGTTCAGAGTCCATACATACAGAATAAGAACAGATACCGAGAATTACACCCGGCATACAGGACAGGAGAAGTGGTACTGTGCAGAGTCCATACATACAGAATAAGAACAGATACAGAGAATTACACCCGGCATACAGGACAGGAGAAGTAGTACTGTGCAGAGTACATACATACGGACTATTCTATGTTCTAAGAATAATGCGCTCTATCGGAGGAGAAATGACTCGCAGTCCAGAAGCTGCTTTGGCCCCTCCTCCACTCATTAAACTGAAATTATCTGGAATAAAAGGAGGTTTGAATTGCGTTGCGTTCGCACATTTACGGGAAGAAGAGGCGACATTTCCAAACATCGGCCGGCTGGGGAGAGGAGTCTGACACCTCCTCACTAATAAAAGTAATAATGAGTAATGTGTCACACCCAATGATGGCCAAATCCTGAGATGACGCCGGTACAACGCCAAATTCTGTCCTCACCCTGGAAGCAGCCATGGTGACGACTCCACTATGGGGGGGGGGGGGGGGGGGGAGGCATTGTGAAGTCACAGTACGGCCAGGACTGGAAAGATCCAACTGCTGTCCTCTACATCTAATAAAATGTATCCAAAGATTAGCGCGGGCTTCAAATGTATCCATTCAATGCGATTATATAACAAGTTCACTAATGGCGGCCACACACGCTTCAATAAATATAGATTTCTTTCTCAATCAATCTCTTCCGATAGGGATAATCAATCTATTGTCCATATCCCATTTGATCAATATGCCACAATCTGCGAACTGGATTTAAATTGACAGTTAAAGGGTAACTCCTAATTTGTAGAAAAAAATAGCAAATAAAATGAAAAAAAAAAAAGTTATAGAACCCCTTAGAGCCCAGGCCTATTCCTGACATTTGTTGCTGATACAGCTAAAATCAGTATTTATTGCTAGAAAATTACTTAGAATCCCCAAGCATTATATTTATTTTTTTAGCAGAGACCCTAGAGAATAAAACGGTGATCATTGCAATATTTTATGTCACACGGTATCTGCGCAGGGGTCTTTCAAATGCAATTTTTTGGGAAAAAATACACTTTTATGAATTAAAAAAGAAAAAAAAAAACAGTAAAGTTAGCTCAATTTTTTTTTTTTTTTAATATGAAAGATGATGTTACGCCGTGTAAATAAATACCTAACATGTCACACTTTAAAATTGCACACACACGTGGAATGGCGACAAACTTCAATACTGAAAAATCTCCATAGGCGACGCTTTAAAAAAATGTTAATGGTTACCAGTTTAGAGTTACAGAGGAGGTCTTGTGCTCGAATTTTTGCTCTCGCTGTAACGATTGTGGCGATTCCTCACATGTGTGGTTTGAACCCACGTTTACTAATGTGGGCGCGATTTGCGTAGGCTTTCACTTCTGCGCATGAGCACGAAGGGACGGGGCACTTTACATTTTTTTTCCTAATTATTTTATTTTATTTTTTTTATTTTATGTCCATTTACATTTTTTTTATTTTTTTTTTATCACATTTATTGATGTCACAAGAAATTTTAACATCCCTTGTGACAGTAATAGCAGTGACAGGTATTCTTTATGGAGGGATCGGGGGGGGAATGTGACAGTAATAGGCAGTGACAGGTACTCTTTATGGAGGGATCGGGGGGAATGTGACAGTAATAGGCAGTGACAGGTACTCTTTATGGAAGGATCGGGGGGGAATGTGACAGTAATAGGCAGTGACAGGTACTCTTTATGGAGGGATCGGGGGGGGGGGGAATGTGACAGTAATAGCAGTGACAGGTACTCTTTATGGAGGGATCGGGGGGAATGTGACAGTAATAAGCAGTGACAGGTACTCTTTATGGAGGGATCGGGGGGGAATGTGACAGTAATAGGCAGTGACAGGTACTCTTTATGGAGGGATCGGGGGGGATGTGACAGTAATAGGCAGTGACAGGTACTCTTTATGGAGGGATCGGGGGGGAATGTGACAGTATTAGCAGTGACAGGTACTCTTTATGGAGGGATCGGAGGGAATGTGACAGTAATAGGCAGTGACAGGTACTCTTTATGGAGGGATCGGGGGGGAATGTGACAGTAATAGGCAGTGACAGGTACTCTTTATGGAGGGATCGGGGGGGATGTGACAGTAATAGGCAGTGACAGGTACTCTTTATGGAGGGATCGGGGGGGAATGTGACAGTAATAGCAGTGACAGGTACTCTTTATGGAGGGATCGGGGGGGAATGTGACAGTAATAGCAGTGACAGGTACTCTTTATGGAGGGATCGGGGGGAATGTGACAGTAATAGGAGTGACAGGTACTCTTTATGGAGGGATCGGAGGGAATGTGACAGTAATCGGTAGTGACAGGTACTCTTTATGGAGGGATTGGGGGGAATGTGACAGTAATAGGAGTGACAGGTACTCTTTATGGAGGGATCGGAGGGATGTGACAGTAATAGGCAGTGACAGGTACTCTTTATGGAGGGATCGGGGGGGATGTGACAGTAATAGGAGTGACAGGTACTCTTTATGGAGGGATCGGGGGGAATGTGACAGTAATAGGCAGTGATAGGTACTCTTTATGGAGGGATCGGGGGGGATGTGACAGTAATAGGAGTGACAGGTACTTTTTATGGAGGGATCGGGGGGAATGTGACAGTAATAGGCAGTGACAGGTACTCTTTATGGAGGGATCGGGGGGGAATGTGACAGTAATAGGAGTGACAGGTACTCTTTATGGAAGGATCGGGGAGGAATGTGACAGTAATAGGAGTGACAGGTACTCTTTATGGAGAAATCGGGGGGGAATGTGACAGTAATAGGCAATGACAGGTACTCTTTATGGAGGGATCGGAGGAATGTGACAGTAATAGGAGTGACAGGTACTCTTTATGGAGGGATCGGGGGGAATGTGACAGTAATAGGCAGTGACAGGTACTCTTTATGGAGGGATCGGGGGGGAATGTGACAGTAATAGGCAGTGACAGGTACTCTTTATGGAGGGATTGGGGGGAATGTGACAGTAATAGGAGTGACAGGTACTCTTTATGGAGGGATCGGGGGGAATGTGACAGTAATAGGCAGTGACAGGTACTCTTTATGGAGGGATTGGGGGGAATGTTACAGTAAAAGGCAATGACAGGTACTCTTTATGGAGGGATCGGGAGGAATGTGACAGTAATAGGAGTGACAGGTACTCTTTATGGAGGGATCGGGGGGAATGTGACAGTAATAGGCAATGACAGGTACTCTTTATGGAGGGATCGGGAGGAATGTGACAGTAATAGGCAGTGACAGGTACTCTTTATGGAGGGATCGGGGAGGAATGTGACAGTAATAGCAGTGACAGGTACTCTTTATGGAGGGATCGGGGGGAATGTGCCAGTAATAGGAGTGACAGGTACTCTTTAAGGAGGGATCGGGGGAATGTGACAGTAATAGGAGTGACAGGTACTCTTTATGGAGGGATCGGGGGGGGGGGGGGGAATGTGACAGTAATAGGCAGTGACAGGTCCTCTTTATGGAGGGATCGGGGGGGAATGTGACAGTAATAGGAGTGACAGGTACTCTTTATGGAGGGATCGGGAGGAATGTGACAGTAATAGGAGTGACAGGTACTCTTTATGGAGGGATCGGGGGGGAATGTGACAGTAATAGGCAGTGACAGGTCCTCTTTATGGAGGGATCGGGGGGGATGTGACAGTAATAGGCAGTGACAGGTCCTCTTTATGGAGGGATCGGGGGGGAATGTGACAGTAATAGCAGTGACAGGTACTCTTTATGGAGGGATTGGGAGGAATGTGACAGTAATAGGCAGTGACAGGTACTCTTTATGGAGGGATTGGGGGGAATGTGACAGTAATAGGAGTGACAGGTACTCTTTATGGAGGAATCGGGGGGAATGTGACAGTAATATGCAGTGACAGGTACTCTTTATGGAGGGATCGGGGGGAATGTGACAGTAATAGGCAGTGACAGGTACTCTTTATGGAGGGATCGGGGGGGAATGTGACAGTAATAGGCAGTGACAGGTACTCTTTATGGAGGGATTGGGGGGAATGTGACAGTAATAGGAGTGACAGGTACTCTTTATGGAGGGATCGGGGGGAATGTGACAGTAATAGCAGTGACAGGTACTCTTTATGGAGGGATCGGGGGGAATGTGCCAGTAATAGGAGTGACAGGTACTCTTTAAGGAGGGATCGGGGGAATGTGACAGTAATAGGAGTGACAGGTACTCTTTATGGAGGGATCGGGGGGGGGGGGGAATGTGACAGTAATAGGCAGTGACAGGTCCTCTTTATGGAGGGATCGGGGGGGAATGTGACAGTAATAGGAGTGACAGGTACTCTTTATGGAGGGATCGGGAGGAATGTGACAGTAATAGGAGTGACAGGTACTCTTTATGGAGGGATCGGGGGGGAATGTGACAGTAATAGGCAGTGACAGGTCCTCTTTATGGAGGGATCGGGGGGGATGTGACAGTAATAGGCAGTGACAGGTCCTCTTTATGGAGGGATCGGGGGGGAATGTGACAGTAATAGCAGTGACAGGTACTCTTTATGGAGGGATTGGGAGGAATGTGACAGTAATAGGCAGTGACAGGTACTCTTTATGGAGGGATTGGGGGGAATGTGACAGTAATAGGAGTGACAGGTACTCTTTATGGAGGAATCGGGGGGAATGTGACAGTAATATGCAGTGACAGGTACTCTTTATGGAGGGATCGGGGGGAATGTGACAGTAATAGGCAGTGACAGGTACTCTTTATGGAGGGATCGGGAGGAATGTGATAGTAATAGGCAGTGACAGGTACTCTTTATGGAGGGATCGGGGGGGAATGTGACAGTAATAGGAGTGACAGGTACTCTTTATGGAGGGATCGGGGGGAATGTGACAGTAATAGGCAGTGACAGGTACTCTTTATGGAGGGATCGGGGAGGAATGTGACAGTAATAGGAGTGACAGGTACTCTTTATGGAGGAATCGGGGGGGAATGTGACAGTAATAGGCAATGACAGGTACTCTTTATGGAGGGATCGGGGGGAATGTGACAGTAATAGGAGTGACAGGTACTCTTTATGGAGGGATCGGGGAGGAATGTGACAGTAATAGGAGTGACAGGTACTCTTTATGGAGGGATCGGGGGGAATGTGACAGTAATAGGAGTGACAGGTACTCTTTATGGAGGGATCGGGGAGGAATGTGACAGTAATAGGAGTGACAGGTACTCTTTATGGAGGGATCGGGGGGAATGTGACAGTAATAGGCAGTGACAGGTACTCTTTATGGAGGGATTGGGGGGAATGTGACAGTAATAGGAGTGACAGGTACTCTTTATGGAGGGATCGGGGGAATGTGACAGTAATAGGCAATGACAGGTACTCTTTATGGAGGGATCGGGAGGAATGTGACAGTAATAGGAGTGACAGGTACTCTTTATGGAGGGATCGGGGGGAATGTGACAGTAATAGGCAATGACAGGTACTCTTTATGGAGGGATCGGGAGGAATGTGACAGTAATAGGCAATGACAGGTACTCTTTATGGAGGGATTGGGGGGGGGATGTGACAGTTATAGGCAGTGACTGGTAATCTTTATGGAGGGATCGGGGGGAATGTGACAGTAATATGAGTGACAGGTACTCTTTATGGAGGGATTGGGGGGGAATGTGACAGTAATAGGCAATGACAGGTACTCTTTATGGAGGGATCGGGGGGGGAATGTGACAGTAATAGGCAGTGACAGGTATTCTTTATGGAGGGATCGGGGGGGGGGGGGAATGTGACAGTAATAGGCAGTGACAGGTACTCTTTATGGAGGGATCGGGGGGAATGTGACAGTAATAGGCAGTGACAGGTACTCTTTATGGAGGGATCGGGGGGAATGTGACAGTAATAGGCAGTGACAGGTACTCTTTATGGAGGGATCGGGAGGAATGTGACAGTAATAGGAGTGACAGGTACTCTTTATGGAGGGATCGGGGGGAATGTGACAGTAATAGGCAATGACAGGTACTCTTTATGGAGAGATCGGGGGGGGGGGGGAATGTGACAGTAATAGGCAGTGACAGGTATTCTTTATGGAGGGATCGGGGGGGGGGGGGAATGTGACAGTAATAGGCAGTGACAGGTACTCTTTATGGAGGGATTGGGGGGAATGTGACAGTAATATGCAGTGACAGGTACTCTTTATGGAGGGATCGGGGGGAATGTGACAGTAATAGGCAGTGACAGGTACTCTTTATGGAGGGATCGGGAGGAATGTGACAGTAATAGGAGTGACAGGTACTCTTTATGGAGGGATCGGGGGGAATGTGACAGTAATAGGAGTGACAGGTACTCTTTATGGAGGGATTGGGGGGGGGGGATGTGACAGTTATAGGCAGTGACTGGTACTCTTTATGGAGGGATCGGGGGAATGTGCCAGTAATAGGAGTGACAGGTACTCTTTAAGGAGGGATCGGGGGAATGTGACAGTAATAGGAGTGGCAGGTATTCTTTATGGAGGGATCGGGGGGGGGGGGGAATGTGACAGTAATAGGCAGTGACAGGTATTCTTTATGGAGGGATCGGGGGGGGGGGGGGGGAATGTGACAGTAATAGGCAGTGACAGGTACTCTTTATGGAGGGATTGGGGGGGAATGTGACAGTAATAGCAGTGACAGGTACTCTTTATGGAGGGATCGGGGGGAATGTGCCAGTAATAGGAGTGACAGGTACTCTTTATGGAGGGATCGGGGGGGGGGGGGGAATGTGACAGATAGGCAGTGACAGGTATTCTTTATGGAGGGATCGGGGGGGGGGGGGGGGAATGTGACAGTAATAGGCAGTGACAGGTACTCTTTATGGAGGGATTGGGGGGAATGTGACAGTAATAGCAGTGACAGGTACTCTTTATGGAGGGATCAGGGGGAATGTGACAGTAATAGGAGTGACAGGTACTCTTTATGGAGGGATCGGAGGGAATGTGACAGTAATAGGAGTGACAGGTACTCTTTATGGAGGGATCAGGGGGAATGTGACAGTAATAGGCAGTGACAGGTACTCTTTATAGAGGGATCGGGGGGAATGTGACAGTAATAGGAGTGACAGGTACTCTTTATAGAGGGATCGGGGAGAATGTGACAGTAATAGGCAGTGACAGGTACTCTTTATGGAGGGATCGGGGGTCTAAAAGACCCCAAATCCCTCCTCTGCACTAAAAAGCATTCAAAATGCCAAGTTTGGACGTTTTGAATTCTGTAATTTTTCTTTTAAAATCTGGCGGCTTTAAGGCTTTAGTACCTGGAAGTGATGTCATGACGTCGCTTCCGGGTTTCTACGTCAGAGACCCAATCAGAGGCATTGTAAAACTCTGAGATTCACAGACATGACTAGGCATGATGGGAATTGTAGTTCCTGAACAACTGGAGGGCCATAGTTTGATGTAACCAATCAGAGCATGAGAGTGCCCGGGAAACATCTGTCCTCCCACCCCCGCCTTGTCCACTGGACTCCACCCCTTATTAAAATCGCACTTTCAGGTGGACTGATCCTTTAAGTCGGACATTTTTCTTTCTTTTTTTTTTTTTTCCAACTCTGGACGGCGGCAGGAAGTTTGCGGAGAGAAGATTAAATAATGAGAATGTTTAGCATATGGAAATGGGGGCCCAATTCTTCCAGGCAAAGAAGGAGCGTGATTTATTTAGTGATAGCGGCGATATACGAAGAGATTGGAGGGGGAAGACTTTATGCCGCAGAAAAGTCCAAGATAAATGTATTAATTAGGACGAAGTTGGCAAAGTTAATCCAATATTTCCTGTAAACTTAATTAGTTTGGAGCCAGAAAAGCTGCGCCGGGTGCAAGAGGCCTAATTATCGGAGGTACGAGGCGGGCTGTGAGCTTTTATTATTTATGCCGCACATAAAAACAACAAACAGTTCTCAGAGTTTTTCTGCATTGGAAAGAAGGACGAGTCCCCGAAAACTGGACCATTCGACATTCAATGTATTAAAGGGACCTCCAGTCAATAATATCAAACTTTATTCACATTTATAATAGTCACCAGTGCTGGGACAAGGTCACCCAGCGCCCAGGACAAACATTCCAAGCTGCGCACCCCCCCCCCCCACCCCCATCATGAGGTATCAGCATTATGTATAAGCAAAAATAACCCCCCCCCCAAAAAAAAATTGGGCACTAATCTGCATGATTACCCCCTTAGCATAAACTCTCCCCCCCCTCCCAGTACATATCTGCCACCCTCCTAGCACAAATATCCCCCCCCCTAGCACAAAGACCCCCCCAATTATCCCCACTAGCATAACCCCCCCCCCCTAAAAAAAATAATTATCCTCCTAGCAGGAATCCCCCCCCCCAGCACATATCTCCCCTCCTAGCACAAAGACCCCCCCCCCCCCAATCATCCCCACTAGCATAAATCCCCTTAAAAAAATAATCCTCCTCCTAGCACGAATCCCACCCAGCACAAATACCCCCCTCCTAGCACAAAGACCCCCCCCCCCAATCATCCCCACTAGCATAAATTCCCCTGAAACAAATAATTCCCCTCCTAGCACGAATCTCCCCAGCACAAATATCCCCCCTCCTAACACAAAGACCCCCCCCCCCAATCATCCCCACTAGCATAAATTCCCCTGAAACAAATAATTCCCCTCCTAGCAGGAATCCCCCAGCACAAATATCCCCCCTCCTAGCACAAAGACCCCCCCCCCCAATCATCCCCACTAGCATAAATTCCCCCTGAAACAAATAATTCCCCTCCTAGCAGGAATCCCCCCAGCACAAATATCCCCCCTCCTAGCACAAAGACCCCCCCCCCCCAATCATCCCCACTAGCATAAATTCCCCCTAAAAAAAATAATTCCCCTCCTAGCAGGAATCTCCCCAGCACAAATATTCCCCCTCCTAGCACAAAGACCCCCCCAATCATCCCCACTAGCATAAATTCCCCCTAAAAAAAATAATTCTCCTCCTAGCACGAATCTCCCCAGCACAAATATCCCCCCTCCTAGCACAAAGACCCCCCCCCCCAATCATCCCCACTAGCATAAATTCCCCCTAAAAAAAATAATTCTCCTCCTAGCAGGAATCCCCCTCAGCACAAATACCCCCCTCCTAGCACAAAGACCCCCCCCCCCCAATCATCCCCACTAGCATAAATTCCCCCTAAAAAAAATAATTCTCCTCCTAGCAGGAATCCCCCTCAGCACAAATACCCCCCCTCCTAGCACAAAGACCCCCCCCCCAATCATCCCCACTAGCATAAATCCCCCCCTGAAAAAATAATTTCTCCTCCTAGCAGGAATCCCCCTCAGCACAAATATCCCCCCTCCTAGCACAAGGACCCCCAATCATCCCCACTAGAATACCCCCCCCCCCCCCTGAGAAAAAAATAATTTTCCTCCTCGCACGAATCTCCCCCAGTCACGCCTGTCGCTCGTGGAATAGCGACAAACTACGGTACATAAAAATCTCCATAGGCAATGTTTTATGTAGCACCCTCCTTGGTAGGTGCCAGGTAAACACATATGTGGCCCTTTCTGCTTATCAGGGGGGGCCCTGTATTGTTAGCTAATCACATGTTTCCAGGTGTGTCTGTTGTGTCTGGGGAGTCTCCCCACCGTATCCAATGAGGGATCTTGTTGGACAGTGGAGGAAACCTGGCCAATAGCACACCAGGGTTTATGTCTGTCTCAGTGGGCGGGAGTTTGCCGCAATGCACCCTGGGATTTAAACACCTTTACAGGTTACCAGTTTAGAGTTACAGAGGAGGTCTAGGGCTAGAATTATTGCTCCAACGTTTGCAGCGATACCTCACATGTGTGGTGCGAACACCGTTTACATATGTGTGTGCAACTTTATTTTTTATTTTTACACCGTCCCTTTAGGCCCCATGCACACGGGACGTTTTTAACGCCGCTGTAAGCAGCGTCAGGCGTTTTCTTTTTGCAGCCTAAAAACGCCCCTCCATGTTATTCTATGGCCTCATGCACACTCAGACGTTTTTGAGCTGTAAGTGGCTTAGACGTTTTTAGGCTGCAACAAGAACCCACCACCTGCGCGTTCTGAGGACCAGCGTTACAGCGTTAAAAACGCCTGACGCTGCTAAAAGCTGAATAACTTTGCTATAACGTTGCTTAACGTGCGTTAAGCCACGTTATACGTTTTTTTTTCTTCCATTCAAAATCAATGGTTCCCTATGGGATCCTATTGATTTGAATGGAGGTCGCACCGCAACACCGCAAGTCGGATCCGACTTGCGGGGTGACTTGCGCTGTGGGAATCTTGAGGGGGAACGCCACGCCAAAATGGGAAAAAAACGGCGTGGGGTCCCCCCCAGGGTTCCAAACCAGGCCCTTCGGGTCTGTTATGGAATTTGAGGGTAGCCCCATGCCGAAAAAAACGGCATGGGGTCCCCCCCAAAATCCATACCAAACCCTTATCCGAGCATGCAGCCCGGCAGGCCAGGAAAGGGGAGGGGACGAGCGAGCGGCCCCACCCCCCCTGGACCACACCAGGCCACATGCCCTCAACATGGGGGGGTGTTGGTGCTTTGGGGCAGGGGGAGCTCTGCACCCCCCACCTCAAAGCACCTTGCCCCCATGTTGATGAGGACAAGGGCCTCATCCCCACAACCCTGGCCGGTGGTTGTGGGGGTCTGCGGGCAGGGGGCTCATCGGAATCTGGAAGCCCCCTTTAACAAGGGGGCACCCCAGATCCCGGACCCCCTCCCTATGTGAATGGGTATGGGGTACACTGTACCCCTACCCATTCACCCCATAAAAGGCAGTGTATGGAAATAACGACAAGAGACGTTTTGGAAAGTTTATTAAAAATCTTCATCCGACTCTTCTTGTCTTCTCCTCTCCGGGGTCTTCCTGGGGTCTTCTCCGGGGTCTTCTGCTCTTTTGCTGTCCGCCCTTCTTGTCTTCTCCTCTCCGGGGTCTTCTGCTCTTTTGCTGTCCCCCTCTTCTTGTGTTCTTCTCTCCGGGGTCTTCTACTGTCCCCTCTTCTGCTGTCCTCTCTTCTTTTCTTCTCCTCTCCGGTCTTCTGCTCTTTTGCTGTCGGCTGTCGGCTGTCTTCTTCCTCCGGTCCTCCTCCGACGACGTCTCCGCTGATTATGCCTATCTCCGGTCTCTTCAGCTTATTATATAGCCATTAGGGGCGTGGCCCCGATGACGTCATCTGGAGACCCCGCCCCCTCATGTCACATATGACGTCATCTGTATAGTGAGTGGGTGATTGGTTGTAGGACTGCCCCAAGGAGGGTCTGTGATGTAAGAGGGGGAGGGTATGTGATATGCAGGGGCAATGAGGACACTGATGTAAAGAGGGTTTGTGATGTATAGGAGGAGATTATGATGTAAAGAGGGGGGACTGTGATGGGAAGAGGGTTTGGATGGAGGGTGGGAGCTGTCCAGCTTTCTAAGTTAACAAGTGGGTGATTAGTTGTAGGATTGCCCCAAGCAGGGGCTGTGATGTGTGTTTTGGGGGGGGGGTGTGATGTGAAAGGGGAATTAGGACACTGATGTAATGGTTGGGAAGGGGGCCTGGACGGAGGGTGGGAGCTGTCGAAATTTTTAAGTTCGCAAGTGGGTGGTTAGTTGTAGGACTGCCCCAAGGAGGGGCTTTGATGTGGGGGGGGGGGGGGGGTGATGTAAAAGGAGAATTAGGACACTGATGTAATGGGCGGACCATAATGTAAAGGGGGGCACTGTGATGTGAAGGGGGTCTGTAATGTGAAAGAGGGACTAAGGAAAGTGCTGTAAAGCTGTGATGTAAGGCGGGGATGTGATGTCCAGGGGGCACTGAAGGCATTGATGTAAAGGGAGCCTGTGATGTCTAGGAGGGGGGGCTATGATGTAAAGAGGGGGAACTGTGATGGGAAGGGGGTCTGGGCGGAGGGTGGGAGCTGGCCAGCTTTTTAAGTTAACAAGTGGGTGATTAGTTGTAGGATTGCCCCAAGGAGGGGCTATGATGTAAGGGGGGATGTGATGTCCAGGGGGCACTGAAGGCATTGATGTAAAGGGAGCCTGTGATGTAAAGGAGGGGACTATGATGTAAAGAGGGGGGACTGTGGTGGGAAGGAGGTCCAGACGGAGGGTGGGAGCTGTCCAACTTTTTAAGTTAACAAGTGGGTGATTAGTTGTAGGACTGCCCCAAGGAGGGTCTGTGATGTAGGGGGGGGGGGGTGTGATGTGAAATGGGAATTAGGAGACTGATGTAATGGGTGAACCATAATGTAAAGGGGGGCACTGTGATGTGAAGGGGGTCTGTAATGTGAAATAGGGACTAAGGAAAGTGGTGTAAAGTGATCTAAGGGGGGGGGGGTTGAAGGACCTGAGTCATTGCACAAACATCAGATTAGGACATTTACTGGAAGAAATTTTACTGGCCGGCCTTCCGTGAATTTTCATTCAATAGCCCGGGTATATAATGTCCATGCAGAGTCCACTCACAGAGTTACATGCGGATCTACGACCTTCACTCGACGTTCTTCAGACCTCCTAGTCAAATATCTAAACCAGAGATGCCAAGACCTCCATTTTCCACTGCCGATTACTCTGCACCAGTATCTTGATACATAGTTACATAGTTAGTGAGGTTAAAAAAAAGACACCAGCCCATCCAGTTCAACCAATGATGGGTGTGTGAGTATCTTGTGAGAAGCTTGTTTTGGTCGTGTTCTCCAATTCTCCGATCTCGTTTTCCCAGGTGACGAAGTCAATTTAAAACTTGCTAAACTCTGTTTATTTGCTTTCTTTTTAGGTTGCTGTAAATACCGGAATCGAAAAAAAAAAAAAAATAAATAAATAAAAATTCAGAGCGATCTACAGTAAACACGCACTTCAGATTTCCATCACTCCGCTCCTAATCCGCCGTCACTTTTCCCCGGAGGGCCTCCGTCAGCCTCTGTACCGCCGCGCTTATCCGCAAGTGAACATTTTAGTCAAAAGCGAAATAATGTATTCATTGAAAAGATTACCTACAATTATCATGCCTGCTAAAGAGCCGTGTTTAATTAGATTGTGGAAGTTGTTGAAATTTCAAGTCGTGTTTGTATAATTTCCTGCTATAACACTTAACGGGTTGCAAACGCGCTTGTAATTGGGTCTCGCGGTTTATTTACTGAGCGAGATTTTTTCTTTTTTTTTTCTTTCCCTTTCCTCTCTGAAAAGGCGACGTTCTGGGTTTTAGTGGCGGCGCAACGTAATTTCTAATCAGGCAAATTAGCCCTGATAAAAAGCCTCATTGCGGTAATAAAATGCAGACGCACGTTTCGTGGACCTGTCGCGCCATATGCGATGTAATTAGCGCGCTATGAGCCCTCCATAAAAAACAAAAATATATTTATTAGTCTGTAAACAAATGAAGATGAAAATGAGCTCGGCGAATCCATTAATTTTACTTACAAGACAATGAGGAGCCCAACGACCCTCCGAGCAGGTGGCCGCGTCCTCTGCAGGACGCCGCTCGCGCGGCGGGTTTAAATAGGCTTTCATTGCTTCCGTGACTGTTGGTGTGGATGAATGTTGCCGAGGGGAGGGGAATAGGAGACGCTTTATAGGGAAAAAAAGGAAAAAGCTGGGAAATTTCAGCCCAAAGAACCTTTATAATAATAATAACCACTTCGGCTCCGGGAGGTTTTACCCCCCCCCCTTCATGACCAGGCCATTTTCTTCTATTCAGCACTGCACTACTTTAACTGGTGATTGTGTGGTTTTGCCACACTGTACACTAATGAAATTTATATAATTTTTTTTTAACACAAATTGAGCTTTCTTTTGCGGTATTTGATCACCATTGGGTTTTTTTTTTTCCTATTAAATAAACCAGGGGTCTCCAAACTTTCTAAACAGGGGACCAGTTTACTGTCCCTCTGACTTTAGGGAGGGCCGGACTGTGGCCATTGGGAGTAGAAAAGGTAGCAGTGGGAGGAATTGTGCCCCATCATTGGTGATGCCATTGAGCCCATTTGTTGGTGTCATTGGGAGGAATTGTGCCCCATCATTGGTGTCTTTGGAAGGAATTGTGCCCCATTATTGGTTTTATTGGGCCCAATTGTTGGTGTCATTGGGAGGAATTGTGCCCAACGCTGGTGTCATTGGGCCAGATTGTTGGTGTTATTAGGAGGAATTGTGCTCCTTTGTTGGGTGTCCAGTGTGAGGAGTTGTGCCCCATTGTTGGTGTCAGTGGGAGGAATTTTGCCCTATCAGTGGTGTCATTGGGCCAAATTGTTGGTGTTATTAGTAGGAATTATGCTCCTTTGTTGGGTGTTCGGTGTGAGGAGTTGTGCGCCACCGTTGATGTCAGTGGGAGGAATTGTGTCATTGGTGTCATTGAGCCCAATTGTTGGTGCCATTGGGAGGAATTGTGCCCCATCCTTGGTGCCATTGGGAGGAATTGTTCCCCATCATTGGTGACTTCATTGGTATCATTGGTCCCATTTGTTGGTGTCATTGGGAAGAATTGTGCTCCTTTGTTGGTGTGAGTGGAAAGCTTGTGCCCCATCATTGATGTCATTTGGAGGAATTGTGCCCCATTACTGGTTTCATTGGGCCCGATTGTTGGTGTCATTGGAAGAAATTGTGCCCCATCGTTGGTGATATTGGGCCCAATTTGTTGGTGCCATTGGGAGGAATTGTGCCCCATCCTTGGTGTCATTGGAAGGAATTCTTCCCCATCATTGGTGACGTCATTGGGCCCATTTGTTGGTGTCATTGGGAGGAATTGTGCTCCTTTGTTGGTGTCAGTGGGAAGGATTGTGCCCCATTGTTGGTGTCATTGGGAGGAATTTTGCCCCATCTTTGGTGTCATTTGGAGGAATTGTGTCTCATCTTGGTGTTATTGGACCAAATTGTTGGTGTTATTAGGAAGGAATGTGCTGCTTTGCTGGGTGTTCAGTGTGAGGAGTTGTCCCCCATTATTGGTGTCATTGGGCCAAATTGTTGGTGCCATTGGGAGCAATTATGCCTCATCCTTGGTTTTATGGGCCAAATTGTTGGTTTTATTAGGAGGAATCGTACTCCTTTGTTGGGTGTTTGGTGTGAGAAGTTGTGCCCCATCGTTGGTATATTTGGGAGGAATTGTGCTCCATTGTTGGTATCAGTGGGTAAAATAGTGCCCCAAGGGCCAGATATTGCCACATAACAGTTTGGAGACCCCTGATATAAACAAAAAAAATACTGAAATTATAGAAAAATCTATCTTCAAGACTGCACTAATAATATTCCTGACCTGTCACAATATAGGCCACATCTAAGGACTAGTAAGCTGCATAGATGCCAACTGTTCTGGAAAGGCCAGAATAGTTCCACATCTCGGACCTCTGTCCCAATGATGAAGTGTCCTGGGTGATGTCCTGGGTTCACAGCATCCCCCTTATTTTCATTACTGAGTGTGATGGACCCCCTTATGCAAGAAGAGTATGTCTGCCGTATAAGTTTCCCTTTTCCTGATACCAGCACGATCCAAGATCCCTTAGCCCACCCACTCACTTGTCGAGACATCAGTGTAGGGTGGTAAGAAGCATAAGACTGTTTATTCAAACACAGGCACAAAGAGATACACACTCAGGGGACAATCCTCCCTTCTTTGCATAATGACACAGGGCGGGGTAAACTACATTCAGTAACATGACACATAGGTATGTTCAACTTTCCAACAGTAGACAGTCTTTAGGAATGGCTGCTGGAGAAACCCCCTCCCCTCTAATCCACATACACATGTACATCCCATAATAGGTTGATGCCAAGGCAGACAGAAACAATAGAACAATGTGATACAGGCACTTAACAATAACAAACCCCACCCACCTCAAACTATCTAGCAATGGTCTATGAGACAAACTTCATATATTTATTGACGAATATTGTTCATAAATATTATTGTTCTAAATTGCATAGTTAGTCAGTTTGAAAAAAGACACAAGCCCATCTGGCTCAACCAATAAAAAACAAAAACAGTGAAGAAAACACAACCATACAATCCCATATACACACTCCTATACCCGCAGTTGATCCAGAGGAAGGCGAAAAAACCCAGCAAAGCATCATCCAATTTACTACAGCAGGGGAAGAAAATTCCTTCCTGATCACCTGAGAGGCAATCGGATTTTCCCTGGATCAACTCTACCTATGAATATTAGCACTTATATTATGTACACCTAGGAAAGAATCCAGACCTTTTTTTTTAAAGCAATCTACTGAGCTGGCCAGAACCACCCCTGGAGGGAGTCTATTCCACATTCCACAGCTCTTACTCTGAAGAAGCCTTTCCGTGTTTGGAGACAAAATCTCTTTTCCTCTAGACGTAAAAAGTTCCCTCTTGTCCTTTGTGTTGACCTTAAAGTGAATAACTTAACACCAAGTTCACTACATGGACCCCTTATGAATTTATACATGGAGATCATATCTCCCCTTATGTATTTATACATGGAGATCATATCCCCCCTTATGTATTTATACATGGAGATCATATCCCCCCCTTATGTATTTATACATGGAGATCATATCCCCCCTTATGTATTTATACATGGTGATCATATCCCCCCTTATGTATTTATACATGGAGATCATATCCCCCTTATGTATTTATACATGGAGATCATATCCCCCCTTATGTATTTATACATGGAGATCATACCCCCCCCCTTATGTATTTATACATGGTGATCATATCCCCCCCTTATGTATTTATACATGGAGATCATATCCCCCCTTATGTATTTATACATGGAGATCATACCCCCCCTTATGTATTTATACATGGTGATCATATCCCCCCCTTATGTATTTATACATGGAGATCATATCCCCCCTTATGTATTTATACATGGAGATCATATCCCCCCTTATGTATTTATACATGGAGATCATATCCCCCCTTATGTATTTATACATGGTGATCATATCCCCCCCTTATGTATTTATACATGGAGATCATATCCCCCCTTATGTATTTATACATGGAGATCATACCCCCCCTTATGTATTTATACATGGTGATCATATCCCCCCCATTATGTATTTATACATGGAGATCATATCCCCCCTTATGTATTTATACATGGAGATCATATCCCCCCTTATGTATTTATACATGGAGATCATATCCCCCCTTATGTATTTATACATGGTGATCATATCCCCCCTTATGTATTTATACATGGAGATCATATACCCCCTTATGTATTTATACATGGTGATCATACCCCCCCTTAAACTCCTCTTCTCATGAGAGAATAAATTCAGTTCCTCTAATCTCTCCTCATAGCTGAGCTCCTCCATGCCTCTGATCAGTTTGGTTGCCCTTCTCTGCACTTTCTCCAGTTCCCTGATATCCTTCTTGAGAATTTGTGCCCAAAACTGAACTGCATATTCCAGATGAGGTCTTACTAATGATTTGTACAAGGGCAAAATTATATCTCTCTCTCTGGAGTCCATACCTCATACATGTAAGGATTTTGCTTACTTTGGAAACCGCAGTTTATCATTGCATGCTATTATTAAGCTTATGATCTAACAGAACACCCAGATCCTTCTTCGCTTTGGATTCCCTACTTCTACTCCCCCTAAGTGAATGAGCCTCTTCATTCTTTCAACACAAACCACACATATAGAACCCAGGATAACTGGGGTAACACGAAATGCTGAGTCTAGTGTGGTTGTACAGTGAGTCTGGTAAGTGCAGACCCAACTGGGGTTCTTCTCGGTCACCCTGTGCCCCTAATAGACACAGGGTGACTTACACATAAGAGGGGGCAGGGGAAGCTGGACAAGGAGTTTCCCAACCTCTCTAAGGTAATCTGGGTTCCACAAACCCTCACCCAAAATGACTCCCGTCACACTGAGCATGTGCACTAACTCCAAAAAGGTTACAAACTGAGGGGATCATGTGAGTGGGCTGTTCCAGCATACTTGGAGGCGGGACAGTTCCAAATAAGAGATGTAACTAGAACTTTTCCATTTGTCCCAAGGCCCTTCCCTCAAGTCCAGTGGTCCTTCCCCCTGCTCCCGGGGCTCTTTACTCCCATAGCAGGGCCCTTTATAAGCCCAGGGTCACACTCCGACTTGCGACATATAAAGTCACATGACAAGCCAAAAAAACATTAATTTCAATGGTTGGCGCTCTAATCAATGTGACTCAAGTCACAGCAACAAAAAAAAAAGATTCCTGCGCTACTTTTCTGCAACTTTGGTGTGATTTGAGTGCCTTCGACTGTAATGTTAAATCACAAAAGTCAAAATTCGGAAGAAAATCCCAAGCAAGTCGCACAACTTTGGGGTCACAGCAGTGTGAACTGAGCTCATGTTCTGCATGGGGCCCTCAGGGGGGCAGAATGCCAAGGCACAGTCGCCAGTGCAACCTTTGCGACCCTGGTAGTTCTGCCACTGTTCCGGAATATGGGCATGGCTTGGGTGTGACCACCCAAAAAAGCGGGCATATTAAGTGTGGGCGAGGGTGACAGTGCCCCAGAGACTTGGACTAATATGTTGATAAGTATGAAGCTGCAATCTATTACATTTTTCTTGTTGCCAGATGTAGCAATCATATTCCATTTTAGCTACATTCCATTTTCTAATTGGTCGTGTGGTCCGAGCTGTGAAAATAGTCATCTTTTTTTTTTTCCGGGGGCAATAAAATCGATGACGCATCTTGAAGCGTGTTTTCTTTTACAAGCATTTCAACATTCAGTGCTAATGGATTGTGTTTAATCCGGACTCCCCACCAGCCACAACATGGGCTCCATACAGCCAATTAATCAATATTCTCTTCCTCAGCACACAATGTATTGCTGCCATATGTTCCTTTTTTTTTTTTTTTTGCGGGCATTTAACAAGTCAATTTACCTCCTGCGGGGGTGAGCGCGGCCAAAATATGGCCCGGTAAAGGGTTAATTCCTATTTATATTTACCTCCGCCGAGAGCAATTCGCATGTGATGAAACTGCAGAGATACAATGAAACAAAAGCACAATTATTATTACATCCACATCTGTGCGGCACCTCCCGGCATTACGCAAACACCTGAGCCAGCGACGCCGCTGTTGGCGAGTTCTGCTGATTGCCCATAAAGCTCATTTCAGCCAAACAATAATTAAGGTGCATTAAAACTAATTAAAACAATATAAAACATTGAGAAATGTTGACCTGGTAATAAAGTCTAGGAATTGTTTGCTGAGGTTAAACTTCTTTTTCCATTTTAGGGATTCTAAACCGTGTTATACTGTTCTAATAAATTGTGGTTCACTTGTAAGAGGGGCTTTGCGATTGGCTAGAATTCCCTGCCCCACTGGTGTCTTTGATATAACACTTTCCTCCCGCTGAGGCCAAACCCTCCACCATATTATGCCCACTCCTTGCCAGAGGCCTCCACAAGACATTACCCGCCATTGACCTTTATATCCCAAGGAAGGAATGTCCACACAAATTAGTAGATTTGTTGTACTTTACTGATGGATTTTTAGGAAGGACAAAACAGTCAAATCACATTGACATACATTTCGGAGTCACATGACAATATCTAGTCAATCACATTTTGTGGACGGTTAGTGGACAATCCGCAGTAGTCACATGTGAAAGCATATGCAGCCATCTCCTAATAGTCTCAGCTTTCACCCAGGGTCATTAGTACTCACAGGACTGGGCTCTCTGTAGTCACCTCCTCCATAGGTATACCTCTCCCGAGACCCTCCAGGGCAGCAGCCTCACTCAGGAAACTCTTGGCCTGGCCTAAAAAGCCTTTTACAATTTGCCCTAACCCCCCCCCCCCTCACCTCCATATGGGTCAGAAAGTATTCAGCCCACTCTCCTGGGTGCAGGTCTCCATCCTCACAGGACTGGGCTCTCTGTAGTCACCTCCTCCATAGGTATACCTCTCCCGAGACCCTCCAGGGCAGCAGCCTCACTCAGGAAACTCTTGGCCTGGCCTAAAAAGCCTTTTACAATTTGCCCTAACCCCCCCCCCCCCTCACCTCCATATGGGTCAGAAAGTATTCAGCCCACTCTCCTGGGTGCAGGTCTCCATCCTCACAGGACTGGGCTCTCTGTAGTCACCTCCTCCATAGGTATACCTCTCCCGAGACCCTCCAGGGCAGCAGCCTCACTCAGGAAACTCTTGGCCTGGTCTAAAAAGCCTTTTACAATTTGCCCTAACCTCCCCCCCCCCCCCCCTCACCTCCATATGGGTCAGAAAGTATTCAGCCCACTCTCCTGGGTGCAGGCCTCCATCCTCACAGGACTGTGCTCTCTGTAGTCACCTCCTCCATAGGTATACCTCTCCCGAGACCCTCCAGGGCAGCAGCCTCACTTAGGAAACTCTCAGCCTGGCCTAAAAAGCCTTTTACAGTTTGCCCTACCACCCCCCCCCTCCCACCTCCATATGGGTCAGAAAGTATTCAGCCCACTCTCCTGGGTGCAGGTCTCCATCCTTCTTCCCTGTCCAGGGCCTACATGCGCTGGTTACATCTGTGGCGGTGTGGGGTGCTTAGCTCCCATGCTTGTGGGCTCCTCCCAACCTGGCATGTAATTTGACACTGACTCACCCATGACATCACTGCAGGAGGGCTCAAACTAAAAGGGGTCTAGCACCTGATGACGCTGTCTGCTGTATTTAGACACCATTCTGGCACAGAGCCACCTAGTGGCAGACTAGCTAGCTGCACCGGCCTACAAGACGGACAAGGCTCAATTGTATTCGTGTTTTCAGATTATTTATGGAACAGCAAAAGAAAGAATGATCTATAATAAAATAATTGGCGTTGGCTACTCTTTACTTTTCCTACTTGAAATATGATTTAAAGTAAAACTAAAGACATTTTTTTTCCTTTTGGATAGCATAAAGGGGGAGGGGGTAATGGTTTTTATTTGCCATCTGTGTCCTATTAGAGAGATTTTTCTTCACTTCCTGTACCATAACTACAACAAGACTGGGCGGAAAGTTCTTGTCCCACTGCCGGAACCCAGCACTGTATACTGTATGTACAGTCAGGTCCATAAATATTGGGACATCAACACAATTCTAATCTTATTGGTTTTATATACCACCACAATGGATTTGAAATAAAACAAACAAGATGTGCTTTAACTGCAGACTTTAAGCTTTAATTTGAGGGTATTTACATCCAAATCAGGTGAACGTTGTAGGAATTACAACAATTTGTATATGTGCCTCCCACTTTTTAAGGGACCAAAAGTAATGGGACAGATTAATAATCATAAATCAAACTTTCACTTTTTAATACTTGGTTGCAAATCCTTTGCAGTCAATTACAGCCTGAAGTCTGGAACGCATAGACATCACCAGACGCTGGGTTTCATCCCTGGTGATGCTCTGCCAGGCCTCTACTGCAACTGTCTTCAGTTCCTGCTTGTTCTTGGGGCATTTTCCCTTCAGTTTTGTCTTCAGCAAGTGAAATGCATGCTCAATCCGATTCAGGTCAGGTGATTGACTTGGCCATTGCATAACATTCCACTTCTTTACCTTAAAAATCTCTTTGGTTGCTTTCGCAGTATGCTTCGGGTCATTGTCCATCTGCACTGTGAAGCGCCGTCCAATGAGTTCTGAAGCATTTGGCTGAATATGAGCAGATAATATTCCCCGAAACACTTCAGAATTCATCCTGCTGCTTTTGTCAGCAGTCACATCATCAATAAATACAAGAGAACCAGTTGCATTGGCAGCCATATATGCCCACGCCATGACACTACCACCACCATGCTTCACTGATGAGGTGGTATGCTTTGGATCATGAACAGTTCCTTTCCTTCTCCATACTCTTCTCTTCCCATCACTCTGGTACAAGTTGATCTTGGTCTCATCTGTCCATAGGATGTTATTCCAGAACTGTGAAGGCTTTTTTAGATGTTGTTTGGCAAACTCTAATCTGGCCTTCCTGTTTTTGAGGCTCACCAATGGTTTACATCTTGTGGTGAACCCTCCATATTCACTCTGGTGAAGTCTTCTCTGGATTGTTGACTTTGACACACATACACCTACCTCCTGGAGAGTGATCTTGATCTGACACACATACACCTACCTCCTGGAGAGTGTTCTTGATCTGGCCAACTGTTGTGAAGGGTGTTTTCTTCACCAGGGAAAGAATTCTTCGGTCATCCACCACAGTTGTTTTCCGTGGTCTTCCGGTTGTTTTGGTGTTGCTGAGCTCACCGGTGCGTTCTTTCTTTATAAGGATGTTCCAAACAGTTGATTTGGCCACACCTAATATTTTTGCTATCTCTCTGATGGGTTTGTTTTGTTTTTCAGCCTAATGATGGCTTGCTTCACTGATAGTGACAGCTCTTTGGATCTCATATTGAGAGTTGACAGCAACAGGTTCCAAATGCAAATAGCACACTTGAAATGAACTCTGGACCTTTTATCTGCTACTTGTAAATGGGATAATGAGGGAATAACACACACCTGGCCATGGAACAGCTGAGCAGCCAATTGTCCCATTACCTTTGGTTCCTTAAAAAGTGGGAGGCACATATACAAACTGTTGTAATCCCTACACCTTTCACCTGATTTGGATGTAAATACCCTCAAATTAAAGCTGAAAGTCTACAGTTAAAGCACATCTTATTTGTTTCATTTCAAATCAATTGTGGTGGTGTATAGAGCCAAAAAGATTAGAATTGTGTCAATGTCTCAATATTTATGGACCTGACTGTAGCTAATGTACCTACAGTGTATGTAGAGCACACAGACGCTGCAACAGTTGTGAAGAAACTTGGTCCAAACAAACTATTTAAAATTTCATTGAACCTAAAAAAACAAGGTTCGCTCCTTTATAGCCTTCCGTGGGATTCCCCGGAAAGTCTATATAGCACTTCCCCCATAAGGGCCACTGATTGTAACCGGTTCTACCCCAATAAGTACAGAGACTGCCTGTCCCCACAACCCTAACTCTATCTCTAACCCTAACTCTAACCCTAACTATCTTTAACTCTATTCCAAACTCTATCCCTATCTCTAACCCTATCTCTATCCCTAACTATACACCCTAACTCTATTCCTAATTCTAACCCTAACTCTATCCCTAATTCTAACCTTAACTCCAACCCTAACTCTAATCCTAACTCTAACCCTAATTCTATCCCAAAACTCACTATAACTCTATTCCTTACTCTAACCCTAACTCTTATCCTAACTCTAACCGTATCTCTAAGCCTAACTCTATTCCTAACTCTAACCCTAACTCTAACACTAATCCTCTCTCTAAACCTAACTCTACCCTTAAAGCTACCCCTAACTCTTACCCTAACTCTATTCCTAAATCTAACCCTAACTCTATCCCCATTATTAACCCTAACTCTAATCCTAATGCTACCCCTAACTCTAACCCTAACTCTATCCCTAACTCTAACCCTAACTCTAACCCTAACTCTAACCCTAACTCTATTCCTAACTCTATTCCTAACTCTATCCCTAACTCTAACCCTAACTCTAACCCTAACTCTAACCCGAATGCTAACCCTAACTCTAACCCTATCTCCAACCCTAACTCTAATCCTATCTCTAAACCTAACTCTATCCCTAACTCTATCCCTAACTCTATTCCTATTTATAACCCTAACTCTATCCCTAAGTCTATCCCTAAGTCTATCCCTAACTCAATCCCTAACTCTAACCCTAACTTTAACCATAATTCTACCCTAACTCTAACTCTATCCCTAACTCTATCCCTAACTCAATCCCTAACTCAATCCCTAACTCTATCCCTAACTCAATCCCTAACTCAATCCCTAACTCAATCCCTAACTCTAACCCGAATGCTAACCCTATCTCCAACCCTATCTCCAACCCTAATTCTAATCCTAACTCTAATCCTATCTCTAAACCTAACTCTATCCCTAACTCTATTCCTATTTATAACCCTAACTCTATCCCTAACTCTATCCCTAACTCAATCCCTAACTCTAACCCTAACTTTAACCCTAATTCTACCCTAACTCTAACTCTATCCCTAACTCTATCCCTAACTCTATCCCTAACTCAATCCCTAACTCTATCCCTAAATCTATCCCTAACCCTAACTCTAACCCTAACTCTATCCCTAACTCTATCCCTAACTTTATCCCTAAATCAATCCCTAACTAGGGTTGAGCGAACACCTAGATGTCCGTGTTCGACGGGTTCGGCCGAACTTTAAAAAAAAGTCCGGGTCCGTGTCCCGGACTTTTACCGAACTTTTCCCGGACACCGAACCCCATTGAAGTCAATGGGGACCCGAACTTTAAGGCACTAAAATGGCTCTAAAACACCAAAGGAAAGGGCTAGAGTGCTGCAAATGGCAGCAAAACGTAATTAAGAGCATGGCAAGTGCTCTGCAAACAAATGTGGATAGGGAAATAACTTAAAACAACAAAAAAAAAACAGAAAAATAAAACAATGTTCTTCTTCATCTCTGAAGGACGAGGCCCATATGGAGTAGGAGGGAGGTTGAGGTGGTGGTGGATGTGGCGGTGACATAGGCGTGCGCACAGGGTGTGCTGGGTGTGCCTGGGCACACCCTAATCACCTAGGGCACATAGCATTGCCAGTGAGGAGATGGGAAAGATCTCCCTGGGACCTGCTCTGCTCTATTTCTCCTTGCCTACAGGTACATGGCCCCGATACATTACTCTCCCTGCTGGCAAACACATGCATGTGTATTTCAACTTTGGGGTGCACACCTTAATGCAATAGGCTGCGCACACCTATGGGCGGTGTAGGTGGAAGCGGCGGTGGAGGAGGACCAGGGCCGGATTAACAGCATCATGGGCTTGGTGCTGAGGATTTTGAAGGGCCTTAAGGGCCGTGCCTTGCCATGCACCCAGAGGAGGAAGGGTGCAGCCATGCATGCCTAATTCAACATGGGATGCTGTCTCTGAAGCCCATAAACACATCCATGCATCGCCAACTGTCCCTCCTTGTCCGGCCTTCACGCTGTGTGGGGAGGTTCTGAGGGTGCTGCCTGGGGAAGCGAGCATAGAAGCCAGACTTCTGTGTTTACAAGTGACAGAAGAGCGGTAACAGTGAATATGGCCAACCCGGGGCCTATATAAAAGGTAGGGGCCTGGAGCTGCAGCTCCAATAGCCCCTACATTAATCTGGCCCTGAGGAGGAGGACGAGGTAGCCAACACTGCTTCTTTTCAAAAATTTTAAATGAGGGTACACCCCAAAAGAGTGAGAAAGAGCAAAAATGGAACAATGGGTGGGTAAGGTCGGTATCCATTGCTATTCTGCATAAGGTACGGAAAAGTCCCGTGGGATCCATGCCTGGTTCATTTTAATGAACGTGAGCTTGTCCACATTGTCTCTGGACAGGCGGCTGCGCTTGTCTGTTATAACGCCCCCAGCCGTGCTAAATACCCGTTCAGATAATACACTGGCTGCAGGGCACGCCAGCACCTCCAAGGCGTAAAGGGCAAGCTCAAGCCATGTGCCCAATTTGGAGACCCAGAAGTTGAAGGGGGCAGACCCGTCATTCACTACATGTAGGCGTGTGCACACATACTGCTTCACCATGTTGGTAAAATGCTGCCTCCTGCTAAGACGTTCCATCTGAGCTGCTGGTGCTGCTGTTTGTTGTGGCGTGCTGACAAAGCTTTTCCACATTTCGGCCATGCTAACCCTGCCTTCTGAGGTGCTGGCGGTGCCCTGGTTGCGTTGGCGACCTCCTCCTCCTCCTCCTCTGCCTTGTGCTTCCACTGTGGCCCCGCTGTCAGATGGGAATGCCAGCAGCATGGCGTCTACCAGCGTGCGCTTGTACTCGCGCATCTTGCGATCGCGCTCCAGTGAGTGAATTAAGGACGGTACGTTGTCCTTGTAACGGGGATCCAGCAGCGTGGCCACCCAGTAATCAGCACAAGTTAGAATGTGGGCAACTCGGCGGTCGTTGTGGAGACACTGCAGCATGTAATCGCTCATGTGTGCCAGGCTGCCCAGAGGCGACGAAAGGCTGTCCTCTGTGGGAGGTGTATCGTCCGTGTCCTCTGTATCCCCCCAGCCACGCACCAGTGATGGCCATGAGCTGGCCTGGGTGCCACCCTGCTGTGAACATGGTTCCATCTCCTCCTCCAGCTCCTCCTCCTCCTCATCCTCCTCATCCTCCAGAACTGTGCCCCTGCTGGACAATTGCGTCCCTGGCGTTTGCGTGTGCAGGAACCCACCCTCGGAGCCCCTTGCGAATGACTGCCCTGAAAGCCTTGGAAATGTTACCTCTTCATCCTCCTCCTCCTCCTCATCCTGTGCCACATCCTCTTCCATCATCGCCCGAATTGTTTTTTCAAGGAGGCATAGAAGTGGGATAGTTAAGCTGAGAACGGCGTCATTGCCACTGGCCATGTTGGTGGAGTACTCAAAACAGCGCAACAAGGCACACAGGTCTCGCATGGAGGCCCAGTTAAATTAAATAGCGGAATAGAAAATATGATCCAAAAAAAGTGTATGTATATCACACGTACACAACCACACTGGGCCCCAATTACTATTGTTTGTACCCCTAAAAGGCTAGATGAGGAGTAGGGGGAGTATGGAACAGGCAGCACCCTCAAACCTTCAGAAGTATGAGATGAACCCCAACAACTTGGAAAGGTGGATCTCTCTCACACGTACCGACACAGACTATCCCGCAATTCAATTGATCCTCAAAGGTTTTTATTGAATAGCGGAATAGGAAATATGATCAAAAAAAGTGTATGTATCTCGCACGTACACAACCACACTAGGCCCCAATTACTATTGTTTGTACCCCTAAAAGGCTAGATGAGGAGTAGGGGGGGTATGGAACAGGCAGCACCCTCAAACCTTCAGAAGTATGAGATGAACCCCAACAACTTGGAAAGGTGGATCTCTCTCACACGTACCGACACAGACTATCCCCCAATTTAACTGATCCCCAAAGGTTTTTGATTAAATAGCGGAATAGAAAATATGATCCAAAAAAAGTGTATGTATATCACACGTACACAACCACACTAGGCCCCAATTACTATTGTTTGTACCCCTAAAAGGCTAGATGAGGAGTAGGGGGGGTATGGAACAGGCAGCACCCTCAAACCTTCAGAAGTATGAGATGAACCCCAACAACTTGGAAAGGTGGATCTCTCTCACACGTACCGACACAGACTATCCCCCAATTTAACTGATCCCCAAAGGTTTTTGATTAAATAGCGGAATAGAAAATATGATCCCAAAAAAGTGTATGTATATCACACGTACACAACCACACTGGGCCCCAATTACTATTGTTTGTACCCCTAAAAGGCTAGATGAGGAGTAGGGGGAGTATGGAACAGGCAGCACCCTCAAACCTTCAGAAGTATGAGATGAACCCCAACAACTTGGAAAGGTGGATCTCTCTCACACGTACCGACACAGACTATCCGGCAATTCAATTGATCCTCAAAGGTTTTTATTGAATAGCGGAATAGGAAATATGATCAAAAAAAGTGTATGTATCTCGCACGTACACAACCACACTAGGCCCCAATTACTATTGTTTGTACCCCTAAAAGGCTAGATGAGGAGTAGGGGGGGTATGGAACAGGCAGCACCCTCAAACCTTCAGAAGTATGAGATGAACCCCAACAACTTGGAAAGGTGGATCTCTCTCACACGTACCAACACAGACTATCCCCCAATTTAACTGATCCCCAAAGGTTTTTGATTAAATAGCGGAATAGAAAATATGATCCCAAAAAAGTGTATGTATATCACACGTACACAACCACACTAGGCCCCAATTACTATTGTTTGTACCCCTAAAAGGCTAGGAGTAGGGGGAGTATGGAACAGGCAGCACCCTCAAACCTTCAGAAGTATGAGATGAACCCCAACAACTTGGAAAGGTGGATCTCTCTCACACGTACCAACACAGACTATCCCCCAATTTAACTGATCCCCAAAGGTTTTTGATTAAATAGCGGAATAGAAAATATGATCCCAAAAAAGTGTATGTATATCACACGTACACAACCACACTAGGCCCCAATTACTATTGTTTGTACCCCTAAAAGGCTAGGAGTAGGGGGAGTATGGAACAGGCAGCACCCTCAAACCTTCAGAAGTATGAGATGAACCCCAACAACTTGGAAAGGTGGATCTCTCTCACACGTACCAACACAGACTATCCCCCAATTTAACTGATCCCCAAAGGTTTTTGATTAAATAGCGGAATAGAAAATATGATCCCAAAAAAGTGTATGTACATCACACGTACACAACCACACTAGGCCCCAATTACTATTGTTTGTACCCCTAAAAGGCTAGGAGTAGGGGGAGTATGGAACAGGCAGCACCCTCAAACCTTCAGAAGTATGAGATGAACCCCAACAACTTGGAAAGGTGGATCTCTCTCACACGTACCAACACAGACTATCCCCCAATTTAACTGATCCCCAAAGGTTTTTGATTAAATAGCGGAATAGAAAATATGATCCCAAAAAAGTGTATGTATATCACACGTACACAACCACACTAGGCCCCAATTACTATTGTTTGTACCCCTAAAAGGCTAGGAGTAGGGGGAGTATGGAACAGGCAGCACCCTCAAACCTTCAGAAGTATGAGATGAACCCCAACAACTTGGAAAGGTGGATCTCTCTCACACGTACCAACACAGACTATCCCCCAATTTAACTGATCCCCAAAGGTTTTTGATTAAATAGCGGAATAGAAAATATGATCCCAAAAAAGTGTATGTATATCACACGTACACAACCACACTAGGCCCCAATTACTATTGTTTGTACCCCTAAAAGGCTAGGAGTAGGGGGAGTATGGAACAGGCAGCACCCTCAAACCTTCAGAAGTATGAGATGAACCCCAACAACTTGGAAAGGTGGATCTCTCTCACACGTACCAACACAGACTATCCCCCAATTTAACTGATCCCCAAAGGTTTTTGATTAAATAGCGGAATAGAAAATATGATCCCAAAAAAGTGTATGTATATCACACGTACACAACCACACTAGGCCCCAATTACTATTGTTTGTACCCCTAAAAGGCTAGGAGTAGGGGGAGTATGGAACAGGCAGCACCCTCAAACCTTCAGAAGTATGAGATGAACCCCAACAACTTGGAAAGGTGGATCTCTCTCACACGTACCAACACAGACTATCCCCCAATTTAACTGATCCCCAAAGGTTTTTGATTAAATAGCGGAATAGAAAATATGATCCCAAAAAAGTGTATGTATATCACACGTACACAACCACACTAGGCCCCAATTACTATTGTTTGTACCCCTAAAAGGCTAGGAGTAGGGGGAGTATGGAACAGGCAGCACCCTCAAACCTTCAGAAGTATGAGATGAACCCCAACAACTTGGAAAGGTGGATCTCTCTCACACGTACCAACACAGACTATCCCCCAATTTAACTGATCCCCAAAGGTTTTTGATTAAATAGCGGAATAGAAAATATGATCCCAAAAAAGTGTATGTATATCACACGTACACAACCACACTAGGCCCCAATTACTATTGTTTGTACCCCTAAAAGGCTAGATGAGGAGTAGGGGGAGTATGGAACAGGCAGCACCCTCAAACCTTCAGAAGTATGAGATTGTGTTCACTGTACCCCACAAAGATTGAGTTCACTGCACCCCACAATGATTGTGTTCACTGCACCCCACAAAGATTGTGTTCACTGCACCTCACAAAGATTGTGTTCACTGTACCCCCCAAAGATTGTGTTCACTGCACCCCACAAAGATTCTGTTCACTGTACCCCACAAAGATTGTGTTCACTGCACCCCAAAAAGATTGTGTTCACTGCACCCCAAAAAGGATGTTGTTCACTGCACCCCAAAAAGGATGTTGTTCACTCCACCCCAAAAAGATTGTGTTCACTGCACCCCACAAAGATTGTGTTCACTGCACCCCAAAAAGATTGTGTTCACTGCACCCCAAAAATGATTTTGTTCACTGCACCCCAAAAAGGATTTTGTTCACTGCACCCCAAAAAGGATGTTGTTCACTCCACCCCAAAAAGATTGTGTTCACTGCACCCCAAAAAGATTGTGTTCACTGCACCCCACAAAGGATTTTGTTCACTGCACCCCAAAAAGATTGTGTTCACTGCACCCCAAAAAGGATGTTGTTCACTGCACCCCAAAAAGGATTTTGTTCACTGCACCCCAAAAAGATTGTGTTCACTGCACCCCACAAAGGATTTTGTTCACTGCACCCCACAAAGATTGTGTTCACTGCACACCAAAAAGATTTTGTTCACTGCACCCCAAAAAGATTGTGTTCACTGCAGCCCAAAAAGATTGTGTTCACTGCAGCCCAAAAAGATTGTGTTCACTGCAGCCCAAAAAGATTGTGTTCACTGCAGCCCAAAAAGATTGTGTTCACTGCAGCCCAAAAAGATTGTGTTCACTGCAGCTCACACACAGAAAAATGGATGTGGATCACTGACACCTGCCTATCTCCAATCCCACACCACACAGCAATATCGATTGTAGTTTGTAGAACACAGTTTCCCTAAAATTCAGCAGACTCTGTCCCTAACAGGATTGAGAAGAGATCGTAGATCAGGATTGAGTGCAGACCCCACCCCCCACACAGCAATATCGATTGTAGTTTGTAGAAGACACTGACCCTATAATTCAGCAGACTCTATCCCTAAAATGCCTACAACTCGCCCTGCCTAAACACTCCGACCTGTCCCTCAATTCTATCCGGACACAAATGGTTTTTTCCTGCCTATCTTTCCCTAATCAGCAGCCAGCACGTTGATGTGTGCTCTGTCCCTGAATCTAAGCAGCATAATGACGCCGCTGCGGCTGCCTCGAACTTATAAAGACTTGGTCACATGCTTCAGACGGCCAATCACAGCTACTGAGACATTTGCAGGCATGGCTGGGATGGCTTAAGGCACACCAGTTAAACGATTGTTGATTGGCTGTTGAAAGCCCGCCATGAAAAGAGCGCCAAAGCATGCAAAACCCGGAAATAAAACGACCGAACACGGATTTTTACCCGAACATACAGTAAAGTGTCCGTGTCCGTGTTCGGGTACAAAAAATCCAATTATTCGGTACGAACACGAATAATACAGTCCGTGTTCGCTCAACACTATCCCTAACTCTATCCCTAACTTAATCCCTAACTTTATCCCTAACTCTAGCCCTAACTCTAACCCTAACTCTAACCCTAACTCTAACCCTAACTCTATCCCTAACTCTATCCCTAACTCAATCCCCAACTTAATCCCTAACTCTATCCCCAATTTAATCCCTAACTCTATCCCTAACTCAATCCCTAACTCTATCCATAACTCTAACCCTAACTCTAACCCTAACTCTAACTCAATCCCTAACTCTATCCCTAACTCAATCCCTAACTCTGTCCCTAACTCTATCCCTAACTCTGTCCCTAACTCTATCCCTAACTCTTACCCTAACTCTAGCCCTAACTCTAACCCTAACTCTAACCCTAACCCCAACTCTATCCCTAACTCTATCCCTAACTCTAACTCTAATCCTATCTCTAAACCTAACTCTACCCCTAAAGCTACCCCTAACTCTTACCCTAACTCTATTCCTAACTCTAACCCTAACTCTATCCCTATTTCTAACCCTAACTCTAATCCTAATGCTACCCCTAACTCTAACCCTAACTCTATCCCTAACTCTAACCCTAACTGTAACCCTAACTCTATCCCTAACTCTAACTCTAACCCTAACTCTAACCCTAACTCTATTCCTAACTCTATCCCTAACTCTAACCCTAACTCTAACCCTAACTCTATTCCTAACTCTATCCCTAACTCTAACCCTAACTCTAACCCTAACGCTAACCCTAATCCTAACTCTAACCCTAACTCTATCCCTAACTCTAACCCTAACTCTATCCCCATTATTAACCCTGAATCTCTCCCTATTTCTAACCCTAACTCTAACCCTAGTTTTATCCCTAACTCTAACCCTAACTCTATATCTATTTCTGACCCTAACTCTAACCCGAATGCTAACCCTAAATCTAACCCTATCTCCAACCCTAACTCTATCCCTAACTCTATCCCTAACTCTATCCCTAACTCTAACCCTAACTCTAACCCTAATCCTAACTCTAACCCTAACTCTATCCCTAACTCTAACCCTAACTCTATCCCCATTATTAACCCTGAATCTATCCCTATTTCTAACCCTAACTCTAACCCTAGTTTTATCCCTAACTCTAACCCTAACTTTATATCTATTTCTGACCCTAACTCTAACCCTAACTCTAATCCGATCTCTAAACCTAACTCTAATCCTAACTCTAAACCTAACTCTATTCCTAACTCTATTCCTATTTATAACTCTATCCCTAACTCTATCCCTAACTCTATCCCTAATTCTATCCCTAACTCTATCCCTAACTCTAACCCGAATGCTAACCCTAACTCTAACCCTATCTCCAACCCTAACTCTAATCCTAACTCTAATCCTATCTCTAAACCTAACTCTATCCCTAACTCTAACTCTATTCCTATTTATAACCCTAACTCTATCCCTAACTCTATCCCTTACTCAATCCCTAACTCTAACCCTAACTTTAACCCTAATTCTACCCTAACTCTAACTCTATCCCTAACTCTATCCCTAACTCTATCTCTAACTCTATCCCTAACCCTAACTCTAACCCTAACTCTATCCCTAACTCTATCCCTAAATCAATCCCTAACTCTATCCCTAACTTAATCCCTAACTCTATCCCTAACTCTATCCCTAAATCAATCCCTAACTCTATCCCTAACTTAATCCCTAACTCTATCCCTAACTCTATCCCTAACTCTATCCCTAACTCTAACCCTAACTCTAACCCTAACTCTATCCCTAACTCTATCCCTAACTCAATCCCTAACTCAATCCCTAACTCTATCCCCAACTTAATCCCTAACTCTATCCCCAACTTAATCCCTAACTCTATCCCTAACTCAATTCCTAACTCTATCCCTAAATCTATCTCTAACTCTAACCCTAACTCTAACCCTAACTCTATCCCTAACTCTATCCCTAACTCAATCCCTAACTCTATCCCCAACTTAATCCCTAACTCTATCCCTAACTCAATCCCTAACTCTGTCCCTAACTCTATCCCTAACTCTGTCCCTAACTCTGTCCCTAACTCTGTCCCTAACTCTATCCCTAACTCTATCCCTAACTCTAACCCTAACTCTAATCCTAATGCTACCCCTAACTCTAACCCTAACTCTATCCCTAACTCTAACCCTAACTGTAACCCTAACTCTATCCCAAACTCTAACCCTAACTCTAACCCTAACTCTATTCCTAACTCTATTCCTAACTCTATCCCTAACTCTAACCCTAACTCTAACCCTAACTCTAACCCGAATGCTAACCCTAACTCTAACCCTATCTCCAACCCTAACTGTATCCCTAACTCTATCCCTAACTCTATCCCTAACTCTAACCCTAACTCTAACCCTAACTCTATCCCTAACTCTAACCCTAACTCTAACCCTAACTCTAACCCTAACTCTATCCCCATTATTAACCCTGAATCTATCCCTAACTCTAAGCCTAACTCTATCCCTATTTCTAACCCTAACTCTAACCCTAATTTTATCCCTAACTCTAACCCTAACTCTATATCTATTTCTGACTCTAACTCTAACCCTAACTCTAATCCGATCTCTAAACCTAACTCTAATCCTAACTCTAAACCTAACTCTATTCCTAACTCTATTCCTATTTATAACTCTATCCCTAACTCTATCCCTAACTCTATCCCTAATTCTATCCCTAACTCTATCCCTAACTCTAACCCGAATGCTAACCCTAACTCTAACCCTATCTCCAACCCTAACTCTAATCCTAACTCTAATCCTATCTCTAAACCTAACTCTATCCCTAACTCTAACTCTATTCCTATTTATAACCCTAACTCTATCCCTAACTCTATCCCTTACTCAATCCCTAACTCTAACCCTAACTTTAACCCTAATTCTACCCTAACTCTAACTCTATCCCTAACTCTATCCCTAACTCTATCTCTAACTCTATCCCTAACCCTAACTCTAACCCTAACTCTATCCCTAACTCTATCCCTAAATCAATCCCTAACTCTATCCCTAACTTAATCCCTAACTCTATCCCTAACTCTATCCCTAAATCAATCCCTAACTCTATCCCTAACTTAATCCCTAACTCTATCCCTAACTCTATCCCTAACTCTATCCCTAACTCTATCCCTAACTCTAACCCTAACTCTAACCCTAACTCTATCCCTAACTCTATCCCTAACTCAATCCCTAACTCAATCCCTAACTCTATCCCCAACTTAATCCCTAACTCTATCCCCAACTTAATCCCTAACTCTATCCCTAACTCAATTCCTAACTCTATCCCTAAATCTATCTCTAACTCTAACCCTAACTCTAACCCTAACTCTATCCCTAACTCTATCCCTAACTCAATCCCTAACTCTATCCCCAACTTAATCCCTAACTCTATCCCTAACTCAATCCCTAACTCTGTCCCTAACTCTATCCCTAACTCTATCCCTAACTCTATTCCTAACTCTAACCCCAACTCTATCCCTAACTCTATCCCTAACTCTAAACTCTAATCCTATCTCTTAACCTAACTCTACCCCTAAAGCTACCCCTAAATCTTACCCTAACTCTATTCCTAACTCTAACCCTAACTCTATCCCTATTTCTAACCCTAACTCTAATCCTAATGCTACCCCTAACTCTAACCCTAACTCTATCCCTAACTCTAACCCTAACTGTAACCCTAACTCTATCCCAAACTCTAACCCTAACTCTAACCCTAACTCTATTCCTAACTCTATTCCTAACTCTATCCCTAACTCTAACCCTAACTCTAACCCTAACTCTAACCCGAATGCTAACCCTAACTCTAACCCTATCTCCAACCCTAACTGTATCCCTAACTCTATCCCTAACTCTATCCCTAACTCTAACCCTAACTCTAACCCTAACTCTATCCCTAACTCTAACCCTAACTCTAACCCTAACTCTATCCCCATTATTAACCCTGAATCTATCCCTAACTCTAAGCCTAACTCTATCCCTATTTCTAACCCTAACTCTAACCCTAATTTTATCCCTAACTCTAACCCTAACTCTATATCTATTTCTGACTCTAACTCTAACCCTAACTCTAATCCGATCTCTAAACCTAACTCTAATCCTAACTCTAAACCTAACTCTATTCCTAACTCTATTCCTATTTATAACTCTATCCCTAACTCTATCCCTAATTCTATCCCTAACTCTATCCCTAACTCTATTCCTATTTATATCCCTAACTCTATCCCTAACTCTATCACTAACTCTATCCCTAACTCTATCCCTAACTCAATCCCTAACTCTATCCCTAACTCTATCCCTAACTCAATCCCTAACTCTATCCCTAACTCTATCCCTAACTCTAACCCCAACTCTATCCGTAACTCTATCCCTAACCCTTACCCTAACTATATTTAACTCTATCCCTAGCTCTATCCCTAACTCTAACCCTAACTCCACCCCTAACCCTAATCCTAACTATCTTTTACTCTATCCCTAGCTCTGTCTCTAACTATATCCCTAACTTTAACCCTAACTCTATCCCTAACTTTAAAGCTAACTCTAACTCCAACTCTATCCGTAACTCTATCCCTAACCCTAACTATATTTAACTCTATCCCTAACTCTAACTCTAACTCTAACCCTAACTCTAACCCTAACCCTAACTCTATCCCTAACTCTATCCCTAACTCTATCCCTAACCCTAATCCTAACTATCTTTTACTCTATCCCTAACTCTATCCTTAACTCTATCCCTAACTCTATCCCTAAATCTAACCCTAACTCTATCTCTAACCCTAACTCTATCCCAAAACTCACCCTAACTCTATTCCTAACTCTAATCCTATCTCTAACCCTAACTCTAATCCTAACTCTATCCCTAAAATTAACCCTTACTCTATTCCTAACTCTAACCCTAACTCTATTCCTAACTCTATCCTTAACTCTATCCCTAACTCTATTCCTATTTATAACCCAAACTTTAACCCTAATTCTAACCCTAATTCTACCCTAACTCTAACTATATCCCTATCCCTAACTGTATCCCTAACTCTATCCCTAACTCTAACCCTAACTCTAACCCTAATCCTAACTCTAACCCTAACTCTATCCCTAACTCTAACCCTAACTCTATCCCCATTATTAACCCTGAATCTATCCCTAACTCTAAGCCTAACTCTATCCCTATTTCTAACCCTAACTCTAACCCTAATTTTATCCCTAACTCTAACCCTAACTCTATATCTATTTCTGACCCTAACTCTAACCCTAACTCTAATCCGATCTCTAAACCTAACTCTAATCCTAACTCTAAACCTAACTCTATTCCTAACTCTATTCCTATTTATAACTCTATCCCTAACTCTATCCCTAACTCTATCCCTAACTCTATCACTAACTCTATCCCTAACTCTATCCCTAACTCTATCCCTAACTCTATCCCTAACTCAATCCCTAACTCTATCCCTAACCCTATCCCTAACTCTATCCCTAACTCTAAATCCAACTCTATCCGTAACTCTATCCCTAACCCTTACCCTAACTATATTTAACTCTATCCCTAGCTCTATCCCTAACTCTAACCCTAACTCCACCCCTAACCCTAATCCTAACTATCTTTTACTCTATCCCTAGCTCTGTCTCTAACTATATCCCTAACTTTAACCCTAACTCTATCCCTAACTTTAAAGCTAACTCTAACTCCAACTCTATTCGTAACTCTATCCCTAACCCTAACTATATTTAACTCTATCCCTAACTCTAACTCTAACCCTAACTCTAACCCTAACTCTAACCCTAACTCTAACCCTAACTCTATCCCTAACTCTATCCCTAACTCTATCCCTAACCCTAATCCTAACTATCTTTTACTCTATCCCTAACTCTATCCTTAACTCTATCCCCAACTCTATCCCTAAATCTAACCCTAACTCTATCTCTAACCCTAACTCTATCCCAAAACTCACCCTAACTCTATTCCTAACTCTAATCCTATCTCTAACCCTAACTCTAATCCTAACTCTATCCCTAAAATTAACCCTTACTCTATTCCTAACTCTAACCCTAACTCTATTCCTAACTCTATCCTTAACTCTATCCCTAACTCTATTCCTATTTATAACCCTAACTTTAACCCTAATTCTAACCCTAATTCTACCCTAACTCTAACTATATCCCTATCCCTAAATCTATTCCGAACTCTGTCCCTAATAGGGATGATCGAACGGTTCGGGTCGACCATCGGTTCGACCCGAACATTGGCTGTTCGAGGTTCGGCCGAATTTAGAACTTTTTGCTGAAAAAGTTCGGAATTCGGCAACCAGAACTGACCAAAATGCAATGGGTCAGGAAGTGGGCTTTAAAAGCCCGTGATTGGACCAGAACCATTAGTAAAAGCCAATTGAGGGGGCAGGAGAATGCTAGGAATGTGATTGGAGTGACTAGGGGGTCCCTAGAACAATCATTAGTGAATACGCCCCCCAGTATATAAGATAGCCCCGGCAAATTCCTAGCATTGTAATACAGGGACATGGAAGAGAGTGGGAGCAGTTCTGTTAAATTTGCTTCAAAAGTGTCATTTAACATTTATTAGTGTCAGGAAAGGGATATCTAATGTAGTTAGAGTGCTCTTTTACACTTTAGTTAGATGCAAAAAATTAGTTTCTGTAGGGAAAGTGTTAAGTGCCAGGGTGACCGTAATGTAGTGTAGGGTGAACTGACTCTGACTGCTATGGCAGGGTGACCAAACCCTTCCATATCAGGGTGACCGCAATAGAGAAAAGATGTCACATTCAGAGCAGCGATATGGCTTCTCACCGGTCAGCTTGCTTTTGGCTGCAGGCGTGTATAGGGATTTTTGAGCACATGTTTGGAGTCAGGCATGACATCTGAACATGTGTATAGGGGGTATATATACACACCCATGTATGCATATATACACCTGCACATATATAGGTGTGAAAGGAGCAGAAGACTATACTTGCGCTAATTAAATAATTAACACCAATATGGTTACGCTCCTATAACACCTATATATGTGTAAGTGTAAAATACATATAAGGGTGTGTGTGCATATATACCCCTACACAGAAGTTCAGATGTTTTGCCTGCCTCCAAAGAACCCAAAAAAATGCCCAAAAAAAACGCTAGCGCCAAAAAAAAAAACCGCCCAGGTGTGTTGTTGCAGGCATTTTTTGGGGGTTTTTGGAGGCAGGCAAAACATCTGAACTTGTGTATAGTGGTATATATACACACATACTTGTATGCATTTTTACACCTACATTTATATAGGTGTGAAAATAGCGAAGCCATATCCCTGTTCTATAAGTGACATAATACAAACAAACTTTTTTTTTCTGGTTCTGGACATGCTACAGAGCTGAAACTTCACAGGTACACCTTTTAGACCCCCCAGATACTAAATCCAAAAATCAAAAAATCTCATTTTTTTTTTTTTTCAATAATTGGCTCTCTATCCAAAATGACAATTTTTAAGAACTTTTTTTTGTGTGATTAATAGTCCCTGGGGCATGACCCAGAATCCTAGGCACTTTTTAGGGGCATTTATTGGGTTTTAGGGCTTCAAAATGGTGTTTTTTGATTACCGAAGTTCGGGTCCCATTGATTTCAATGGGGTTCTGAAATCCGGGCCGAACTTTCGGGAAGTTCGGATGTTCTGGCCGAACCGAACTTTTGAAAAGTTCGATCATCCCTAGTCCCTAACTCTAACCCCAACTCTATCCGTAACTCTATCCCTAACCCTAATCTTAACTATCTTTTACTCTATCCCTAACTCTATCCCTAGCTCTATCCCTAACTCTATTCCTAACTCTATCCCTAACTCTAACCCTAACCCTATTTCTAACCCTATTTCTAACCCTATTTCTATCCCTAACTCTATCCCTAACTCTAACCATAACTCTATCCCTAACCCTAATTCTATCCCTAACTCCAACCCTAATTATAATGAATGAGAGAGGGAGGGGTGAGAGAGAGAGAGAGAGAGAGAGAGAGAGAGGGGTGAGAGAGAGAGAGAGAGGGAGATGGGGGAGAGAGAGGGGGGTCAGAGAGTGAGGGGGAATGAGAGAGAGAGGGGGCTGAAAAAGAGAAGGGGATGAGATAGAGAGGGGGTGAAAGAGAAAAGGGGGAATGAGCATGAAATAGAGTGAGAAACAGGAGGGGTAAGAGAGAAAGGGGTGAGAGAGTGATGGGGGATGAGAGAGAGGGGAGATGAGAGAGTGTAGCAGGGTGGAGAGATGGACACAGCACACAATAAGTTGGAACTCCCAGTGTGTGGATGATCTCATGGATTATGATCATTAGTGCATCTGCAGCTGGGAGGAGGAGGCATCCAAGATCCCAAGATGAAGCTGCTGCTGCAAGGAGTGGAGTGTGGAAGCCGGGGTGACCAGGTCTGGAAGCAGCTTATGTGGATCCATGGAGCATATGCGAGGACAGGAAATGATGAAACAGGAAGTGATGTCAGGGGAGTGGCAACATGTTTCAAAGCCGACGCCTCTCTTCCAAGCAAGAAGGCTACACTTAGTCTGCGCCCTGTTCTCTTTTTGTTGGTGTAATGTGAATGTTTGCACCATTTTCCAAGTAAAGCCAGTAAAGTGCAGCAACCCTATTTGTGTGTACTCCTTCCATTGGGGATATAAAGGTGGAATGGGGCACAATATGGCTGAGGGTTAATGCCTCGGCAGGAGAGTCACTGCTCTAACAGGAGGGGAGCCAGGCAGGGATTTGTACTCTTGGCACCAGCATCTAACCAATCACAAGCTCCTATTTACATGCGGCATCTGGCTGTTAAAACCCACCCTTTTGCTGCTGCACCTACGGTAAGTGTTATATGGGTGGCAACAGGTTAATCCTCGACTAAGCAAACAGTGCGGGTCTCAGCAGAGCACCAGAGCGCCGTCTGTGGTGTCATTTTCTGAAGCCATAGCATGGTCACTAAGTGCCAAAGCCAGAAAACATTTGTGGAGGTGCCAGGAGAGAACTGCCAACGTCAATAGCGACACAGAGGCAGCGTGACAATAAATATCATTTAGTGCAATGGCCACTTTTCGTATTAAAGCAATGCTTTTCCGACCACGCTGGGCCGGCTCTGTAGAGCGGAGTCGTGAAGTGCTTAATGTGCTCTTATGTGCGGAGCATAATGCATATTTTTGTTTGGGGAAATTGCACATAGCAAGCGAATGCAATTGTCTCCTCTGGGGGATTAACGCGGAAATGCCGAAACATATGGATTTGGAAAATAACTGCCTCAGATTTTCTGCTCTCAGAAGGGGCTAATGGCCCATGAAAGACATTGCGTCTGAAAGTGCAGAAAAAAACAGAACAGTGATCCAAAAATAGCAATAATAAGCCTAAAAGTCTCTCGGAAAGAATCGTTTCTGTAAGGATAGGAAAAGTTACATTCCTGTTCCTGGCATAGGAGAGAGAATACATTGTAACACATTGAGGAAACCTCAATCTGAACAATCATTCTCCCCAAAATGACAACGAGGTCAAATAGATCTGTCTGGGCCTACGAGGTGCACTACACCACATGGAGGCAGGGCCGGTGCTAGACTATTCTGTGCCCTAGGCAAGGCCAGCTACTTGTGCCCCCCCAATAAATTTAAAAAAAACTTCAAAATTTCCCTATACTCGCAGCACACTCCATGCATTCCCCATACTCCCCCTATACTTGCATCACTCGCAGTGCCCCATTAATGCAGACTGACCAGTGCCCCATTAATGCAGAGTGACCAGTGCCCCCATTAATGCAGAGTGACCAGTGCCTCCATTAATGCAGAGTGACCAGTGCCCCCATTAATGCAGAGTGACCAGTGCCCCCATTAATGCAGAGTGACTAGTGCCCCATTAATGCAGACTGACCAGTGCCCCATTAATGCAGAGTGACTAGTTCCCCATTAATGCAGACTGACCAGGGCCCCATTAATGCAGAGTGACCAGTGCCCCCATTAATGCAGAGTGACCAGTTCCCCATTAATGCAGACTGACCAGTGCCCCCATTAATGCAGAGTGACCAGTGCCCCCATTAATGCAGAGTGACCAGTGCCCCCATTAATGCAGAGTGACCAGTGCCCCATCCAAAACCAGACCTCCACTGTGCACCGTGAACTGGAGCAGGGAGGCGCCATAGTTGCTGCTTGGGCTGCCTCCGGAGGCGAAGGGTGGGGGGGAGATGGGGATTAGAGCGCCGCATGATTACAAAAAGCCAAGTTCTTCTGCTTACCCGGCGGGGAGGCTGTCATACGAAGTCCCGTCTCCTGGACTGGCTCCTATGATAGACGTCACCAGTGTTCTGTCTATCATAGGTAGGAGCCGATCCAGGAGGCGGGACTTCGTATGACATCCTCCCCACAAGGTAAGCAGAAGAACTTGGCTTTTTGTAATCGGCAGCACTATAATCCCCATTCCCCCCCCCCTTCCCCTCCGGAGGCAGCCCAAACGGGAACTATGGCGCCTCCCTGCTCCAGTTCAGGGTGCACCGTGGATGTCTGGTCACCATAGGGTGGCAGCCAGGCTAGTAGGGAAACCAGCGGCCATGGCTGCGCCCCCTAAGATGCAGTGTGCCCTAGGCGGCTGCCTGGTTCGCCAAGCGAGAACACCGGCCCTGCATGGAGGTTAGAAAGAGAATTAAAGGTCCTTGCCTGCTTCTGTTCTGCAGATATTGATGTAAGCCTGCGATGTGCATGTGCTGAAATCTTTCCTTACTAGGTTCTGACACTATAACCCCAATCAGGAACACGGCGCTCCATACATCTCTCTAGACAAACTGCCCTCTCTGCCATTTTCAGGCCAACTCTCAGTACACTAAACCTAAGGATAGGGATGCCTGTAATTTAACCACAAGCTCTGTTCACGCTGTTGCAGAAGCAGGGGGGGTGAGCATTATGGCAAATCCCATTTAAAAAATAAGTATACAGAATAGGAAGTAATGGTTGCCCTCAGCAGGGTCCTTCAGCGGTCCCACAAAGCTTCCTCTCTGAAGTGTTTCCAGTCACACTCACGCCATACTGTATGTGATGATGTAGCACCCTCCTAGTTAGGCTGCTAGGCAAATGCTATAAATTGAGTTGCAGTTCAGTGAGTGAAATAAGTGTTTGATCCCCAAGCAAAACATAACTTCTTACCTGATGGAGAAACCTTTGTTGGCAAGCACAGAGGTCAGACACTTCTTGTAGTTGGTGACCAGGTTTGCACACATCTCAGGAGGGATTTTGGTCTATTCTTTTTTACAGATCTTCTCTAAATCCCTAATCTTTCTTTAGAAAAGAGTCACCACAGAGAGATCGGTTATCTGCATTTCACATAGGATTTCTGACAAGGTGTGGACTCATCCGCCCTATGTGCTCCTCGTGAACACAATGTGCATATGGCCATTGGGGATTTGAGTGAACCGCCGGTACTAACATTAATACCCTGACAACGTGTGGAGGGACTTGTATTCTCTCAAGTCCATATACTTGTTGCACATTCAAACTACAGAGCTGCACAGTCAGACTGCATGAATATAAGGTATCCTTCTAGGGATACACAGGTGGGGAATGCACGGTTATGTGTATATAAACTTCCCTGAAGAAGGAATTAGATGAACAAAAATTCCGAAACATGTTGGAGGATACACTCCCCTGCTTCATGAACCCCTAATGTATTATCCCTATCAGGATATGTATATGGAATGTTATTTTAAAGTCTAAATATGTTATTTTTTGTATTTTGTTGAATTTTAATATAAATCAATAAATGTTGAAATTTTATATATTCTTTTCTATACCTTTCATTACTACACTTACCATCTCCAGCCCTTCCACTCAAATTCCCCAGGGACACCTATAGTTGTTTCCTTGTGCAGTAGGACTGGTCTTGTCTTTGCCACCTTATGTGATTTTCCACAGTGGGTGGAGCCTGATTAGTCCCTCCCACAGCTCTGCTTTCTCCACTTGTGCAGGGGGACTAGTCTTGTCTCCGCCCCCTCCTGTGATTTTCTACAGTGGGTGGAGCCTGCTCAGTCCCTCCCACAGCTCTACTGTCTCTCCTTGTGCAGGGGGTCTAGTCTTGTCTCCGCCCCCTCCTGTCATTTTCTATAGTGGGTCAAGCTTGATGGCCCCTGCCACAGCTGTGCTTTCTCTCCTTTTGCAGTGGGCTGGTCTTGTCTCTGCCCCCTCCTGTGATTTTCTATAGTGGATGGAGCCTCCTCTGTCCCTCCTACAGCTCTGCTTTCTCTCTTTGTGCAGAAGGACTGGTCTTGTCTCCGCCCCTTCTGTAATTTTCTATAGTGGGTGGAGACTGCTGCCCCCTCCCACAGCTCTGCTTTCTCTCTCTCCTTGTGCAGGGGGACTTGTTTTGTCTATGCCCCCTCCTGTGATTTTCTGTAGAGGGTGGAGCCTTCTGGCCCCTTCCCACAGTTTTGCTTTCTCTCCTTGTGCAGGGAGACTGGTCTTGTCTCCGCCCCCTCATGTGGCATTATGTTGTGGGTGGAGCCTGCTGGGTCCCTCCCACAGCTCCGCTCTCTCTGCACAGCCTATGTACAGAACAGTGATGATGTCACTGCTACATCTACAAGATAATATCTGAATTTGCAAAGACATTGGGTGAACACAGAGTGGATTTCTGTAGAATGAAAGTTTTTGTGTCCGGATTTCAGCTTTGTGTTTCAGAGGAACCAACAAAAGTATAACTCTCAGCCGTCATCCAAGGAGACAAATTTTAATAACAATCCTTCTTGGTGCAGCTTTGGTTGCAGCTGCCGTTCCCTCTCCGCGTTTCCTGAGTCTCTGACTTATTTCCACCTCGCTCCATCTGGAGAATTTATTTACTTTGGAGAAAATAGAGCCTCATGCCTTGAAATTTATTGCGTTCCCCATAGATCAAACCCGGGGCTTTGTTAGTGCGCCGTAACTCACGAAACGTAACGCGCCCTGCGTTCTATTTTTGTGTTTCCGTGCCGTATTCGGGGCTCTGGAAGTTGCTATATCTTCTCCGAACGTCTCGCAGTTTGTTAGCGAGGGCTGACAGCGCTCGGCTCGTACGGCGAGAGGTCAGAGAGAGGGTGAACTGCAGACATGGCCGGGCCAGGAGGCGGCCAATATTCTACAGACAGATCAGATATAAGGCAACGCTTTAGTGCTAGGAGACTTTATCAAACGCCTTGGAGGCCACCATCGCTCAACACGCCGCGGCTTAAAGTGGACCTGTCATCAGATGTGTGCTCAGCTTGAGTGCAGCAGGCTGAATACTGTGTCAGTGTAAGCCGGGGTAGGTAACCTCTTCACTCCAGCTGTAAAAACTACAAATCCCATCATGCCCCTGTCTCTAGGATTTCGCTAAGGCGTTTGATACAGTTCCCCACAAGCGCTTAATTTATAAAATAAGGTCTGCAGGTATGGACCGCAGGGTTTGCTCTTGGATACGGAACTGGCTAAAAGGGCGTGTCCAAAGAGTGGTAATAAACAGCGCATACTCAGACTGGTCTGAGGTAGTAAGCGGGGTCCCCCAAGGCTCAGTCCTGGGACCAACCTTGTTCAATTTATTCATAAACAGCATTGAGGACGGGATCAGTAGTTCTATCTCAGTTTTTGCAGATGACACAAAATTGGGCAGGGCAATAACTGCACAGCATGAAGCAGATATCCTACAGAATGACCTGGACAAAATAACGGAGTGGGCAACGACATGGCAAATGAGGTTTAATGTGGAGAAGTGTAAGGTTTTGCACTTGGGGACTAAAAACATAAAAGACGTTAGGAGGGGAACCCTTGGGGGAATCAAAAATGGAGAAAGATCTGGGAGTCTTGGTTGATGATAGACTAAGCAATAGCATGCAATGTCAAGCGGCAGCTGCCAAAGCCAGCAGAATATTAGCATGCATAAAGAAAGGGATGTATTCCAGAGATAAGACTATAATCCTTCCACTTTATAAAACTCTGGTCCGACCGCATCTGGAGTATTCTGTCCAGTTCTGGTCGCCAGTCCTCAGAAGGGATGTGTTGGAGCTGGTGAGAGTCCAGAGAAGGGCAACTAAACTAATGAGGGGATTGGAAGACCTTAATTATGAAGATCGTCTGCAATCGCTTGATTTATTCTCCCTGGAGAAGAGACGCCTAAGGGGGGACATGATAGCAATTTATAAATATCTCAATGGTGATCTCGGCATAGAAAAACAGCTATTCAGTCAAAGGGATTGCATGAGGACTCTGAAAACATCCCAGTTCTTCCATGGCCAGCATACTCACCAGACATGTCACCCATTGGGCATGTTTGGGATGCTCTGGATCGGCGTATACGACAGCGTGTTCCAGGTCCTGCCAATATCCAGCAACTTCACACAGCCATTGAAGAGGAGAGGACCAACATTCCACAGGAACCAATCACCAACCTGATCAACTCTATGCCAAGGAGATGGGTTGCACTGCGTGAGGCAAATGGTGGTCACACCGGATACTGACTGGTTTTCGAACCTTCCCGGACCCCCCAATACAGTAAAACTGCACATTTTAGAGTGACCTTTTATTGTGGGCAGCCTAAGGCACACCTGTGCAATAATCATGCTGTCCAATCAGCATCTTGATACGCCACACCTGTGAGGTGGATGGCAAAGGAGAAGTGCTCACTAACACATATTTACACAGATTTGTGAAGAATATTGGAGAGAAATCGGCCTTTTGTGTACATAGAAAAAGTCTGAGATCTTTGAGTTCAGCTCATGAAAAATGGGGGCAAAAACTAAAGTGATGCGTTTATAATTTTGTTCTGCGAATATTAACCATACAGAGTAATATATACACCTCAGAATATACTGCGCATCCGATGACAGGTCAACTTTAACAGCAGAAGACATTGGATGGTGCAAAGAGAAGTTCGTTTTCTGACCTACAACCAGAGGCGGGGGGAGGGGGGAAAGGTATTTTCGGGAAGAATTTCCTGTTGTGGATATCAGATTTCATCAAAAAATTTTTTTTTTCCTTCTGATAAACTGAAGGGGCGGTCCATGTTTGCGGCGCAATCTGCCCGTGATAACCGTGATAATCGTATTCTCTGTAAATGAACACACTTCATCAGAATTGCTAATTTTAATCAAAATTGTTGGAGTAGAAAATAGCGGAAAGTGTTTGTTCCGCGGTGGCGGCAGCGGTGGCTGGGGTGGGGGGAGGGGGGGTCTTCAGGCTGACAGCTTATCAAATCTGCAGAAACCAACAATTGCGGTAATGAATTTATAACCTCCTGGAATGAGATTGTCACAAAGGTCCGGAGATTAGATGGCAGATTAGCCGCGCAGGCTGAAAGGGGAACACGGAATTAGGAGCGAGATAAGCGTCTTGTGCCGGACGCGGCTGATCGTTTTCTGTCGCAAACCTCATTGTAGATGCTGAGGTCATCGGTCAGATTTGTTACTGAATTCCTAATGGCCGCCGCGTTCCCCGCACTATTGTTCCCTTTCTGAGATCGGGGGCAGGCCGGGCACTCCGCTATCTTCGGATGATTGACTTTAAAGGTATTTAATGAGGTGTAACCGGCCAATCCGGAGCGAGCGCAAGGAGCCGATTAAGGCCGAAGATCCGGAGCGAGAGCAAGCTGCTGAACCGGAGAGACTTCACTGGCTGCATACTTCTTACTTTGTATTAATAATGAAGGAGGAGATGGACAACTCGCAACTTCTGAAAGAGACCGAAACTGTAATTCCGTGATGACAGGTTCACTTCCAAATTGAGGTCCCTATTATAAGACTGGATTGGGCGCTGCTCCTCCGAAATTAACCGCTTCTGGACTGCCCACTGCATATACATAGTTGCCAACATTTGAAAAAAATTTCCAGGGACACTTTGTAGCACAGCTTTCAATTGCTTACCACACCCACTTCCATGAAGCTCCGCCCACTCCACCTACTTATCAGATTATAGAGTCTGCTCAATATAGAGAGAATTACAGGAAATTAAAAAGGGAATTTCAAACTTAAGGCCACAGTAGCAGAGTTGGAATAATTCTCCCATTCAGCTGCACTGCTTCTGCATAACATTTATGGGCAGCATGATTAACGGTCGCTTCCAGGGACAATATAAATGACCCGGGACAGGCTCCTTTTTGCCGGGACTGTCCCGGGAAAAAAGGGACAGTTGGCAAGTATGCATATATACTGCAGCAGACTTGCCCTCCTGCGCGAACCGACATAGGGCTACATCGGTTGCGCGCCTGCAGGGGACTCTGATGCACGGGGCAGGGGGCTCCCATTGCCGTCTGACACCCGCGATCGTTCCCCGCTGAGAGAGAAGAACGGTCGGATGTTGTAAACGCAGCTGACCGTTCTTCTCCCTGGAATGATCACAGAGCGCCTTCTATATAGGATCACAGGTCTCTATCATCATTTCACAAGTCAAGCCCCCATACAGTTAGAATCACTCCCCTAGGCTCACATTTAACCCCTTAATCACCCACAAGGGTAACCCCTTCCCTGCAAGTGTCGTCAGTACAGTGACAGTGTATATTATTTAGCACTGATTACTGTAGTGATGTCACTGGTCCCCCCAAAAGTGTCAAAAATGTCAGTTAGGGGTCCGATCTGTCCGCCGCCATGTCGCAGTCCTGCTAAAAATCGCTGATCGCCCCCCATTACTGTCTTCCCGGTGATTCCCCAGAGTTAGGCTCACACTTAACCTTTTGATCACCCGCAGTGTTAACCCCTTCCCTGCAAGTGTCATCAGCACAGTGACAGTGCATATTTTTAGCACTGATTACTGTAGTAATGTCACTGGTCCCCCCTAAAGTGTCAAAAATGTCAGTTAGGGGTCCGATCTGTCCGCCGCAATGTCGCAGTCCCGCTAAAAATCACAGATCGCCGCCATTACTAGTAAAAAAAACATATTGGTCGATCCCTAGTTGAGACATAAGAAACCAGCAGCCTTCACCCCCATATAAATATTGTTTTGGGGCGACGACACCCTTTGAAATGGTTAATTGACTTTGTAATTAGACTTCAGTTCTCCTTTAACACTTGGCATGCCGAATTCTCTGTTGCAGCGATTGATTTCCTCCTCGGTCGGCCGGGACGTATTTGGCAGAACGGGGATGTATAGATTAGCTCCTCATTAATTCACTGATCGATAAAATAAACAAGCAGCTTATTAATGAGGAATTGAGCGGGGGATGGAAATATTCCACCTTCCCAGACAGCGAGATCGCGGCCTCTGCACACTAATAATCCACAACAAGAAAGGATACATTATTATCAATGATAGCGGTCTGAACTCTCCTACTGCAGGAAATCTCCCCATTGTGGAAGGGGCAGAGATACACAAACTACTAGAGAAAATTTCCCCATTGTGGGAGGAGCAGAGACATAAAGTAATGCAGGGAAATCTCTCCAGTGTAGGAGATGCAGAAACATAAACTACTGGGAGAAATCTCCCCATTGTGGCAGGGGCAGAGACACAAACTATTTGGGGAAATCTCCACAGTGTGGGAGGGGCAGAGAGACACAAGCTACTGGGAGAAATCTTCACATTGTGGGAGGGGCAGAAACAAACTACTGGGAGAAATCTCCCCATTGTGGGAGGGGCAGATACACAAACTACTGGGAGAAATCTCCCCATTGTGGGAGGGGCAGAGACACAAACTACTTGTGGAAATCTTTCCATTGTGGGAGAGGCAGAGGGACAAACTACTGCAGGAAATCTCCCCATTGTAGGAGTGGCAGAGACACAAACTACTTGTGGAAATCTCTATATTGTGGGAGGGGCAGAGACACAAACTACTGCAGGGATATCTCACCATTGCGGGAGGGGCAGAGACACAAACTACTGCAGGAAATCTCCCCATTGTAGGAGTGGCAGAGACACAAACTACTTGTGGAAATCTCTATATTGTGGGAGGGGCAGAGACACAAACTACTGCAGGGAAATCTCCCCATTGTGGGAGGGGCAGAGGGACAAACTACTGCAGGGAAATCTCACCATTTTGGGAGGGGCAGAGACACAAACTACTAGAGAAAATCTCACCTTTTTGGGAGGGGCAGAGACACAAACTACTGCAGGAAATCTCCCCATTGTAGGAGTGGCAGAGACACAACCTACTGCAGGAAATCTCCCCATTGTGGGAGGGGCAGAGACACAAACTACTGCAGGAAATCTCCCCATTGTAGGAGTGGCAGAGACACAACCTACTGCAGGAAATCTCCCCATTGTGGGAGGGGCAGAGACACAAACTACTTGTGGAAATCTCTCCATTGTGGGAGGGGCAGAGACACAACCTACTGCAGGGAAATCTCCCCATTGTGGGAGGGGCAGAGACACAAACTACTGCAGGGAAATCTCCCCATTGTGGGAGGGGCAGAGACACAAACTACTGCAGGGAAATCTCCCCATTGTGGGAGGGGCAGAGACACAAACTACTGCAGGGAAATCTCCCCATTGTGGGAGGGGCAGAGACACAAACTACTGTAGGGAAATCTCCCCATTGTGGGAGGGGCAGAGACACAAACTACTGAAGGAAATCTCTACATTGTGGGAGGGGCAGAGACACAAATTATTGGGAAAAATCTCACCTTTTTGGGAGGGGCAGAGACACAAACTGAATATCCCTTCTGACTTTACTTTCCATGTCTCCTGGAACTCATTCTGTGTTCCTGGCCTGACACTGTGAATGACAAGATTTCTTGCACTTTCTGGATTTAGTTGAGCACACACAGTATATATATATATATATATATACATTCGGGATTCAGCGAGATTTCATCTCCCTTGTCAGGTTTGGCAGAGAACATCGGCAGTTACTAATGAACAGGACAGGATCAGGTAGAAGTGTCAGAGATTATTAAGTCTGGTAATGTCGCCTATATCTCTTCCACGGTCTGCGTCTCCCCGATCCGCTCGTCTCCATCCATCTCGCCGCTCCCGCAACGCCGCCGAATGTAACAAACTACATTAGCCAGAACTTCCAAATTTCCTCGCCTGTCATTAAATCTCCGGCTATAAAAACATTTGTCAGTTTTATTCCTCAATTTGATCCATTCGGTGACACCGTAAAGGTAAACGAGGCGGATTGGTGAATGAAATCCTCCTGACACGAAAATGACAGCCGAGACAAATTCACACCTAATTGTCCCGCGCCGCGCTGCCGAGATTTACGGGAAATTTAAGAGCAATGGTAAAAAAAAAAATGTTGGGAGAGGCGGAGGAGCGGAGCGAGACTGAGAGATGACACTCGGCAGGATGAAAGGGAGGGAATGATGATACATTAAAGAAGGAGGAAGAAACGTTAAAGAGCAGCAAAGATGAAGATGCAAAGTTTGAACGCTACGGCTGGGGACTGGAGGAAAGTCTTTTGAAGGCGCCGGCTACGCGGGGCTGATCAGTGCTCGACGTTTTGTTCTTGTCTTGGGAAAACTTTTGAAGTTTATATAAAGTCAGTGAAAAAAAAAAAAGTTCAATACCCACTTCACAGCTTACTATATAATGATTGCTCTATGTATAGAATTACCGGCAACACTCCCGGTGGATGTCATAAGGCCGATATATTAACGTGGACCTGTCAGTAACGCTACAAGTCTGCACAATTAAAGCGGAATTCATTCCAAAGCCTCAAAATATCCTATATTGCAGATTACCAATCATTAGATGTGGAGGCTGCATCTGCTCTTTTGAAACCATCCTCTGCTCTACTGACACCGTCCACTGCTCTACTGACACCGTCCACTGCTCTACTGGCACCGTCCACTGCTCTACTGGCACCGTCCACTGCTCTACTGACACCGTCCACTGCTCTACTGGCACCGTCCTCTGCTCTACTGACACCGTCCACTGCTCTACTGACACCATCCACTGCTCTACTGGCACCGTCCACTGCTCTACTGACACCGCCCACTGCCCTACTGACACCATCCACTGCTCTACTGACACCGACCACTGCTCTACTGACACCATCCACTGCTCTACTGACACTGACAACTGCTCTACTGACACCGTCCACTGCTCTACTGATACCGTCCACTGCTCTACTGACACCGTCCACTGCCCTACTGACACTGTCCACTGATCTACTGAAACTGTCCACTGCTCTACTGAAACCATCCACTGCCCTACTGACACCGTGCACTGCTCTACTGACACCGTCCTCTGCTCTACTGACACCATCCACTGCTCTACTGAAACCGTCCACTGCTCTACTGACACCGTCCTCTGCTCTACTGACACCGTCCTCTGCTCTACTGACACCGTCCTCTGCCCTACTGACACCGTCCACTGCTCTACTGACACCGTCCACTGCCCTACTGACACCGTCCACTGCTCTACTGACACCATCCTCTGCTCTACTGACACCGTCCTCTGCTCTACTGACACCGTCCTCTGCTCTACTGACACCGTCCACTGCTCTACTAAAACCGTCCTCTTCTCTACTGACACCGTCCACTGCCCTACTGACACCGTCCACTGCCCTACTGACACCATCCACTGCTCTACTGAAGCCATCCTCTGCTCTACTGAAACCATCCTCTGCTCTACTGACACCATCCACTGCTCTAAAATACTGAGGAGAAGAAAATTGGAGAATGAGAGAGCTGTGTGGATAGAATTACAGAAGAAGAGAGATGGGTGGAGAGTTGTAAAGGAGAGAGCTGGGTAGACCCATAAGTTGGAGGAGGATAGATCTGAAGAAGGAGAGAACTGGGTGGATAAAGCTGAGGAACATGAGAGCTCCGTGGATAGAGTTAGAGAATGAGGCAGTAGGGTGGACAGATTTGGAGAAAAAGAGAGATGGTTGGTTAGAGATGAAGATGGAGAGAGCTGGCTGGATAGAATTGGAGAGGAAGAGAGCTTGAGAAGGAGAGAACAGAGCCAGAGAAGAAGAGATGAGTAGACAGAGTTAGAGAAGAAGAGATGAATGGACAGAATTGGAGACGTGAGCTAGATTGATAGGTTTGGAGAAGGAGAGAGATAGGCGGATATATTTGGGAGAAGTGAACAGAGCTGGAGAAGAGAATGCTGAGAGGACAGAGCTGAAGAAAGAACAAGTTGAGTGGAACGATCTGTGAAAGGAGATTGCTGGGTGGATAAAGCTGAAAGAGATAAAAGCTAGGTGGACAGAGCTGGAGGAGAGGAAAGAGTTGGGTGAATAGAGTTGGCGAAAAACAAGCTGATTGAACAAAATTGGAGGAGGGAGTTAGGGAAAAAAGAGTTGAGTGGATAGATCTGGAGAAGGATAGTGTCACGGTTCTCGCCGTGTATTACAGATGGCCAGGCGTGGCCGCCATTAAGTACCTGACATGGGATTTGAACCTGTGTACTTTGACATTCTGTCCTGTTATCCTACCTCTGAACCACACTCCAGCTCATATGGATGCAGTCTTGTTTATCTGTCATTGCCTGCAGCACTAGGGGCCTGGACTTCACCTGTGTATACTCCTGTCTCTCATTGTCCACCTGAAGCTAATTGCTCATTTAAGCAAGCTATAAAACACTGCCTCTCGCTTAGAGCAGTGTCAGTTCATTACTGATCTGTGTTCCAGATTGTTCCTGTTTGACAGACTTTGTTCCTGTGTTTTCCGGTTTCCTGAGCGTGTGTTCCAGACTGACTCCGGCTTCAATCCTTACCCTCGCTCTGTGTTGTTACTGCAACCTTATCTTCATCCCATCTCCTGATCCTTATCCGGACTTGTGTCATTCACTGACTACAGTTATTCCTGGGCTTCCCTTCCCATTGTATTCCTGCCGGTCCTGCATATTGGAGCACCTTCCCTGCCAAGCCCCCGTGCACAGATTCACAGCCCATGTCGCTTTCTTACCTGGTCACCTTGGACTATGGATATCTGCAAGGGTGAGCGTACATCTCTGCATTACAGACTCCAACAAAGGTAAGCCCCGTGACAGATAGAGCTGGATGGATAAAGCTTGAAGAACTGAGAGACGATTTAGAGGGTGGATAGGGGGGGGGGAGTTGGGTTGACAGAGTTGAAAAATGAGTCAGCAGGGCAGGTAGAATTGGAGGAGGAGAGGGCTGTCTGGATAGATTTGGGTAAGGAAAGAGATAAATGAACAGAGTTGAAGAAGAAATGAGTCAGGTGTACAGAGTTGAAGAGGGAAAGAGCAGGGTAGATTGAAAAGAAGAAGAGTTGGAGAAGGGATGAGCTAAGTGGGTATAGTTGGAGAAGAACAGCATTGGTGGAGGAAAGAGTTTAGTGGATAGACCTAGAGGAGAAGAGAGTTGGATGGACAGAGTTGGAGTAGAAGAGAGTTTGATGGACAGAGTTGGAGGAGAAGAGAGTTGGATGGACAGAGTTGGAGGAGAAGAGAGTTGGATGGACAGAGTTGGAGGAGAAGAGAGTTGGATGGACAGAGTTGGAGGAGAAGAGAGTTGGATGCACAGAGTTGGAGGAGAAGAGAGTTGGATGGACAGACATGGAGAAGGAGGGAGCTGTCTGGATAGATTTGGGTAAGGAAAGATCTCATTAAACACAGCTGGAGGAGGAGAGATTGGAAGAAGAAGATAGTTGGGTGATGAGATGGAGCATGGTAGATAGAGTTGGAAAAGAGAAGAGTTGGAGGGGGGAAGAGCAAAGCTAGATAATGCTGGACATCCTCCAGCCAGGAAATGGGGCGGGGCTTTCTCTGACTTGCTGCAGCTTCTAATGCAGATTGTGAGAAGCTCACAGTGTGCCGTGAAATCCGAGTTAGCCATTTCAGTCCAGGAGAGGAGCCGGTAAATCCTGGAGTCAAGACCGAAGAGAAGGCCGGAGGGAAGAATGTAAGGAAAAAAATTCCCATAAATAAAGAGGAAGTCGTGTTTTAATCCGTTATCTTTGTGGTGACCGAAATTTCTTGACTGAGAATTTCCCCCAGATGGGCACAAAGTGTCGAAGAACGAACCTCCCCGAAGGCGTCAGACCGGTTCTGCCATTGTCAAAAAACAGCCGGCACCTTCAGCGGCCTCAATGGGGCAAACGATTGGTGGGAACTTTCATTAAAGACGCCAATTACGGGAAAATACTTTATTTTTTTTTTATTTGCGGGTTCCTGGCACAATCGGGGGAGAGCCAATTGCTACATTCATGGTGAAAAAGTAATTGTGTAAAGCGGGGATTAGCGGTCGCCTGAGTGCGCCGGTCACAATGCGTTCCATTATACCACCGCGAGAGGGAAACGCTCCTGGCAGCGAGAGCTTTGAGCAAATTCCGATGGCAGGCTTCAGGAGTTAAAACTTCTTTAATGTAACAAGTGGAAAGCCGTGCCAACTCTGCGTTTTTTTTTCTCTCGCCCTTTGTTGCTGCGCGGAGGGAGGGGCCAGGTCAACTGGCATGCATTTTTTTAAGTGACAAAAGGCAGAAATCTGCGAATTGTGTATCATTTTCTTTAGACTATTGTCGGCCTCATTGTGTTTCCTTATTGTAGCGCCGCGGTGTAATTTAGGAAGTGGGCACCCGGCTCAATGCTACGCGGCGGGGGTGCAGGCAATTAGCAGTTATACTCTATCAGCCTTTAGAAATTTACAAGTGGATGTTCTCAGTGTTCCTCTGAATAAAGCTGATTGCATTCCGGAGCTCTATTTTTAGCTCCCCATATGTAGCCTTTTGTCCTTTCTTTCCGAGACATATTGTTCCACGCCGGCGGTATGTTTTAAGGTATTAAACACGCTACGCAGTGTATTGATTACGCCCCTTGTATTTATCGCTCCCGAAAAACCCATTCAGGTCAACCAATGGGAAAGCTTTTGGAGGAAGGGGGATCGAAATTGGGAAAAAAAAAAAAAAAAGTTAAATATTTTTTCACGGTCCCAAAACATGTTACAGGCGTATTATACATCTGCGGATATGTCCCTGAAAAAAACAGATAGCGAGATATCCGTGCATCCTTGAAAAAGTTGCAGAACGTTCGGCATTTAAATGGCCTAGGTTGAAAAAAAAAATTGCAGAAAGAATCTCACAATCATCGCAAAATCCTGACTGTATTCTGCCTAATACTTGGATTTTCCATAATCGCCAGCTCCATCTAGTGGCCATAATGTAGTATTTTTTTCTGAAATAACTTAAGCAGGAAAATACCACATTATGGCCGCTAGATGGAGCTGCTGATCATAGAAATCTATACTAACAGTATATTACCAAAAGTATTGGGACGCCTGCCTTTACACGCACATGAACTTTAACCACGTGCCGACCGCTCACTGTGCTGCTACTGCAGCACAGCGGCTCCCCTGGGTCCAGCGACGTAGCTGTCTTGGCGGCATGCGTATAAGATTTTAAGCTGACTAAAATGCACTGGAGATTTCAGTGGACTAAAATATGACTAAAACTAAAATGGCATTTTAGTCAAAAGAATATGCCTAAGACCAAATCGAAAGTTGCTACCAAAATTAACACTGGTATACATACAGTATATTACCAAAAGTATTGGGACGCCTGCCTTTCCACACATGAGCTTTAACCACTTGACAGTAATCCTACTGTGGTAGTGTGGCTCCACTGGGTCTCCAATGGTTTTGGCGGCACTCAAGCGCTGCCGGAGGCTCGCTCCTGCTGTGTTTAGACATAGCGGGAGTCGGGCCGGAGGAGGAGAGGCGGCGATTGCCGTCTCTCTTCCCCGATCGTCGGGGAAAGTGTGAGAAGATCCGCCTGCTTATATAAACAAAGCAGGCGGATCTTCTCAGTGACATACAGGGAGAGATCACAGGATTCAGCATAGCTGAACCTGCGATCTCTGTCTGTGTCACAGAACCCCCTCCCCCCACACACGTCAGTAAGCATGAGGCATACATTTAACCCCTTGATCACCAACAGTGTTAGCCCCTTCCCTGCCAGTGTCATTAGTACAGTGACAGTGCATATTTATAGCACTGATTACTGTAGTAATGTCACTGGTACCCCCAAAAGTGTCAAAAATGTCAGTTAGGGGTCCGATCTGTCCACCGCAATGTCGCAGTCCTGCAGAAAATCGCAGATCACCGCCATTACTAGTAAAAAAAAAAAACAATAAAAATTACATAAATCTTTCCCGTAGTTAGTAAACGCAATAACTTTTGCACAAACCAATCAAAATGCGCTTATTGCGATTTTTTTACCAAAAATATGTAGCAGAAAACAAATTGGCCTAAAATGTTAAAAAATTTCTATTTTTAACATTTTTTTGGGGAATTTGATATAAAAAAATTTGAAAAATATTATTTTTTTCAAAATTGACGCTTTTTTTGTTTATAGCGCAAAAAGTAAAAATCGCACAGGTGATCAAATACCACCAAAAGAAAGCTCTGTTTGTGGGAAAAAAAGGACGTCAATTTCATTTGGGTACAGCGTCGCACGACCGCGCAATTGTCCGTTAAATTCACGCAGTGCCGAATCGCAAAATAGGCCCTAGTCTTTGAGCAGCCAAATCCTCCGGGGCTTAAGTGGTTAAGGGGGTAAATCTCCTGGTGCGGAAGTGGTTAAGGGTTGAACACGCACTACAGACACAGATTTAGCCGTTGTGATATAGAACGTCTTTTATAAATAAATCCGAGTTTCATAAACAAATAAAAATATTGCTTTTTTAAAAAACAGAAGTGCGGCTTTAAAATACAAAAAAAAAAAAAAAAAAACCTGTAATCTTTATTGGCTGTAATGTCATTGCACATATTACCTGAATATATTACTAACATTAATTATTAAGAAAAAATATAAGAAAAGCCTTTTTCTTTCAGCAGCTCAGTAGATGCCCCTTACCTATGCTTATGCGGTGGTGCAATACATGTTTAAACTTTAATGTGCAAATATTTCCGGCTCTGGATGGAGTTGTGTTGCCGATTTAGAAATGGCCAGCAGAGTACAATTAATTTTTATGTCAATTTTCCATTATAGTTTTGGTCATAGTCTTTTAACTAAAATGCCATTTTAGTTTTAGTCGTATTTTAGTCCTCCGAATTGTTTTAGTTTTAGTCGTATTTTAGTCCTCCGAATTGTTTTAGTTTTAGTCGTATTTTAGTCTGGAAAAGCATGTCTCCAGACAAGTGTGTGTGGCGACCAGGTGAGGAGTACAAAGACAAGTGTGTCTTCCTACAGTCAAGCCTGGTGGTGGGAGTGTCATGGTCTGGGGCTGTATGAGTGCTGCCGGCACTGGGGAACTACAGATCATTGAGGGAACCATGAATGCCAACATGTACTGTGACATACTGAAGCAGAGCATGATCCCCTCCCTTCAGAGACTGGGCTGCAGGGCAATATTCCAACATAACGACCCCAAACACCTCCAAGAGGACCACTGCCTTGCTAAAGAAGCTGAGGGTAAAGGTGATGGACTGGCCAAGCATGTCTCCAGACCTAAACCCTATTGAGCATCTGTGGGGCATCCTCAAACGGAAAGGTGGAGGAGCTCAAGGTCTCTAACATCCACCAGCTCTGTGATGTCATCATGGAGGAGGGGAAGAGGACTCCAGGGACAAACTGTGACGCTCTGGTGAACTCCATACCCAAGAGGGTTAAGGCAGTGCTGGAAAATAATGGCGGCCACACAAAATATTTACACTTTGGGCCCAATTTGGACATTGTCACTTAGGGGTGTACTCACTTTTGTTGCCAGCGGTTTAGACATTAATGGCTGTGTGTTGAGTTATTTTCAGGGGACAGCAAATTTACACTGTTATACAAGCTGTACACTCACTACTTTACATTGTAGCAAAGTGTCATTTCTTCAGTGTTGTCACATGAAAAGATAGAATAAAATATTTACAAAAATGTGAGGGGTGTACTTACTTTTGTGATATACTGTATCGCCCAGGTGTGAATAGGGCCTTTCAGTGCAGGCAGTGAAGTGACCCATCCCTCTCCTCCTTTCCTCTACATGATTCCCAGGCTCTCCCGCTTATCCCGGGAGCCCGGGGTTACAACAAAAAGGTTCAGGATTGTGAGTAGGAGGAGATTGAGGAACATCCATTTCCTGATCTCCTCTGCTGTCTGTGAAGCTGGATATGGTAAGCTCTTATTTGCTCTTAATGGCTCTCTTTGGCTTTCACTGGCTCGTTGGCTCCGACTGGCTATCATCGGCTCATTTTGGTTCTTGTTGGCTCACACTGGCTATCAGTGGCTCTCACTGGCTATCACAGGCTCTTGTTGGCTCCCACTAGCCATCATTGGCTCTCATTTGCTCTTGTTGGCTCACACTGGCTATCGTTGGCTCTTGTTGTCTCACACTGGCTACCATTGGCTCTTGTTGGCTCACACTGGCTACCATTGGCTCTCGTTGGCTTCTGCTGGCTCTCATTGGCTCTTGTTGGCTCACACTAACTATCATTGGCTATTACTGGCTCTCCCTGTCTCTTACTGGCTCTCGTTGATTCTCATTGGCTCTCATTGAATTGAATTAGCTTTCATTGGCTCTCACTGACTCTCATTGGCTTTCACTGGATCTAGTTTGCTCTCATTGGCTTTCACTGGCTCTTGTTGGCTCTCATTAGCTTTCATTGGCTCTCATTGGCTTTCGGTAGCTCCCATTGGCTTTTAATGGCTTTTGTTGGTTCACACTGGCTATCATTGGCTCTCATTGGTTCTTGTTGGCTAGAACTGGCTCTCATTGGTTCACACTGGCTATCATTGACTCTCATTGGTTCTTGTTGGCTCGCACTGGCTCTCATTGGCTCACACTGGCTATCATTGACTCTCATTGGCTCTCACTGGCTCTTATTGGTTCTTCTTGGCTCACACTGGCTATCACTGGCTCTCATTGGCTTTTGTTAGCTCACACTGGCTCTCATTTGCTTTTGTTAGCTCACACTGGCTCTCATATGCTTTCATTGGGTATTATTGGCTCTCATTGGCTCTCACTGGCTCTTGTTGGCTCTCGTTGGCTCTCATTGGCTCTCACTGGCTCCTACTGACTCTCACTGGCTCTTGTTGGCTCTCATTTGCTCTGGTTGGCTCTAGTTTGCTCTCATTTACTCTCACTGGCTCTCGTGGGCTCTCATTAGTTTTCACTGGCTCTCATTGAATTTCATTACCTTTGATTGGCTCTCACTAACTTTCATTGGCTTTTACTGGATCTAGTTGAATATGAGGGGAATATCATAACAAAGCAATAAATAAATATAATACATCAGGCAGTGGGCTTGTACGGAGATAATAATAACATAGAAGCATAGTAATATAGCAGTAATTATTGTACATCAGTACATTGGAGCCCACTGCCTACAAAAAGGTACAAAAATGGGGGAACGGTAAAAGAAGGGGGGAAAATGGGACTTTAAATGAAGTGTGAGGACATGCAGTTGGTAATAATTGTTTAGAGAACATTGATAAAAAATAAAACAGGTTTATTATTACATATAAACTTGTGTAACATTGCATCAATTGCATAGTACATGCATATAGTATTGGCAGATCATGGTACAGTACAGAGCATAATATCGAAAACACATGATGTAATAGACTTGTACATAGGTTCCTTGGTAGCTATGGGTACATATTGTAGAATCCAAATCGTAGTAGAGTAGATGCATCGATAAAAAGCTCGACGCGTTTCCAAGGAACCTATGTACAAGTCTATTACATCATGTGTTTTCGATATTATGCTCTGTACTGTACCATGATCTGCCAATACTATATGCATGTACTATGCAATTGATGCAATGTTACACAAGTTTATATGTAATAATAAACCTGTTTTATTTTTTATCAATGTTCTCTAAACAATTATTACCAACTGCATGTCCTCACACTTCATTTAAAGTCCCATTTTCCCCCCTTCTTTTACCGTTCCCCCATTTTTGTACCTTTTTGTAGGCAGTGGGCTCCAATGTACTGATGTACAATAATTACTGCTATATTACTATGCTTCTATGTTATTATTATCTCCGTACAAGCCCACTGCCTGATGTATTATATTTATTTATTGCTTTGTTATGATATTCCCCTCATATTCAACATGAATAGGGATGGAGGCATCTTGCCCCTATTAGGTAGAGCCTCATTTAAAGTCCCACCTTCTGAACCTCGGTTCAATTCTTTGTTTAATGATTTAGGGATGGAAGTGTGTGGCTGCAGTTTGGTTGTAATGTCAGGCGGTTTGCCTGCATTGTATTCCCTATTGGCTTTACAGCTGGTCCTATCAATATGTGTACAGTGACATGTTCTGTTTTGCTATAATTTGGTCCTATCAGATAGGCATTGTTCCATGCCGGGAGCTGCGATGCGCTCTGGCGGCCCCCCTCCTCCCCCTTCGCCCTGTTTGGACGCGGGCGATGTGGGCGGTCCTATCACGGCGCATCGGCGTCACGCCATCACTGCCGCACGCGTGACGTCTGTTGACGCCACTACGCTCGGCACGTGATTCCATCTCGCGCCCCTATATGGGGAGGATTGTTCGCCGCCTTCCGGGATGATGCTTTGTCCGGGAGGCGACGACTTCCTTCCCACTGCAAGCGTGGACGTGACGCTGGGAGCTCAACCATGACTGACTCGGGTACTTGATTTGGACACTCTCCCCCTTTTTGTTCACTAGCTTTTCTGGTCTCACTCTCATTATTGGGTCTCTTGGCAGTGGTACTCTTTCTATGTCAATGCCTATTGGTTCCTATGGTACTCCATACCTATCTTCTCTATGTTCACTTTTTCCCCATACTTATCACCATACCTCTTTGGCATAGGCCACTTACATCACTGTTTTGGTATCCTACCTTTTTGTAAGAAACCTTCTTTACCTATCATTCTTTAAGTCACACTACTATAAATGTCACCATTTTTTGAATATTTATTCATATTTTTGTACTCACCCCTACAGATTACTTTGGTGACTGCTAATTTGAAACCGCCCCCTTGTTAATATCTTGGATACACTTCCTCTCTATGAATGTCCTCTTGATGTGCCCCATGTGGCTGCTGGTTGGACTCCCTCAGCTCCCGGTGTGGACATGTTGCCCTCTTGACCCAAGCTACATGATGTTCTCTTAGTCTTGCATACTGATTCTACTGCTGTATATTTATATATATTCTATGATGCACCTGCTCTTGATAAAGTGGTCATGTCCACGAAACGCGTCGAGCTTTTTATCGATGCATCTACTCTACTACGATTTGGATTCTACAATATGTACCCATAGCTACCAAGGAACCTATGTACAAGTCTATTACATCATGTGTTTTCGATATTATGCTCTGTACTGTACCATGATCTGCCAATACTATATGCATGTACTATGCAATTGATGCAATGTTACACAAGTTTATATGTAATAATAAACCTGTTTTATTTTTTATCAATGTTCTCTAAACAATTATTACCAACTGCATGTCCTCACACTTCATTTAAAGTCCCATTTTCCCCCCTTCTTTTACCGTTCCCCCATTTTTGTACCTTTTTGTAGGCAGTGGGCTCCAATGTACTGATGTACAATAATTACTGCTATATTACTATGCTTCTATGTTATTATTATCTCCGTACAAGCCCACTGCCTGATGTATTATATTTATTTATTGCTTTGTTATGATATTCCCCTCATATTCAACATGAATAGGGATGGAGGCATCTTGCCCCTATTAGGTAGAGCCTCATTTAAAGTCCCACCTTCTGAACCTCGGTTCAATTCTTTGTTTAATGATTTAGGGATGGAAGTGTGTGGCTGCAGTTTGGTTGTAATGTCAGGCGGTTTGCCTGCATTGTATTCCCTATTGGCTTTACAGCTGGTCCTATCAATATGTGTACAGTGACATGTTCTGTTTTGCTATAATTTGGTCCTATCAGATAGGCATTGTTCCATGCCGGGAGCTGCGATGCGCTCTGGCGGCCCCCCTCCTCCCCCTTCGCCCTGTTTGGACGCGGGCGATGTGGGCGGTCCTATCACGGCGCATCGGCGTCACGCCATCACTGCCGCACGCGTGACGTCTGTTGACGCCACTACGCTCGGCACGTGATTCCATCTCGCGCCCCTATATGGGGAGGATTGTTCGCCGCCTTCCGGGATGATGCTTTGTCCGGGAGGCGACGACTTCCTTCCCACTGCAAGCGTGGACGTGACGCTGGGAGCTCAACCATGACTGACTCGGGTACTTGATTTGGACACTCTCCCCCTTTTTGTTCACTAGCTTTTCTGGTCTCACTCTCATTATTGGGTCTCTTGGCAGTGGTACTCTTTCTATGTCAATGCCTATTGGTTCCTATGGTACTCCATACCTATCTTCTCTATGTTCACTTTTTCCCCATACTTATCACCATACCTCTTTGGCATAGGCCACTTACATCACTGTTTTGGTATCCTACCTTTTTGTAAGAAACCTTCTTTACCTATCATTCTTTAAGTCACACTACTATAAATGTCACCATTTTTTGAATATTTATTCATATTTTTGTACTCACCCCTACAGATTACTTTGGTGACTGCTAATTTGAAACCGCCCCCTTGTTAATATCTTGGATACACTTCCTCTCTATGAATGTCCTCTTGATGTGCCCCATGTGGCTGCTGGTTGGACTCCCTCAGCTCCCGGTGTGGACATGTTGCCCTCTTGACCCAAGCTACATGATGTTCTCTTAGTCTTGCATACTGATTCTACTGCTGTATATTTATATATATTCTATGATGCACCTGCTCTTGATAAAGTGGTCATGTCCACGAAACGCGTCGAGCTTTTTATCGATGCATCTACTCTACTACGATTTGGATTCTACAATATGTACCCATAGCTACCAAGGAACCTATGTACAAGTCTATTACATCATGTGTTTTCGATATTATGCTCTGTACTGTACCATGATCTGCCAATACTATATGCATGTACTATGCAATTGATGCAATGTTACACAAGTTTATATGTAATAATAAACCTGTTTTATTTTTTATCAATGTTCTCTAAACAATTATTACCAACTGCATGTCCTCACACTTCATTTAAAGTCCCATTTTCCCCCCTTCTTTTACCGTTCCCCCATTTTTGTACCTTTTTGTAGGCAGTGGGCTCCAATGTACTGATGTACAATAATTACTGCTATATTACTATGCTTCTATGTTATTATTATCTCCGTACAAGCCCACTGCCTGATGTATTATATTTATTTATTGCTTTGTTATGATATTCCCCTCATATTCAACATGAATAGGGATGGAGGCATCTTGCCCCTATTAGGTAGAGCCTCATTTAAAGTCCCACCTTCTGAACCTCGGTTCAATTCTTTGTTTAATGATTTAGGGATGGAAGTGTGTGGCTGCAGTTTGGTTGTAATGTCAGGCGGTTTGCCTGCATTGTATTCCCTATTGGCTTTACAGCTGGTCCTATCAATATGTGTACAGTGACATGTTCTGTTTTGCTATAATTTGGTCCTATCAGATAGGCATTGTTCCATGCCGGGAGCTGCGATGCGCTCTGGCGGCCCCCCTCCTCCCCCTTCGCCCTGTTTGGACGCGGGCGATGTGGGCGGTCCTATCACGGCGCATCGGCGTCACGCCATCACTGCCGCACGCGTGACATCTGTTGACGCCACTACGCTCGGCACGTGATTCCATCTCGCGCCCCTATATGGGGAGGATTGTTCGCCGCCTTCCGGGATGATGCTTTGTCCGGGAGGCGACGACTTCCTTCCCACTGCAAGCGTGGACGTGACGCTGGGAGCTCAACCATGACTGACTCGGGTACTTGATTTGGACACTCTCCCCCTTTTTGTTCACTAGCTTTTCTGGTCTCACTCTCATTATTGGGTCTCTTGGCAGTGGTACTCTTTCTATGTCAATGCCTATTGGTTCCTATGGTACTCCATACCTATCTTCTCTATGTTCACTTTTTCCCCATACTTATCACCATACCTCTTTGGCATAGGCCACTTACATCACTGTTTTGGTATCCTACCTTTTTGTAAGAAACCTTCTTTACCTATCATTCTTTAAGTCACACTACTATAAATGTCACCATTTTTTGAATATTTATTCATATTTTTGTACTCACCCCTACAGATTACTTTGGTGACTGCTAATTTGAAACCGCCCCCTTGTTAATATCTTGGATACACTTCCTCTCTATGAATGTCCTCTTGATGTGCCCCATGTGGCTGCTGGTTGGACTCCCTCAGCTCCCGGTGTGGACATGTTGCCCTCTTGACCCAAGCTACATGATGTTCTCTTAGTCTTGCATACTGATTCTACTGCTGTATATTTATATATATTCTATGATGCACCTGCTCTTGATAAAGTGGTCATGTCCACGAAACGCGTCGAGCTTTTTATCGATGCATCTACTCTACTACGATTTGGATTCTACAATATGTACCCATAGCTACCAAGGAACCTATGTACAAGTCTATTACATCATGTGTTTTCGATATTATGCTCTGTACTGTACCATGATCTGCCAATACTATATGCATGTACTATGCAATTGATGCAATGTTACACAAGTTTATATGTAATAATAAACCTGTTTTATTTTTTATCAATGTTCTCTAAACAATTATTACCAACTGCATGTCCTCACACTTCATTTAAAGTCCCATTTTCCCCCCTTCTTTTACCGTTCCCCCATTTTTGTACCTTTTTGTAGGCAGTGGGCTCCAATGTACTGATGTACAATAATTACTGCTATATTACTATGCTTCTATGTTATTATTATCTCCGTACAAGCCCACTGCCTGATGTATTATATTTATTTATTGCTTTGTTATGATATTCCCCTCATATTCAACATGAATAGGGATGGAGGCATCTTGCCCCTATTAGGTAGAGCCTCATTTAAAGTCCCACCTTCTGAACCTCGGTTCAATTCTTTGTTTAATGATTTAGGGATGGAAGTGTGTGGCTGCAGTTTGGTTGTAATGTCAGGCGGTTTGCCTGCATTGTATTCCCTATTGGCTTTACAGCTGGTCCTATCAATATGTGTACAGTGACATGTTCTGTTTTGCTATAATTTGGTCCTATCAGATAGGCATTGTTCCATGCCGGGAGCTGCGATGCGCTCTGGCGGCCCCCCTCCTCCCCCTTCGCCCTGTTTGGACGCGGGCGATGTGGGCGGTCCTATCACGGCGCATCGGCGTCACGCCATCACTGCCGCACGCGTGACGTCTGTTGACGCCACTACGCTCGGCACGTGATTCCATCTCGCGCCCCTATATGGGGAGGATTGTTCGCCGCCTTCCGGGATGATGCTTTGTCCGGGAGGCGACGACTTCCTTCCCACTGCAAGCGTGGACGTGACGCTGGGAGCTCAACCATGACTGACTCGGGTACTTGATTTGGACACTCTCCCCCTTTTTGTTCACTAGCTTTTCTGGTCTCACTCTCATTATTGGGTCTCTTGGCAGTGGTACTCTTTCTATGTCAATGCCTATTGGTTCCTATGGTACTCCATACCTATCTTCTCTATGTTCACTTTTTCCCCATACTTATCACCATACCTCTTTGGCATAGGCCACTTACATCACTGTTTTGGTATCCTACCTTTTTGTAAGAAACCTTCTTTACCTATCATTCTTTAAGTCACACTACTATAAATGTCACCATTTTTTGAATATTTATTCATATTTTTGTACTCACCCCTACAGATTACTTTGGTGACTGCTAATTTGAAACCGCCCCCTTGTTAATATCTTGGATACACTTCCTCTCTATGAATGTCCTCTTGATGTGCCCCATGTGGCTGCTGGTTGGACTCCCTCAGCTCCCGGTGTGGACATGTTGCCCTCTTGACCCAAGCTACATGATGTTCTCTTAGTCTTGCATACTGATTCTACTGCTGTATATTTATATATATTCTATGATGCACCTGCTCTTGATAAAGTGGTCATGTCCACGAAACGCGTCGAGCTTTTTATCGATGCATCTACTCTACTACGATTTGGATTCTACAATATGTACCCATAGCTACCAAGGAACCTATGTACAAGTCTATTACATCATGTGTTTTCGATATTATGCTCTGTACTGTACCATGATCTGCCAATACTATATGCATGTACTATGCAATTGATGCAATGTTACACAAGTTTATATGTAATAATAAACCTGTTTTATTTTTTATCAATGTTCTCTAAACAATTATTACCAACTGCATGTCCTCACACTTCATTTAAAGTCCCATTTTCCCCCCTTCTTTTACCGTTCCCCCATTTTTGTACCTTTTTGTAGGCAGTGGGCTCCAATGTACTGATGTACAATAATTACTGCTATATTACTATGCTTCTATGTTATTATTATCTCCGTACAAGCCCACTGCCTGATGTATTATATTTATTTATTGCTTTGTTATGATATTCCCCTCATATTCAACATGAATAGGGATGGAGGCATCTTGCCCCTATTAGGTAGAGCCTCATTTAAAGTCCCACCTTCTGAACCTCGGTTCAATTCTTTGTTTAATGATTTAGGGATGGAAGTGTGTGGCTGCAGTTTGGTTGTAATGTCAGGCGGTTTGCCTGCATTGTATTCCCTATTGGCTTTACAGCTGGTCCTATCAATATGTGTACAGTGACATGTTCTGTTTTGCTATAATTTGGTCCTATCAGATAGGCATTGTTCCATGCCGGGAGCTGCGATGCGCTCTGGCGGCCCCCCTCCTCCCCCTTCGCCCTGTTTGGACGCGGGCGATGTGGGCGGTCCTATCACGGCGCATCGGCGTCACGCCATCACTGCCGCACGCGTGACGTCTGTTGACGCCACTACGCTCGGCACGTGATTCCATCTCGCGCCCCTATATGGGGAGGATTGTTCGCCGCCTTCCGGGATGATGCTTTGTCCGGGAGGCGACGACTTCCTTCCCACTGCAAGCGTGGACGTGACGCTGGGAGCTCAACCATGACTGACTCGGGTACTTGATTTGGACACTCTCCCCCTTTTTGTTCACTAGCTTTTCTGGTCTCACTCTCATTATTGGGTCTCTTGGCAGTGGTACTCTTTCTATGTCAATGCCTATTGGTTCCTATGGTACTCCATACCTATCTTCTCTATGTTCACTTTTTCCCCATACTTATCACCATACCTCTTTGGCATAGGCCACTTACATCACTGTTTTGGTATCCTACCTTTTTGTAAGAAACCTTCTTTACCTATCATTCTTTAAGTCACACTACTATAAATGTCACCATTTTTTGAATATTTATTCATATTTTTGTACTCACCCCTACAGATTACTTTGGTGACTGCTAATTTGAAACCGCCCCCTTGTTAATATCTTGGATACACTTCCTCTCTATGAATGTCCTCTTGATGTGCCCCATGTGGCTGCTGGTTGGACTCCCTCAGCTCCCGGTGTGGACATGTTGCCCTCTTGACCCAAGCTACATGATGTTCTCTTAGTCTTGCATACTGATTCTACTGCTGTATATTTATATATATTCTATGATGCACCTGCTCTTGATAAAGTGGTCATGTCCACGAAACGCGTCGAGCTTTTTATCGATGCATCTACTCTACTACGATTTGGATTCTACAATATGTACCCATAGCTACCAAGGAACCTATGTACAAGTCTATTACATCATGTGTTTTCGATATTATGCTCTGTACTGTACCATGATCTGCCAATACTATATGCATGTACTATGCAATTGATGCAATGTTACACAAGTTTATATGTAATAATAAACCTGTTTTATTTTTTATCAATGTTCTCTAAACAATTATTACCAACTGCATGTCCTCACACTTCATTTAAAGTCCCATTTTCCCCCCTTCTTTTACCGTTCCCCCATTTTTGTACCTTTTTGTAGGCAGTGGGCTCCAATGTACTGATGTACAATAATTACTGCTATATTACTATGCTTCTATGTTATTATTATCTCCGTACAAGCCCACTGCCTGATGTATTATATTTATTTATTGCTTTGTTATGATATTCCCCTCATATTCAACATGAATAGGGATGGAGGCATCTTGCCCCTATTAGGTAGAGCCTCATTTAAAGTCCCACCTTCTGAACCTCGGTTCAATTCTTTGTTTAATGATTTAGGGATGGAAGTGTGTGGCTGCAGTTTGGTTGTAATGTCAGGCGGTTTGCCTGCATTGTATTCCCTATTGGCTTTACAGCTGGTCCTATCAATATGTGTACAGTGACATGTTCTGTTTTGCTATAATTTGGTCCTATCAGATAGGCATTGTTCCATGCCGGGAGCTGCGATGCGCTCTGGCGGCCCCCCTCCTCCCCCTTCGCCCTGTTTGGACGCGGGCGATGTGGGCGGTCCTATCACGGCGCATCGGCGTCACGCCATCACTGCCGCACGCGTGACGTCTGTTGACGCCACTACGCTCGGCACGTGATTCCATCTCGCGCCCCTATATGGGGAGGATTGTTCGCCGCCTTCCGGGATGATGCTTTGTCCGGGAGGCGACGACTTCCTTCCCACTGCAAGCGTGGACGTGACGCTGGGAGCTCAACCATGACTGACTCGGGTACTTGATTTGGACACTCTCCCCCTTTTTGTTCACTAGCTTTTCTGGTCTCACTCTCATTATTGGGTCTCTTGGCAGTGGTACTCTTTCTATGTCAATGCCTATTGGTTCCTATGGTACTCCATACCTATCTTCTCTATGTTCACTTTTTCCCCATACTTATCACCATACCTCTTTGGCATAGGCCACTTACATCACTGTTTTGGTATCCTACCTTTTTGTAAGAAACCTTCTTTACCTATCATTCTTTAAGTCACACTACTATAAATGTCACCATTTTTTGAATATTTATTCATATTTTTGTACTCACCCCTACAGATTACTTTGGTGACTGCTAATTTGAAACCGCCCCCTTGTTAATATCTTGGATACACTTCCTCTCTATGAATGTCCTCTTGATGTGCCCCATGTGGCTGCTGGTTGGACTCCCTCAGCTCCCGGTGTGGACATGTTGCCCTCTTGACCCAAGCTACATGATGTTCTCTTAGTCTTGCATACTGATTCTACTGCTGTATATTTATATATATTCTATGATGCACCTGCTCTTGATAAAGTGGTCATGTCCACGAAACGCGTCGAGCTTTTTATCGATGCATCTACTCTACTACGATTTGGATTCTACAATATGTACCCATAGCTACCAAGGAACCTATGTACAAGTCTATTACATCATGTGTTTTCGATATTATGCTCTGTACTGTACCATGATCTGCCAATACTATATGCATGTACTATGCAATTGATGCAATGTTACACAAGTTTATATGTAATAATAAACCTGTTTTATTTTTTATCAATGTTCTCTAAACAATTATTACCAACTGCATGTCCTCACACTTCATTTAAAGTCCCATTTTCCCCCCTTCTTTTACCGTTCCCCCATTTTTGTACCTTTTTGTAGGCAGTGGGCTCCAATGTACTGATGTACAATAATTACTGCTATATTACTATGCTTCTATGTTATTATTATCTCCGTACAAGCCCACTGCCTGATGTATTATATTTATTTATTGCTTTGTTATGATATTCCCCTCATATTCAACATGAATAGGGATGGAGGCATCTTGCCCCTATTAGGTAGAGCCTCATTTAAAGTCCCACCTTCTGAACCTCGGTTCAATTCTTTGTTTTACTGGATCTAGTTGGCTCTCATTGGCTTTCACTGGCTCTTGTTGGCTCTTATTAGCTTCAGTTTGCTCTTACTGGCTTTCATTGACTTTGATTGGCTCCCATTGGCTTTCACTGGCTTTTGTTGGCTCACACTGGCTATCATTGGCTCTCATTGGTTCTTGTTGGCTCACACTGGCTATCACTGGCTCTCACTGGCTCGTTGGCTCACAATGGCTATCATTGACTCTCATTGGTTCTTCTTGACTCACACTGGCTATCACTGGCTCTCATTGGCTTTTGTTAGCTCACACTGGCTCTCATTGGCTTTTGTTAGCTCACACTGGCTCTCATTGGCTTTCATAGTGTATTATTGGCTCTCATTGGCTCTCACTGGGTCTCGTTGGCTCTCATTGGCTCTCACTGGCTCCTACTGACTCTCACTGGCTCTTGTTGGCTCTCATTGGCTCTGGTTGGCTCTTACTGGTTCTAGTATGCTCTCATTTACTCTCACTGGCTTTCGTGGGCTCTCAGTTTTCGCTGGCTCTCATTGAATTTCATTACCTTTGATTGGCTCTCACTAACTTTCATTGGGTTTTACTAGATCGAGTCGGCTCTCATTGGCTTTCACTGGCTCTTGTTGGCTCTTATTAGCTTCTGTTTGCTCTTACTGGCTTTCATTGACTTTCATTGGCTCCCATTGGATTTCACTGGCTTTTTTTGGCTCACACTGGCTATCATTGGCTCTCATTGGTTATTGTTGGCTCACACTGGCTATCACTGGCTCTCACTGGCTCGTTGGCTCACACTGGCTATCATTGACTCTCATTGGTTCTTCTTGACTCACACTGGCTATCACTGGCTCTCATTGGCTGTCACTGGCCCTCATTGGCTCCCATTGCTGCAAATTGGATGACTATTTTGTTGAGTAACAATCATCACAGATTAGTGAATTAGGGCCAATTAGGATTAAAAAAAAAAACAATGTGTGATTTCCCCTTTAAGCTTTGGGAGAAATGTGCGCCTGTTGGTTGAGGTGCGTTTCCTGGCGCTCGCCGTATTATTACCGCCGGCAATGATACAGTCAGACGGTCTGATATTGAAATTGAAGAGGCATGAAAGTCCATTTGCAATCAGGCAGAATAAATGATTTTTTATGAGGTGATAACTTTTTATTTGGTGTGACAATTACATTTTACAGCGAACCTGAGAAACTATTACCGGCTGCAAAGTTAAATGACACAAACAAAGACGATGAAAATAAATAAAAAGAAATCTGAACTCCGGGAATGACACAAAAATAACCCCCGCACTGACCTCCCCCCCCCCAAACACACAACTCCCCCAACACCTGCAAAGCACGTTCACAGAGAACTCCAAAGCCCGTGCATGAGAGTTGGACTTCTCGGCAGGACGATTCAATACTACTGCGCATGCGCCCGCGGACAGTGCCTGACTGTTGGAGCTTTTGGCTAATAAAAACTTGTGCACAGTGCTATCCCCCACAGTAACTTGTACAATTGTGGGCGTTCCTATGCTGGGATTTATAGTTCCTCTCCAAAAAAAAAAAAAAAACACAATTGTAAACAGCGCAGAGACACGGGCAGGATGTAGCTGAGTCTGAAAGGACATGCTGGGTTTTATAGTTCCTCTAAAAAAAAAAACACAATTGTGAACAGCGCAGAGACACAGGCTGCGTGATGGGGGACACTGGCTGCGTGATTAGGGACAGGCTGGAATAACGGTGGGGACACAGGCTACGTGATGGGGGACACAGGCTGCGTGATGGGGGACACAGGCTGCGTGATGGAGGGCACAGGCTGCGTGATGGGGACACAGGCTGCGTCATAGGGGACACAGGCTGCGTGATGGGGGACACAGGCTGCGTGATGGGGGACACAGGCTGCGTGATGGGGGACACAGGCTGCGTGATGGGGGACCTAGGCTGCGTGATGGGGACACAGGCTGCATCATAGGGGACACAGGCTGCGTGATGGGGGACACAGGCTGCGTGATGGGGGACACAGGCTGCGTGATGGGGGACACTGGCTGCGTGATGGGGGACACTGGCTGTGTGATGGGGGACACAGGCTGCGTGATGGGGGACACAGGCTGCGTGATGGGGGACGTAGGCTGCGTAATAGGGGACACTGGCTGCATGATGGGGGATACTGGCTGGGTGATGGGGGACACAGGTTGGGTGATGGGGGACACAGGCTGCATAATGGGGGACACAGGCTGTGTGATGGGGGACATAGGCTACGTGATGGGGGACACTGGCTGCGTGATGGGAGACACAGGCTGCATAATGGGGGACACTGGCTGCGTCATGGGGGACACTGGCTGCGTGATGGGGGACACAGGCTGCGTGATGGGGGACATAGGCTGCGTGATGGAGGGCACAGGCTGCGTGATGGGGACACAGGCTGCGTCATAGGGGACACAGGCTGCGTCATAGGGGACACAGGCTGCGTGATGGGGGACACAGGCTGCGTGATGGGGGACACTGACTGCGTGATGGGGGACACAGGCTGCGTGATGGGGGACACAAGCTGCGTGATGGGGGACACTGGCTGCGTGATGAGGGACACTGGCTGTGTGATGGGGGACACTGGCTGCATGATGAGGGACACTGGCTGCATGATGGGGGACACAGGCTGCGTGATGGGGGACACAGGCTGCCTGATGGGGGACACTGGCTGCCTGATGGGGGACACTGGCTGTGTGATGGGGGACACAGGCTGCGTGATGGGGGACACAGGCTGCGTGATGGGGGACGTAGGCTGCGTAATAGGGGACACTGGCTGCATGATGGGGGATACTGGCTGGGTGATGGGGGACACAGGTTGGGTGATGGGGGACACAGGCTGCATAATCGGGGACACAGGCTGTGTGATGGGGGACATAGGCTGCGTGATGGGGGACACTGGCTGCGTGATGGGGGACACTGGCTGCGTGATGGGAGACACAGGCTGCGTCATGGGGGACACTGGCTGCGTCATGGGGGACACTGGCTGCGTCATGGGGGACACAGGCTGCGTGATGGGGGACATAGGCTGCGTGATGGAGGGCACAGGCTGCGTGATGGGGACACAGGCTGCGTCATAGGGGACACAGGCTGCGTGATGGGGACACAGGCTGCGTCATAGGGGACACAGGCTGTGTGATGGGGGACACAGGCTGCGTGATGGGGGACACAGGCTGCGTGATGGGGGACACAGGCTGCGTGATGGGGGACAATGACTGCGTGATGGGGGACACAGGCTGCATAATGGGGGACACAGGCTGTGTGATGGGGGACATAGGCTGCGTGATGGGGGACACTGGCTGCGTGATGGGGGACACTGGCTGCATGATGGGGGACACTGGCTGCGTGATGGGGGACACAGGCTGCATGATGGGGGAAACTGGCTGCGTGATGGGAGACACAGGTTGGATAATGGCGGGGACACAGTCTGCATGATGGGGGACACAGGCTGGATAATGGGGCGGACACAGGCTGCGTGATGGGGGACACAGGCTGTGTGATGGGGGACACAGGCTGTGTGATGGGGGACACAGGCTGGATAATGGCGGGGACACAGGCTGCGTGATGGGGGACACCGGCTGGATAATGGCGGGGACACAGGCTGTGTGATGGGGGACACAGGCTGGATGACGGCGGGGAACACAGGCTCCGTTATGGTACCACAAAGCGGGGAGTGCTGGGTACCATATTATTCCCCATAGTCTTAGCTATCCATGAAGTGGGGTTTGCATTACCTATGTTCTGCAGTATTTGGCCAAAGTCGATCCCCATGCCAGCCCCTGTAAAAATTAAGCATTGGCCACAAAAAATTTGTGTGGCTCCTAGAAGTCCTGTAGTATTAGTTTTCTAAGTATGGTGCCCTTAACCCCCATGGTTTGGGTACCGCAGCGCCCTAAATTTATAGTAGCTTGACCCGCTATGTTAAACTTTGGCACAGTCGTAGTCTGGACATTTGAGGGACTGCAGCTTGAGCCCCAAATGAGTCTGGGGGGCCATATTTGGCACTGAGGTAGGGGAGGTCTTCCTTTACCTTTACATTTTGGAGTCACTAGCCCAAAACTTCCTGATCAACTATTTCCAGGGCCACTTGAGAGTTTGTGGCCTTCGTCCCGTACTGCGGAGCAGGGGAGTGCTGGGTACCGCAGGAATCCCTGGACTCTTAGCTATTTAACAGTACCTGCAGAGCGGGGCTCTGCAGTTCCTGTATTCCATAGTTGTTAGCCAAATCGACCCCCTATGCAGGTCCCTGTAACAATTAGGCATCAGCCCTGAAAAATGCATGTGGCCCCTGGGTATCCTATAGTACTGTGATGGCGAACCTTTGCACCCCAGATGTTTTGGAACTACATTTTCCATGATGCTCAACTACACTGCAGAGTGCATGGGCATCATGGGAAATGTAGTTCCAAAACATCTGGGGTACCAAGGTTCGCCAGCACTGCTATAATATCTCTGAGCCAAGTTTGAGGACCCTAGCCGCCAGGGTTTAGGTACCACCAGGCCCATAATTTAAGTCAGCTTGCTGCTGTATGGCAATCTTCGAGTGGGCACAGTTGCAGGGCCCTAGCTCGGGCACCAAACAAGTCCAGGGGCCCATATTTGGCACAGAGGTAGGGGAGATTTTCCTTTACCACTCTTAAAATATTGGAGTAGCTAGCCTGAAATTTTATGGTCAACTTTTTCAGGGGCCCCTTGGAAGTGTGTGGCCCTCGGGCAGTGCTGTGGAGCAGGGACTGCTGGGTACAATATTAATCTCCATATTCTTAGCTATCCATTGGTACCTGTGAAGCAGGGCTCACTGTTACCTATTTTCCACAGTATTCGTGCAAATTCAACTCCCATGCCAGTCCTCGTAAAAATTAGGCACTGGCCACAAAAAGATGTGTGTGGCCCCTGGGAGCCATCTAGTATCCCTGTACCAAGTTTGGTGCCGGTAACCCCTGTGATTCAGGTACCACAGGGCCCTAAATTTATGGTAGATTGGCCCGCTATGTTAATCTATGGCTTGGTCGCAGTTGGGAATTTGAGGGGCCACAGCTCGGGCCCTGAAAAACTCCAGGCTCCCACAGCTTGAGCCTCTGGACATGTTTGGGGCCCAAGCTGTGGCCCCTCAAAATTCCCTACTGTGCCATATATTAACATTGGCTAGGCATAGGCTAGGCCTGGGCCCTGTGGTAGCGGAACGATGTTACCCAGGGGCACCAAATTAGTTAAAGGGTTATTAGAGAACTCCCAGGGGCCACAAGTTTTTTGTGGCCAATGCTTAATTTTCATAGGGACCTGCATGGGCCCCACTCTGAAAATACTGTTCCATAGCTAAGAGTCCAGAGATTCCTGCAGTACTCACCAATCCCCGCTCCACAATAGCGCCCAAGGGCCACACACTTCCAAGGGGCCCCCTAAAAAGTTGACCATAAAATTTCAGGTTAGCGACCCCGAAATTATAGGGTGGTATAGGAAGACCTTTCCTACCTCTGTGCCAAATTTGGGCCCCTGGACTAATTCGGGGCCCGATCTGTGGCCCCTCAAATTCTTGATCGCGGCTGCACCATAGATTAACATAGCAGGCCAGGCTAGCCTAAATGTAGGGCCCTGTGGTAGCCAAACCATGAATCCCAGGGGCACCAAGTTTGGCACAGGGATACTATATGATCCCCAGGGGCCCTCATACATTTTTTTTGGGGCCAATGCTTAATTTTCACAGGGACCTGCATTGGGGTACACTTTAGCTGACCACTGCAGAATAGCCAAGGGATTCCTGCGGTATCCAGCACTCCCTGCTGTGCCGCACAGCCCGGGGCCACATACTCTCAAGGGGCCCTAGAAAACATTGACCAGGAAATTTTGGGCTAACAAACTCCAAAATGTTTGGGGTGGTAAAGGAAGGCCTCCGCTACTTCTGTGCCAAATATGCCCCCTCGGACTCATTTGGGCTTCAAGTTGTAGCCCCTCAAATTTCCAGACTATGACCCTGCCATAGATTAACATAGCAAGCCAAGCTACTATAAATGTAGAGCCCAAACCACGGGGGTTCAGGGCACCATACTTGGCCAACTTATACTAAAGGACCTCCAGTAGCCACACACATTTTTTGGGGACAATGCCTAATTTTCACAGGGACTGGTATGGTGATCAACTTTGGCCAAATACTGCGGAACATAGGTAATGCAAAGCCCCGCTTCACGGGTAATATCAGAATAGCTAAGACTATGGGGATTAACTACTTGCCCAATGACGGCTACAGCGCAGTCAGCTTATTCTGGGAGGGCGTACAGGGACGTCCTCCCAGAACTGTGCTTCTCGCGGATTGTGGTAAAGGGTCAACGACAGGGGCCCTTTACCATGTGATCGCTTCATCCAATGACGAACCGATCATTTGTCAACAAACCGCTGCATGTCCAGTTCAGCTCTCTCCTTGCATGCCGTACACACCAATCAGCACCACCCCTGCCTCATCCATGCCCACCTGTGCCCCATTCATGCCCACCTGTGCCTCATTCATGCCCACCTGTGCCTCATTCATGCCCATCTGTGCCTCATTCATGTGCATACGTGCCTCATCAGTGGTCATTTGTGCCTTATCTGTGCCACATCAGTGTGTCCCTCATCATCCAGCCTGTGTCCCCGATCACGCAGCCTGTGTCCCTGCTGTCATCCAGCCTGTGTCCCCCATCACGCAGCTTGTGTCTCCCTGCCGTCATCCAGCCTGTGTCCCCCATCACGCAGCCTGTGTCCCCGCCATTATCCAGCCTGTGTCCCCCATCACGCAGCCAATGTCCCCGCCATCATCCAGCCTGTCCCCCATCACGCAGCCTGTGTCCCCCATCACGCAGCCTGTGTTCCCCACCGTCATCCAGCCTGTGTCCCCCATCACGCAGCCTGTGTCCCCGCCATTATCCAGTCTGTGTCCCCCATCACGCAGCCAATGTCCCCGCCATCATCCAGCCTGTCCCCCATCACACAGCCAGTGTCGCCGCCGTCATCCAGCCTGTGTCCCCCATCACGCAGCCTGTGTCCCCCATCACGCAGCCAGTGTCCCCGCCGTCATCCAGCCTGTCCCCATCACGCAGCCTGTGTTCCCCACCGTCATCCAGCCTGTGTCCCCGCCATCACGCAGCCAGTGTCCCCGCTGTCATCCAGCCTGTGTCCCCCATCACGCAGCCTGTGTCCCCCATCACGCAGCCTGTGTCTCTGCGCTGTTCACAACTATAAATCCCAGCATGTACTTTTAAGCTCAGATTCACAATTTTTTTTTTTGAGGAACTATAAATCCCAGCATTCTTTTTCAGGCTTAATTGTACAAGTTACTGTGGGGGATAGCACTGTTCAGAGGTTTTTATTTGCCAAAAGCTGCAACTGTAAGGCACTGTCCGCGGGCGCATGTGCAGCAGTATTCTATTGTTCTGCAGAGAAGTCCAACTTTCATGCACGGAGTTGGAGTTCTCCGTGAATGTGCTTTGAAGGCGGCGCATGCGCGGCGGTGGTAACTTGCCGAGATCGTTCAGCGCTCAGTAAGTGGCGCGCGTTTCCTCCTTGTTTTCCCGCTATTCCAATAAACGCAAAAGAAAGCGGAAAGCCGGCGCTGTGCGATGATTAATTGCCTCTAACCCCCCCCCCCCCCGCCGTCCCTTACTCGCCGGGCAGGCCCGCGCAGCTCTTAAGATATGTCACCAATAAGCGGCGCTTTCATTACCGTCACAACGGCCGCCAGTTATATATTCTTAAAAGTTCATGGCGGCGCACGCGGCGCGCCATTCCCGAGCTAAACAAATCCAGGCAATAATGGAAATGTAGCATGAAATTACTTCTGTAAACAAGAACCATTCAATACCGCAACATTTTTCATCAGAGAGGAGCGCGAGCGGGGTGGGGTGGGGGCGAGTGGGGGTGGGGCGATGACGCCGGCAGTTGAGGGTGGCGTTCGGCCAGTCTCAATTTTCCTGAGAAAAAAAGTGGCGAGACTGTGATTGATACGGCAAATATGAAAAAAAAAATAAAAAAATCGATGGTGTTTTGCTTGTCATGGAACAGGCGTGGAGAGAAAATAATGGGGGGGGAGGGGGTTGGGATAGAGGGGGCAGCGGTTTATTGTGAATACCCCCAAAGAGGAAAACGCGACGCGTTCTGCAATAACATGACAGTCCCACTAATCACATTCACTGAGTATATTAAATCTGTCCGCTGCGCCTGCCGCCCTCCCATTGGCTGGCGTGTAATTGTCAATGTAACCATTGGCGGCGTGTCGCGGTTGCGATAGAAGGTGACTGCGGGGCGTATTATCACTATATTATATCCCGCTTTATGTTTATTAAAACAATTTGTCATGCAGAGCAAGAGCAGAGGGGGGGAGGGGGGTGGACAATAAATTGTGCCTTATTCAACCTGAAGAAATGAGTTACAATAAAATTAATGGCAGCCCCGGACGCCGCTGACACTTGTAACCGAGCGGCGTTTCATTCGCCGGCCAGAAAAAAGGGTCACGCCATTAAACTTACATATTGGAAAAGAAATAAAAATTCAAAAGCCGTAGAAAAAAAAAAAAAAAAAAAGCTAAACTTTATGAAGCAAAAGTGAGAATTCTTTTTTTTTCACCGGGCCGCTAATACGCTTCTTTCAATTATTAAAAAAGGGAATGCAGATTGAGCGCTTAAATCATGCGGAGTTATTAAAAAATGTGTTAGAGAGAATGTCCTTCAATTTTGCAGAGAGTTACGCGGCTGTAACAGAGCGCAGTGTAAGATGAAGTGAAAGCAATCATTAAAAGCACGCCGCGCCGAACACGAGAGGCCTTGTAACAAGTTTATTGAAAGCCGCTTCATTTTCTAGTTTTTCTTTTTTTTTGCCTCCCAAGAAAGTGTCCTGATTGAATACATTATAGTTCCGTGTCATCTTAATAATTCGTCGGGTCGCACCGGGAGCGCTGATAGGGAAAAGTTACAATCTGACATGGTTGGGTCTCTTCAGAACATTCCAATTAGAGGAACAAAGATCCCGAATATTATGGAGACGAGACAGGCGGCTGCTGGGAGAATATTGCCGATCTGCTGGATATTAATATATAATACGGCACGGGCAGGCGCTGGCATTGGCTGCAAAATCGGTCCAAGTCATGGGCTAATAAATGCCTAAAAGCAAATACATATATTAAAACATTATTATATTATAATAATTATTATTATTATTAGCAATAGTATTAGTAGTAATGATATTATAATATTATTATTATTTTTATTTTTATTATTTTAAGTAGTAGGAGTAGTAGTAGTATATTATTATTAATTTTATTAGTAATAGTGGTAGTAGTACATTATTTTTTTTATTATTATTATTATTATTATTAATATTATTATTATTATTATTATTATTATTATTATTATATTATTAGAAGGAGTAGTAGTAATAGCAGTAATATAATTATTATTATTATTATTATTATTATTATTATTGGTAGTAGTAGTATTAGCAGCATACTATTATTATTAGTGGTAGTTTCAGTAGTAGTAGTAGTAGTAGTAGTAGTAGAAGCATATTATTAGTAGTAGTAGTTATTGTATTAGTAGTAGTTGTAGTAATAGAAGAAGTAGTAGTTTATTATTATTATTATTATTATTATTATTAATATTATTATTATTATATTATTAGAAGGAGTAGTAGTAGTATATTATTATTATTTGTATTAGTAATAGCAGTATTATTATTATTATTATTATTATTATTATTATTATTATTATTATTGGTAGTAGTAGTATTAGCAGCATACTATTATTATTAGTGGTAGTTTCAGTAGTAGTAGTAGTAGTAGTAGTAGTAGAAGCATATTATTATTATTAGTAGTTATTGTATTAGTAGTAGTTGTAGTAATAGAAGAAGTAGTAGTATCTCATTATTATTATTATTATTATTATTAGTAATAGTAGTAGTAGTAGTATATTATTATTATTATTATTATTATTATTATTATTATTATTATTATTATTATTATTATTAGTAGTAGTAGTAGTAGTAGTAGTATATTATTATTATTATTATTAGTAGTAGTAGTAGTAGTAGTAGTAGTAGTAGTAGTAGTATATTATTATTATTATAATTATAATTAATATTATTATTATTATTATTATTATTATTATTAATATTAGTTGTAGTAGTAGCTCATTATTGTTATTATTATTAGTAGTAGTAGTATATTATTATTATTTATTTATTATTAGTAATAGTAGTAGTAGTAGTAAGAGTAATAGTATTCTATTATTATTAGCAGCAGTATTAGTAGTAGTAGTTGTTGTTGTAGCATATTATTATTATTTTTATTATTATTAATATTATTATTATTATTATTACTAGTAGTAGTAGTAGTTATTATTAGTAGTAGTAGTAGTTGTTTATTATTAGTCTTAGTAGTAATAGTAGTAGTAGTATATGAGTAGTAGTAGCAGCAACAGCAGTATTAGTAGTTGTACCATATTATTATTATTATTATTATTATTATTATTATTATTATTATTATTATTATTGTAGTCTCATTAGTCGTAGCTGTAGCATATTATTATTATTAGTAGTTGTAGTAATGGTAGAAGTATTATATTATTATTAGCAGTAGTAGTAGTAGTAATGGTAGTAGTATTATATTATTATTAGTAGTAGTTGTAGTAATAGTAGTAGTATTATATTATTATTATTATTAGTAGTAGTAGTAGTGGTACTAGTATTATATTATTATTAGTAGTAGTAATAATGGTAGTATATATATTTTTTTTTTCTAGTAGTAGTAGTAGTAGCATATTATTATTAGTAGTAGCATTTTATTATTTTATCTGAATATTTAGATATTGATCATCTTTATATTACAATTTATTTCCTAATAATGCGTTTAGTCCTTGTTTCTGCTTCTAGTTTGTACTTATAGATCGCACTCACCTGATCCCCACTCCAGCGTGCGGCTGCCAGCTTTTGGGTCCACTCCCTTAAAGCGGATCTTCACCCTGAAAAGGAACTTTCCTCCTCGCCAACCCTCCTTGTGCCTTCCAGTGTCTCAGTGTTATTATAACATTTTTTTATTTATTTTTTTTAGCAGAGACCCTAGGGAATAAAATGGCGATCATGTCACACGGTATTTGTGCAGCGTTTTTTTTTTTTTTGGGAATAATATATTTTAATGAATTAAAAAAAAAATATATATATACAAAAAAATGACAATATACCCTAATTTTTTGGTAAAATATAAAAGATGATGTTACACCGAGCAAATAAATACTTAACAAGTCACGCTTAAAAAAATGCGCACGCTCGTGGAATGTCGACAAACTACAGTACTAACAATAGATAATGATTTAAATGCCTCTACAGGTTACCAGTTTAGAGTTGCAGAGGAGGTCTGGGGATAGAATTATTGCTCTCACTCTGACGTTCACTGCGATACCTCACATGTGTGCTGCAAACACCGTTTACATATGTGAGTGCGACTTACATATACGTTACATTTTTTATTTCTTACTTATTTTACTTTTTATTTTTACACTCTCCCTGTATTTATTTATTTTTTTTATCACTTTTATCCCTCTTACAAGGAATGTAAAAATCACTTGTAAAAGAAATAAGGATGACCGGTCCTCTTTATGGAGAGATCTGGGGTGAAAAAGACCTCAAATCTCTTTTTTACCTTTAAAAAGCAAAAGATTTAATAAAAAAAAAAAAATGATCATTTGCTTAAAAAAAAAAATAGAAATAAAATGTTTAAAGAGGTTGTAAACCGATAATTTTTTTTTTCTTTTCTTTACATCCTGAAAGATAAAGACATAATGAGCTAGTATGCATCGCATACTAGCTCATTATCAAATACTTACCTTAGAACGAGCCCTCGCCGCGCCGCTCTCTTACCTCTATGACGGGCGACATGTACAGTCGCCCGTCTTCCGGGATCGCGGCATCCGGCCATCTGATTGGCCGGAGCCGCGGTGACGTCACTCCCGCGCACGCGCGCGGGAGCCGACGGTCACGGCACAGGGCTCTGAAGGAACGGCACGATCTGCCGTTCCTTCAGAGCGCATGCGCCAGTGACGTCACTGGCTGCATCAAATGTAAATATCTCCTAAACGGTACATGTTTAGGAGATATTTACAGTACCTATAGGTAAGCCTTATCATAGGCTTACCTATAGGTACAACTTCCTGAGGAGGGTTTACTTCCTCTTTACTTCCTCTTCCTCCCTTTCTCTGCCCATGTTTAGGGTAATCTTTGATGAAGACAGTTGAGGACCATCCTCCTCCCTTCTCCTGTTCTCTACCCATGTTTAGGGTAATCTTTAATGAAGACAGTGGAGGACCATCCTCCTCCCTTCTCCGGTTCTCTACCCATGTTTAGAGTAATCTTTGATGAAGACAGTTGAGGACCATCCTTCTCCGGTTCTCTACCCATGTTTAGGGTAATCTTTGATAAAGACAGTTGAGGACCATCCTCCTCCCTTCTCCTGTTCTCTACCCATGTTTAGGGTAATCTTTGATGAAGACAGTTGAGGATCATCCTTCTCTGGTTCTCTGCCCATGTTTAGGGTAATCTTTGGTGAAGACAGTTGAGGGCCATCCTTCTCCTTTCTCCTGGTCTCTACCCATGTTTAGGGTAATCTTTGATGAAGACAGTTGAGGGCCATCCTTCTCCTTTCTCCTGGTCTCTACCCATGTTTAGGGTAATCTTTGATGAAGACAGTTGAGGACCATCCTTCTCCGGTTCTCTACCCATGTTTAGGGTAATCTTTGATGAAGACAGTTGAGGGCCATCCTCCTCACTTCTCCTGTTCTCCGCCCATGTTTAGGGTAATCTTTGATGAAGACAGTTGAGGACCATTCTTCTCCCTTCTCCCTTTCTCTGCCCATGTTTAGTCACCTTGTAGTTGTGGAGGAGTTAACGGTCAGACCCATAAAGTGGAGATTTACAACGGCGGGGTGCGAGTATCGGAGAATTCATTACGGTCTGCGGCGTTATCGTCCCCCCTGACAGATGCCGAGTCTCCGGCTGACACATTTCCCCACAACTATTTACGCCTTCACTTTCCTCAGCCGTCTGTCCTTCCAGTCCTCGGCCCGCTCCGGGCCTTAATCAAGGAAATAGGTTCTGGGGGCCCTCGGGCCCTGCAATGCAGTGGCCCCTGAACGATCGTAAAACCAGCTTTATCCAATCAGAGGGTTTTGCCCATCAGCTGAGGAGTATTTCAAGCCGATATAAAAAGGATGACCAAAATCTGACTCCTTACCGGAAGAATGGACTAATTTCTGATTTCATAGATGTCCTGCGTTCTCAGAACCGACCCGGGGGCCCAGAACATTTCTATTTCCAGCCTGATGGGGCCCCGGATGAGTCTCTCATGCACACGTCCATTATGATTATTAATTCTCTGATTTAGAATACTTTATTACTGTAGCACCCTCCTAGGTAGGTGCTAGGAAAACGCATTAAGTGGCTCTTTCTGCTTATCAGGAGAGCCTGATCTGTTAGTTTAGCATGTCATATGTTTCTGGGTGTGATTTATTGGGTCTAAGGGACTCTCCCCACTGTATCCAATAAGGGAGCTTGTTGGACAGTGGAGGAAACCTAACCAGTAGCACACCAGGGTTTATGGCTGTCTCAGTGGGCGGGCATTTCCGCAATGCACCCTAGGATTGGCTATACATCCTAAAGAAACATGTGACAGGGCGTCTTTTGGTGGCAAAGTCCCAGGAGGAGGTGGACGGCTGTCTCTCCTCCTGCAGGTGTGAGGAAGGTGGTTCGGGCAGTCGGCCTGTTGAACCGGGTGTGGAGCTGGGCTGCCGAGGATCCAGAGAGCCGACCAGTGGAGCTGCTGGGCAGAAGACTTTGGGAAAAACAGTATCGAGAGTACCAGGGGATCTCCCTAAGAGAGGGGACCCCTCCAGAGAGATGAGGGGATCAAGGAGCCAGCTCACACAGGAAGTTGACAGTAAAGTTGGTGCCGTATAGTTGACCCTGAAGATTAGGAACAAAGGGGGTGCCAGGAAGGACCCTGAAGTTGTTCTGCAGCACAGTACAGATTACCTCAGAGAGCTTATACAATTTTACTTCACAGCCAAGGGCAAAGTGAAGCAGCGGCCTAGCCGCGACTAGCACTATTCAACGTTACTCAGCGCCACTCAGCATTACTCAGCGCTACTCAGCGCCACTCAGCGTTAATCAGCGTTACTCAGCGTTACTCAGCGCCACTCAGCATTACTCAGCGCCACTCAACGTTACTCAGCGTTACTCAGCGCTACTCAGCGCCACTCAGCATTACTCAGCGCCACTCAGCGTTACTCAGCGCTACTCAGTGCCACTCAGCATTACTCAGCGCCACTCAACGTTACTCAGCATTACTCAGCGCTACTCAGCGCCACTCAGCATTACTCAGCATTACTCAGGGCTACTCAGCACCACTCAGCGTTACTCAGCGCCACTCATTGTTACTCGGCGTTACTCAGCGTTACTCAGCGCCACTCAGCGCCACTCAGCATTACTCAGCGTTACTCAGCGCCACTCAGCATTACTCAGCGCCACTCAGCGTTAATCCGTGATTAATCAGCATTACTCAGCGGTACTCATCGTTACTCAGAGTTACTCCACGCCACTCAGCATTACTCAGCGCCACTCAGCGTCACTCAGCGTTACTCAGCATTACTCAGCATTACTCAGCGTTACTCAGTGTTACTCAGCGCCACTCAGCGTTATTCAGCACCACTCAGCATTACTCAGCGTCACTCAGCGTCACTCAGCTTTACTCAGCGTCACTCAGCGTCACTCAGCTTTACTCAGCGCCACTCAGCATTACTCAGCGTTACTCAGCGCCACTCAGCGTTAATACGGGGTTAATCAGCATTACTCAGCGTTACTCATTATTACTCAGCGTTACTCAGAGTTACTCCGCGCCACTCAGCATTACTCAGCGTTACTCAGCGCCACTCAGCATTACTCTGCGCCACTCAGCGTTATTCAGCACCACTCAGCATTACTCAGCGTCACTCAGCGTCACTCAGCGTCACTCAGCTTTACTCAGCGCCACTCAGCATTACTCAGTGTTACTCAGCGCCACTCAGCGTTAATCCGGGGTTAATCAGCATTACTCAGCGTTACTCATTATTACTCAGCGTTACTCAGAGTTACTCTGCGGCACTCAGCATTACTCAGCGTTACTCAGCGCCACTCAGCATTACTCTGCGCCACTCAGCGTTACTCAGCGTTACTCAGCGCCACTCAGCATTACTCAGCGTTACTCAGTGCCACTCAGCGCCACTCAGCATTACTCAGCGCCACTCAGCGTTACGCAGCATTACTCAGCGCCACTCAGCGTTACTCAGCGCCACTCAGCATTACTCAGCGTTACTCAGCGTTACTCAGCGCCACTCAGCGTTACTCAGCGCCACTCAGCGTTACTCAGCGCCACTCAGCATTACTCAGCGTTACTCAGCGTTACTCAGCGTTACTCAGCGCCACTCAGCGTTACTCAGCGCCACTCAACGTTACTCAGCGTTACTCAGCGTTACTCAGTGCCACTCAGCGCCACTCAGCGTTACTCAGCGCCACTCAGCGTTACTCAGCGTTACTCAGGGTTACTCAGCGCCACTCAGCGTTACTCAGCGTCGCTCAGCGTTACTCAGCATTACTCAGTGTTACTCAGCGCCACTCATTGTTACTCAGCGTTACTCAGTGCCACTCAGCACCACTCAGCGTTACTTAGCGTTGCTCAGGGTTACTCAGTGCCACTCAGCGTTACTCAGCGTCGCTCAGCGTTACTCAGCATTACTCAGTGTTACTCAGCGCTACTCATTGTTACTCAGCGTTATTCAGTGTTACTCAGTGCCACTCAGTGTTACTCAGTCAGCACCACTTAGCGTTACTCAGCGCCACTCAGCGTTACTCAGCGTTACTCAGCGTTACTCAGCGTTTCTCAAGTCGTCGCAGCCAATTGTGCATAGTGTATAAAGTTGGAGTATCCCACCCATTCCCTTCTCCTATCCAAGTTCTAAATAAAAACACAAAAACCAAAAGCTACCGGACTGTCTCCTGACTGAGCCAAAACCACTCTGAAAATGTTGAACTGTCTTATCGTTGCTAATGGTAACCCAGGGGAACGCACCAAGGAGTAGTGCAGCATTACTATAGAAGATTTTCTACTTCTTCAAGCTCTAAAGAAGGGGGATTGTTGACCTTCAGAGCACGTTGGTTCCCTTTTATCTTCCCCTTTGCCCAATTTTATTCAGTAACGAGCAGTTATGAACTCTTAATACAATTTTATGCAGATTTTTTATTATTTTTTTGGGAGGGGTTGTCGACTTTCAGTCATTAGGCACAACCAATGATCCCCAACTGATGAATTAAAGATCCAGTCCAGTGAATCACATCCACCATTTCTTAGACATTCTTGAGCTCCAGTCAGCGACTTTGCCTAGACTGCTTTGAATATTTAAAAAATGAAATAAATAGGCTGGTGGTGCTCAGATGCAGTTTAATTCTGCTTTAAATATATTCCTCAATAGTCACAGAAGATATAAAGCAGGGGTCTCCAAACTGCATCCCCAGGGCCAGATTCGGCCCTTTGCTTGCCTCTATCTGGCCCTTGGGGCTCCTTTCCTCCCACTAACACCAATGATGAGGCACTATTCCTCCCACTGACACCAATGATGGGGCACTATTCCCCCCACTGACACCAATGATGGGGCACTATTCCCCCCACTGACACCAATGATAGGGCACTATTCCCCCCACTGACACCAATGATGGGACACTATTCCTCCCACTGACACCAATGATGGGGCACTATTCCTCCCACTGACACCAATGATGGGGCACTATTCCCCCCACTGACACCAATGATAGGGCACTATTCCCCCCACTGACACCAATGATGGGGCACTATTCCCCCCACTGACATCAATGATGGGGCACTATTCCTCCCACTGACACCAATGATGGGACACTATTCCTCCCACTGACACCAATGATGGGGCACTATTCCTCCCACTGACACCAATGATGGGGCACTATTCCTCCCACTGACACCAATGATGGGACACTATTCCTCCCACTGACACCAATGATGGGACACTATTCCTCCCAATGACACCAATGATAGGGCACTATTCCCCCCACTGACACCAATGATGGGACACTATTCCTCCCACTGACACCAATGATTGAGCACTATTCCTCCCACTGACACCAATGATGGGACACTATTCCTCCCACTGACACCAGTGATGGGGCACTATTCCTCCCACTGATACCAATGATGGGATACTATTCCTCCAACTGACACCAGTGATGGGGCACTATTCCTCACACTGACACCAGTGATGGGGCACTATTCCTCCCACTGACACCAATGATGGGGCACTATTCCTCCCACTGACACCAATGATGGGGCACTATTCCTCCCACTGACACCAATGATGGGGCACTATTCCTCACATTGACACCAGTGATGGGGCACTATTCCTCCCACTGACACCAATGATGGGATACTATTCCTCCCACTGAAACCAGTGATGGGGCACTATTCCTCACACTGACACCAGTGATGGGGCACTATTCCTCCCACTGACACCAATGATGGGGCACTATTCCTCCCACTGACACCAATAATGAGACACTATTCCTTCTCTTAAAACTAATAATGGGGATTGTTTACTCCCATCGGCCACAGCCCCCCCCCCCAAAAAAAAAAAGCCTGAAGAACAGTAAACTGGCCCTTTATTTGATACAGTTTGAGACCCCTGCTATAAAAGCACTTTGTGTGCACCAAATACCTTTTCCAATGCAGATATTACTGTGTAAGAGTAGCAGTGACATCTCTACTGTGTTATACGCACAGACGAAAGAGCAGAGATGTGGGAGAGGCCTAGTAGGCTCCACCCACTACAGGAGGGGTGGAGATAAGACCAGTCCCCCTGCACTAGGAGAGAGAGCAGAATTGTGGGAGGGGCCCAGCAGGCTCCACCCACTACATAAAATTACAGGAGGGGGCGGATAGAAGACCAGTCCCCCTGCACTGGTAGAGAGAGCAAAGCTGTGGGAGGGGCACATCAGGCTCCACCCACTACAGGAGGGGCAGAGACAAGACCAGTCCCCCTGCACTAGGAGAGAGAGCAGAGCTGTGGGAGGGGCCCATCAGGCTCCACCCACTACAGGCGGGGCAGAGACAAGACCAGTCCCCATGCACTAGGAAAGAGAGCAGAGCTGCGGGAGGGGCCCATCAGGCTCCACCTATTATAGGAGGGACGGAGACAAGACCAGTCCCCCTGCACAAGAAGAAAGAGCAGAGCTGTGGGAGGGGCCTAGTAGGCTCAATCCACTACAGGAGGAGCCTGATACCAGACCAGTCCCCCTGCACAGGGATAGAGAGCAGAGCTGTAGGAGGGGCCAGCAGGAAATTACAGGAGGGGCGGAGACAAGACCTGTCTCCCTGCACAAGGAAAGAGAGCAAAACTGTGGGAGGGGCACAGCAGGCTCCACCCACTATAGAAAACTAGAGGAGGGGGTGGAGACAAGACCAGTCACCCTGCACAAGTAGAGAGGGCAGCAGTGGGCGGTCTTTATTACAGGAAGTCTCACACTGGATTACTGCACAAATCTAGAAGAAGAAGTCACATGACCGATGGATTTATTATCCTGGAGAGTTACTTTGTATCTTTTCTATCTCTTCGGAGTTCCGCTTTAATTCTCGGGTAGAAGAATCTCCCCGCGGGTCTGTATTCGGCCTGTCCAGCACGCGGAGGGTTAATAAATCTAGAATGAGCGAATTAGTTGCTTCCCGGAGAGATCAGAGGAACGGTCGGGCGCGGCGAGCAGTTGCGCCGCGCTCTTCATTAACCATCTCTATCGGCAGCTCAGAGATTAGAGCTTAATGCGGCCCAGCGCGGGGGAAGAGCGCAATCGGCGTTCATTGAAAGTCAGAGAATATATTGATTTTCTGCGTCCCCCAGCACCCGGCCGGCCTTATCACACGCCGAGACCATCTGGAAGGACGGTAATGGCATTTTTTTTAGGATTTGCGGCCGTGGCAGAAAAAATAAGAAATTAATAGACACGAAAAAAAACGTCCCGGATAATCTCCCCACCCCCGACGCGTATCGATTTCCTCAAAGGGAGACCCGAAATGAGTGAATGTCAGGCAGACGGCGTCTGATCATTGATATTCTGGAGAAATATCTGCCTGTGATGTGAGGGAGACAGACGGCGGCGATCGTCCGTGACCGGCGAGAAAAGGAAACGATCGCCATTTCATGTATTCTGAGATTGGAAAATGTAAGAATTCTCATCAATGGGGGCACAGCCAGATCTCCTCCTCTACTTCCTGTCTACTGACTCTGCCTAGGCTGAGATCTCCTCCTCTACTTCCTGTGTACTGACTCTGCCTAGGCTGAGATCTCCTCCTCTACTTCCTGTATACTGACTCCGCCTAGGCTGAGATCTCCTCCTCTACTTCCTGTCTACTGACTCCGCCTAGGCTGAGATCTCCTCCTCTACTTCCTGTGTACTGACTCTGCCTAGGCTGAGATCTCCTCCTCTACTTCCTGTGTACTGACTCCGCCTAGGCTGAGATCTCCTCCTCTACTTCCTGTCTACTGACTCCGCCTAGGATGAGATCTCCTCCTCCTCTACTTCCTGTCTACTGACTCCGCCTAGGCTGAGATCTCCTCCTCTACTTCCTGTCTACTGACTCCGCCTAGGCTGAGATCTCCTCCTCTACTTCCTGTCTACTGACTCCGCCTAGGCTGAGATCTCCTCCTCTACTTCCTGTCTACTGACTCCGCCTAGGCTGAGATCTCCTCCTCTACTTCCTGTCTACTGACTCTGCCTAGGCTGAGATCTCCTCCTCTACTTCCTGTATACTGACTCCGCCTAGGCTGAGATCTCCTCCTCTACTTCCTGTGTACTGACTCCGCCTAGGCTGAGATCTCCTCCTCTACTTCCTGTCTACTGACTCCGCCTAGGCTGAGATCTCCTCCTCTACTTCCTGTCTACTGACTCCGCCTAGGCTGAGATCTCCTCCTCTACTTCCTGTCTACTGACTCTGCCTAGGCTGAGATCTCCTCCTCTACTTCCTGTATACTGACTCCGCCTAGGCTGAGATCTCCTCCTCTACTTCCTGTGTACTGACTCCGCCTAGGCTGAGATCTCTTCCCCTACTTCCTGTGTACTGACTCCGCCTAGGCTGAGACCTCCTCCTCTACTTCCTGTCTACTGACTCCACCTAGGCTGAGATCTCCTCCTCTACTACCTGTGTACTGACTCCACCTAGGCTGAGATGATGTCATCAGTCTGCTGCGGGCAGGATGTCTCCCCTCCCCCAGTGATCAAACTGTACATTGTAACTTTGTAAAAGGAGGAGGAAACATTTCCTCAGTCTCCCCTCCCCCAGTGTTCAGACTGTACACTCTAACTTTGTAGAAGGAGGAGGGGGCATTTCCCCAGTCTCCCCTCCCCCAGTGATAAGACTGTACATTGTAACTTTGTAGAAGGAGGAGGGGGCATTTCCTCAGTCTCCCCTCCCCCAGTGATCAGACTGTACATTGTACTTTGTAGCACGTCACTAAAGCTCTTTGAAGAATAGACCCGGTCTTGTCTCAACAGTTGATAAAGTCAACCAGTCATCAGCTAATCACAACAAAAGAAACTGAATAAATTAAATTAAAATGTTTGCTTATAGCAATTAAATTCACTGCTATAAGCAATCATAATGTGTAAAATCCTGATCACTTCCCCAGAGTAGTAGAATGTTGCTATGGCAACATTGTATTGCTCTGTTCACAGTGTGTTAACAATAAAAACAAATTGATAAAAAAAAAAAATAAAATGTAATAAAAAATGTAAAAAATGATCAATAAAAAGACAAATATTATGTGATGAGACTGTGCTGCAATCTTTTCTTTTTTAATGTCCTTATTTTCTAAAAAAAGTCTTACAAAAAATTCCAACTTATAAAACCCGCCACGCCTCTTACTAAATACCCCAGACTGTCTACTTTCCAATAAGGGGTGATTTGGGGGGTAATTGCACTGTCCGGGCATTTTCAGGCCTCAAGAAATGAGATCAGCCGTTAGTTAGTTAGTACATCGGGATTGATGGATTTTCAGATATTTATCTCATAGTTTGTGGTCTCTATAACTTTCCTACAAACTAAATAATATACTCTGATTTGGGCTATTCTGACCAAAGAAAAGTAGCAGAATGCACTTTGACCGAAATCTATAAAGAAAGAATATTTATTTGCAAAATTTTTATAACAGAAATATAGAAATAAATGAATAAATACCACCAAAGAAAGCTCTATTTGTAGGAAAAAAAATAAAATGATTACGTTGCATGACCGCGCAATTGTCATTCATGGGCAGGAAGGGGGTGAAAGTGCCCGGTATTGAAGGTGTTAACAGGATGCATAATTAACGCACATGCAATAATGTATCACACATCTGTTAAATCATTTGTTGCTAGTTTTTTTTTTTTTTAGCTTTTCCATTACCTTTTATTTCTTTTTTGATTAATGTTATTATCCATTCATTATCTTTTTTTTGTTTTTTGTTTTTTTGTTTGGGTAAGGGGTTAGAGTTAGGTTAGGATTAGGAGTTGGGGTTAGGATTAGAGTTATTTACTTATTTTATTTTATTTATTTGCGCATTTTTATGCAGCTTTTTTTTATTAGCCAATAGAGAAAGCTCATCTGTTGCATCATTTGTTGCTAGTTTTTTTTTTTTTTTTTTTAGCTTTTCCATCACCTTTTATTTATTTTTTGATTAATGTTATTATCCATTTATTATGGGTTTTTTTGTTTTTGTTTTGTTTTTTTGGGGGGGTTTTTTCTTTGGGTAAGGGGTTAGAGTTATGGTTAGGTTAGGATTAGGAGTTGGGGTTGGGGTTAGGATTAGAGTTATTTATTTATTTATTTATTTATTTATTTTGCTCGGGTTAGGGTGTTAATTCTATTAATACTTATAATGATAATAATAATAATAATAATAGATGCATAAATAAATGTAAAATAAATACACAAATAAAAACAATCATAAAAAAATAATAAATAATATCAGTAAATAAATAATAAACAACATTACATAAATAACCTTAAATCTTTACCCTTAAAGCGGTAGTATACTCCACTTTTTAATTTTTACCTACAGGTAAGCCTAGAATAAGGCTTACCTGTAGGTAAAATTGTATAATGTAGGGCCAGCTTTACTTCAGATTTTTCAGTGAAGCTTTGACAATAAGGCTGCATTCACACCTGAGCTTTGAGCGTTTTTTCTGGATTTTTTTTTTGTGCATTTTTATGCAGCTTTTTTTTATTAGCCAATAGAGAAAGCTCATCTGTTGCACCATTTGTTGCTAGTTTTTTTTTTTTTTTTTTTAGCTTTTCCATCCACCTTTTATTTCTTTTTTGATTAATGTTATTATCCATTTATTATGTTTTTTTTTTGTTTTTTTGGTTTTTTTGGGTAAGGGGTTAGAGTTAGGCTCCGTTTCCACTATTGCGACTTGTAGTGCGACTTGACACATGTCAAGTCGCACAACAAGTCAAACCCATTATTTTCAATTAGGCCCGTTCTAACTGCTGCGACTTGAGTCGCAGCGACTTGTAAAAAGATTTTTGCACTACTTTTGGGCCGACTTCAGTGCGACTTGTCCCTCATAGAAGGAAGTCACACTGAAGTCCCCAGAAGTAGCCGCAAACAAGTCACACTACAAAGTCGCGCTAGAAGTGGCGTGACTTTGTAGCCGCAATAGTGGAAACGTAGCCTTAAGGTTAGGTTAGGTTAGGATTAGGAGTTGGGGTTAGGATTAGAGTTATTTATTTATTTTATTTTTTTGCTAGGGTTAGGGTGTTAATACTATTACTAATTATAATGATAATAATAATAATAATAATAATAATAATAATAATAATAATAATAATAATAAATGCATAAATAAATGTAAAATAAATAAAAAAAATCATAAAAAAATAATAAATAATATCAGTAAATAAACAATAAACAACATTACATAAATAACCCCTAACCTTAAATCTTTACCCTTAAAGCGGTAGTATACTCCACTTTTTAATTTTTACCTACAGGTAAGCCTAGAATAAAGCTTACCTGTAGGTAAAATTGTATAATGTATGGCCAGCTTTACTTCAGATTTTTCAGTGACTGCATTCACACCTGAGCTTTGAGCGTTTTTCCGGCTTTTATTTTTTTGTACGTTTTTATTAAGCTTTTTTTTTATTAGCCATATAGCAAATAGAGAAAGCTCTTCTGTTGCATCATTTGTTGCTAGGTTGTTTTTAGCTTTTCCATCACCTTTTTTTTATTTTTTTGATTAATGTTATTATCCATTTATTATGTTTTTTTTTTTTTTTTTTTGTTCAGGTAAGGGGTTAGAATTAAGGTTAGGTTAGGATTAGGAGTTGGGGTCAGGATTAGGGTTATTTCTTTATTTTTTATTTTTGCTAGGGTTAGGGTGTCAATACTATTACTAGTTATAATAATAAATGCATAAATAAATGTAAAATAAATACACAAATAAAAATAATCATAAAAAATAATAAATAATATCAGTAAATAAATAATAAACAAAATTACATAAATAACCTTAAATCTTTACCCTTAAAGCAGTAGTATACTCCACTTTTTAATTTTTACCTACAGGTAAGCTTATAATGCGGCCTATAATGATTACCTGTAGGTAAAATTAATATCTCCTAAACCTGCACGGTTTAGGAGATATTCACCCTACATGCAGCCGCTGACACCAGCGGTGCATGCCGCTATGAAGGTCCGGCGTATTTTGCTGGACCTTCAGAGCTCCTTGCCGGCTCCTTGCCAGAAAGTGAACTCCCGCGCATGACATCATCGCGGCTCCGGCCACTCACAGCGCCAGAGCCACCGAACCTTAAAGAGATGCTGAGGGAACATGTCAGCTCCCTCAGGGGTGTCCAGGCAATCGTGTGGGGGCTTAGCTCTAAGGTATTTCATAATGTGCTAGTATGCGATGTACATTATGCCCTTGTCCTGTAGGGTTTTTTTTTTTTTGCACAGGGGATACATCCACTTTAAAAAAAAAATAAAATAAAATCATAATAATAATAAATAACTAAACACCCTAACCCAAAATAAATAAATTATTATTATTATTTGTAGTATTTTTTTTTGTTCGGGTTTGGGTGTTTATTATTATTATTATTATTAATAATAATAATAATAATAATAATATCAATAATAATAACAATTTTTTAAATCTTTTTTTAAAGGTTAGGGGTAAATTGTTATTTATTTATGTATTATAACATTTTTTTTTAAATGTATTTATAATTTATGATGATTTGTTTGGGTTTGGGTGTTTATTATTATTAATAATTAATAATATTATTAATAATAATAATTTATTTAATCTTTTTTTTAAGGTTAGGGGTACATTTTTATTTTTTTATGTATTATAACATTTTTTATTTATTTATTATTTATGATGATTTTTAATTATTTTTTTATTTATTTTACATTTATTGATTCATATATTATTACTATTTTATTTTTGAAATCTTTTTATTTGAGAAGAAAGCTTGCTCAAAAACGTATAACAAAAACTCTCGAATGCGCACAAAAACGCACAAATGCCGCATTTCCATTTATTTCTATGGGAATAAAAAAAAACGCTCAAATCTTGCCCAATCTGCTACAAAAAAAAAAAAAGCTCCAGAATTTTTTTGAACTTCAGGCGTTGGTGGCAGAAGATGGGAACCGTCTCCATAGAGAATAATTTTTTTTTTGTTTTTGTTTTTAAGGTTAGGGGTAAATTGTTATTTATTTATTTATTATAACATTTTTAATTTATTTATTTATTATTTATGATGATTTAAAAATTTTTTTTAATTTATTTTACATTTATTTATTCATATATTATTACTATTTTATTTTTGAAATCTTTTTATTTGAGAAGAAAGCTTGCGCATAACAAAAACGAGAGCACAACGAGAGGAATCCCATTATTGTCTACAGGGGCTCATTCACACACCGATGCCACTTAGAAAAAAGGTTCAGGTGCTTTCTTTGGTAAATTTGCACAGTTTTTCGGGCACAGGGCGGCCTATTATTAAAAACAAGGGGGGCGCCCTAAATGCAACGTGCTAAATCGCCAAAAAAATTGCGCGCACGGTCGCTCCTGCATAGGTGTGAATGGAGCCAAAAATAACAGGAGATGATAAATCAGAGCGAAGAAAGTGACTTGCTATTATTGTAGCTGGAAAAGGTCGATCGGGATTCTTTCCACCGCCGCCAGGGAAAAGGCGCGGTAATCGCCCATTAACAGGCGAATCCATTGCAGTCGATAATTCCCAGATATCAGTTGTGACCTCCTCATAATGTCTCCTTCGCGGGATACAAAGTATTGCTCTGATAATTCTTTATGGCAGTTAAATTGTTTAATTGTACAATCGTCATCCCGCGTTTTTGGCGGCACAGAGATATTTGCGTCGGGGCGGTAATTGTATCTGACATGTCTGCCTGGTGAAGGAAGGATCCTGATTGGGAATTTTCTGCCGATGATCTCAGGTGACAGCATTGAAATTGGCGTGTCAATACGATGGATCGTAACAAACAATTATCCGCTGACTGACGAGTGACGGGATAATTACCGCGTCGGATCATCGAGGGGAAACCTGTCCAAACACGCCGACACCGCCAGGAAAATATTCTTTTATTTTATAAGTGGATATAATGGAGAGACTGGAGGGAACACGGCACTTGTTTTGTTTTTTTCCGTTACATTGTTACCCAATTGCCAACCAGTGATGTACCGCACATTGCTGGACTCTGGGTGGTTATACTGGGATGCAGCTGGTTTTTACAGCCGGCGGTCGGCTCGCTTGTAAAAGCAATCTGAGCGCTAACCAGCAGACTTGGGCAAAGTGATTCTTTTTAGTGATTCGAATCATTTGGATCCGTTCAGTGAAATGATTGGAATCTCGACTCATTTCTTACAAGCTAAGCTGGGATCATGAGCTTTAGTCTTGTGATTCACTCAGAAATCAATGTATCAACCAGTGGCGGCTGGTGCTCAAAATTTTTTTGGGGGGGGGGGGCACAAAGAGAAAAATGAGTGACCAGCGTGCCCCCTTCAATGCAGAGTGCCACAGCGTGCCCCCCATCAATGCAGAGTGCCACAGCGTGCCCCCCATCAATGCAGAGTGCCACAGCGTGCCCCCTATCAATGCAGAGTGCCACAGCGTGCCCCCATCAATGCAGAGTGCCACAGCGTGCCCCCATCAATGCAGAGTGCCACAGCGTGCCCCCCCCATCAATGTAGATTGCCACAGTGTGCCCCCCATTAATGCAGAGTGCCACAGCGCGCCCCCATCAATGCAGAGTGCCACAGCATGCCCCCATCAATGCAGAGTACCACAGCGTGCCCCCCATTAATGCAGAGTGCCACAGCGTTCCCCCCATCAATGCAGAGTCCCACAGCATGCCCCCCATCAATGCAGAGTGCCACTGCGTGCCCCCATCAATGCAGAGTGCCACAGCGTGCCCCCAATCAATGCAGAGGGCCACAGCGTGCCCCCAATCAATGCAGAGTGCCACAGCGTGCCCCCCATCAATGCAGAGTGCCACAGCGTGTCCCCATCAATGCAGAGTGCCACAGCGTGCCCCCCATCAATGCAGAGTGCCACAAGGCGCCCCATTAATGCAGAGTGCCATAGCATGCCCCCATCAATGCAGAGTGCCAGAGCGCGCCCCCATCAATGCAGAGTGCCACAGCGCGCCCCCATCAATGCAGAGTGCCACAGCGTGCCCCCCCATCAATGCAGAGTGCCACAGCGTGCCCCCCCATCAATGCAGAGTGCCACAGCGTGCCCCCAATCAATGCAGAGTGCCACAGCGTGCCCCCAATCAATGCAGAGTGCCACAGCGTGCAGAGAATGACCAGTTCACTTACCTGATCCAGCGGCGGCTTCTGCTCAGTCTCCCGTTGTCGTCCTACTCCTCCTCGGCCAATGGCAAAGTTTCGCCTTTCGGACAATCAGGGACGGGTCTCGGACCCGCTTCCTGATTGGCCAGAAGGAGGATCCATGTGACAATAGCGAATATTCATTTGCTATTGTCACACAATGGGTTGGCCCCGGGCGCAGTGCTCTGCGCCCCGGGTCCACCCTTTACTGAAGCCTATTAGAGCCTCTGGCTCTAATCACGTGCTTTAGAAAAAAAAAAAACATTAAACTCCATTAGTCCGGCGCCCCGCATGCAGATTAGGGGGCCGGACGCTGCTGCCTCACGCACAGCTCATGATACTAAAAAGAATCTTGACTCTTGTGTGCTCTCTGATACTCTGAGTCATTCACAGATTTAGAGTCATGCTGGCTCACACACAGCTTATGATATAAAACAGAATCTTGTTTGCTCTCTGAGCCTCTGAGTCACTTAAAGACTCAGAGCCATGCTGCTTGTGTGCTCTCTGAGACTCTGAGTCATTCACAGGCTCTTCACAGAACTTTTTTCACAGGGGGCATCATTTTAAGGTCACCCATGCTCCGCCCCTTTTCGCCCCCATAGATACCCCTTTAGAGCAGGCCAGGCCAGGGTCCCCCATAGATCCCCTTTAGAGCAGACCAGGGTCCCCATAGATCCCACTTTAGAGCAGACCAGGGTCCCCATAGATCCCCGTTAGAGCAGGCCAGGATCCCCATAGATCCCCTTTAGAGCAAACCCGGTCGGGGTCCCCCATAGATCCCCCTTTAGAGCAGGGTCCCCATAGATTCCCCTTTTAGAGCAGGCCAGGAAATTTCCAGGGGGGGTGGGTGGCTTGCACCCCCCTTTCCCTCCCTTGCGGAGGCCCATGGCTCTGTCACTGTCTCCCAATTGTGGTCCTGTGTTGTCACCCTGTCACACAGCTTCCTATAAGACTACAATTTGCCCACCATTTTCACCATCAAGAAACCAGCTCTGAGAAATGCCATGCAGCCACGACTGGAGCGCATGTAGACAGGAAGTGGCTGCAAAGAGGCTGCAGGAGATCGCCCGTGCTGAGAGGTAACAAAAGACGGGGAAAAAAAAAAGATGAAAATTGGATTTGTAAAAAATTAATATTACTTTAGGATACAAAATATCATTGAGTTAGGGCCACGTGAGCGATCCTATCAATAGTGACAACTTCTAATGGCCACTCATTTGCATATTAACAACAGAGGTTAACGACTTGTCTACTGGGACAGTCTTTACATTTTTTTGCACAAGTTAAAAATCAGCATTTTTTCCTAGAAGTTGCTGTAAACCCCCTAAAAAAGTATACATTTTCTGATAGCGGAGACCCTGGAGAATAAAATGGTGGTAGCTGCAATTTTTTTATGTTGGGACAATATTTGCGCAGTTATTTATCAAACGCATATTTTTGCTATGATACCTCACATGTGTGGTGTGATTGATGTTTAGATATTGTTAGCTCAAATCTCGTCAGGAGGCAATCACGATGATATTACAGCCCTTCAGTTGCTACCCTCCCAATAGATAATGAATTCACCCTCCATCCAGCTGGGAGTTATGACAACACACGGCACTCAAACTTAGTGCAGTCACAACTAATTTTATTGAATGTGAAGCTCATATTTAAAGCATATTTGTTGAGCAGGAAAGACTGCTCCAAACCGGTTTTACAGTTCATCAGTTGAATTACATATCAGACAGAACAATACATGAAAGGGCCTTTGCTTTTGCCATGCATTTGTATCAATGTGAGGTGTTTTGTGTCTGAGATGGTGTTTGTGGACAAGGGCTGTTCCTCCTCTACTCAGCTGTCAAGTGTTAATGCAAGCAATTGTCAAATGTGTTTAGGTGGTGTCCGTAATTTCCATGCGCAGACTTAACTTTGTCAAGTGTCCCAATGAATGAATGAACAGGTGTTTACATGTCGTCTAAATGCAAAACATAGCTGTCTGCTGACCAAGGTGGATGAATGCTTGTCAGTCTTAGCTCGTTAATATGTAAATGCAAGGGCCCACATTTCATCACAAGATGGGCATAAACTGAAATATATATCTGAAAAATCATAAGGCATATTAATACAATCTTTCAACCCAACCTTTGATCCCAGCTTATTCATAACGGTGGGATCACTTAGAGTCTCTGAATAGCACAAAACAGGTGACATTATTCCAAGGTGTATGTAGGCTGGTGACTTGGTTGTGTGCACATAGGGATATAACTTCTTAGAATTCTATCAAATCAAAACAGACATGTTCAATGGGGAGGGCCATAGCTTGCAAGAGTCCATGGCCTGAAAAATCCAACTCCATTATTATGGCGATAAAGTCACTACAAATAGACCATGGCAGCACATACCACCTGTTGACGATGGCATGTGATTTTTCAACATGTCCTAAGGCCTTTTCCAGGAAAGGGCAAAAAATAAACCTCCCATTTTTAATGAGAGGAAAAAAATTCCCTTTCAACCCTCGTTCAGAGCGGTCAGACCAAGTCCCTGGCGGCAATAATGAAAAAACAATGTCCTTTGTGTCCAATCGGCTTGACTTCGACTGTAAAGTGGAGACATGAATGTCTCGTGTCTCTCTCCTTTCCTGGGGTGAGCAAGGGCAAAATGAGGAGAGGTTCTCGGGTGGTGAGCACATGTTGCAAGTAACCAGACAGTGGCTACTAGTGCTCAGCTTGCTACAAAGCGTACCACTGTCGACGTCTTCCAGGAGCAGAGGTGTCCGCTGGCATTGTACCAATGCGTCTGTCTAGATCCAGCTGGAATTCGTCTGGTGCTTGTCACAATCTCCAATGATTCGGCTGGTGCTCATCACAATCTCCAATGATTCGGCTGGTGCTCGTCACAATCTCCAATGATTCGGCTGGTGCTCGTCACAATCTCTGGTAAGTTGTCGTGGGGTCCAGGGGTGGGGCTTCCGTCTGTCGCGATGCGTGGATCCAAGCCGGGGAGTCGTCTGTCAGTAACGCTGTTCTGGTCACTGCTTGAACCGTTGCAGGAGGTCCGTAGGGTCAGTCTAGCGACGTCAGCTTATGGAGGGGCCTTCACCAGGATTCTGTCACCAGGCTTGAATGGGTGGGTTGGTGCAGTAGCGGAACTATCAGGGTCGCAGCGGTCGCGGTTGTGACCGGGCCCTGGAGTTCCGCTACCTGAGGGGGGGCCCGCCAGCCCCTGTTTTCTTACAGCGGCCGCGGCGTGAGGGGGCCGTCCGTCCGCCTGAGGACTGTTTGCTAGTGGTGGCTCAGTGAGTGAGAGACTAGGCTGGATGCCGCCTTCCCCGATCGTTGTGCGGGGGGAGGGGGGGGGGCCGGAGAGGAGAGGTACAGGCATGTCGTGTGCAGTCAGTGTAAAGCAATCTACGAGTACCTGCATTCTGTGAATCCTGCTGCTGTGCTGCCTGCACCGCCCTCAGCCCTGCCGATCCTCCAATCCAAGAGATGGCTGATGCAGTGAGGCAGCAGGGGTGGACAGTCACTGAAAGTCAGCTGACCAGCTGACACCAATAGAGTGCAGGGGGAGGAGGAGTTCTCCCCTCTGCCAGACGAGTGTGAAGGAATCAATGCTGTGTCTGCCTGAGCCTGAGTGACTGACTGCTAATAGTAAGTGAACTTCAACTTGCCTTCACAAACTCCACCCTTGCTGGCTTACTGGCTTGCTGCCTCTTAATGATCCCATCCCATGCCTGGCACAGAACAGATCTCATCCTCTACAACAGAGCTTTTGGGGGTGTAGGGATGAGATCTGCGGTAGTGGGGGGATGGGATCAGTAAGACAGAGGTAGTGGTGGCACCACATCCCACCCCTCCTCCACCCCCCCACCATTGCCCCCACTGATCCCTCTCTACCATCAACCCATCACCACTGCCATTGATCCCACCCCCTCCAATCCATCACCCCCTCTCATCACCGCCATTGATCCCACCCCAATATCCACCCACCCCCCTCACCATCGCCGCCACTAATCTCACCCCCCCTTCACCACCATCACCACCTCTGATCCCACACCCCTCCCCACCACCGCCGCCCCTGATCCCACACCCCTCAACACCACCGCCGCCCCTGATCCCACACCCCTCAACACCACCGCCGCCTCTGATCCCACACCCCTCCCCACCACCGCCTCTGATCCCACACCCCTCCCCACCACCATTACCGCCCCTGATCCCACACCCCTCCCCACCACCATTACTGCCCCTGATCCCACACCCCTCACCACCACCATTACCGCCCCTGATCCCACACCCCTCACCACCACCATTACCGCCCCCGATCCCACACCCCTCACCACCACCATTACAGCCCCTGATCCCACACCCCTCCCCACCACCATTACCGCCCCCGATCCCACACCCCTCCCCACCACCATTACCGCCCCTGATCCCACACCCCTCCCCACTATTACCGTCCCTGATCCCACACCCCTCCCCACCACCATTACCGCCCCCGATCCCACACCCCTCCCCACTATTACCGTCCCTGATCCCACACCCCTCCCCACCACCATTACCGTCCCCGATCCCACACCCCTCCCCACTATTACCGTCCCTGATCCCACACCCCTCCCCACCACCATTACCGCCCCTGATCCCACACCCCTCCCCACTATTACCGTCCCTGATCCCACACCCCTCCCCACCACCATTACCGCCCCCGATCCCACACCCCTCCCCACCACCATTACCGCCCCTGATCCCACACCCCTCCCCACTATTACCGTCCCTGATCCCACACCCCTCCCCACCACCATTACCGCCCCCGATCCCACACCCCTCCCCACTATTACCGTCCCTGATCCCACACCCCTCCCCACCACCATTACCGCCCCCGATCCCACACCCCTCCCCACTATTACCGTCCCTGATCCCACACCCCTCCCCACCACCATTACCGCCCCTGATCCCACACCCCTCCCCACTATTACCGTCCCTGATCCCACACCCCTCCCCACCACCATTACCGCCCCCGATCCCACACCCCTCCCCACCACCATTACCGCCCCTGATCCCACACCCCTCACCACCACCATTACCGCCCCTGATCCCACACCCCTCACCACCATTACCGTCCCCGATCCCACACCCCTCCCCACCACTATTACCGCCCCTGATCCCACACCCCTCACCACCATTACTGCCCCTGATCCCACACCCCTCCCCACCACCATTACCTCCCCTGATCCCACACCCCTCACCAGAAACCAAAAACATAAATGTTTTACTTTGTTATATTGCAAAAAAAAAAAATAAAATAGGGTCAAAAACATGCTTTTTCGGGGGGGGGGGGGGCCCTTCATGATTTCTTGCACCGGGGCCCTGAGAAATCTAGTTACGCCTCTGGGTTGGTGCACCTGTTGGCAAAGGAAACGAGAGCGAGAGATCACCATAATCACTGTTTAATTTTTCAATTACCACATATTCCTATTGCAAAATCTCTAGATATGAGAATAAATGGACTCATGGGGTTGAGACGGGTCTGAAGTCATTCTGACTTTAGCAAGAATAGCAGGTAAGTACAGAGACAAAAATACAAGTTTTACAAGAATGGCAGGAGTATTTTGCACCACTGGGCTTCTGGCCTATAGACAGGCAGCAAAAATAAATGCTAGTGAAACTACTCGCAGCACTGAGGTTTAGGGCCTACAGGAAGGCAGGTAACAGGAAGGATACTTAATGGCACTGTTTTGGGAGAACACAACATGTCTACACATGCAACAATGGTGAGGGCCCTTGGAGGGGTTGAACTGCCTTGTATTCCTCCAAAGGTGGAGATGGGTTAAATTGCAGTCCTCTGACTCACCCAGGCAGGAAGCTACCTAGAACTGAGTATCCCTTGCATGGCTAAGATGCTGTGATCACTGAACAACAGGGAGTGAAATTCAAGCTGTCTTGTGTACATGGACACATAGAGACACACAAAACAGCTAGAAGTCAGTACTCATGCAAACATAAATTTATAAGAGATTGCACAATTGCTTGGTGACACCTGAACAGGAAATTGAAACCAAATGGCCTTGGAGACACAAAATCTGACTTCAAGAACCATTCATATGCAAAACCTGGGCAATGAGTCACTTTTTGGATGAAAAGAGATCAACTAATTGAATTCACCGCAGGAGGTTACCTTTAAAATTTTATCAAAGTAGTAACGCTGGCATAAATTCATTTTAATTCTTAGCATACTATCAACAAGCCAACCACTTCCATCCTATTTTTTTTTTTGAATGACAGCTTTCTATTCTACTATTTAACAATACAGATTTCACATACTGCACATCTGATAACGTGCTGTGACATATAAATGACAATCAGCTCACTAGTTTCCAGAGTTACATATGGTATATGTACACAAATCTGTAAAATTTCATTTGTATCCAAGATTATTATATAAGAGTAGTACTACAGTATCTGCCTGAGCACATTATCCCATACCAATAATCTTGTCAAGAGAAAAGGTAGTAAAAGCATAAGTGCATAAATTCAAAAATTAGTGTTTAGCACCAGAATACAAAAGTATGTACCAATATACCAAAGGAAAACTGTAAAAAAAAGACCAGAGATGCTTAATTATCTAAAGCATAGCACCTCATTTATGCCAGAGCTCATATATGTCAAATTTAGAACACATCAAATATCTGACACCCAATAAATAGAAACTTTCTAACACCCATAAAAACAGTCTAATCAATCAGAAAAAAATCTATTTGGAAACAATACTCCCATGAGGTTGGTTGTTGTTGAAGGCTGTGCTTGGTCATTCTGAAAATCTCAAATTTCACTTATCTGAGGAATAAACATCAGAAAGGTTTAGTAACAAAACATTTTACTTTTCCTCCTAAAAATAAACCAACGGTTAGAGGAATTGAGCATACAGTAAGCATGTCAAACATTTTCCTTCCTAACAGTGCACTTTTCTAATACCAAAAATTGTTGACGTCAAATTAATTATTACCACGTGAATTTCTATATTTTTTTGTTATTATTATGGTATACCATAAACTTAAAGAAAAAAATGATTATTGTTCACCATGGTTGAAAAAAATGAGCAGCTCAAAACATTAGTAATTTCTCATTTGAATATAAGAACCCATACGTCACCCATTCTTTAGCAATTCGGAACATTCCTTAAAACTTGTTTTCTCTACAAGGCAAAACTGATCGTTAATTTGTATGACAATACAGCTGTTTACAGTTCCTCTTGCTATTACCTGTGTCACAGACCGAAAGAGGTGGGGGGGGGGGGGGGGTTTGTTTGCTAAAAAGACACTTAGAAAATATATTTTTAAAAAAAAAAAAAAGTGATAAAGAAAGAAAAGTTGGTGACACAAAACCTAAATGATGAAAGTTCAAAATTGCTTACGATTTTTAAGCATAGAAATACAATTTTAGTCCTTAAGGTCACACTTTATACACCAAATATATATTTCCTTGCTTCTAAAAGCTGCCATGACCAGCATAGTACGGCAAAATCACATCACTTTTAAAACATAAGTAATAACCACAAAACAAATTATTATGCAACCAATATTCATTTAGTGTTATGAAATGCTTTGCTGATACAGCACCTTTAGGAATAGTGTTAAAACGAACACAACATAACGATTCATGGATCTAAGGTTGCCCATACACGATACAATTTTCATACAATCTTCCTAAACGTAAATTTCATCATTTTCTCGGAATTCTCCTTACCTTGAAAATTTCCCATTATCTTAAGCTCAGAATACAAAGTGAGATCAGCTGAGTTTGAAGGTTTATATATCTATGGGTAGTGACATCAGTGTTTATACTTTATTGGAAAAAAAACCTAGTTTCCCAACTTATGTGGTTTCCTGTGTCTAAATAATCAGATTTATATATATATCCAATTTATGGTTGGTGTTAACTATCCTTTGGTGGGCAAGTTCTATACCTTCAGGCTCAGCTTAATATCACATACAATCTCCACATACATCTATACAATGGCACGCAATCTTATATAATGACTAAATACACTTAAGTGTCTATACAAATATATACAAGGTTTTGGAGGGGGAATTCACCATCACACACAGTACTGCTTTGTAACCGGGTCCCAGACCCCATTTTATCTTTGGCGCTCCAAGCGCTGGAGTATCAGACCCCATCTTTGGGAATTTCAGATTCCCGGGAGTTGCTAAAATTAGCGGTTAACTGGGTACCGTTTATCTGCTCTGACAGTATAGGGTAGTAATAATAATAATAAAAATATAATCACTTACCCCATACTGTGTTTCTGGCAGATCCCACTTCTGACACCAAAACTGTTAGCTCAAATCTCGTCAGGAGGCAATCACGATGATATTACAGCCCTTCAGTTGCTACCCTCCCAATAGATAATGAATTCACCCTCCATCCAGCTGGGAGTTATGACAACACACGGCACTCAAACTTAGTGCAGTCACAACTAATTTTATTGAATGTGAAGCTCATATTTAAAGCATATTTGTTGAGCAGGAAAGACTGCTCCAAACCGGTTTTACAGTTCATCAGTCGAATTACATATCAGACAGAACAATACATGAAAGGGCCTTTGCTTTTGCCATGCATTTGTATCAATGTGAGGTGTTTTGTGTCTGAGATGGTGTTTGTGGACAAGGGCTGTTCCTCCTCTACTCAGCTGTCAAGTGTTAATGCAAGCAATTGTCAAATGTGTTTAGGTGGTGTCCGTAATTTCCATGCGCAGACTTAACTTTGTCAAGTGTCCCAATGAATGAATGAACAGGTGTTTACATGTCGTCTAAATGCAAAACATAGCTGTCTGCTGACCAAGGTGGATGAATGGTTGTCAGTCTTAGCTCGTTAATATGTAAATGCAAGGGCCCACATTTCATCACAGGATGGGCATAAACTGAAATATATATCTGAAAAATCATAAGGCATATTAATACAATCTTTCAGATATACTGTATCTCACAAAAGTGAGTACACCCCTCACATTTTTGTAAATATTTTATTCTATCTTTTCATGTGACAACACTGAAGAAATGACACTTTGCTACAATGTAAAGTAGTGAGTGTACAGCTTGTATAACAGTGTAAATTTGCTGTCCCCTCAAAATAACTCAACACACAGCCATTAATGTCTAAACCGCTGGCAACAAAAGTCAGTACACCCCTAAGTGACAATGTCCAAATTGGGCCCAATTAGCCATTTTCCCTCCCCGGTGTCATGTGACTCGTTAGTGTTACAAGGTCTCAGGTGTGAATGAGGAGCAGGTGTGTTAAATGTGGTGTTATCGCTCTCACTCTCTCATACTGGTCACTGGAAGTTCAACATGGCACCTCATGGCAAAGAACTCTCTGAGGATCTGAAAAAAAGAATTGTTGCTCTACATAAAGATGGCCTAGGCTATAAGAAGATTGCCAAGACCCTGAAACTGAGCTGCAGCATGGTGGCCAAGACCATACAGCGGTTTAACAGGACAGGTTCCACTCAGAACAGACCTCGCCATGGTCCACCAAAGAAGATGAGTGCCGTGCTCAGCGTCATATCCAGAGGTTGTCTTTGGGAAATAGACGTATGAGTGCTGCCAGCATTGCTGCAGAGGTTGAAGGGGTGGGGGGTCAGCCTGTCAGTGCTCAGACCATACGCCGCACACTGCATCAAATTGGCCTGCATGGCTGTCATCCCAGAAGGAAGCCTCTTCTAAAGATGATGGACAAGAAAGCCTGCAAACAGTTTGCTGAAGACAAGCAGACTAAGGACATGGATTACTGGAACCATCTCCTGTGCTCTGATGAGACCAAGATAAACGTATTTGGTGTCAGATGGTGTCAGGCGTGTGTGGCGGCAACCAGGTGAGGAGTACAAAGACAAGTGTGTCTTCCTACAGCCAAGCATGGTGGTGGGAGTGTCATGGTCTGGGGCTGCATGAGTGCTACCGGCACTGGGGAGCTACAGATCATTGAGGGAACCATGAATGCCAACATGTACTGTGACATACTGAAGCAGAGCATGATCCCCTCCCTTCAGAGACTGGGCCGCAGGGCAGTATTCCAACATAACGACCCCAAACACCTCCAAGACGACCACTGCCTTGCTAAAGAAGCTGAGGGTAAAGGTGATGGACTGGCCAAGCATCTCTCCAGACCTAAACCCTATTGAGCATCTGTGGAGCATCCTCAAACGGAAGGTGGAGGAGCGCAAGGTCTCTAACATCCACCAGCTCTGTGATGTCATCATGGAGGAGGGGAAGAGGACTCCAGTGACAACCTGTGAAGCTCTGGTGAACTCCATGCCCAAGAGGGTTAAGGCAGTGCTGGAAAATAATGGTGGCCACACAAAATATTGAACTTTTGGACCCAATTTGGACATTGTCACTTAGGGGTGTACTGACTTTTGTTGCCAGCAGTTTAGACATTAATGGCTGTGTGTTGAGTTATTTTGAGGGGACAGTAAATTTACACTGTTATACAAGCTGTACACTCACTACTTTACATTGTAGCAAAGTGTCATTTCTTCAGTGTTGTCACATGAAAAGATAGAATAAAATATTTACAGAAATGTGAGTGGTGTACATTTTTTTGTGAGAAAGTGTACATGTGCCCACCCTACGCTGTTCTTAAAATGGGGTGTATGCGGGGTGCCTTTAAATCCTTATTATTCTTCTTATTATTTTTTTTTATAAAATATTGTTTTTTTTTTATTATTATATTTATTTATTTATTTAATATTTTTTATATCATTAATATTTATTCATTGCTATGACAAGGAGGCTAACAAGCCCCTTATGTGATTGCATGGGCAGGTGACAGGTCCTCTTTATAGAGACATCAGGGGTTTATTGGCCTCCAAAGCAGCTACTACAGCACAGATGGTGCTTGAATAGCTGCATCCTTGGTCATTTTTAACAGAAAGCTCTTCGCCGGTTGTTAAAGTCAGTTCCAAGCTCACAATTGCAGCCGCCATGAGCTTGATTTAACCCTTGTCTGCCATGCTGTTTATAAACGCACCTTAGTAGACAAGGGGTTCAAGAAAGTAGTCCACGCCAGTCCACGCATGGAATCCATAGCCATAGAAATGTGTTTCATTTCCGTTGCACCCAGAATTTTTCTTTATAATGTTGTGAATGTATCAGAGCGGAAATCAGAATCAGGCGACCAGCGAATGATCCCCATCCGTCTGAATTACCTCTTCTGTACTGAGCAATAGCAGCGCCACCAGACTCACGCACGCCCCAATCGAATTTCAGGAAAGACATTTTTACCATTCTGCATTTTTCTGCCTCCTCGTTCCCCCCGGTGCCCTCCGGATCCGACGCAGAGATGAAATAATGGAAAAAAAATTGGTTTACTCTTCCTTTTCAACTCCGGAACATTCCTCCGCGCCAAGCGCCTTAGTTACCGTTATATACGCTGAAAAATGACTCCGGCGCTCCCAGTCTGCCGGGATCTCCCGAGGAGGGACGAGTCTCTGTGTGAGAGCCGAGATTGTGCTGTCACTTCTGTCGCAGGAAAGACGCCGGCACGCCTGAGAAATGAGCCCCTTTTGTTACATACAGTATCTCACAAAAGTAAGTACACCCCTCACATGTTTGTAAATATTTTATTCTATCTTTTCATGTGACAACACTGAAGAAATGAGACTTTGCTACAATGTAAAGTAGTGAGTGTACAGCTTGTATAACAGTGTAAATTTGCTGTCCCCTCAAAATAACTCAACACACAGCCATTAATGTCTAAACCGCTGGCAACAAAAGTGAGTACACCCCTAAGTGACAATGTCCAAATTGGGCCAAAAGTGTCAATATTTTGTGTGGCCACCATTATTTTCCAGCACTGCCTTAACCCTCTTGGGCATGGAGTTCACCAGAGCTTCACAGGTTGCCACTGGAGTCCTCTTCCCCTCCTCCATGATGACATCACAGTGCTGGTGGATGTTAGAGACCTTGCGCTCCTCCACCTTCCGTTTGAGGATTCCCCACAGATGCTCAATAGGGTTTAGGTCTGGAGACATGCTTGGCCAGTCCATCACCTTTACCCTCAGCTTCTTTAGCAAGGCAGTGGTCGTCTTGGAGGTGTTTGGGGTCATTATATTGGAATACTGCCCTGCGGCCCAGTCTCTAAAGGGAGGGGATCATGCTCTGCTTCAGTATGTCACAGTACATGTTGGCATTCATGGTTCCCTCAATGACCTGTAGCTCCCCAGTGCTGGCAGCACTCATGCAGCCCCAGACCATGACACTCCCACCACCATGCTTGACTGTAGGAAGACACACTTGTCTTTGTACTCCTCACCTGGTTGCCGCCACACACGCTTGACACCATCTGAACCAAATAAGTTTATCTTGGTCTCATCAGACCACAGGAGATGGTTCCAGTAATCCATGTCCTTAGTCTGCTTGTCTTCAGCAAACTGTTTGCAGGCTTTCTTGTCCATCATCTTTAGAAGAGGCTTCCTTGTGGGATGACAGCCATGCAGACCAATTTAATGCAGCGTATGGTCTGAGCACTGACAGGCTGACTCCCCACCCCTTCAACCTCTGCAGCAATGCTGGCAGCACTCATACGTCTATTTCCCAAAGACAACCTCTGGATATGACGCTGAGCACGGCACTCATCTTCTTTGGTGGACCATGGCGAGGCCTGTTCTGAGTGGAACCTGTCCTGTTAAACCGCTGTATGGTCTTGGCCACCGTGCTGCAGCTCAGTTTCAGGGTCTTGGCAATCTTCTTTTAGCCTAGGCCATCTTTATGTAGAGCAACAATTCTTTTTTTCAGATCCTCAGAGAGTTCTTTGCCATGACGTGCCATGTTGAACTTCCAGTGACCAGTATGAGAGAGTGAGAGCGATAACACCAAATTTACCACACCTGCCCCCCATTCACACCTGAGACCTTGTAACACTAACGAGTCACATGACACCGGGGAGGGAAAATGGCTAATTGGGCCCAATCTGGACATTGTCACTTAGGGGTGTACTCACTTTTGTTTCCAGCGGTTTAGACATTAATGGCTGTGTGTTGAGTTATTTTGAGGGGACAGCAAATTTACACTGTTATACAAGCTGTACACTCACTACTTTACATTGTAGCAAAGTCTCATTTCTTCAGTGTTGTCACATGAAAAGATAGAATAAAATATTCACAAAAATGTGAGGGGTGTACTTACTTTTGTGAGATACTGTATATGTGTGGCGATACGACGCATATTGCCTATGGCTGCTCCTAGGCAGACTAAGGGCCAGTTCACACCATAGAAACGCATTTTGCATGTGTACCAGCTGCTTTTTTGCATGCGCGTTTTAGACGCATTTTAATGCATTCCGGTGCATTTTTGATGCTTTTCGGTGCATTTTTTCCCTTTTCCCTTCACCTTAAGGAAAGACCTGTGTGTTCCAGTGCATTTTTGGTGCCTTTAAGCGCAGTCAGGTGCATTTTCAATGCGTTTTGCTGCGTTCCAGTACAGTCCAGTGCAGAAAAAAAATACAGCATGTTCAACTTTTTTTTCTGGAACTGACCACACTGGTGTGAACTATGCCATTACTGTCTATGCGTTTTTTGATGCAGAAAAAAAAAATGAACTGGACTGCATGTGGTGTGAGCTGACCCTGATGGCGGCTCAGCATGGCGCGGTGTACCAGATTTACCAACTAAGTATTCAACGTTTATCTAAAGGCATTTTTTTTTTGTAGTGACCCCCATGTCCCATGAACAGTCCCCTCTATACCCCTCCATGTCCCATACACAGTCCCCTCTATACCCCTCCATGTCCCATACACGGTCCCCTCTATACCCCTCCATGTCCTGTATACAGTCCCCTCTATACCCCTCCATGTCCCATACACAGTCCCCTCTATACCCCTCCATGTCCTGTACACAGTCCCCTCTATACCCCTCCATGTCCCATACACAGTCCCCTCTATACCCCTCCATGTCCCATACACAGTCCCCTCTATACCCCTCCATGTCCCATATACAGTCCCTTCTATACCCTTCCATGTCCTGTACACAGTCCCCTCTATACCCCTCCATGTCCTGTACACAGTCCCCTCTATACCCCTCCATGTCCCATACACAGTCCCCTCTATACCCCTCCATGTCCCATACACAGTCCCCTCTATACCCCTCCATGTCCCTTACACAGTCCCTTCTATACCCCTCCATGTCCCATACACAGTCCCCTCTATACCCCTCCATGTCCCATACACAGTCCCCTCTATACCCCTCCATTTCCAATGAACAGTCCCCTCTATACCCCTCCATGTCCCATACACAGACCCCTCTATACCCCTCCATTTCCAATGAACAGTCCCCTCTATACTCTTTCATGTCCCATACACAGTCCCCTCTATACCCCTCCATGACCTGTACACAGTCCCCTCTATACCCCTCCATGTCCCATATATGGTCCCCTCTATACCCCTCCATGTCCTGTACACAGTCCCCTCTCTACCCCTCCTTTTCCAATGAACAGTCCCCTCTACATCCTTACATGTCCCATAAAGAGTCATATCTATACCCCTCCATGTCCCATATACAGTCACCTCTATACCACCCAATTTCCAATGAACAGTCCCCTCTATACCCCTCCGTGTCCTGTATGCAGTCCCCTCTTCACCCTTCCATGTCCCATGAACAGTCCCCTCTATACTCTTACATGTCCCATGAACAGTCCCTTCTATACCCCTCCATATCCCATATACAGTCCCCTCTACACCCTTCTATGTCCCATTAATAGTCCCCTCTATATCCCTCCATGTCCCGTATGCAGTTACCTCTACACCCTTCCATGTCCTATAAATAGTCCCCTCTATACCCTTCTATGTTCCATGTACAGTCATATCGATACTCCTCCATGTCATATATACAGTCCCCTCTATACCCCTCCATGTGCCATATACAGTCCTCTCTATACCCCTCCATGTCCTGTACACTGTCCCCTATATACCCTCCACCCCCATGTCCCATACGCAGTCCCCTCTATACCCATCTGTGTCCCATATGCAGTCCCCTCTATATCCCACCATGCCCCTTATGCAATCCCCTCTATACCCCTCCATGTCCTATGAACAGTCCCCTATATACCCTTCCATGTCCTATATACAGTCATATCTATACCCTTCTGGGTCCCACAATACAGCCCCTCTATACCCCTCCGTGTCCCATGAACAGTCCCCTCTATACCCCTCCATGTCCCATGAACAGTCCCCTCTATACCCCTTCATGTCTGTCCCATATACAGTAATATCTATACCCCTCCATGACTGGTGGTGCCATAGCCAATCAGGAGACAGTACTTCTGTTTGGTGTTGCAGTCAATTAGGAAACCGATTTCCTGATTGGCATCACTTTAATTTGGGAGATGGCACTTGGCTCGGTGTTCAAGCAATGTGTTGATACGCTTCCAGTGAAACCACCTACTGCAGTACTTACCAGCACACCCTGGGACCTTTAGTGACCCCTGTGCATCCCATGACTCTGGTGCACCCCAGAGCGTCCTGTGCCTTGTCACTCCAGTGAGTCCTTGTGCACCCCATTACTCCAGTGCACCCCAGAGCATTCCATGTCATCTAATGACCCCCATGAATATTGTGACTCCAGTGCACCCTTGTGTGGCTCGTGACTCCAGTGTACCCCAGAGCATCCTGTGCCCTCTAGTGACCCCTGTGTGTCCTATGACTCTGATGCACCCCAGAGCATCCTGTTTCTTTTTGTGACTCCAGTGAGTCCTTGTGCACCCCATGACTCCACTGCACCCCAGAGCATTCTGTGTCATCTAATGACCCCGTGCATATTGTTCCTCCAGTGCACCCCAGAGAATCCTGTGTCTTTTTGTGACCCCAGGGTGCCATTGTGTGCCTCGTGACTCCAATGCACCCCACAGCATCTTGTTTTTCTGTGACTCCTGTACATTCCAGAGCTCCCTGTGTCTTCCAGTGACTGCAATGCACCCCCAGAATATTAAATGTCTTTTAGTAACCCCTGTGCACCCCATGACTCTGGTGCACCCCAGAGCATCCTGTGTCTTGTGACTTCAGTGAGTCCTTGTGCACCCCATTGCTTCAGTGCACCCCAGAGCATTCCATGACATCTAATGACCCTCATGATCATGAAATTGTGATTCCAGTGCACCCCTGTGTGCCCCATGACTCCAGTGCACCCTTGTGTGGCTTGTGACTCCAGTGTACCCCAGAGCATCCTGTGTCCTTTAGTGACTTCTGTGTGCCCCATGACTCCAGTGTACTCTTGTGTGGCTTGTGACTCCAGTGTACCTTAGAGCACCCTGTGTCCTTTAGTGACTTCTGTGTGCCCCATGACTCTAGTGAACCCTTGTGTGGCTCTTGACACCAGTGTACCCCAGAGCATCCTCTGCCCTCTAGTGACCCCTTTGAGCCACAGGACTCCAGTGCAGCCTTGTGTGGCTCGTGACTCAAGTGTACCCTAGAGTCTCCTGTGTCCTCTACTGACTTCTAGTGATCCCTGGGTACCTTCAAGGCACCTGTGTCTCCATTCAGTATCTGGCACTAGCTCTGCGTGACCCCTGTGCACACCATGACTCTGGTGCACACCATGACTCTGGTGCCCCCCACAGCATCCTGTGTCTTGTGAATCCAGTGCACCCTTGTGTGGCTCGTGACTCCAGTGTACCCGAGAGCATCCTGCTAGTGACCCCTGTGCGCTCCATGACTGCAGTGTACCATTATGTGGCTTGTGACTCCAGTGTACCCCGGAGCATCCTGTGCCCTCTCGTGATCCCTGTGCGTCCCATGACTCCAGTGCACCCTTGTGTTGCTCGTGACTCCAGTTTACCCCAGAGATTCCTGTGTCCTCTAGTGATCCCTGTTCACCCCATGACTGTAATGTACCAGTGCACCCTGCACCCTTGTGTGGCTCGTGACTCACGTGTACCCCAGAGTCACCTGTATAATCTACTGACTTCTAGTGATCCCTGGGTACCTTCAAGGCACCTGTGTCCCCGCTCAGTATCTGGCACTAGCTCTGCGTGACCCCTGTGCACCTTATGGCTCTGGTGCACCCCACAGCATCCTGTGTCTTGTGACTCCAGTGCACCCTTGTGTGGCTCGTGACTCCAGAGTACCCCAGAGCATCCTGTGTCCTCTAGTGACCCCTGTTCACCCCATGACTGTAATGTACCATTATGTGGCTCGTGACACCAGGGTACCCCACAGCATCCTGTGCCCTCTCATCACCCCTGTGCGCCCCATGACTCCAGTGCACCCTTGTTTGGCTCGTGACTCCAGTGTACCCCAGAGCATCCTTTGCCCTCTTGTGACCTCTGTGCGCCCCATGACTCCAGTGCACTCTTGTGTTGCTTGTTACTCCAGTGGACCCTAGAGCATCCTGTGCCCTCTCGTGACCCCTGTGCGCCCCATGATTCCAGTGCACCCTTGTTTGGCTTGTGACTCCAGTGTATCCCAGAGCATCCTTTGCCCTCTTGTGACCTCTGTGCGCCCCATGACTCCAGTGCACCCTTGTGTTGCTCGTTACTCCAGTGTACCCTAGAGCATCCTGTGCCCTCTCATGACCCCTGTGCACCCCATGACTCCAGTGTACCCCAGAGCATCCTGTGCCCTCTTGTTACCTCTGTGCGCCCCATGACTCCAGTGCACCCTTGTGTTGCTCATGACTCCAGTGTACCCTAGAGCATCCTGTGCCCTCTTGTGACCCCTGTGCGCCCCATGACTCCATTGCACCCCTGTGTGGCTCGTGACTCCAGTGTACCCCAGAGCATCCTTTGCCCTCTCGTAACTCTTAGTGACCCCTGTGTACCTCCAAGGCACCTGTGTCACCGTTCAGTATCTGACACCCTCTGCAGTCCCTCCACCGTCTACCCTCAAGTCTGATCCTCAGCCCCCCAAGCTGTCCCTCTCTCTGGGGACACGAACCCCTCTGCCCTCTCCATGCCATACCTGATGGTTATAAAGTAACACATAAAAAAAGTTTCTATCTCTTTTATTTTTCTCTCCCTATTAATAATCCCGGGATATGTAATGTTCTGAGCTCTGAACATACAAACTGCACCAGATGGAGATCTTCCATCTGAAATATTATTTAGAATCGATCCCGGTGCGCATTCTTTGGCCCTCCCCCATTCTCTTTGTGCAGCTTCCTCCTGCAGCTTTAATGCTCCGCTGTAATTGTATTACATTCTTCCCCGTATAATAATGTCGACTCATCGCCGGTTTAAATTTTATTTGCGTCTGGCTGAAGACACACTCAGGACTTACACAACATTATCACTTTTAAATTAATTCCTTTTAGTGAAAAAAAAAAAAAATAACGTGCCGTTGGTTTACCGCAGAACGATCTTACAGAGTAAAGGAAAAAAAATTAATTAAAATGTAATTATCGTATTCCTTTACAGCGCCGACCGCTTTTCCCTCAAGCCAAATAAAAGCGTCCTGCAAATGAGGCGGTCGCCCTCCAATCTTGCAGTTGATCGTTTTACATTCCAGGAAATTAAAGTGGACCTGTCATTAGATATCTATTTTGATGTTAAATCCCAACCCTAATAGGGAAAGGTTCACGTCTGAGCATTTTCTACGTGCCGCGTTCGCGCCTTGTGAAATGAACGGATCTGCAGGAAACGCAGGAGAAAAGTCCCCGCAACTTATCAAAATCATAGCTGTTTTTGCACCATGCGGTTTAATGTGCCACAAACAGGGCCGTACTGGCCTATCGGGATACTGGGAAATTTCCCCTGCCCTGGGGCTGATGGAACATCAGTGGCGGCCAGCCCGACATGTACACTGCGCCTGCGCCGCCGCAGCCTGGGAAAGCACGTACATACTCAGCCATTCTCGGGCAGACAGGGCATGCGCAATGATGTGTAAGACCCCTGCGCAGCCTCTGAATATCCTGCACCATGCCCTCAGCCCTGCATCATGCCCTCCGCCCTGCATCTCCTGCACCATGCCGTCAGCCCTGCATCTCCTGCACCATGCCGCAGCCCTGCATCTCCTGCACCATGCCGCAGCCCTGCATCTCCTGCACCATGCCTGCAGCCCTGCATCTCCTGCACCATGCCCTCAGTCCTGCATCTCCTGCACCATGCCCTCAGCCCTGCATCTCCTGCACAATGCTTGCAGCCCTGCATCTCCTGCACCATGCCCTCAGCCCAGCATCTCCTACACCATGCCCACAGCCCTGCAGCTCCTGCACCATGCCCGCAGTCCTTCATCTCTGGCACCATGCCTGCAGCCCTGCATCTCTTGTACCATGCCCTGTATCTTCTGCACCATGCCCGCAGCCCTACATCTCCTGCACCATGCCTGCAGCCTCTGCATCTCCTGCCTCATGTCCGCAGCCCCTGCATCTCTTGCACCATGCCCACAGCTTCTTTCTCTCCTGTACCATGCCCACAGCCTCTGCATCTCCTGTACCATGTCCGCAGCCCCTGCATCTCCTGTACCATACCTGCAGCCCCTGTATCTCCTGTACCATGCCTGCAGCCCCTGCATCTCCTGTACCATGCCCACAGCCCCTGCATCTCCTGCACCATGCCTGCAGCCCCTGCATCTCCTGCACCATGCCCGCAGTCCCTGCATCTCTTGTACCATGTCCGCAGCCTCTGGCATGTCCTCCTCTACCATGCCCGCAGCCCCTGCAATTCCTGCACCATGCCCGCAGCCTCTGACATCTCCTGTATCATGCCCGCAGCCTCTGCATCTCCTGCGCCAAGCCCGCAGCCCCTGCATCTCCTGTATTATGCCTGCAGCCTCTGACATCTCCTGTACCATGTTGGCACTTTTGCCACTTTTACCAGAATTTTCTCCTATTTTTACCTCAGTCCTCAGCGTCCTCACTTTAATTTACCCCTTGCAATGCAAACGCAGCCCCACCACCCTAGCCTGCAGTCAGTCAAACACCTGAACTTTTGTGCAGCCCCTTGCTCAGGAGGAAATAAAAATCATAACTAGAAGCATTATTTATACCACTTCTATGTATGGCAGCTTCTGGCTATCACTGGTTTCTAATAAAGCCACAGACGCCTGCACCCCATCATGTCCCTAGGAACCACTGGCTTCACCGGGAATTAAAGGAAAGGGGCGGGGAGTCAATGATTTGGTCAATGGTGTCACCACTATCTCCGCCTCTTTCCTTAAATGGCTGATGACAGCTCAGGAAACTATCATTCAACAATGAGAACCGTTGAGGTTGGTGGCGTGCGCTAGGTTGTCAGGTTTTTTGGCGAGCGACAGACTTCATGATTGATGATGGATGTACAACTAGGGACATTTGTTGGGAGATTTTTATTTTTTTAATAAAGGACTTTGGGTGTCTTTATTTCTAGGTTACAATTCTTCTTTTGTTGGAAGTAAGGGGTTTATGTACCCCATATTCATTTATGTGGGGGCTCAGGGGGAAGTATCTGGGGCCCCATTATTAATAAAGTGGAATTCCAGTATCCAATAAGCCCCCTGCCCACAAACCCCCACAACCACCAGCCATGGTTGTGGGGAAGAGGCCCTTGTTGAGGGCAGCTGGCCTGGGATAGTGCAGGAGCTGGGGGCACGCTCATCCCCCCCCCCCCTACCTCCTTTCCTGGCCAGCTGGGCTGCATGCTTGTGTTAGGGGGACTGATATGGATTTTTAGGGCAACCTCTTAAAATACACACCAGGTTCAAAGCGTCCGGAATGGGGGGGGGGGGGGTTACCCTGCGCAACATTTTTTTCTTTCTTGGTGTAGAATGTGCTACAACAAAAATGACATTTACATAGGAAAAAAAAAATAAAACTGTTAAAATTGCTGGTAAACGACATTCGTGGCCAGCTTCTTAAATAAAAATAATAAAAAAAAAAAACAGTACATAGATCCCTCAAATGTGCGCTCTTGACTCCAGTGTACACTAGAGCATCCTGTGCCCTCTAGTGACCCCTGTGCACCCCATCTGTCCAGTACACTCTTGTGTGGCTTGTGACTCCAGTGTACCCCTGAGCTTCCTGTGCCATTTAGTCACCCTTTGCGCCCCATGACTCCAGTGCACCCTTGTGTGGCTTGTGACTCTAGTGTACTCAAGAGCATCCTGTGCCCTCTAGTCACCCCTTTGCGCCTCATGACTCCAGTGCACCCTTGTGTGGCTCATGACTCCAGTGTACCCCTGAGCATCCATTGCCCTCTAGTGAATCTTGTGTACCCCATGACTCCAATGCACCCTTGTGCGCCCTATGACTCCAGTGCACCCTTATGTGGCTCTTGACTCCAGTGTACCCCAGAACATCCTGTGCCCTCTTGTGACCCCTTTGCCCCTAATGACTCCAATGCACCCTTGTGTGCCCTATGACTCCAGGGCACCCTTATGTGGCTCTTGACTCAAGTTTACTCCAGAGCATCCTGTGCCCTCTTGTGACTCCCATGACTCAAGTGCACCCTTGTGCGCCCCATGACTCCATTGCACCCTTATGTGGCTCTTGACTCCATCGTACCCCAGAATCTCATGTGTCATCTCCTGACTCCTATTGACTCCTGTGTACCTCCAAGGCACCTGTGTCCCCGCTCAGTATCTTACACCCTCTGCAGTCCCTCCACCATATACCCTCCAAAGGTCCCCCACAATACATAGCAAGACCCTGAGAGGGAGTCTGTGTGCTGTTTTTTTGTTTTTTTGGTTTAAAGTATTCAGCATTTTTAATGTTTCTACATTAAGCAATTAAAAATTTGTTGGCCAAATGGAATTTTTTCTAAAATGATTTTGCATTAGACAGATGCTCCCTAGAACAGATGTAGAGGAGGGAAGGCTCATTGATGGAGGTGGGGAGGGAAGGCTCACTGGTGGAGGTGGGGAGGCTCATTGATGGAGGTGGAGAGGGAAGGCTCATTGATGGAGGTGGGAAGGCTCGTTGATGGAGGTGGGGAGGATAGGCTCATTGAAGATGGTGTGTGGGGGGGGGCTTATTGTTTGGGGTAGGAAGGAAGGCTCATTGATGGAGATGGGGAGGGAAGGTTCATTGATGGAGGTGGGGAGGAAAAGCTTGTTGATGGAGGTGGGGAGGATAAGCTCATTGATGGAGGTGGGAAGGGAAGGCTCATTGATGGAGGTGGGGAGGATAGGCTCATTGATGGAGGTGGGGAGGGAAGACTCATTGATGGAGGTGAGGGGAGGCTCATTGATGGAGGTGAAGGAGGGAAGGCTCGTTGATTGAGGTGAGGTGAGGGGAGGCTCATTGATGGAGGTGAAGGAGGGAAGGCTCGTTGATTGAGGTGAGGGGAGGGAAGGCTCATAGATGGAGGTGAGGAGGGAAGGTTCATTTTCGAAGGCGGGGTGGGTCATTGATGGAAGTGTGGGGAAGGCTCATTGATGGGGGTGGGGAGGAGACTGACCCATGTAGATCGATCCAATATAAGAGCTACTGGAGCTCACATTGGTGAGAAAGTGAATACTGGTTCTGATAGGACGGTGTCAAAACACACAGAGCATCGCAGTTTGTTGTGTATGGGGGCTGTGTAGCCACAGACTGGTCAGAGTACCCATGCAGACCACAGCCAAAAGCGCCTACAATGGGCACGTGAGCATCAGAGCTGGACCACAGAGCAATGGAAAAAGGTAGCCTGGTCAAGAATGGTTTGAGAAACACATCAAGTTTGAGGTGTTCACTTGGCCTCCAAATTCTTCAGATCTCAAGTCAATCGAGCATCTGTGGGATGTGCTGGAAAAACCTGTGCAATCCATGGAGGCCCAACCTCCCAACTTACAGGACTTTAAGTATCTGATACTGACGGCTTGGTGCCAGAAACCACAGCAGACCTTCAGCGGTCTACTGGAGTCCAAGGCTTGATGGGTCTGGGCTGGTGGGAAAAGGGGCGTCTACTGAATAGAAGGTGGGTGGTCCTGTTATAGTGGGTGGTCATATTGTATGGCTGATCAGTATAGATATTTATACGATGTATCAAGCATTCAATCTCCATATTTAGATATCAGTCCAGAGAATCATACTTATTCATACAATGTGTCAACGTACAGTAAAATGTATTTATTCATACAATGTATCAATGACTCGGGATGTATCAATGTTTAGTAAAATGTATTTATTCATACAATGTATCAATGACTCGGGATGTATCAATGTTTAGTAAAATGTATTTATTCATACAATGTATCAATGACTCGGGATGTATCAATGTTTAGTAAAATGTATTTATTCATACAATGTATCAATGACTCGGGATGTATCAATGTTTAGAAAAATGTATTTATTCATACAATGTATCAATGACTCGGGATGTATCAATGTTTTTTTTTTTTTCTTCCAAATTTTTTTTATTGAATATTCAGAGAAAAACATACAGCTTATACATTGTTTGCTTCTCAATGTTTAGTAAAATGTATGTATTCATACAATGTGTCAATGTACAGTAAAATGTATTTATTCATACAATGTATCAATGACTCGGGATGTATCAATGTTCAGTAAAACGTATTTATTTATCCAATGTTAAAATAAAAAGTCCCATCCCCCGCCGCCTGCTTTGTGCATCTCATATAATGAAATGGACTCCATTGCTCTTTATTTAATGAAAGATTGCGGTCAGAGGATGAAGAGCCGGCGCTTTAATCACGCCCGTCCCTCGCAGCGGTTAGTCGCCTTTTTCCGAAGACTTCTCCAACTTTCTGCGAAGGGGAGGGGGGAGGATTATTATTGATGGGAAGAAGAGGCCGATTCCAACTTTGCTGAGTTTGTAGCCAGTTGGCGAAAAGGTTAAATATAATTTAATTGGGACGGGGACAATTAAACATTGCGGTGATTTATTCCCGAATCTGCGGGCCGAGCGCGGGGAGATTTATGGCTCATTTAAGTGGTTGATTTGTAGCATTTCCTGTATTTGCAATTTAATTGAAACCCAAATCCAGGTTGCCACCCATTAGATCATCGCATTTCCCAGAGCATTAAGGACTTACTTGATTTTTAATTTAAAAAAGAAAAAAAGAAAAAAGTTTCCGCACTTTATGGCGCGCCAAATGTCTCCAGGACCCACTAAATGGAAATCCTCCTCGTTTAAAGGGTAACCCCGGGCCACAGTGTACATCTTGTGTGCTATCCGGGGGGCTTCACAGCTGCTCTAAAGTCAGGAAGCCCCCCCCCCCCTGTTTACTGCATACGGCTTCATTCCATATAATCCTGTGCAGCTCGATCCAGGAGGGCTTTCAGAGTGCCTCTGGGCAGGAATCTCACCACATGCAGCTACTTTCTCTCAGTATTATTTTTTACTGCAAGTCATGTTTCCTGTAGAACAGACATGTAAAAAGTCTAATAAAACCAGGAACCCCCCCCCCCCCAAAAAAAAAAAAAACGAAGTTAAAGTAAAGGGTATTCACTATGGTAACACTGAACACACTAAAAAAAGGAGGTAAAAAAAGTAAAAAAAATGTTAAAGTAAAAAAAAAAAAAAAGTTTACCCACTTCTGTACTAGAAGGACTCCCCCCCTTAACCACTTTACCCCCGGAGGATTTTGCTGTCTAACGTGCAGGCCACTTTTTGTGATTCGGCGCTGTGCAACTTTAACTGACAATTGCCGCAGTCGTGCGACGCTGTACCCAAACGAATTTGACGTCCTTTTTTTCCCACAAACAGAGCTTTCTTTTGGTGGTATTTGATCACCTGTGCGATTTTTTGATCATGCGCTATAAACAAAAAAAGAGCGACAATTTTGCAAAAATAACAATATTTTTCACATTTTTTTATATGAAATTCCCCCCCAAAAAAAAATGTAAAAATCAAAATTTTTTTACATTTTTGGCCAATTTGTTTTCTGCTACCTATGTTTGGTAAAATAAATCGCAATAAGCATATTTTGATTGGTTTGCGCAAAAGTTATTGCGTTTACTAACTAAGGGAAAGATTTCTGTCATTTTTGGTGTTTTTTGTTTTTTAACGAGTAATGGCAGCAATCTGCGATTTTTTTTTTTTGCGGGACTGCGACATTGCGGCGCACAGATCGTACCCTTGACTGACATTTTTGACACTTTTGGGGGTACCAGTGACATTACTGCAGTAATCAGTGCTATACATATGCACTGTTACTGTAATAATGACACTGGCAGGGAAGGGGTTAATTTTATTGGAGAGGGAGGGGTTAATGTATGCCTGGTGCTTACTGACGTGTGTGGGGGGAGGGGACTGAGTGACACAGGGACAGATCGCAGGTTGAGCTATGCTGAATCCTGTAATCTGACCCTGCCTGTCACTTAGAAGATCAGCTCGCTTTGTTTACACAAGCAGGCGGATCTCCAAACTAGATTCCCCGACGATCGGGGAAGAGCAGCGGCAATCGCCGCCGCTCCTCCCCTGGCCCGACTCCCGCTGTGACTGAAAACAGCGGGAGTGCGCCTCCGGCGGCGCGCGAGTGCCGCCTACAGGGGGAGGAGTCCAGCGACGTAGTAGTACGTCGCTGGACGATAACGAACCACTTTGCCGCAGTACGCTCAATGTGAGCGGTCGGCAAGTGGTTAAAGTAAGAAAAAAAAAAAGTTTACCCACTTCTGTACTAGAAGGATTCCCCCCCCCCCCCCCTTAATGACCAGGGCATTTTTTGCGATTCGGCACTGCGTTACTTTAACAGACAATTGCGCAGTCGTGCGACGCTGTACCCAAATAAAATCGATGACCTTTTTTTCCCCACAAATAGAGCTTTCTTTTGGTTTTATTTTATCACCTCTGCGATTTTTATTTTTTGTGCTATAAACAAAAAATGTAGCATTGAGGTCATCAGGACAAGATTTTGTATTGAAGTCAATGGGATGCAATTTTGCATTAAAGTCAATTAGGGGCGTTTTTGCATTGAAGTCAATGAGACGCAGCATGCCATTATCGGCACCTTTTTGTTTCTATTGGTGAAACGCTGATAATTTTATTTTCGGCGATAAAATAAATAAATAAAATGTAATAAATGTGGCTGGTGTTTTTGCATACAAGTCAATAATATACGATTTTGCTTTGAATTCAGTGGGACGCGATTTTGCATTGAAGTCAGTAGGGGGTGTTTTTTGCATTAAAGTCAATGGGATGCAATTTTGCATTGAAGACAATAGGGGGCGTTTCTGCATTGAAGTCAATGGGATGCAATTTTGCATTGAAGACAATAGGGGCGTTTCTGCATTGAAGTCAATGGGATGCAATTTTGCATTGAAGACAATAGGGGGCGTTTCTGCATTGAAGTCAAAAGGGGGCATTTTCAGTCTGGGGGGGGGGAGTGTTAGCGGGATTTAGATACACTAACAAATTGAAGCCAAACTCCAGCTAATACTTTATAATCAGTTACAGTAACAGTTTTATTCCTTTTGGGATTCACATCAATAAATAAAAGTTCATCATTGTAAGCACCCCCTGTCAGTGGTAAATGGTTTGCCTCAACCCTATAACTGCTACAGCTGCATGACAGCTCTTTTAAAAAACAACAGACTTGCTGCAGGACAGTTCTTTTTTAAACGCAACAGACTTGCTGGCTGGATCATCAGATGAAAATAGAAATAAGGAAGCCTTAAAAAAAGGAAAACGGATGCAGCCATCACATCTAAGAATTGGTAAGCTGCATTATTATAAATGTTTGCTTTTGGTTTTAATACCGCTTTGTTAATGTCGCCCCCACGCATCTGCAAAAACAGGCGCCACAGTTCAGTGCGAAGCGTTTTTGGAACACAGACAGAAGCGCTTCTTGAACATATGTCAGCCCATTGCAATGAAGGGGCTGCAAAGACGCAACGCGCGGGGGGGGCGCTCTTGCATTCGGTTGCTCCTGTATGGTGAGAATCGAGCCTCGGTGTTTGTATTACCCAATAAAGTGGCCGCTGAGTGCAGGTCATGTGACTTCGATTGGCGTTCAGCGGAGTTCTCCTTTAATCCCGGGAAATTGGATTAGAGCGGCGGTGTGTGGCTCGGAAATACATTTCATTATCCTATGGAAGGCGGAAAGTCATCTCTTGTGGGATGGCGAGCGGAGCGCGCGGGGGACGCACAAGCCTCTCGCTCTGCTCTAAGCAGATAAACTTCTCATAATGAGTCGGCTGATAAGCCGGGAGCCCCATTATATCATTAATTGCCCATTGTCACATGTCCTTGTGTTTCCTTTAATGAGATCCCTTCAAATGAGTTTATAATCTTATCAAACATTCTTCCTGCTTTGATTTGTAATATTCCGCATTGGCGGAGTGTCCCCATTGTAGTCACCGCCGCCGCCATTTCCCTAATAGTATTCCGACGTGCAGATTTTATTTATTTTCATTTATCCGGGGGTCCCGGGGGGGGGCGACAGTCCTTGGAGAAGACATCTCTAGGCCAAACGTCTCTTCCAAGAGTTCAGAGTCAGCGATTGAAGTTTGCAAAGAGAACCGCGCTGTAAATAAAGGATCACTCCGCTCATAGTTGGTGCTTTACTTGTGGGTGAGTCTAGAGTTAAAGTGGAATTCTCCCCCTTTCACCACAAATCCTCTACCCCCCCCAATCCTCCCTCTCACCACAAATCCTCTGCCCCCCCCCCAATCCTCCCTCCTAGATCCACTACTGCCACCACCCCCCTCCCCCAAATCCGCCCTCCCACCACAAGTCCTCTACTTCCCCCACCACCCCAATCCTCCCTCTCACCACAAATTCTCTACCCCCCCCCCAATCCTCCCTTTTAGATCCTCTACTGCCCCCACCCCCCTCCTCCAAATCCTCTACCCCCCACTTCCAATCCTCCCTCTCAGGTCCTCTACCCCCCTCCCCCAAATCCTCCCTCCCACCACAAATCCTCTACCCCCCAATCCTCCCTCTCAGGTCCTCTACTGCCCCCCCATACCTCCCTCCCACCACAAATCCTCTACCCCCCCCCAATCCTCCCTCTCATATCCTCTACCCCCCCCTCCCCATGCCTCCTTCCCACCACAAGTCCTCTACCCCCCAATCCTCCCTTTCAGATCCTCTACTGCCCCCCCCTATACCCCCGTCCCACCACAAGTCCTCTCCCCCCTCAATCCTCCCTCTCAGATCCTCTACCTCTACCGCCCCCCTCCCCTATACCTCCTGTCCACCACAAATCATCTACCCCCCAATTCTCCCTCTCAGATCCTCTACTGCCCCCCCTTCCCCATACATCCCTCCCACCACAATTCCTCTACCCCCCCAATCCTCACTCTCAGATGATCAGATCCTCTACCACCCCCCCCCCATACCTCCTTCCCACCACAAGTCCTCTAACCCCCAATCCTCTCAGCACAAATCCTCTACCCACGCCGCCAATTCTCCTTCTCCGCACAAATCCTCTCCCCCCCCAATCCTACTTTTTAGCATAAATCCTCTACCCCCATTCTCCTCAGCCCAAATCCTCTACCCCCCTTAATCCTCCCTCTCAGCACAAACCCTCTACCTCCCACCATAAGTCCTCTACCCCCAATCCTCCTTCTGAGATCCTCTACCCCCCCATACTTCTTTCCCACCACAAGTCCTCTACCCCCCCCCCATACCTCCCTCCCACCACAAATCCTCTACCCCCCCAATCCTCCCTCTCATATCCTCTACCCCCCCTCCCCATGCCTCCTTCCCACCACAAGTCCTCTACCCCCCAATCCTCCCTTTCAGATCCTCTACTGCCCCCCCCCTATACCCCCGTCCCACCACAAGTCCTCTCCCCCCTCAATCCTCCCTCTCAGATCCTCTACCTCTACCGCCCCCATACCTCCTGTCCACCACAAATCATCTACCCCCCCAATTCTCCCTCTCAGATCCTCTACTGCCCCCCCTTCCCCATACATCCCTCCCACCACAATTCCTCTACCCCCCCAATCCTCCCTCTCAGATGATCAGATCCTCTACCACCCCCCCCCCCCATACCTCCTTCCCACCACAAGTCTACCCACACCGCCAATTCTCCTTCTCAGCACAAATCCTCTCCCCCCCAATCCTACTTTTTAGCATAAATCCTCTACCACCATTCTCCTCAGCCCAAATCCTCTACCCCCCTTAATCCTCCCTCTCAGCACAAACCCTCTACCTCCCACCATAAGTCCTCTACCCCCCAATCCTCCCTCTCCCTACCCCCCCATACTTCTTTCCCACCACAAGTCCTCTACCCCCCCCCCCATCCTCCCTCTCAGCAAAAATCCTCTACCCCCCATACTCCCCTCCCACCACAAGTCCTCTAACCTCCAATCCTCCTTCTCAGCATAAGTCCTCTACCTCCCCCTCATTCCTCCTTCTCAGCTCAAATCCTCTACCCCCCTCCCCCAATCCTCCTCAGCACAAATTCTCTACCCCCCCAATCCTCCTTTTCAGCACAAATTGCCTAGTCCCCCTCCCCCAAATCCTCCCTCCCAACACAAATCCTCTACCCTCCCATTCCTCATTCCAAGCACAAATCCTCTAACCCGCCATCCTCCCTCCTAGCACAAATCTCCCCCACCCCCCTCACCCATTCACCCTCCCAGCACAAATTCTGTACCCCCCCCCCCCCAATCCTCCCTGCCAGCTCCAAATCCCCACTCATGGCATAAGTACTCTCCCTACACCCTACCCTCCCTCCCAGCACAAATCCTCTTCCCCTTCTAGCACAAATGCCCCTCTCTCCCCCTCCGCCCCCCCCCCTTCCTCCTCTTCCCCTTCCTCCACACCCCCCCCAAAAAAAAAATATTATATTATATAAAGTATTATAATTATTTTTATTACTATTACAAAGTATAAATCTTCTCCATCCCAATTCCCCACTGCACCTTCAAATCCCACTTCTAGTACAAATCCTTTTTCTGCACAAATCCTCCAATCCACCCCCCCAACACAAATCTTTTCTCCCCCATCCTCCCTCCCAGCACAAATATTCTTCCAACCCCTCCAAATCCCCACTCATGCCATAAATACTCTCCCTACCCCCTACCCTCCCTCCCAACTAGCACCTCTTCCCCCTTCTAGCACAAATGCCCCCCTATTCCCCCTCCCACCACAGATTCTCTCCCCCTTCTAGCACAAATCCCCACTATCCCCCCTCCCAGCACAAATCCTATCCTCACTCTGAATCTACCTTTGAGTACCTTGTTCCCCCAACACCCCCTACCTTCCAAAACAGATCCTCTCCCCCTCCAATCTAGCACAAATCCTCTTACCCCCCCCCCCTCTTTAATGTCCCCTCCCATCAAAAATCTTCTACCCCCCCCCCCATTTACCCTCACTGTTTATATTCCCCAACCACTCCTTTTAGCACAATTCCTCTTATCGCCCCCTCGCCCCAAAACCCACAAATGACATTTACTATCTATTTGTGACAGCTGATGGGGAGAGGAGAGATGCCAGCTTCTGCAGGGTTAGATGTTAGATATCGCAGTGCCAAGGATCCAGGGCACACTGCAGGAGATGAGGGGCACTTGCCTTGGGTGCCCTGCACTAGCAATGACAATGGCGCCCCCCCAGGCCACATTATACTACTGATTTTGGGGCATATACCCCTTCTGCCCCCTCATTGTGCTAACTCTGATGAAAGGGGTCCAAGAAAGGCACCTGTAACAACTGTGCAAGACTGAAGGGAAGGCCGGAGGTCAGATTTGAAAAGTAGAAATGGAAATAAAAGTGAATTTTCCCCGCTCTGCCCCAGCATGACTTACATTTGCTATCAATGTGAGGGCACAGGTACATAGTTTGTGAGTGCGTCTGGCTTCTCTGCCATTGCAAAAAAAATATATAGTTGGAATTGGCGGTGATGGCGGCACCTTCTGATTTTATTACTTTGCGCCCTTTAATTAGATCCGCCTTTTCCCTGAAAAATAAAAGTAACGCACAATGAGTCAAAGTCCATTTTATGTTCTTTATTACAAAAACAGCCCGAGTAATATCTGACCGCCGTCAGCGCCAAAAAAGACCTTCGGAAAAATGATGTTTCCAGTAAATTGAGTTCCTTCGACTCTCCACCAATTATTTTTTTTCCCCTCTTTGTAGTACATAAAATATTTATTTTGGAGGCGATTCTTTCCGAAGGGAGATCGTCCCTAATTTATCCTGCTGGGAGAAGATAATTATTCACGGGTCTCATTTAATAAGCCTCTAATTATGAAAAGAAAACGCTGCGCGTCTCCAGCAATAATGATTTCTGCCCAAGGCGTTCCTGGCTCCGAGAAAACATCGCCCCGAGCGGACTATGCCTGCCTGGGACACGATAATGTATAGGAGGAGAAATCGGGAAATATGGTTTCTACAACTGTGAGATCCGCTGCAAAGACCAATGTAAGGGACATTCTTCCCGCTGACCACCAATGTAAGGGACATTCTTCCCACTGACCACCAATGTAAGGGACATTCTTCCCACTGACCACCAATGTAAGGGACATTCTTCCCACTGATCACCAATGTAAGGGACATTCTTCTCACTGACCACCAATGTAAGGGACATTCTTCCCGCTGACCACCAATGTAAGGGACATTCTTCCCACTGATCACCAATGTAAGGGACATTCTTCTCACTGACCACCAATGTAAGGGACATTCTTCCCGCTGACCACCAATGTAAGGGACATTCTTCCCACTGACCACCAATGTAAGGGGCATTCTTCCCACTAACCACCAATATAAGGGACATTCTTCCCACTGATCACCAATGTAAGGAACATTCTTCCCACTGACCACCAATGTAAGGAACATTCTTCATACTGACCACCAATATAAGGGGCATTCTTCCCACTGACCACCAATGTAAGGGGCATTCTTCCCACTGACTACCAATGTAAGGGACATTCTTCCCACTGACCACCAATGTAAGGAACATTCTTCATACTGACCACCAATGTAAGGGACATTCTTCCCACTGATCACCAATGTAAGGGACATTCTTCCCACTGGCCACCGATGTAAGGGACATTCTTCCCACTGACCACCAATGTAAGGGACATTCTTCTCACTGACCACCAATGTAAGGGACATTCTTCCCACTGACCACCAATGTAAGGAACATTCTTCATACTGACCACCAATGTAAGGGACATTCTTCATACTGACCACCAATGTAAGGAACATTCTTCATACTGACCACCAATGTAAGGGACATTCTTCCGACTGACCACCAATGTAAGGAGCATTCTTCCCACTGACCACCAATGTAAGGGACATTCTTCTCACTGGCCACCAATGTAAGGGACATTCTTCCCACTGATCACCAATGTAAGGGACATTCTTCTCACTGATCACCAATGTAAGGGACATTCTTCCCACTGACCACCAATGTAACCTCCGCTAAAAACGGATCCAGAATGGACTTAAAACACTTATAGAATTCAGCTGTCAACCCATCTGGCCCAGGTGATTTTTGGTAGGCAGCTTCTCTAAAGCATGAACTACCTCATCTGCTGAAATTGGTTCTGTCAAATCCATCAAGGCAATGTACCATTTCCCAAACCTGGAGAAGAATCCAGAAAGCTTTCCATCCTGTCCTGATGAAGGTCCTTTCTTCCCAGAAGGTCTGCGTAATATGACCTGAAGATCTCCAGGATAGTGATGGACGAACAACGGACGGGGCGGTTCGTGAATGCCATCCGCAAACTTTCTCGAATGTTCGCGAACCGTAAGTTCGCGGTGGACCCCATTCATTTTAATGGCAGGTCAACATTAAAAACCTCCAGGTCATATTTGCAGCCACAAAATACTTACTAGCTGTGCACAAATAGTCCCACAACATGGACACTGACATACCAGAAGTATTGATATTAGAAAAGTTGCCATAAACATTTTTTTTTTTTTTCTAAATCAGCCAGAACTGACAGCAGCCGGTAAATACATTTCAAATACATATAGGGTCCATTCACACGTCTGTAAAATGGGTCCGCATCTGTTCCACAATTTAGCGGAACGTTTACAGACCCATTGATTTTCAATGCCAGTCTGAAAAATTAGGCATTCACAGGATAAAGAAGTAAATGTCGGCCAGTACAGGCCCCAAAAATTAGCCAACAGGCGTTCACCTGACAGCAAAGAACTTTGTATTCTGTGGCTGGAGGTACATTAGGCATTTACACAGGGTACAGAAGTAAGTGTCGGCCAGTACAGGCCCCAAAAATTAGCCCACATGGGTTCACCTGACAGCAAAGAACTTGGTTTTCTGTGGCTGGAGGTACATTAGGCATACACAGGATACAGAAGTAAGTGTCAACCAGTACAGGCCCCAAAATTAAGCCCACAGGCGTTCACTTGACAACAAAGAACTTGGTTTTCTGTGGCTGGAGGTACATTAGACATTCACAGGATACAGAAGTAAGTGTCGGCCAGTACTGACCCCAAACATTAGCCAACGGCGTTCACCTGACAGCAAAGAACTTTGTATTCTGTGGCTGGAGGTTGCTGTGTGGAGCAGGGACAGACTGTATAGTGGCACAAGTTGCTAGCTAATAGGTCCACAAAAGTATTTTGTCAGTGTAGGGAGAGGTTGCTGTGTTGAGCTGGGATAGACTGTAGCAATTAGGTATTCAACGGACATAAAAGGCCTTTTATGCCGCTGTATTTACCTAAGACAGGGACCATAAATTGTTACGGGTGGTGGCGGATATTTGTGGCCTGTCATGAGGAATTTGAATCAAACCTGGTCTACTGGTCACATGTGTTGAATTCCTCCGAGATCCATGCCTCATTCATTTTTACCAATGTGAGGTAGTCAACACTGTCGTGAGCTAGGCAAGTGAGCTTATCGGTCACAAACCCCCCTGCTGCGCTGAACGTCCTTTCGGACAGGACACTGGACGAGGGGCAAGCCAACAGTTCCATTACATATTATGCAAGCTCTGGCCAGAGGTCAAGCCTGCCCACCCAGTAGTCCAGGCGTTCATCACTTCTCAGAGCGTCCACATCGGCTGTTAACCCGATGTAGTCAGACACCTGTCGGTCTAGGCGTTCCCTGATGCTGGAGCATTTGCAGTCAACACATAAGTCGCGGTAAGCCCAACACTCACCTATGGCTTAGACTGTGGCCCTGACTGAAGACGCACCTGGGGTCCTCTTTAAGTTATTGTCTTGGTTTTTGGTAAGCGTTCCGTTATCAACGCCGACATTCTGCTCGGTAGAGATTTCAGAGTAGAACAGAATTTTTTCCGATATCTTCTTCCAGCGTTTTGCATATATTCAAACTTATTTAGAAGAAGGATAAGGATACATTTTTGAGGTGCCTACAGCGTTCAGTATAATATTTCCTATTGTCAGTCGGAAGAGGAGTGTGTGAGACAGAGATTGTCTTCTGTTTATCGCCTCTGTCCCGAATCTTCGAGCGTTCGACTCATAAATCATTAAATACCAAAACTTTCTCTGGTTTGTATTTAAAGGGACTTACCACCTTTCTGAAGCTGTATAGAATTTCCTCTAATGTATATGTATGTACACCAGGTGGCCCTGAGTTTGTGGACGCTGGGGTTGAGCTTAAGGTTCAGATGAGACCTTGGCCGTTCAGGTGTTCTGCCTGATTTAATGGTGGAATATTCACCCATTTGGCAGGAGGATAGGCATGATATCATCATAGGATAGCAGTATTACAACCATAATTACACTCACCTGCTACTTTTTTAGGTAGTAGTGGGTTGGACCCCCTTTTGCCTTCATTCTTCATGGCATAGATACAACAAGATGTTGGAAACTTTCCTCAGAGAATTTGCTCCATAGTGACATGATGGCATCACGCAGTTGCTGCAGATTTGTCGGCTGCACATCCATGATGCCAATCTCCCGTTCCACCACATCCCAAAGGTGCTCTATTGGATGAGATGTGGTGAGTGTGGAGGCCATTGGAGGACAGTGACCTCATTGTCATGGTGAAGAAACCAGTAGTGATATGATTGGAGCTTTGTGACATGGTGCATTATCCTGCTGGGAGGAGCCATCAGAAGATGGGGACACTGTAGTCATAAAGGGATGGACATGGTCAGCAACAATACTCAGGTAGGACGTGGCGTTTAAACCATGATCAATTAGTACTAAGGGGCCCACAGTGTGCCAAGATAACCCACACCATTACACCACCCCCACCAGCCTGAACCGTTACCCCCCCCCTCCTCCCCCACACAATTACACCACCAGCCTGAACCGTTACCCCCCCTCCTCCCCCACACCATTACACCACAAGCCTGAACTGTTACCCCTCCCCCACACAATTACACCACCAGCCTGAACCGTTACCCCCCTCCTCCCCCACACCATTACACCACCAGCCTGAACCGTAGGGGGTTCTTCACTGTAAGAGCGGTAAGGATGTGGAATTCTCTTCCACAAGCAGTCGTATCAGCAGGGAACATTGCAAGTTTCAAAAAACTATTAGATGGGCACCTTGGAGACCACAACATACAGGGGTATACAATGTACAACATACAGGGGGTATACAATGTACAACATACAGGGGGTATACAATGTACAACATACAGGGGGTATACAATGTACAACATACAGGGGTATACAATGTACAACATACAGGGGTATACAATGTACAACATACAGCGGTATACAATGTACAACATACAGGGGTATACAATGTACAACATACAGGGGTATACAATGTACAACATACAGGGGTATACAATGTACAACATACAGGGGTATACAATGTACGGTTAAAAGCAAACACACACACATCATAGGTTGAACTGGATGGACTGATGTCTTTTTTCAACCTCACTAACTATGTAACTATGTAATGTGGACCTCTAGGCCTCCATGTTCAACCCCAGGCTGGGCAGGTTTGTCTTGGAATGCAGAGATCCACTGGTGGAAGCACTGGATGCCCTGGTGGCTCTATGGAATCTGTACAACCTGTTCTACGCATTTCCTTCTCTGGAATCCTTCCTCATCTGCTTCACAGGATTGAGATGAAGGGCATTCTGGTGACACCCAAAGAGCTAAAGTGGCCAGGGTGGATTTGGTACAAGGAATGCACCAAATTTTTACAGTGAGTACCGAAACTTTTTTAATACTCGCCGATACTAATTACCAATACCTGCCGGAAACTGTTTTGCTTACACTTCAGCTGTCAGCAATGGTACAAAGCATTGAAAATTTATTTAAAAATTAAATGCTTTTTTTTTTCTAATTTTGCGCTTTTTTAAATGTGAAACGTGTAAATATAAGTTAAAGGTGTCACAAGTTAGCCTTTAGTTTGTTTGTATCTCTTACCTACTTACTGCTATCTTCACATGTGGTGTTTGGGCTGCTCTGTTGTCCTATGGGCGTTGCCTGCTCCACTGTGGGTTATATCCTGTTCCTGTCTATTACTTCCTGGGTCACCTCCCTGTGTGCTTCCCTATATATACACATGCTCAGTGCCCTGCTCCTTGCTTGAGCAACATCGCTGTTCTCTGAGCTCCCATCCCTGTAACCTTGGCTATTGTATCTGATCTTCTGTGTACCGACCAGGCTTAGTTTCTCCATCTATGTACATCTGCTGCCTGTCCTGACCTCGGCTTGTCTCTTGGATATCCTTGTAGTCTCCTGTTTACACTGCACACGCCAGCGGTCTCCACATCTTCAGCTGGGCCTACCTGGGGGCCCGACCTGGTTCCAGTCTGCTTCAAGTCCATCCCCACCACCAGGGGCCCTGGTGAAGAAGCAGGCTGGGACTTAGACTCCGCGCCCTGGGGGAATCCTGAGCTGGGGATCTATAAGGGCTCACTACCACAGACCCGTTGACAGTTTATTCAAGTCTAATGGGCCATACACACTAAAAGATTTTCTGAAGACTTTTTTTCCTTTAGATTTACCAAAACCAGATAATATGAGGTCAAACCAAAACACTTTCAATTTGTATGCAATCTGGCCGGCCATTGCACTACATAGAAAAGGTAAATCTGAAGGAAAAAGTCTTCAGAAAATCTTATAGTGTGTATGGCCATTAAGTCCCAGCCTGCTTCTTCACCAGGGCCCCTGGTGGTGGGGATGGACTTGCAGCAGACTGGAACCAGGTCGCGGCCCCCAGGTAGGCCCAGCTGAAGATGTGGAGACCGCTGGCGTGTGCAGTGTAAACAGGAGACTACAAGGATATCCAAAAGACAAGCTGAGGTCAGGACAGGCAGCCGACGTACATAGACGGAGAAACGAAGCCGTACACAGGAGATCAGATACAATAGCCAAGGTTACAGGGATGGGAGCTCAGAGAACAGCGATGTTGCTCAAGCAAGGAGCAGAGCACTGAGCATGTGTATATATAGGGAAGCACACAGGAAGGTGACCCAGGAAGTAATAGACAGGAACAGGATATAACCCACAGTGAAGCAGTTGACGCCCATAGGAGAACATAGCAGCCATACACCACATGTGAAGATAGAAGCAAGGAGGTAAGAGATACAAACAAACAAGGAGGTAACAGATACAAAAAAGTTTTTAATTGTTGTAAAGTTTATAAAATACTGTAGAAGTGAACCAAAAAAAAGAATCATCAGGAAAATAATAATTAAATGGAGAAGGGAAATAAAGGCTGATTAGAATAAATTAAGGGTAAATAAGGGGTTAAACAGAGAGATATTTCATAAAAAACTAAAAAAAAAATTCTGTACTTGACAGGTTGCTTTAAACTGACTTTATCTGCAGATGGAAATTCATCCCTTTGATCTGTAGATGAACAAAAAGATACAAAAAAAAAAAGAACAGTGTTTCTTTTTATCTTTCTGTTTTTAGTGGCTGAGCGATGTTGTTCATAAACATTGCCCAGCTGTTTTTTACAAGACTGCCTTCCTTGTTGCCATCACCTTTGTGTGTCTGAGCTTGCTGCCCAATAAAGAACCATTTCCGATCACATTCTAAAGAGATTTAGCTTCCCTGCTTGGATACCAGGGCTCGAGTCCTGCGGGAACGCATAGGAACGGCGTTCCTGTACTTTTTCTACAGCAGGAACACCGTTCCCATTAGCAGCCGTGTCCCCCCGACACGATCCAAGCGCCACCTGCTGCTCTAGGATGGCGGGTCCGTAAGCCCAGGTTGTGGGATCCCAACTCGCCATCCCTGAGCACAGTGTGAAGAAAGGAGTCGGCACTAGAGGAAGCGGAGCCAAAGCTTCCTGTATAGCGCCGGCTCCTGTCATGTTGTGTTATATATATAGCAGTACCTCTGAATTTGGCATTTTATCCTGTTTACAGGTTGGCTGCTGTTATTGATCAGGGCGGCTCAGTTCTCCCCTAGGACCGGAATAGATAGCTCTGTCTGATCTTTCTAGTTATCTTATCGAGTGTTTATGCTGTGACTACTCCAGAGTGCTCTCATTTACTGCCGGAAGGAGAGTTGGAGAGAGAGGAGAGAAGGAGAGGTGGAGAGAGAGGAGAGAGGAGAGAAGGAGAGAGAGAGAGGGGAGAGAAGGAGAGGTGGAGAGAGAGGAGAGAAGGAGAGAGAGAGAGGGGAGAGAAGGAGAGAGAGAGAGAGGAGAGAAGGAGAGAGAGAGAGGGGAGAGAAGGAGAGGTGGAGAGAGAGGAGAGAAGGAGAGAGAGAGAGGGGAGAGAAGGAGAGAGAGAGAGAGGAGAGAAGGAGAGGTGGAGAGAGAGGAGAGAAGGAGAGGTGGAGAGAGAGGAGAGAAGGAGAGAGAGAGAGGGGAGAGAAGGAGAGGTGGAGAGAGAGGAGAGAAGGAGAGAGAGAGAGGGGAGAGAAGGAGAGGTGGAGAGAGAGGAGAGAAGGAGAGAGAGAGAGGGGAGAGAAGGAGAGAGAGAGAGAGGGGAGAGAAGGAGAGGTGGAGAGAGAGGAGAGAAGGAGAGAGAGAGAGGGGAGAGAAGGAGAGAGAGAGAGAGAGGAGAGAAGGAGAGGTGGAGAGAGAGGAGAGAAGGAGAGGTGGAGAGAGAGGAGAGAGGAGAGAAGGAGAGACAGAGAGGGGAGAGAAGGAGAGGTGGAGAGAGAGGAGAGAAGGAGAGAGAGAGAGGGGGGAGAGAAGGAGAGAGAGGAGAGAGAGAGAAGGAGAGAGAGGAGAGAGAAATGTTTGTATCAAGTGAGAATTGTCATAATCTGTAACAGCCGCTGTATGTCCATGGCTCCTGGATGATTATAGATCCCTCATCAGACAACCTACAATATGTTATTAATATGTATACGAGTATATGGTATATGTACTTTATTTGGGATGAATGGAGAGTGCATGACTCTTGAACCATATGCGAGATTAGCCTGTTATAAAACATGAAATGTTGTAAAAAAAATCCTCAAAACTGATAGTTACTTACAATTACTCCACTAGTACTATTACTACTACTAATGATACAGGTCAGGAACCAGCCAGCAGTACCCACCATAGTACCCACCAACAGTTCCAGCCAGCAGTGCCCACCAGCAGTACCCACCAGCAGTACTCTCCAGCAGTACTCTCCAGCAGTACCCACCAGCAGTTCCAGCCAGCAGTACCCACCAACAGTACTTGCCAACAATACCCACCAACAGTACCAGCCAGCAGTGCCTACTAACAGTACTCGCCAGCGGTGTCCACCAACAGTACCAGCCAGCAGTATCAGCGAGCAGTACCCACCACCAGTACCAGCCAGTAGTACCCACCAGAAGTACCCACCAGCAGTAGCCACCACCAGTACATGCCAGCAGTGCCAGCCAGCAGTACCCACCAGCAGAACCAGCAAGCAGTAGCCATCACCAGCACCCACCAGCAGTACCAGTCAGCAGTAGCCACCACCAGTACCAGCCAGCAGTACCCACAAGCATTACCCACCAGCAGTACCAGCCAACAGTACTCACCAGCAGTACCAGCCAGCAGTATCCAACAGCAGTGTCCACCAGCAGTACACGCCAGTAGTACCCACCAGCAGTATCCACCAGCAGTACCCATCAGTAGTACCAGTCAGCAGTACCCACCAGCAGTACCAGCCCTGGAGGACAGCCAGTTAGCAGCCAGCCACCAGGCATACCCACCTGGGGGACAGCAGCAGCCAGAGATACCTGTAGGAACCCAATTCAATCCACTTAAAAAAACAGAAGGGGTCCGTCTCCTTCTGTCTGGATGGATCAGATTGGAGGGCCCATAGAGTAGAGCGGGCTGTGTCTGTGTCTGCTCTGCATATGCTGACACGGACCTGTCATCTGATCTGCCCGCCTCGCTCATTGTGGCCCGCGACCGGTTGCCAAGTCGCTAAAGTGGCCCTTGCTCCTCAAAGGGTATATGTACACGAACACAGGTAGTGGGGGGTAATCTTGGGTGAGTTCCCACACTTTTTTTCCCAGGACGTAACCCCTGTTGAATATGATTTGTACAGCTGGTTTCTAGCATGGAGTTACTGCTTCTTTTAGAAAATCTGGTTCTCTTTTTGTCATTCCCGATGGTCCCCATAGAGGGAAACCAATATCTATCCACCATTTCTGGCTCAGACACACTTTTATTTGGGTCTACAGCCTTAAGGATACAGTTCTACCTTATCCTGTCCAAGCACACTCTACTGGATATGTGAGTCCTTAGACCAGGGTTTCTCAACTAGAGATGTATAGAACTGTTCGCCGGCGAACAGTTCCCGGCGAACTTAGCATGTTCGCGTTCGCCGCTGCCGGCGAACATATGCGATGTTCGGTCCGCCCCCCATAAGACATCATTGAGGCAAACTTTGACCCTGAACTTTACAGTCAGCAGACACATTTCCAGCCAATCAGCGTACCTTCCTCCCACACCCTCCCACCTCCTATAAATAAGCAAGGGCAGCATCCATCTTAGATCATTCTGAAGCAGTGTGTGTAGTGAGAGTAGGGAGAGCTGCTGCTGCTGCTGCTGCTGTTAAGCTAGGGACAGTTAGTCAGTGTTCCTGGTCTTGCAGTGTTCTTGGTCCACTACTGCTGTAATATCAGCACCCCAAAAAGCCCTTCTAAGGGCTGGTATTTGTGTTTTTTTTTTTTTTTATATATATATATATATATATACCTAGCGTCCCCAAAAGCCCTTTTAAGGGCTGGTAATTGAGTTGTTTCTTCATATATATATATATATCTATATCTATCTAGTGTCCCCAAAAGCCCTTTTAAGGGCTGGTAATTGAGGATTTTTTTATTTATATATATACATATATATATATATATATAGTGTCCCCAAAAGCCCTTTTAAGGGCTGGTAAGGTAATAGATTTTTTTCTTTATATATATATATATATATATATATATATATCTATTGTACACTGCAGTTGCCTGCCCGCTGTGTGTGAGAGGCCACAGACCTACCACAGACTGTACTGTGTGCACACCACACTCATTTCGGGTGGCACAGGCACAGTACCTGGCATTTTAAAAAATATTTTTTTTTCCTCTGTCATAATTGCAGTGAGTGCTGTGTCAGGTCCACAGAGTGCACTGCCCACCACTGATATATATACGTTGGCACAGCATCTTGTTGCAATAAATTGAAAAAAAAAAATATTTTTTATTATTGCAGTTGCCTGGGCTGCCAGTGACTGTCAGGTCCACAGAGTGTACTGTGCCCACTGCAGTGCCACTGTGTGCCCACCCACCACTGATATATAAGGTGGCACAGCAGCTTGCAAAGTAAAAAAAATATATATATTTTTTTAAATTGCAGTTGCCTGGGTGCCAGTGACTGCTGTCAGGTCCACAGAGAGTGTACTGTGCCACTGCCCACCCACCACTGATATATAAAGTGGCACAGCAGCTTGCAAAGTAAAAAAAATATATATATATTTTTTAAATTGCAGTTGCCTGGGTGCCAGTGACTGCTGCCAGGTCCACAGAGAGTGTACTGTGCCACTGCCCACCCACCACTGATATATATGCCTGCAAGAGAAAAAGCCAGCCGCAGAGAAGCCGTATTCCTGAAAATATAAGAAAAATGCTTTTTTTTAGGGGTTCTGGACATGCTACAGAGCTGAAACTTGACAGGTACACTTTTTAGACCCCCCAGACACTAAATACAAAAAATGACATGCCTGCCTAAAAAAATGCCCGATAAATGCCTGCAAGAGAAAAAGACAGCCGCAGAGAAGCCGTATTACTGAAAATATAAGAAAAATGCTGTTTTTTAGGGGTTCTGGACATGCTACAGAGCTGAAACTTGACAGGTACACTTTTTAGACCCCCCAGACACTAAATACAAAAAATGACATGCCTGCCTAAAAAAATGCCCGATAAATGCCTGCAAGAGAAAAAGACAGCCGCAGAGAAGCCGTATTCCTGAAAATATAAGAAAAATGCTGTTTTTTAGGGGTTCTGGACATGCTACAGAGCTGAAACTTGACAGGTACACTTTTGTGACCCCCCAGACACTAAATACAAAAAATGACATGCCTGCCTAAAAAAATGCCCGATAAATGCCTGCAAGAGAAAAAGCCAGCCGCAGAGAAGCCGTATTCCTGAAAATATAAGAAAAATGCTGTTTTTTAGGGGTTCTGGACATGCTACAGAGCTGAAACTTGACAGGTACACTTTTGTGACCCCCCAGACACTAAATACAAAAAATGACATGCCTGCCTAAAAAAATGCCCGATAAATGCCTGCAAGAGAAAAAGACAGCCGCAGAGAAGCCGTATTCCTGAAAATATAAGAAAAATGCTGTTTTTTAGGGGTTCTGGACATGCTACAGAGCTGAAACTTGACAGGTACACTTTTGTGACCCCCCAGACACTAAATACAAAAAATGACATGCCTGCCTAAAAAAATGCCCGATAAATGCCTGCAAGAGAAAAAGACAGCCGCAGAGAAGCCGTATTCCTGAAAATATAAGAAAAATGCTGTTTTTTAGGGGTTCTGGACATGCTACAGAGCTGAAACTTGACAGGTACACTTTTGTGACCCCCCAGACACTAAATACAAAAAATGACATGCCTGCCTAAAAAAATGCCCGATAAATGCCTGCAAGAGAAAAAGCCAGCCGCAGAGAAGCCGTATTCCTGAAAATATAAGAAAAATGCTGTTTTTTAGGGGTTCTGGACATGCTACAGAGCTGAAACTTGACAGGTACACTTTTGTGACCCCCCAGACACTAAATACAAAAAATGACATGCCTGCCTAAAAAAATGCCCGATAAATGCCTGCAAGAGAAAAAGACAGCCGCAGAGAAGCCGTATTCCTGAAAATATAAGAAAAATGCTGTTTTTTAGGGGTTCTGGACATGCTACAGAGCTGAAACTTGACAGGTACACTTTTGTGACCCCCCAGACACTAAATACAAAAAATGACATGCCTGCCTAAAAAAATGCCCGATAAATGCCTGCAAGAGAAAAAGCCAGCCGCAGAGAAGCCGTATTCCTGAAAATATAAGAAAAATGCTGTTTTTTAGGGGTTCTGGACATGCTACAGAGCTGAAACTTGACAGGTACACTTTTGTGACCCCCCAGACACTAAATACAAAAAATGACATGCCTGCCTAAAAAAATGCCCGATAAATGCCTGCAAGAGAAAAAGACAGCCGCAGAGAAGCCGTATTCCTGAAAATATAAGAAAAATGCTGTTTTTTAGGGGTTCTGGACATGCTACAGAGCTGAAACTTGACAGGTACACTTTTGTGACCCCCCAGACACTAAATACAAAAAATGACATGCCTGCCTAAAAAAATGCCCGATAAATGCCTGCAAGAGAAAAAGCCAGCCGCAGAGAAGCCGTATTCCTGAAAATATAAGAAAAATGCTGTTTTTTAGGGGTTCTGGACATGCTACAGAGCTGAAACTTGACAGGTACACTTTTGTGACCCCCCAGACACTAAATACAAAAAATGACATGCCTGCCTAAAAAAATGCCCGATAAATGCCTGCAAGAGAAAAAGCCAGCCGCAGAGAAGCCATATTCCTGAAAATATAAGAAAAATGCTGTTTTTTAGGGGTTCTGGACATGCTACAGAGCTGAAACTTGACAGGTACACTTTTGTGACCCCCCAGACACTAAATACAAAAAATGACATGCCTGCCTAAAAAAATGCCCGATAAATGCCTGCAAGAGAAAAAGACAGCCGCAGAGAAGCCGTATTCCTGAAAATATAAGAAAAATGCTGTTTTTTAGGGGTTCTGGACATGCTACAGAGCTGAAACTTGACAGGTACACTTTTGTGACCCCCCAGACACTAAATACAAAAAATGACATGCCTGCCTAAAAAAATGCCCGATAAATGCCTGCAAGAGAAAAAGACAGCCGCAGAGAAGCCGTATTCCTGAAAATATAAGAAAAATGCTGTTTTTTAGGGGTTCTGGACATGCTACAGAGCTGAAACTTGACAGGTACACTTTTGTGACCCCCCAGACACTAAATACAAAAAATGACATGCCTGCCTAAAAAAATGCCCGATAAATGCCTGCAAGAGAAAAAGACAGCCGCAGAGAAGCCGTATTCCTGAAAATATAAGAAAAATGCTGTTTTTTAGGGGTTCTGGACATGCTACAGAGCTGAAACTTGACAGGTACACTTTTTAGACCCCCCAGACACTAAATACAAAAAATGACATGCCTGCCTAAAAAAATGCCCGCTAAATGCCTGCAAGAGAAAAAGCCAGCCGCAGAGAAGCCATATTCCTGAAAATATAAGAAAAATGCTGTTTTTTAGGGGTTCTGGACATGCTACAGAGCTGAAAATTGACAGGTACACTTTTTAGACCCCCCAGACACTAAATACAAAAAATGACATGCCTGCCTAAAAAAATGCCCGATAAATGCCTGCAAGAGAAAAAGACAGCCGCAGAGAAGCCGTATTCCTGAAAATATAAGAAAAATGCTGTTTTTTAGGGGTTCTGGACATGCTACAGAGCTGAAACTTGACAGGTACACTTTTGTGACCCCCCAGACACTAAATACAAAAAATGACATGCCTGCCTAAAAAAATGCCCGATAAATGCCTGCAAGAGAAAAAGACAGCCGCAGAGAAGCCGTATTCCTGAAAATATAAGAAAAATGCTGTTTTTTAGGGGTTCTGGACATGCTACAGAGCTGAAACTTGACAGGTACACTTTTTAGACCCCCCAGACACTAAATACAAAAAATGACATGCCTGCCTAAAAAAATGCCCGCTAAATGCCTGCAAGAGAAAAAGCCAGCCGCAGAGAAGCCATATTCCTGAAAATATAAGAAAAATGCTGTTTTTTAGGGGTTCTGGACATGCTACAGAGCTGAAAATTGACAGGTACACTTTTTAGACCCCCCAGACACTAAATACAAAAAATGACATGCCTGCCTAAAAAAATGCCCGATAAATGCCTGCAAGAGAAAAAGACAGCCGCAGAGAAGCCGTATTCCTGAAAATATAAGAAAAATGCTGTTTTTTAGGGGTTCTGGACATGCTACAGAGCTGAAACTTGACAGGTACACTTTTGTGACCCCCCAGACACTAAATACAAAAAATGACATGCCTGCCTAAAAAAATGCCCGATAAATGCCTGCAAGAGAAAAAGACAGCCGCAGAGAAGCCGTATTCCTGAAAATATAAGAAAAATGCTGTTTTTTAGGGGTTCTGGACATGCTACAGAGCTGAAACTTGACAGGTACACTTTTTAGACCCCCCAGACACTAAATACAAAAAATGACATGCCTGCCTAAAAAAATGCCCGCTAAATGCCTGCAAGAGAAAAAGCCAGCCGCAGAGAAGCCATATTCCTGAAAATATAAGAAAAATGCTGTTTTTTAGGGGTTCTGGACATGCTACAGAGCTGAAACTTGACAGGTACACTTTTGTGACCCCCCAGACACTAAATACAAAAAATGACATGCCTGCCTAAAAAAATGCCCGCTAAATGCCTGCAAGAGTAAAAGCCAGCCGCAGAGAAGCCATATTCCTGAAAATATAAGAAAAATGCTGTTTTTTAGGGGTTCTGGACATGCTACAGAGCTGAAACTTCACAGGTACACTTTTTAGACCCCCCAGATGCTAAATCCAAAGAAATTTTTTATTTTTATTTTTTTTTAATTTTTCCAATAATTGGCTCTCTATCAAAAAATTATAATTTTTAAGAACTTTTTTTTGCGTGATCCCTCTCCGGCATGCCACAGTCCAGGTGTTAGTCCCCTTGAAACAACTTTTCCATCACTATTGTGGCCAGAAAGAGTCCCTGTGTGTTTTAAAATTCGCCTGCCTATTGAAGTCTATGGCGGTTCGCCCGGTTCGCCGGTTCGCGAACATTTGCCGATGTTCGCGTTCGCCGTTCGCGAACCGCGAATTTTAGGTTCGCGACATCACTATTCTCAACCAGGGTTCCATTGAACCCAAGGCTTCCTCCAGAGCTTTCAAGGGGTTCCTTGACTAATGAGCAATTTTCCCACTGAGACCATTTATCTGAGGCTACCCCCAGCTACCTGCACAGAGCCCTGACCTCCTCTGGTACAGAGACTGATGTGACTGTGGGGGAGGAGACATTAGAGTGTAATCTCCTCTGGTACAGAGACTGGTGTGATAGGCTCAGTGATCTCTGTACAGCACTGCAGTATATGTCATAGCTATATAAATGTATAATAATAGTGTGGGACTGTGGGGGTGGGGGGGCATTAGAGTGTAAGCTCCTCTGGTACAGGGACTGATGTGACTGTGGGGGAGAGGATATTAGAGTGTAAGCTCCTCTGGTGCAGATACTGATGTGACTGGTGGGCAGGGGACATTAGAGTGTAAGCTCCTCTGGTGCAGAGACTGATGTGACTGTGGGGGAGGGGACATTAGAGTGTAAGCTCCTCTGGTACAGAGACTGATGTGACTGTGGGGGAGGGGACATTAGAGTGTAAGCTCCTCTGGTACAGAGACTGATGTGATTGGCTCAGTGATCTTTGTACAGCACTGCGGTATATGTCAGAGCTATATAAATGTATAATAATAATAGTGTGTGACTGTGGGGGAGGGGACATTCGAGTGTAAGCTCCTCTGGTGTTGGTTATATAATACTTCTCTGTATGTAGTCGGTCTCGGTGGTTGAGTCTCTCCTCGGTGGGATGTGCGGGAATGTGACACATTTTCTGGCACACAATACTTTCTAGCATTTCAGGGTAAATAATGTACAAGTCACGGCTGACACGACATCTGCAATATTTTGCTGTAAATGAAGGAACGCGTCGAATGACAGCAGATATACAGTAAGGTGCGCAGCCAATCTGCCTGTCAGTTTGTCTTCTTGGCGGAAGCGTCAGGATTTCGGCATTATTTTGCGTTCGCGCTGGAGGGTGAAGCATGAAGAAAGTAGTTTGTGATGTGAAATGACCGCATCATACAAGCGCATTATCTTCTCCCAGAGATCGCACATCTTCCTATAAAAATCAATATTTATCATGTTTCCCAGTCCTAAAATCAGATATGTTTTTATGTTATATACACCATGCTGAGTGATGTGTCAGTGTGACCCTCAGTGCCTCTCACAGAGAACCTAGGACTACCCCTGACAACGCCTTCATCTGCTTTTCTCTCCTGAAGGACGGCACCATCTTACTTCAGGCATCATCAAGGGTCACCATCTACTTCCTGGACTCTGAGACAACACAATTGCAAATACCTGACACAGATCAGCCCCTGCTGCAGCCTTTCACCTTGTGACTTGCTACAGGGAGACTGAGGAAATGCTTCCTCCTGCCTGCAGCAGACTGATGACATCATCTCAGGCTAGGCAAAGTTACTGACTGGAGCTTAACCACTTTAGAACCGCTCACAGTAATACTACTGCGGCAGAGTGGTTCGTTATCGTCCAGCGACGTAGTATTAACGTCGTTGGACACTCCCCCTTCTGGGCGGCGCTTGCGCGCCGCCGGAGGCTCGCTCCCGCTGTTTTCATTCACAGCGGGAGTCGGGCCAGGGGAGGAACAGCGGCGATCGCCGCTGCTCTTACCCGATCGTCGGGGATCGAGTCTGGAGATCCGCCCGCTGTGTGTAAACACAGCGGGCGGATCTCCATAGTGACAGGCAGGGTCAGATTGCAGGGTGAACCTGCGATCTGTCCATGTGTCACTCAGTCACCTCCCCCCCCCACACGTCAGTAAGCACCAGGCATACATTAACCCCTCCCTCTCCAATAAAATTAACCCCTTCCCTGCCAGTGTCATTTCTACAGTAACAGTGCATATATATAGCACTGATTACTGCAGTAATGTCACTGGTACCCCCAAAAGTGTCAAAAATGTCAGTCAAGGGTCCGATCTGTCCGCCGCAATGTCGCAGTCCCGCAAAAAAAATCGCAGATCGCCGCCATTACGCGTTAAAAAAAAAACACCAAAAATGACAGAAATCTTTCCCTTTGATAGTAAACGCAATAACTTTTGCGCAAACCAATCAAAATACGCTTATTGCGATTTTTTTTACCAAACATATGTAGCATAAAACAAATTGGCCAAAAATTTTTAAAAAAATTGGTTTTTACATCTTTTTTGGGGGGAATTTCATATAAAAAAATGTTAAAAATATTGTTATTTTTTCAAAATAAACGCTCTTTTTTTGTTTATAGCGCAAAAAGTAAAAATCGCACAGGTGATCAAATACCACCAAAAGAAAGCTCTGTTTGTGGGAAAAAAAGGACGTAAATTTCGTTTGGGTACGGCGTCGCACGACCGCGCAATTGTCAGTTGAAGTCGCACAGCGCCGAATCGCAAAAAGTGGCCTGGACGGAAGACAGCAAAATCCTCCGGTGGTAAAGTGGTTAAGGACCGCTTTTTACCTGCCAAAGGATGTGGATTTCTGTCCATCCAGGTTTTTACACAGCACAGGCCTGCCTGGCCCCACAGGAGAACCCATTTTTCACTGCTGCTGTAAGTTCAAGAACACCTACACTAAAAACAGGCTCATCTGTGGCTGATATGAACCCTCTTTTTTGTTGTTATACATTTGAGTATATAAATCATAAAGATTTTATATATAAATTTATATATACAGTATCTCAAAAAAGTAAGTACACCCCTCACATTTTTGTAAATATTTTATTCTATCTTTTCATGTGACAACACTGAAGAAATGACACTTTGCTACAATGTAAAGTAGTGAGTGTACAGCTTGTATAACAGTGTAAATTTACTGTCCCCTCAAAATAACTCAACACACAGCCATTAATGTCTAAACCGCTGGCAACAAAAGTGAGTACACCCCTAAGTGACAATGTCCAAATTGGGCCCAAAGTGTGAATATTTTGTGTGGCCGCCATTATTTTCCAGCACTGCCTTAACCCTCTTGGGCATGGAGTTCACCAGAGCTTCACAGGTTGTCACTGGAGTCCTCTTCCCCTCCTCCATGATGACATCACAGAGCTGGTGGATGTTAGAGACCTTGCGCTGCTCCACCTTCTGTTTGAGGATGCCCCACAGATGCTCAATAGGTTTTAGGTCTGGAGACATGCTTAGGGTGACCACATCTCCAAACTGCCATTCCGGGACCCCCCCCCCCCCCCCAAAAAAAATGATGTTTTTTGATACCTTCATTTGCCAATTTTTCAGCAGTGTGTGTGTGTGTGGGGGGGGGGGGGTGCCACATGTCACATTACACAGCCCAATCAGAAAAAATAGAATGGCTGAAGCACAGCGCTGAGCGCACGCTGTGTGCTTAGCATGAGGATTTTCCATTGGATTTGTACATTGCCGTACTTTCCGGGGTGCAAACCCTAAACATCATGGGGGGCTTTTACCACCTGACCTCCTCACTACATCATAACCTCAGGAGCCCCCCATCTAATGTTCCCCACATCAAGAGGACTTGCAGCAAGGTAAATAATGTAAGGGACACAGACCTGCCAGTACCACAGTATCTGCCTGCCCAGCCATAAACAAATCTCAGGCCATTGAAGTAAAAATGTTATTAATATTGGCTTCTGCTAGGCAAATCGTTTTATTCATTTCTTTCACATATACTTTTTCTGTGCTTTCAAAAATGTGGTAGCATTGATCTGCACTGCAATGTTGCTGTGATGGCAACGATTTCTAGCAATCTCGCCCAGGACTGGTGTCAGTCTGTCAGAGTTTTATTGAGAATTGGGTCTGGTCAGTGTGTGGCACTGGCACTCTGGCAGCAGCTGCAGACATCCATTAAAAATTTTAACTTACATTTTTTTGTCCTCCTCTGATAACCCGGCGGCGGCCGGCCGTTGGAGTTACAGGAGCAGGCTGAGTTGAGCTGAGGCGGCGCCGCACAGTAGATGCTCCGGCTGACGTCACCATCCACCTCTGCTCACTGCTCTCCTATTGGTTGGCTCGAATTGCAGCCCACCCATTCGCCCAACATGGTACACACAGCCCTGCCCAGCATGCATGAGTCATCCTCCCTCATCCAGCCACGGCGGACTGTCTGTGTCGGACATAATACAGACAGACAGTCCATACTGAGACTCACGGTCGGCGGACATTCCGGGACACTGCATTGTCCCGTAATGAGGGTGACCGGGACCCGGGACAGACTCCCCAAAAACGGGACTGTCCTGGGCGATCCGGGACACGTGGTCACCCTAGACATGCTTGGCCAGTCCATCACCTTTACCCTCAGCTTCTTTAGCAAGGCAGTGGTCGTCTTGGAGGTGTTTGGGGTCGTTATGTTGGAATACTGCCCTGCGGCCCAGTCTCTGAAGGGAGGGGATCATGCTCTGCTTCAGTATGTCACAGTACATGTTGGCATTCATGGTTCCCTCAATGAACTGTAGCTCCCCAGTGCCGGCAGCACTCATGCAGCCCCAGACCATGACACTCCCACCACCATGCTTGACTGTAGGAAGACACACTTGTCTTTGTACTCCTCACCTGGTTGCCCCCACACACGCCTGACACCATCTGACACCAAATAAGTTTATCTTGGTCTCATCAGAGCACAGGAGATGGTTCCAGTAATCCATGTCCTTAGTCTGCTTGTCTTCAGCAAACTGTTTGCAGTCTTTCTTGTGCATCATCTTTAGAAGAGGCTTCCTTCTGGGATGACAGCCATGCAGACCAATTTGATGCAGTGTGCGGCGTATGGTCTGAGCATTGACAGGCTGACCCCTCTCCCCCCCCCCCCCTTCAACCTCTGCAGCAATGCTGGCAGCACTCTTATGTCTATTTCCCAAAGACAACCTCTGGATATGACGCTGAGCACGGCACTCAACTTCTTTGGTCAACCATGGTGAGGCCTGTTCTGAGCGGAACCTGTCCTGTTATACCGCTGTATTGTCTTGGCCACCGTACTGCAGCTCAGTTTCAGGGTCTTGGCAATCTTCTTATAGCCTAGGCCATCTTTATGTAGAGCAACAATTCTTTTTTTCAGATCCTCAGAGAGTTCTTTGCCAGCGCCATGTTGAACTTCCAGTGACCAGTATGAGAGGGTGAGAGTGATAACGCCAAATTTAACACACCTACTCCCCAGTCACACCTGAGACCTTGTAACACTAACGAGTCACATGACACCGGGGAGGGAAAATGGCTAATTGGGCCCAATTTGGACATTGTCACTTAGGGGTGTACTCACTTTTGTTGCCAGCGGTTTAGAGATTAATGGCTGTGTGTTGAGTTATTTTGAGGGGACAGTAAATTTACACTGTTATACAAGCTGTACACTCACTACTTTACATTGTAGCAAAGTGTCATTTCTTCAGTGTTGTCACATGAAAAGATAGAATAAAATATTTACAAAAATGTGAGGGGTGTACTTACTTTTGTGAGATACTGTATATTTCAAGCATTTCTTTCTTTTAATGTTGATGATTATGGCTTACAGCTAGTGACACCCCAACATTCTGTATCTCAGATAATTAGAATAAGGCCAATAAAAAAAAAAAAAAGGATTTGTAATAGAGAAATGTTGTCTTAGTGAAGTCTGTCCATGTACAGTATAGGAGAAGTCTGTCCATGTACAGTATAGGGGGAGAAGTCTGTCCATGTACAGTATAGGATGAGAAGTCTGTCCATGTACAGTATAGGAGGGGAAGTCTGTCCATGTACAGTATAGGAGAAGTCTGTCCATGTACAGTATAGGAGGAGAAGTCTGTCCATGTACAGTATAGGATGCACTCAATACTTGGTCTGGGATCCTTTTGCATGAATTACAGCATCAATGTGGCGTGGCATGGAGGCGATCAGCCTGTGGCACTGCTGAGGTGTTATGGAAGCCCAGGTTGCTTTGATAGTGGCCTTCAGATCGTCTGCATTGTTGGGTCTGGTGTCTCTCATCTTCCTCTTGATAATACTCCACAGATTCTCTATGGGGTTTAGGTCAGGCGAATTTTCTGGCCAATGAAGCACAGTGATCCCATGATCATGTGACCAGGTATTGGTAGTTTTGGCAGTGTGGGCGGTGCCAAGTCCTGCTGGAAAATGAAATCAGCATCCTCATAAAGCTGGTCAGCAGAGGGAAGCATGAAGTGCTCTAGAATTTCCTGCTAGAGGGCGGAGCTGACTTTTGACCTGATAAAACACAGTGGACCAACACCAGCAGATGACACGGCTCCCCAAATCATCACTGACTCTGGAAAATGTAGCATTTCATTTGGAAATGATGGTCCCAGAGTCTGGAGGAGGAGCGGAGAGGCACAGAATCCAGTGTTAAGTTTTCACAGTCAGTGATGAAACATAGTGCCACTTATCAGCGCCCATCATATGCCAATCAGTGCCCCCCAGTAATGCCAATCAGTGCCCATTAGTAATTCCTGTAAGTGCCCCCTCATCAGTGCTGCCTATCAGTGCCAACTATTAGTGCCCATAAGTGCCACCCATCAGTGCCACCTATCAGCATGGGCATCCGCAGGTAGGGGAAAGGAGGGCAAATGCCCCCCCCCCCCCCCTGAAATTTCATCTCCCCCCTTTCAAGGCAGAGCATGATCTCCTCCCTTCAGAGACTGGGCCGCAGGGCAGTATTCCAACATAACGACCCCAAACACCTCCTAGATGACCACTGCTTTGCTAAAGAAGCTGAGGGTAAAGGTGATGGACTGGCCAAGCATGTCTCCAGACCTAAACCCTATTGAGCATCTGTGGGGCATCCTCAAACAGAAGGTTGAGGAGCGCAAGGTCTCTAACATCCACCAGCTCTGTGATGTCATCATGGAGGAGGGGAAGAGGACTCCAGTGACAACCTGTGAAGCTCTGGTGAACTCCATGCCCAAGAGGGTTAAGGCAGTGCTGGAAAATAATGGTGGCCACACAAAATATTGACACTTTGGGCCCAATTTGGACATTGTCACTTAGGGGTGTACTCACTTTTGTTGCCAGCGGTTTAGACATTAATGGCTGTGTGTTGAGTTATTTTGAGGGGACAGCAAATTTACACTGTTATACAAGCTGTACACTCACTACTTTACATTGTAGCAAAGTCTCATTTCTTCAGTGTTGTCACATGAAAAGATAGAATAAAATATTTACAGAAATGGGAGGGGTGTACTTACTTTTGTGAGATACTGTATCTGTGTCTCCGTTAGAGAGATTTCCCCTCACTTCCTGTCCTGCTGACCAGACAGGAAGTGAGGTAAGATCTGCAAAGTGGACGCAGACAGAAATAAAGTTGAATATAGAAATAAAAAGGAACAAAATGGTCGCAAACAGGATGGCGCCAGTGGACTGTGCCAACCTGCGGAAAATTTAGAATTTTCTCCCCCTTGCAGTTGCGTGTTTACCGCCCAGTTCAATCTGTAATTAGTGGACACGTTGCAAGTTCTCCGGCGTCAGCGGCGATAAATCCGGTATGATGCGCCGGTTCCTCTCTGGCGGGCGGGAAGGCGAATCCAGTTTATTGTTTCCAGTGGCTGGCCACGTGACGAGCAGCTCATCGCATTGAGATATAAGTTCTGCTGGGTAATATACAATAACGTCCACTCCGCTCTTCCTTCAATGGCCCTTCCAATTTGGCAGCGCCACCGCGCCGCCACATGTACGTCACGCTCCGGTTCACCGCGAGACGAGGAATGTCTGCAGAGGGGGAAGAGGTTACCGAGAATAACAATCTTTTATAGTCCTCGCTCTGCGAGAGCAAATTGCGCTTTCACACGCCATGATGGATGTGAGTTACGGAGCGCTCTTTCACTTGTAAAAATAAATGTCCTTGCCAATTTCATTTTATTTATTATTTTTTATTTTTTTTCCCCAGAAGAAAAAAAATATATATATATTTATATATCTCTGGAACCGTCCGCAGCGACGTCGATTTTTTATTTATTTATTTATTTTTTGCACGATCGTAATTTTTCTTCAGTGATTGTATTGAAATGAAAAATGCGCAGGGTATTATGCGGGCAGACCGAAAAATAAAATTAGAAGAAAAAAAAAAAAAAAAAACAATGAGAAAGTTATAACGAAGTGACAGATTGTGATACGGAATTGCGATACAACAGATAAGTGCGCCTTTCGCTCTTTCCCCCGGAGACTTGCGACAATGCAGACAGATATTGTTTTCTGCCGCTGCGACTGTCATCTATATCAATATTCAAGCCGCCCTGATTGCATTTGCTGTCTGGCAATATATGTACACATCAGGCCAGAGAAATGGGATTCCCATAATAATAGACGTCTCTGGCATTAACGCAGATTCATCTTCCCGCCGCGCCGTTATCACTTTCGTCATTCCATAATCATAACCACCGCGTCTCTCTATTGGAGCATCTGGGCAGATTTATCTCCTCCATCCGCGGACGAGACTCGCAAAATCTATTTATTCAGCTCATCGGGAATCACAAACTTTTCACCGACCTTCTCCTTCGTGGATCCAAGATTTTTTTGGAATTTTTTTTTTGTGGGCGACAAAGAGAAGAAGACGGCCATGTCTGATATAAGGAGAACAATGACCTCTAGATGGACTATTGGGTCTAGTGCGGGGACCAGACTGGAGCCAGTGGAAGTAGAAAATGTCCCCGCATCTGTGGGAGTAAACAACTCCCCATCATTCGTTTTAACAGAAGGAAGTGGGAGGAATAGTGCCCCATCATTGGTATTAGTGGGAGGAATAGTGTCCCATCATTGGTATCAGTGGAAGGAATAGTGCCCCATCATTGGTGTCAGTGGGAGGAATAGTGCCCCATCATTGGTATCAGTGGAAGGAATAGTGCCCCATCATTGGTGTCAGTGGGAGGAATAGTGCCCCATCATTGGTATCAGTGGGAGGAATAGTGCCCCATCATTGGTATCAGTGGAAGGAATAGTGCCCCATCATTGGTATCAGTGGAAGGAATAGTGTCCCATCATTGGTATCAGTGGAAGGAATAGTGCCCCATCATTGGTATCAGTGGAAGGAATAGTGTCCCATCATTGGTATCAGTGGAAGGAATAGTGCCCCATCATTGGTATCAGTGGAAGGAATAGTGTCCCATCATTGGTATCAGTGGAAGGAATAGTGTCCCATCATTGGTATCAGTGGGAGGAATAGTGCCCCATCATTGGTGTCAGTGGGAGGAATAGTGCCCCATCATTGGTGTCAGTGGAAGGAATAGTGCCCCATCATTGGTGTCAGTGGGAGGAATAGTGCCCCATCATTGGTGTCAGTGGGAGGAATAGTGCCCCATCATTGGTGTCAGTGGAAGGAATAGTGCCCCATCATTGGTGTCAGTGGGAGGAATAGTGCCCCATCATTGGTGTCAGTGGGAGGAATAGTGCCCCATCATTGGTATCAGTGGAAGGAATAGTGCCCCACCATTGGTGTCAGTGGGAGGAATAGTGCCCCATCATTGGTGTCAGTGGAAGGAATAGTGCCCCATCATTGGTGTCAGTGGGAGGAATAGTGCCCCATCATTGGTGTCAGTGGGAGGAATAGTGCCCCATCATTGGTGTCAGTGGAAGGAATAGTGCCCCATCATTGGTGTCAGTGGGAGGAATAGTGCCCCATCATTGGTGTCAGTGGGAGGAATAGTGCCCCATCATTGGTATCAGTGGGAGGAATAGTGCCCCATCATTGGTGTCAGTGGAAGGAATAGTGCCCCATCATTGGTATCAGTGGGAGGAATAGTGCCCCATCATTGGTATCAGTGAAAGGAATAGTGAGAAAAATAAAGAAAAAATGTTGCGCTCAACAATGTGAACCACAAATTAATATATAATAAAATATAATAAAAAAAATATATTCCGCTGTGCAATCAATCATAAAAAAGTGAAGTCTCTAGTGTCCAAAACATCAAAAGGGTTAAAAAAGTAGTAACAGCAATTGATGGAAACACAGACTTGATAGGAGTGAATCTCATAAAGCCTCCACCACACTTAGTACCCATGGGAGTAATCGAATATATAAAATAGTATAAATAGCAGGTGTTACTAAATGGTGGACCGCGGGCCGGGCACAGACAGTGACACAAGTGATCGTCCTGTCCGGGCATGGCTGCACCACTTAGCGGCCTGAGTGGACTCCTTTCCTGTGTATTCTTGCCTGCCTGCTGCCACCACTGCCACCGTCAACCTCACAGAAAGGCAGAGGGTGAGAGATACGGCAGGTCTACACAGTGGTGTAGCGTGGGTTGTCAGCACCCGGGGCAAGGCAAGTAATTTGCGCCCCCTAACCCGCGGGATTTTAGCACTCGAGTCTCTTCCACTAGATTAATTAAAGAAACCCTTACCCCCTAAGCACATGTATTGTTTGTTATGAAAATACTGATGTAATTAAAGTAAAATGCATCTGAATACAAGTTTGAATGACCAGCGTGCCCCTTTTCAATGCAGACAGACCAGCGTGCCCCCTTTCAATGCAGACAGACCAGCATGCCCCCATTCAATGCAGAGAGAGTATGGTGCCCACATTCAATGCAGAATGTCCAGCGTGCCCCCATTCAATGCAGAGAGACCAGCGTGCCCCCATTCAATGAAGAATGACCAGCGTGCCCCCTTTCAATGCAGAGAGACCAACGTGCCCCCTTTCAATGCAGAGAGACCAGCATGCCCCCATTCAATGCAGAGAGACCAGCGTGCCCCCTTTCAATGCAGAGTGACCAGCATGCCCCCTTTCAATGCAGAGAATCCATCGTGCCCCTTTTCAATGCAGACAGACCAGCGTACCCCTTTCAATGCAGACAGACCAGCATGCCCCTATTCAATGCAGAGAGAGTATGGTGCCCACATTCAATGCAGAATGTCCAGCATGCCCCCATTCAATGCAGAGAGACCAGCGTGCCCCCATTCAATGAAGAATGACCAGCGTGCCCCCTTTCAATGCAGACAGACCAACGTGCCCGCATTCAATGCAGAGAGACCAGCGTGCTCCCTTTCAATGCAGACAGACCAGCGTGCCCCCATTCAATGCAGAGAGACCAGCATGCCCCCTTTCAATGCAGAATGACCAGCATGCCCCCTTTCAATGCAGAATGACCAACGTGCCCCCTTTCAATGCAGAATAACCAGCGTGCCCCCTTTCAATGCAGAATGACCAACGTGCCCCCTTTCAATGCAGAATGACCAGCATGCCCCCTTTCAATGCAGAATGACCAGCGTGCTCCTTTTCAATGCAGAATGACCAGCATGCCTCCTTTCAATGCAGAGTGTCCAGCGTGCCCCTTTCAATGCTGAGAGACTTAGGGAGGACTCGAGGCTTCTCCTCGAGTCCTCCCGCCTCCTCCTTGGCCAATGGCATGCGTTCGCTTTTCGGCCAATCAGGAAGCAGGTCTCGGACCCGCTTCCCGATTGGCCAGGGGGAGGATCCCTGTGACAATAGCACATTTTCATTCGCTATTGTCACACAATGGGTGGGTTCGGGGCGCTCTTCTCTGCGCCCCGGGTCCACCCTTTTTTGAAGCCTATTAGAGCCTCTGGCTCTAATTAGGTGATTAAAAAAAAAACCACTCTGTGACAGCGCCGGGCTGCTGACTCACTTGAAACGCCACCCCACAATACACCAATGGACAGGTGAAGCACAGTCCAGCCCCGCCCCGACCCACCATTTTCAGCCATAGGGCGGCCGCGCTGGACATCTCCCAGCCTAAAGATGGAGGCAGCCGCAGACAGTGTGTGAACTGTGTATGTCAGATTCAGACAGACAGAGTGACACTGCGGATGCACCCCCCCCAGATGTTGCGCCCGGTGCGGCCGCCCCCCCCTGCACCCCCCACGCTACGCCACTGGGTCTACATGGGGAGTGGAAACTGCCCAACTTTGCAAATAAACAATCATGTGGTGGAGGGGGGATTGTGGTGTGGGGGTTGTTTTTCAGGGGTTGGGTTTGGCCCCTTAGTTCCAGTGAAGGGAACTCTTAAGCCGTCAGCATACCAAGACATTTTGGACAATTTCATGCTCCCAACTTTGTGGGAGGAGTTTGGGGATGGCCCCTTCCTGTTCCAACATGACTGCACACCAGTGCACAAAGCAAGGTCCATAAAGACATGGATGAGCGAGTTTGGGGTGGAGGAACTTGACTGGCCTGCACAGAGTCCTGACCTCAACCCCATAGAACACCTTTGGGATGAATTATAGCAGAGACTGTGAGCCAAGACTTCTCATTCAACATCAGTGCCTGACCTCACAAATAGGTCTGCTTCTGGAAGAATGGTGAAACATTCCCATAGACACTCCTAAACCTTGTGGACGGCCTTCCCAGAAGAGTTGAAGCTGTTATAGCTGTAAAGGGCGGAGCCAACTCAATATTGAACCCTACGGACTAAGACTGGGATGCCATTAAAGTTCATGTGTGTGTAAAGGCAAGCGTCCTAATACTTTTGACAATATAATGTATATCAAGATACAGTCCAGATACCGCTCTTCATGAAGGATTTGCGGACAAGATATTTGGATTTGATCCCCGTAACGCTTTTTTTTTTTGACAGATCGTCTATTTATTATTGGCTGGCGGCGGTCCTGCGCACTTACGGTAACGGCGTCGGCGAAATCCATCTTTCATTTTCAGGCGGTGACTGGTAAACATGCATGACGAAAAAGTGTGTTTAGTTTTGTTAATCTAGTTATTTAGTTTTGTTCATTTCGGTTGATTCGTTCAGTTCATATTCGGAATTTGTTTTAAGTCTTTTTCGAATTTTCGTTGAATCTACTGATTTTTTTCGATTCGAAAAAGAAACGAAAGAAAAATCTTCATCAAATGATTACAATGACTCTTTAAATCATCTTTGGCATAACAAAAAATTATTTAAAAATGACACCCACAGTCTTTGATTTCAGAAATATGTTTACAGTTCGATTTCAACTGGAATTCGATGTAAAATTTTATTTGAATTTCAATTTTGAACTTGCGAAATTCAGACGAATTTCGTTTCGTTATTGGGAGAATTCGGTAAACTTAGTTTATACTGCAAGTCCGGTATTCGGATATATCCAAATCCCCTAATAACGAAAAATTTGTCCGAATATTTTTTCAAAACACCACATATCTAGTGACGGGATCGCCATTCGTCCTGATAGTGAAGTTCGCCTTCTACCCGCAGCGCCAAGGAATCCACATGCCACCAACTGGCTGTCAGAGTTCTTCATGAAGGATTTGCGGACGAGATATTTGGATTTAAATCCCAACACACTTTTATTTTGACAGATCATCTATTTATTATCGGCCGGCGGCGGTCCTGCGCCCCTACGGTAACGACCTTGGCGAAATCAAGCTTTCATTTTCACGCAGTGACGTGATCGCCATTCATCCTGATAGAAAAGTTTGCCTTGTACCCGCGGCACCAAGGAATCCATATGCCACCAACTGGCTATCAGAGTTCTTCATGAAGGATTTGTGGATGAGATATTTGGATTTGATAACCGTAATGCTTTTTTTTTTGACAGATCATCGATTAAATATTGGCTGACGGTGGTCCCGCACACTTTCACAAAATCTACACAAAATCAATTTTTTATCTTCACATGCGGACGCGTTCACCATTTTTCCTGATAGTGAAGTTCGCCTTCTACCCGCGGTGCCAAGGAATCCATATACCACCAATTGGCTATCAGAGTTCTTCATAAAGGATTTGATTCTGGATTTGATCCCCGTAACGCATTTCTTTTTTTTGACAGATCGTCTATTTAATATCGGCCAGCTGCGGTCCTGCGCACTTACAGTAACAACCTCGGCGAAATCAAGCTTTCATTTTCACGCAGTGACGCGAACGACCTCAGCTAAACCAAGCTTTCATTTTCATGCGGTGGCGCGGTTGCCATTCGTCCTGATAGCGAGGTTCGCCTTCCATCCCGCGGCGCAAGTCAAAGCGATTGCCGCCAAAAGGTCCACGCATTAGACTCGATACAGTCACACTTCAATGAGGATGGATCGTCTATTTAATATCGGTCGGCGGCGCTCCTGCGCACTTACGGTAATGAGCTTGGTGAAACCCATCTTCACGCAGTGACGCAATCGCCATTCGTCCTGATAGAAAAGTTTGCATTGTACCCGCGGCACCAAGGAATCCATATGCCACCAACTGGCTATCGGAGTTCTTCATGAAGGATTTGCAGACGAGATATTTGGATTTGATCCCCAACAGACTTTTTCTTTAGACAGATCTTCTATTGAATATTGGCTGGCGGCGATCCTGCGCACTTACGGTAACGACCTTGGCGAAACCCATCTTTCATTTTCATGCAGTGACGCGATCGCAATTCATCCTGATAGAAAAGTTTGCATTGTACCCGCGGCACCAAGGAATCCATATGCCACCAACTGGCTATCAGAGTTCTTCATGAAGGATTTGCGGATGAGATATCTGGATTTGATCCCGTAACGCTTTTTTTAACAGATCATCTATTGAATATCGGCTGGCGGAGGTCCCGCGCACACTCGGTAACGTCCTCCACAAAATCTATTTTTTATCTTCACATGCTGACGTGTTCGCCATTTGTCCTGTGGTGCCAAGGAATCCATATGCCACCAATTGGCTATCAGAGTTCTTCATGAAGGATTTGCGGACAAGATATCTGGATTTGATCCCCGTAATGCTTTTCTTTTTTTGACAGATCATCTATTTAATATCGGCCAGCGGCGGTCCTGCGCACTTGCGGTAACGTCCTCCACGAAATCTATTTTTTATCTTCACATGCTGACGTGTTCACCATTTTTCCTACCCACGGCGCCAAGAAATCCATATGCCACCAACTTGCTATCAGAGTTCTTCATGAAGGATTTGCGGATGAGGTATTTTGATTTGATCCCCCGTAACGTTTTTTTTTGACAGATCGTCTTTTGAATATCGGCCAGCGGCGGTCCTGCACACTTACAGTAATGACCTCTGCGAAATCCGTCTTTCATTTTCACGTGGTGACGCGATCGCCATTCCTCCTGATAGAAAAGTTTGCCTTCTAGCCGCGGCACCAAGGAATCCATATGCCACCAATTGACTATCAGAGTTCTTCATGAAGGATTTGCTTACAAGATATCTGGATTTGATCCCCATAATGCTTTTTTTTTTTTTTTTTTAACAGATCGTCTATTTAATATCGGTCGGCGGCGGTCCTGCACACTTACGGTAATGACCTCAGTGAAACCCATCTTTCATTTTCACGCAGTGACGCAATCGCCATTCGTCCTGATAGCGAAGTTCACCTTCTACCCGCGGAGCCAAGGAATCCATATGCCACCAATTGACTATCAGAGTTCTTCATGAAGGATTTGCGGATGAGATATTTGGATTTGATCCCCGTAACGCTTTTCTTTAGACAGATCATCTATTGAATATCGGCTGGCGGTGGTCCTGCGCACTTACGGTAATGACCTCTGTGAAATCCGTCTTTCATTTTCACGCAGTGACGCGATCGCCATTTCGTTCTGGTAGCGAAGTTCGCCTTCCACCCCGTGGCGCGAGTCAAAGCGAACGCCGCCAAAAGGTACGCGCATTAGACTCGATACAGTCACACTTCAATGAGGACGGATCGTCTATTTAATATCGGTCGGTGGCGGTCCTGCGCACTTACGGTAATGAGTTTGATGAAACCCATCTTTCATTTTCATGCAGTGACGTGATCGCCATTCGTCCTGATAGAAAAGTTTACCTTCTAGCCGCGGCACCATGGAATCCATAAGCCACCAACTGGCTGTCTGAGTTCTTCATGAAGGATATACGGACGAGATATTTGGATTTGATCCCCGTAACGCTTTTTTTAGACAGATCATCTATTGAATATCGGCTAGCGGCGGTCACACGCACTTTCGGTAACGTCCTTCACGAAATCTATTTTTTTATCTTCACATGCTGACGTGTTCATCATTTGTCCTCATAGCGAAGTTCGCCTTCTACCCGCGGCGCCAAGGAATCCATATGCCACCAACTGGCTATCAGAGTTCTTCATAAAGGATTTGAGGATGAGATATTTGGATTTGATCCCCGTAACGTTTTTTTTAAGACAGATCATCTATTGAATATCGGCCGGCGGCGGTCCTGCGCACTTACGGTAACGACCTCTGCGAAATCCGTCTTTCATTTTCACGCGGTGACGCGATCGCCATTCGTCCTGATAGCGAAGTTCGCCTTCCACCCCGCGGCGCGAGTCAAAGCGAACGCCGCCAAAAGGTCTGCGCATTAGACTCGATACAGTCACACTTCAATGAGGACGGAATAAAGAGGCAACGGGAGAAAGAAAAAAAAAAGTTTCTGTATACACATTAAATGAAGCTTGAAAAAAGGGAACATTTCATCTCTAATCTATTTACTTCTGAATATTTAACACGCCGTCCCCGGCACCCGGCGCCAGATTTAACTGGAAAATTGCTCACTAATCTGTTTGCTTATTTGGAATAATTGGGTGAGCTGCCAGCCAAAAGGATTTCCTCCCCTGTTTAAAATCTCAGTTAGTAGTCCAATTTCGGCTCGGCGGCATAATTACACTGACAGAGCCGTAGCCACGGGGCCTGTGAGTGAGGCTGCGTTCTAAACCGTAAATTATGGAGGATTAGCATTTATGAATTTTAAATGAGGCTTGTGGTGGCGGAGCTGCAAAAAAAAAAATCTGCTTACTGCTTACATACGCCGCCGTTCACCCGCCGCCAGCCGTTAACCCGTCGCTGCCGAGGAAGTGAGAGGTGCTGCGGCTTCCGCTCCAAAGTGCTCATAGCGCTGTGTGATTGACTGCGGCCAGAGTGCACACACCTCCACACATGTTCAATGGGAAGGTGCTTCCTGAAACCCTCTGCTGGTAGAAAGGGGTTAATGCATCGGTTCCCAGCCTCCGTCTCTAAATCCCCCCCCCCCCCCCTAACAGATCATGTTTTCAGGATTTCATTACCTTGCACGGATGCTCTCACCTTTTCGCTGCCACTGGGGTAGGTTATTCTCCAGCAGGGGGTCCTTTGAGGCTGCACAAGTGTGAAAAAGCCTAAATTGGCAGCTGACCTATGTATGAGAAAGGCGCCTTAGTAGCTTGTGTAGGATTTTTGAGTGATGAGCTTCACACATTATTTTATTTATTTATTTATTTATTTTTTACTTCATTTTTTATTTAAGAATTTAAATTACAATGCAAACAAAAACATATGAAAAATATTCACTACAAACTTCAGTAATATATATGAACGAAAATTTGAATAATACAAAAATTTTAAGAAATAAATAGCAATAATAATAATAAAATAAATAAAATAATAATAGAAAATAATGAATAAATAAATACTAATAATAATACTAATAATAATAATAATAATAATAATAATAATAATAATAATAATAAAAAATAAATAAATAAATAAAATCATAATAGAAAATAATGAATAAATAAATTATGAAATCCTAAATTTTCTTCTCCTTGTCATAATATGGACAAAAAATGATGAATAAATGCAGTGTTAAAAATATATATTATATGACATGAGATTACACAATGAATGATGAGGTAATAGATCGTAATCTTAAAATCAGAATTTTAATTTTAAAAAAATTGGCTGATCTATGTATGAGAAAGGCGCCAAAGTAGCTTGTGTAGGATTTTTGAGTGTTGAGCTTCACAAATTATTTTATTATTTTTTTTCTTCATTCTTTTATTTAAGAATTTTAATTACAATGCAAAGAAAACATATGAAAAGTACTCACTACAAATATCAGTAATATATAAGCAAAAATTTGAATAATAAAAAAATTTAAAGAAATAAATAGTAATAAAAATAACAATAATAATAACAATAATAATAATAATAATAACAACAATAAAATAAATAAAATAATAATAATAGAAAATAATGAATAAATAAATAATAAAATCCTACATTTTTTTCTCCTTGTCATAATATGGACAATAATATAGACAAAAAATTATGAATAAATGCGGTGTTAAAAATATATATTATATGACATGAGATTACACAATGAATGATGAGGTAATAGACCGTACAGTGAGAAAAATAATGATTTGATTCCCTGCAGATTATGTAAGTTTGCCCACTTACAAAGAAATGAAGGGTCTATAATTTTTATCATAGATGTAATTTTAATGACGGAGACAGAATTTTATTCTTAAAATCAGAATTTTATTAATAAAAAAAATTGGCTGACCTATGTATTAGAAAGGCACCAAAGTAGCTTGCGTAGGATTTTTGAGTGTTGAGCTTCACGCATTATTTTATTATAATTTTTCTTCATTCTTTTATTTAAGAATTTTAATTACAATGCAAAGAAAAACATATGAAAAGTACTCACTACAAATATCAGTAATATATAAGCAAAAATTTGAATAATAAAAAAAATGTAAAGAAATAAACAGTAATAATAATAATACAATAAATAAAATAATAATAGAAAAAAATGAATAAATAAATAATAAAATCCTAAATTTTCTTCTCCTTGTCATAATATGGCCAAAAATTTATGAATAAATGCAGTGTTAAAAATATATATTATATGACATGAGATTACACAATGAATGATGAGGTAATCTACCGTAATATTAAAATCAGAATTTTAATTTTAAAAAAATTGGCTGACCGATGTATGAGAAAGGCGCCAAAGTAGCTTGTGTAGGATTGTTGAGTGTTGAGCTTCACGCATTATTTATTTATTTTTTTTTTTTCATTCTTTTATTTAAGAATTTTAATTACAATGCAAAGAAAAACATATGAAAAGTACTCACAACAAACATCAGTAATATATAAGCAAAAATTGTAATAATAAAAAAAATGTAAAGAAATAAATAGTAATAATAATAATAATAAAATAATTAAAATAATAATAAAAAAAATTTATAAATAAATAATAAAATCCTACATTTTCTTCTCCTTGTCATAATATGGCCAAAAATGTATGAATAAATGCAGTGTTAAAAATACATATTATATAACATGAGATTACACAATGAATGATGAGTTAATAGACCATACTGTGGGGAAAATAATGATTTTATTTCCTGCAGATTGAAGGGTCTATAATTTTTATCATAGATGTAATTTTAATGACGGAGACAGAATTTTATTCTTAAAATCAGAATTTGTAATAATAAAAAAAATGTAAAGAAATAAATAGTAATAATAATAATAATAAAATAATTAAAATAATAATAAAAAAAATTTATAAATAAATAATAAAATCCTACATTTTCTTCTCCTTGTCATAATATGGCCAAAAATGTATGAATAAATGCAGTGTTAAAAATACATATTATATAACATGAGATTACACAATGAATGATGAGTTAATAGACCATACTGTGGGGAAAATAATGATTTTATTTCCTGCAGATTGTGTAAGTTTGCCCACTTACAAAGAAATGAAGGGTCTATAATTGTTATCATAGGTGTATTTTAAATGATGGAGACAGAATTTTAATATTAAAATCTGAATTTTAATAATAAAAAAAATCAAGAAATAAATAGTAATAATAAAATAAATAAAATAATAGAAAATAATTAAATAAATCTTAAATTTTCCTCTCCTTGTCATAATATGGAAAATATACAGACATAAAATATGAGTAAATGCAGTGTTAAAAATATATATAAGATGTAGCACCCTACAGGTAGGTGCTAGGTAAAAGTATAGGGGGCCTTGGCTGCCTAACAGCAGGGCCATGATTTCAGCTGGCTGTCATGTCTCCCAGGTGTGTCTGCTGAGAGGGGAGTCTCCCCACTGGCTCCAAGAGAGGATTCTCATTGGACAGTGGAGGAAACCCAATCAGAGATACATTAAGACCTGTATCTACCCCAGAAGGCAGATTCTGCCGCAAAGGATTCTGGGAGTGGGTATAAGTTCTGAAGGAACGCATGATGCAGCGTCTTTGGTGAGAAGCAGAGTCCCAGGAGGGAGAGTACGGCTGTCTCTCCTTCTGTCAGAGGAAGCCAGTGTCCCGGGTTGCAGCCTGGGAATCCAAAGAGTATGGAGCTGAGCTGCAGAGAGGATCCGGTGTGCCGAGAACCAGCGGAGAGAGAAAGGGATCCAGTTCCAGGAAAGCCTACAAAGGTCGTGAGTACTGAGGATTGCCCCTGGGGGTCTGCCTAGAGTTAGAGGGGACCACTCCGAAGAAGGTTCTAGGCAGGGGAGGACTGGCCTAGGGGGCTGAGAGGCAATTGCCCCCCGGGCTGCTCTGATGCCCCATAAAAAGTCTGCACTGCTTCTGCCACAGACATGCATAAAGGATTACTGGTGAAGAGAAGTCCCCACCGCTGACCTACTGAGTGCAGGATGAAGACAAGGAAAAAGCGCATCCTTCCTCCCAGGTGTTAACTGTGTCTGAGCAGAGGCCGGTTCAATACCCCAATGGAGACTCCCCTCCCCCAGCCAGCCCTGACCGAGCTGTCCCAGCTCCCCCCAACTGCCCCCTGATGGCCAGGTGGGAAACCTGGATTCGATCAGTAAAGAGTATCTGGATCGGAGCTTCAGCCTGGAATTGGGGTTGGAAGAAGGCCAGAAAGAGGGAGAGTGGGAGGGGGGCCGAATCGCTGCACCCTGGGCCTCTGGTTAGTACTTGCCCCCTGGGTCAAAAGTTGCCAGTCAACCCCTGGTTCTAGGGATCCAGGAGTCAGCTAACTGTTAAAGGGGGTGCCTAGTCAGAGGACGCTGAAGTATTAGAGGGGGGACCTGCAGTTTGGTCCCTGAAGAGTCAGTGTACAGTGTGAAGTGTACAAAGTTGAGAGTTGCAGCAGCACAAGTAGTAACAAGGAGCTACCTCAGCCAGTGAAGGGTTGGAGGGAGCTGTACAGTGACTTTTGAGCTACACCAAGTACCAGGAGTCAAGAGTTCTACAGTCCTGGAGCTTCTGAGCTAACAATCCAAGTTAAAGTCAAGGTTTCAGCACTAATTCAGTCAAGCAGTTTTTGAAGCGTCAGGAAGCGCTGGTCTGCATTCAGCTGGCACCAAGACAGCGCTATTGAGCATTTTTGTACAAAGTCCCAGTTAAGCCTAGAACAGCCAGAGGAGTATCCCACTCATTCCCTTCTCCCATCCCCAATATACAATAAAACAAAACAAACCAAAGATGCCGGAATGGTCATTGTCTCAGTTCTCACACCTGGGGTCACAACTTAAATGTGTTGGCAGTGTTACCGGTACTGATGGCAGACCCACCTCAGGCCCCAGGTCTGGAAATATTGCTACAATTATATGACATATATAATGCTGGAGTCCATAATGCGTGTGTCTCTCTGCACACCTGTGCTGGTGTTTGGTTGCTGGAGTCCATGATGCGTGTGTCTCTCTGCACACCTGAGATGGTGTTTGTTTGCTGAAGTCCATGATGCGTGTGCAGGGCCGGACTGACCATAGGGCAAAGCGGGCACATGCCCGGTGGGCCGACCTCTGGGCGCATGTAATTTTGTGTGCCAGTCCCAGACAGTGTCCCTCCCTCCGAGCTGGCCTCTCCGCGGCCGGCCGGCCGGCCGGCCGCATTACCGCATATTCTTCTGGCCAGCCGGCCTCCGGCCGGGTATGTCACTGCACTGTGTACTGTCCCTAGTCCTAGGCATAGTGGCAGGCTGGCAGCCGCCGGGCTGCGCTCACTGCTGCCGGCTCCGCAGGCGCAGCCATCGCCATCCAGCGTAGTTAAGCTCAGGACTGGAGGGGGAGGACTGGCTGTGAAGGGGGTGGAGCTAGAGGGGACCCCTTCTGCTTGATCCGGACCTGGCGGGAACAATGTGCAGCCGCACCGAAGACACCGGCACCCAAGGACTGCTGCAATTCTGCAAGGTAAGGAAGAAAGGGTACAACACAAACACTCTACTCTTTACAAGACACTCTGCTCTGCCTCATCCCATCCATCCCACCTCCAACCCTCTGCTGTGCCTCATCCCATCCATCCCACCTCCACCCCTCTGCTCTGCCTCATCCCACCCATCCCACCTCCAACCCTCTGCTCTGCCTCATCCCATCCATCACACCTCCACCCCTCTGCTCTGCCTCATCCCACCCATCCCACCTCCAACCCTCTGCTCTGCCTCATCCCATCCATCCCACCTCCAACCCTCTGCTCTGCCTCATCCCACTTCCAACCCTCTGCTCTGCCTCATCCCATCCATTCCACCTCCAACCCTCTGCTGTGCCTCATCCCATCCATCCCACCTCCAACCCTCTGCTCTGCCTCATCCCATCCATCCCACCTCCACCCCTCTGCTCTGCCTCATCCGATCCATCCCACCTCCAACCCTCTGCTCTGCCTCATCCCATCCATCCCACCTCCAACTCTCTGCTGTGCCTCATCCCATCCATCCCACCTCCAACCCTCTGCTCTGCCTCATCCCATCCATCCCACCTCCAACCCTCTGCTCTGCCTCATCCCATCCATCCCACCTCCAACCCTCTGCTGTGCCTCATCCCATCCATCCCACCTCCAACCTTCTGCTCTGCCTCATCCCATCCATCCCACCTCCACCCCTCTGCTCTGCCTCATCCCATCTACCCCACCTCCAACCCTCTGCTCTGCCTCATCCCATCCATCCCACATCCAACCCTCTGCTCTGCCTCATCCCATCCATCCCACCGCCATCCCTCTGCTCTGCCTCATCCCATCCATCCCACCGCCATCCCTCTGCTCTGCCTCATCCCATCCATCCCTCTGCTCTGCCTCATCCCATCCATCCTGCCGCCATCCCTCTGCCTCATCCCATCCCTCCCACCGCCTGATCCCATCCCTCCCACCGCCATCCCTCTGCCTGATCCCATCTCTCCCACCGCCATCCCTCTGCCTGATCACATCCCTCCCACAGCCATCCCTCTGTCTGATCTCCACCCCTCCCATGAGGCAGTGGTGATGGGGGGATAGGGATGACATCAGTAGCGGTGGTGGTGGGGATAGGGATGACATCAGTGGCAATGGTGGTGAGGATAGGGATGACATCAGTGGCAGTGAACATTGTCATTCCTATCCCCACCACCACTGCCACTGATGTCATCCTTATCCCCACCACCACTGCCACTGATGTTATCCCTATGCTTACCACTACTCCCACTGATGTCAACCCTATCCTCAACACTGATGTTATCTCTATCCCAACCACCACTGATGTCAACGCTATCCCCACCACCACCACCACTGATGTCATCCCTATCCCCACCACTGCCACTGATGTCATCGCAATCCCCACTGCCACTGATGTCATCCCTATCCCCACCACTGCCACTGATGTCATCGCAATCCCCACTGCCACTGATGTCATTCCTATTCCCACTGCCACTGATGTAACCCCTATCCCCATACCACTGCCACTGATGTAACCCCTATCCCCACCACCACTGCCACTGATGTCACCCCTATCCCCACTGCCACTGATGTAACCCCTATCCCCACCACTGCCACTGATGTCATCGCAATCCCCACTGCCACTGATCATTCCTATTCCCACTGCCACTGATGTCATCGCAATCCCCACTGCCACTGATCATTCCTATTCCCACTGCCACTGATGTAACCCCTATCCCCACCACCACTGCCACTGATGTCACCCCTATCCCCACTGCCACTGATGTCATTCCTATTCCCACTGCCACTGATGTAACGCCTATCCCCACCACCACTGCCACTGATGTCACCCCCTATCCCCACTGCCACTGATGTCATTCCTATTCCCACTGCCACTGATGTGACCCCTATCCCCACCACCACTGCCACTGATGTCACCCCTATCCCCACCACCAATGTCACCCCTATCCTCACCACCACTGCCACTGATGTAACCCCTATCCCCACCACTGCCACTGATGTCATCCCAATCCCCACTGCCACTGATGTCATTCCTATTCCCACTGCCACTGGTGTTATTCCTATTCCCACTGTCACTGATGTAACCCCTATCCCCACCACCACTGCCACTGATGTCACCCCTATCCCCACTGCCACTGATGTCATTCCTATTCCCACTGCCACTGATGTAATGCCTATCCCCACCACCACTGCCACTGATGTCACCCCTATCCCCACTGCCACTGATGTCATTCCTATTCCCACTGCCACTGATGTGACCCCTATCCCCACCACCACTGCCACTGATGTCACCCCTATCCCCACCACCAATGTCACCCCTATCCTCACCACCACTGCCACTGATGTAACCCCTATCCCCACCACTGCCACTGATGTCATCCCAATCCCCACTGCCACTGATGTCATTCCTATTCCCACTGCCACTGGTGTTATTCCTATTCCCACTGTCACTGATGTAACCCCTATCCCCACCACCACTGCCACTGATGTCACCCCTATCCCCACTGCCACTGATGTCATTCCTATTCCCACTGCCACTGATGTAATGCCTATCCCCACCACCACTGCCACTGATGTCACCCCTATCCCCACTGCCACTGATGTCATTCCTATTCCCACTGCCACTGATGTAACCCCTATCCCCACCACCACTGCCACTGATGTCACCCCTATCCCCACCACCAATGTCACCCCTATCCTCACCACCACTGCCACTGATGTAACCCCTATCCCCACCACCACTGCCACTGATGTCACCTCTATCCCCACCACCACTGAAGTCACCCCAATCCCAACCACCACTGCTACTGATGTCACCCCTATCCCCCACCACCACCATACGAAACTACATTTTGGGAGCGCCTGTGAACAAAAACCTTGATTTTACTACACATGTAATATATGACCCTGCACACTGGAATGAGAGCAATAATTATAGGATCATTATTCATGGTAACTCTGAACTGATGACCTCTATGATCTTTAATAGCTTTGCCTATAGAAAATATAGGGTACTGAAATGTGTTGCTATTTTCGGGCATGCATAGTCTTAAGGTTTAACATGTTGGGTATTTATTTACTTGACACAAACTCATCTTTTATATTTTACCCAAAAATTGGGTAATATATTTTTAATGTACCCTAAAATTACCTGTTATCTCTTAGCCTGGGTTCACACTAAATGCAGACTTCATCTAAATAGCAACCCATCCATGCAAACAGATTGCGGAGTGTATGTTAGGTTAACGACACCCCGCAATCAGTTTCCAAAACGCATCGCAATTTGCAGAATCGGATCGCATGGATGTGCAGGCTAAATATAACTAATATAGAGAAACCGGTAGTTGTTCATCATTGGTCATTTTGTTAAAAAAAAAAAAAATGGGCTGCTCAGCCTAAAATGCCCGGGCCTATTTTTTGTCCCAGTCCGGGCCTGTGCGTGTGTCTCCCTGCACACCTGAGATGGTGTTTGCTGAAGTCCATGATGCGTGTGTCTCTCTGCACACCTGTGCTGGTGTTTGCTGGATTCCATGATGCGTGTGTCTCCCTGCACACCTGTGCTGGTGTTTGCTGGAGTCCATGATGCGTGTGTCTCCCTGCACACCTGAGATGGTGTTTGGTTGCTGGAGTCCATGATGCGTGTGTCTCTCTGCACACCTGAGATGGTGTTTGCTGGAGTCCATGATGCGTGTGTCTCTCTGCACTCCTGTGCTGGTGTTTGGTTGCTGGAGTCCATGATGTGTGTGTCTCTCTGCACACCTGAGATGGTGTTTGCTGGAGTCCATGATGCGTGTGTCTCTCTGCACACCTGAGATGGTGTTTGCTGGAGTCCATGATGCGTGTGTCTCTCTGCACACCTGAGATGGTGTTTGCTGGAGTCCATGATGCATGTGTCTCTCTGCACACCTGTGCTGGTGTTTGGTTGCTGGAGTCCATGATGTGTGTGTCTCTCTGCACTCCTGTGCTGGTGTTTGGTTGCTGGAGTCCATGATGCGTGTGTCTCTCTGCACTCCTGTGCTGGTGTTTGGTTGCTGGAGTCCATGATGTGTGTGTCTCCCTGCACACCTGAGATGGTGTTTTCTGGAGTCCATGATGCGTGTGTCTCTCTGCACACCTGAGATGGTGTTTGCTGGAGTCCATGATGTGTGTGTCTCTCTGCACACCTGTGCTGGTGTTTGGTTGCTGGAGTCCATGATGCGTGTGTCTCTCTGCACACCTGTGCTGGTGTTTGGTTGCTGGAGTCCATGATGTGTGTGTCTCCCTGCACACCTGTGCTGGTGTTTGCTGGAGTCCATGATGCGTGTGTCTCTCTGCACACCTGTGCTGGTGTTTGCTGGAGTCCATGATGCGTGTGTCTCTCTGCACACCTGAGATGGTGTTTGCTGGAGTCCATGATGTGTGTGTCTCTCTGCACACCTGTGCTGGTGTTTGGTTGCTGGAGTCCATGATGCGTGTGTCTCTCTGCACACCTGTGCTGGTGTTTGGTTGCTGGAGTCCATGATGTGTGTGTCTCCCTGCACACCTGTGCTGGTGTTTGCTGGAGTCCATGATGCGTGTGTCTCTCTGCACACCTGTGCTGGTGTTTGCTGGAGTCCATGATGCGTGTGTCTCTCTGCACACCTGTGCTGGTGTTTGGTTGCTGGAGTCCATGATGCGTGTGTCTCTCTGCACACCTGTGTTGAATCCTGATGCTGGTGTCAGTGCTGCAGTTTTTCTCCTACAGGTATGTGCTATCCCTTTCTGTTTTCCTCCCTTGTCTCTAACTTCATTGGGCTTAAAATGTGATTGCAGATCTTCCTTTGCTTTGTTGTTCTGTGCTACCTACACACCACAAGATTAGTCCTTGTCAGTTTGCCACCTAAATTCAACCCCATGCACTATTATTGGTGAAATGTGTTATATGGTCACAAAACAAAGACACGAGTTCACTGCGGAGATTTCAGTTCATAATTCACAACTCATACTGCACATATTCCATTAGATGGGGTCAGAATTTCCTTTCACATCTGATTGAAAAGATCTCTCCATACACTGTACAATCTTCATATGATAAAAATCTCACAATGAGCTGCTTCTAGTAGTTTGTTTTTATTTTCTTTTTCTTTTGTCTGCAGTTTTTTCCTTTCATCTGTGGCTTTTCCTTTGACCAATGTGCGTGCATGCACAATATGGTCCAGGTTTTGTGGCTGTTTCTGGTCTCAGGGCTGGTTATGTCATCCATGCATGTGCTGTGCAGAGGGCTCCGTGTGGCAGCCATCTTTGCTATGGCATGTATAGGCACACGCATGCGTGAGGTGGTTTTTGCACTGGAAACATCTTGTGTTTTCCCTTGCTTATCCACTTACAGACTGCCCACCATTTATTTACGTTGGTACTTTGACGGGAAATACCGGGGTTATGGTAGCAGATAGTTGCCATAACCCGGGTATTTTTTTTAAACGGCGGGCGGTCCTCTTTAACATAAGGGTAGTCCCAGTGGTGGATTCGCCACAGGATCACCCTTATGGGCGGCGAGAGAGGTGCCCCCCCTCCCACCAATTCCCGGTCGTTTTCCCGGCTTACCGTACCTATCATTCGCAGGGAAAGTGATCCGGTCTGCTGTCCCCTCAGGCAGAACGTCAAGTGAGGGCAAGATGGCCCCCACTCCATTCTATGGCCTTGGAGGACCGGAGCAACGTCAAACGGATTTAACCACTTGCCGACCGCTCATTGAGCTGGTACTGCGGCAAAGTGCCTCGATTCCATCCAGCGACGTAGACTCCTCCCCTTGTGGGTTGCGCACGCGCGCGCCGCCGGTGGCTCACTTCAGGCTGTATTCAGACACAGCGGGAGTCGGGCCAGGGGAGGAGAGGCGGCGATCACCGCCGCTCTTCCCCGATCGTCGGGGATCGAGTGTGGAGATCCGCCTGCTTGTGTAAACAAAGCGGGCGGATCTCCTATGTGACAGGCAGTGACAGATTACAGGATTCAGCATAGCTCAACCTGCGATCTGTGCCTGTCACTCAATCCCCTCCCCCCACACACGTCAGTAAGCACCAGGCATACAATTAACCCCTTGATCACCAATAAAGTTAACCCCTTCCCTGCCAGTGTCATTATTACAATAACAGTGCATATTTAAAGCACTGATTACTGTAGTAATGTCACTGGTACCCCCAAAAGTGTCAAAAATGTCAGTCAGGGGTCCGATCTGTCCGCCGCAATGTCGCAGTCCCGCAAAAAAAATTGCAGATCGCCACCATTACTAGTTAAAAAAAAAAAAACAATAAAAATGACATCAATTTCCCGTAGTTAGTAGCTGCGATAACTTTTGCGCAAACCAATCAAAATACGCTTATTGCGATTTTTTTTTTTTACCAAACATATGTAGCAGAAAACAAATTGGCCTAAAATGTTAAAAAATTTTGATTTTTACTTTTTTTTGGGGGGGAATTTCATATAAAAAAATGTGAAAAATATTGTTTTTTATTTTTTTAATTGTCGCTCTTTTTTTGTTTATAGCGCAAAAAGTAAAAATCGCACAGGTGATCAAATACCATCAAAAGAAAGCTCTGTTTGTGGGGGGAAAAAGGACATAAATTTAATTTGGGTACAGCATTGCACGACCGCGCAATTGTTCGTTAAATTAACGCAGTGCCGAATCGCAAAATATGGCCTGGTCAGGAATGGGGTAAAACCTTCCGGTCTTAAAGTGGTTAAAAATACGCTCATTGAGAATTTTTTTGTCAAAGACATGTAGCTAAATACATTTTGGCCTAAATATATGAGAAAAATTGAATATATTGGATATTTTTTAACTGTCAAAGTAGAAAAATATTGTTATTTTTTCAAAATTGTCGCTCTTTTTTTATTGATATCGCAAAAAATGAAAAGCGCAGAGGTGATCAAATACCACCAAAAGAAAGCTTTGTTTGTGCGAAAAAAAGGACGTAAATTTCGTTTGGGTACGGTGTTGCATGACTGCGCAATTGTCAGTTAAAGTCGCGCAGTGCCAAGTTGCAAAAAGTGGCCTGGACGTAAAGCAGAAAAATCCTCCGGTGGTAAAGTGGTTAAAGAGCCCATTTTTTTCTTCATGAAAAAAAAAATACTTTTATTTTCTTTTTTAGTGTAGATGTGAGGTCTTTTTGACCCCAGATCTCACATTAAAGAGGACCTGTCCTGCTTATTTTGATTACAAGGGATGAAGAGGTAGAAGAGGGTAGGTCGTCCTTGAAGAGGCTAAGCAGGTTTTGAGTGCCTCTTGGTTCTAGTCATTCATTAGGGCAGTTAAGCAGGCCTGGAATAGGATGACCCAGATCTCTGCCTTCCAAGTCAGTAGATCATGTTTTGTAGACACGTCCTTCCATACTCCCCAATAAATGGAAATGTGAAGGGGCTGATTCAAGAGGAGTGGCAGTATTGATATCAAGTTTTACAGAAGTATGAAGCAGCTAAATGATACCCTTCTCCAGAGGGAAGTGCCAATTCTCTGCTCAAAAGAATGGCACTGCATTGAGCTAATGCACTTACCATGCATTGCAGTAGCACGCACTTTACAGCACTGCACCCCACTACAAAGGTATGGATACTACCATTATGCATTTTTGTCAGGTGTGTTACTCTTTCCAGGGATAATTTCCGTTGACTGTATCCAGAGATGTATAGTAACGAAGTAGAACTACTTAAGTACTGTACTTAAGTACCGAAATGCGGTATCTGTACTTTCCTAGAGTAGAATTTTTTTCTCCTACTTCTACTTTTACTTCACTACATTTTTTCGATGATTTCGATACTTCTACTCAAGTATTTTTTTTTTGTGCTGCATAGTTACTCGTTACTTTTAAAAAAATTACCACTGCCAGAACAGTAGATGGCAGGTTGCATAAAGCTCAAAAAATGTGTATAATGTCATTTGTAAATCAGCGCATACGAAAATAAAGGCTGTGTATAATAAAAGCTGCTATACCAAATCTTTCCAATAAAAAGAAAATATGAAACAAACAAATAAATGGTGCTACAGCGCTTAAAGTGCATCAAGAAACTACTAACAAACACAGGTTAATCATTTGAATAAATCATTTGAAATAATAAAAAACAATATGATGTTCAAACTTTTGACTTCTTTCGTTAATAACTACATAACACAGTACTTGTACTTCTACTTTCAGTACTTGAGTAGAAATTTTTTTTCAAAACTACTGGTACTTTTTACTTTTAGTACTTAAGTAGCAATTTTTTTGAAAAAACTACTTGCAATACTTAAGTAAAAAAAATGTTGAATACTTTAGTACTTCTACTTAAGTAACTTTTTCTGTGAGCACTTCCACTTCTACTCAAGTCACTTTTTGATCGAGCACTTGTACTTTTACTCAAGTAGAAATTTTGAGTACTTTATACAAGTCTGACTGTATCTACGATTGATGAAGATATCTGAGAGATTCATTTCAAGACGCAGGGGGTGCTTGTAAGCCAGTGATCACAGTCATTTTTTTGCAAGCGCAGCATAGTTGGGACCCAGAGTGGGGGTCTCCATCACCCATGAATCGCTGAAAGAGGTGATTATTAGTGCTCTTGGTGAGCTTAAAGCAGAGTTCCGGCCTCAAAATCGAAAAAAAACCGATTTTGGGCCATCCGCTTGCTGAGGGCAACCTGAAAGAGAAATGGATACTGCCTTTTTTTTTTTTTGGTGACTTACCTTATTATAGAAGAAAATATACTCACCTTCCTTCCTCTTCCTCCCGGCCTGCGCCGTCACTTCCGGTTTGCGATGATTCCTGGGAGCTGAACGTCATCGCTCCCAGGAATCAATGCGCCTGCACTGGCCCCGCTTGTCACTTCCGGTGCAGGCGCGGCATTCACTGCTAAACAGCTTCTGGGCATGCCCAGAAGCTGTGCTAGGATGCCGCGCCTGCACCGGAAGTGACGAGCGGGGCCAGTGCAGTGCATTGTGGGACTCCGATGTCACGGAAGAGGACACGAAGAGGGGCACTGCGGCTTCAGCTGCCCACACCTGAGATGGCAGCGCTGAAGAAGAAATGTTCAAGGTAAGTATTTCTTCTTACAGGTAAGTGCGACCCGGGACAGTTCAGAGGCTATCCATTATGGAATAAAATAGCCCTGACTGGGTATTTTTAGCTCAAATTGACCCCCGAGGCCGGAACTCCGCTTTAAGTGATCGGCGGATTTTGTCGATAAAGTAGCATTTGTTGTTATCAATGTTCCCCTAAGGCAATGCTGCATTCAGCGACAATGAAGAGGGCTTTAAAGCCCAGCCCTTGGCCAACAAACCTGTCCTCAGGCAGGGTGATGGTAAGTGCCTGTATTATGACAATTTACCTCTGACTAAAAGTTTTGACTATTCCAAGAGACTCACCGCCGCTCAATTCTGGTTGTCCTCAGCTTGCCGTACAGATGGATGGTGCTCGCAGTCGGCTCTTGATTGCCGTATAAGAGGGTTTAAGATTCAAAGAGCGGCACACATCCTTGAAATGTCAAACACTCTTTATTGGCCACGAATTAAAGTCAAATATACATCCTAATGCTAAGCACTATTCCAGGAGCAATCGGTGGTTAATCTGGCCTTCCTCCTCATATGATGTTGAGGTTCTGGTGAGTTCTTTCTGATAGTTTAGTCCACTCTACATTCCAGGACTCAAGATGCTTTTGCCAGAATGGAAAACTTTAAGAGAAAATGGAAGGGTGTGCAAGGGCACCTTTTTGAAAGATGCACAGCCGTGGTCCTTTTCAATCCCTTCATCATCCCCTACAGCAGTGCTCCCCAACCTTTTTATCGCGTGGACCGGTCAACGTTTGATAATTTTTCTGTGGCCCGCTGAGGGAGGAGGGGGGGCGTCAATGCAGAGTGCCACCGCGTGCCCCCAATCAATGCAGAGTGCCACAGCGTGCCCCCCTCAATGCAGAGTGCCACAGCGTGCCCCCAATCAATGCAGAGTGCCACAGCGTGCCCCCAATCAATGCAGAGTGCCACAGCGTGCCCCCAATCAATGCAGAGTGCCACAGCGTGCCCCCAATCAATGCAGAGTGCCACAGCGTGCCCCCATCAATACAGAGTGCCACAGCGTGCCCCCATCAATGCAGAGTGCCACAGCGTGCCCCCATCAATGCAGAGTGCCACAGCGTGCCCCCATCAATGCAGAGTGCCACAGCGTGCCCCCAATCAATGCAGAGTACCCCCAATCAATGCACAGTGACCAGTGCACTTACCTGATTTGCAGTGGCGGCTTTCTCCTCAGTCTCCCTGCGTCTCCTCAAATCCTCCCTTCTCCTCGGCCAATGGCATGGGTTCGCCTTTCGGCCAATCAGGAAATGGGTCTCGGACCCGCTTCCTGATTGGCCAAGAGGAGGATCCGTGTGACAATAGTGAATATTCATTCGCTATTGTCACACAAATGGGTGGGCTCAGGGCGCACTGCTCTGCTCCCCGGGTCCACCCTTTTCTGAATTTTTTTTTTCTAAAATGGAAATAATGTAATGTTCTTTGGGCGGACCGGTACCATTTGATCCATGGACCGGTACCGGTCCGCGACCCGGGGGTTGGGGATCACTGCCCTACAGGATTCTGTTTGATGGAAGATCCCCCCCCCCCCAGGCTACAGTGGTGGGGACTAGGGTGGCCGAATGGGTGCCATCTACAGTAAAACGGTTACTTTTGGTGCTTTAGACATCACCCTCCAGAACATTTCTTCATCCTGACCAGAATAGCACATTCCCCTCAGAAGGTGGATGTCCTCTCTGATTACATCAATATTATATGACTGAAATGGGGAATTATTCTAAGTCCTCCCTCAGAGAGTTTTACCGGCTGTTATTCTCTATGTCCCGTACAAAGAAACCAGTGCTAAATTTAAAGAAACGGAGTCTCGGTGTGAGATGGATTTTTCCAGTTTGTGGGTCTTCCTTTCAGAGCTATCCACCTCACCGATGACCTTTATGGAAGTTATAATCTCTGTGTAGCCCTTCTGAGGAAACAGGGGGTGCTTAAAACTCACCATTACTTCGATGGTATTCTACTGTTGGCTCAGAGTCCAGATGACCTACTAGTTCAAAAGGGAATTCTTCTGGCCAACCTGAGAAGTTTTGGCTAAATAGGAGGTGTCAAGACAGTTGGAGCAGACCTGACTAATCACCGATATGGATCCCCAGTTTAGTGCTCACGCAAGCACTTTTTCTCCTTCTTTTTGAACGGGCCAAGCAGTTGTCAGCTTCCCAATGCAGGGGTCTCTTGGAAATGATGATGTCTTGCATTCCTAAGCTATCATTGGATGTCCTGGATTCTCAAGACGTCCAATGAATTTTCTCTTTGCAATGCAAAAGGTAGCCGATTCAAAGTGCTTCTTCTCAGATGTGCAGGAGCCTCTGGTGATGGATATGTTAAGGGACCCTCACTTGACCCCTTCCAGTAGGTTCATTATCCGGGACCATTGTCACTAATGATGCCAGTACTTGGTTCCCAACGAATGGGTCTTTATTAGGAAGATCTTGTCCATATCACTAAGGTATGGGGTCACTCTCAGTTGAGTCTGTTTGCATCACAATTCATTCACAAGGTGCCTCTCTTCCTACCCTCACCTGTTGGTGGAGGAAGTGGATGCCCTCACTCACCCAAGAAATAGTCACATAACCTCTACTGTCTTTGGTCGTGAAGTTCCAGCGGAGACTGTTGTCTGAGGGTCTCTCTATGATAGCAAGCATGCCAATTGGCCCACAGGCCTTGGGTTTACCCTAGCCATTGAATCTAGGCAGAACCAGGAACTTCAGCTACCAGTTTTTCCACAACACCTGTCCCATGATGGCCTGTAAATGGAGGGGGAAGGCCTTCTTCTAGAAGTGGTTAAATCCTGACAAGGTTCCAGAAAAGATGTTAGATTTATTTACTCTAAAGTCTAAAACAGGTTCACAGCCTGAGCAGAATTTTGATCCTTGCAACCTGGAGGTTGCTATATTTTCCTCACATGGTTCTTGATTTGTTGCCTGCCTAGTCCTGTAAGGACTTAAATTTCAGCTTTCATCAGGGAAAATGGGCATGCAAGCTGCCAGGGAAATGCTTCATGAGCTCAGTCCTGGGAATTTGCCCTGAGGAGGAATAACGTTCCCCAGTAGGTTTTTTTTTCTGGTCCAGGCTTTCCTGCCGGGACTCTGTTTGCAAATCCTCAGTGGCACATAACTCAAGAGGCAGTGTCCCTCGATAACTTCAGGCGATAACTTCAAGGGGTGGAGTATCAGCTCTGCAAACACTTGGAGCTACAGAGTCTTACATCTTATTCCTTCTGGACAAATTGGGGCCTATGCTCCTCTGTTCCCAATGTGGCTTCTGTTTTCATCTTACAAAGTGGCGGTTCCATCCTTTCCAGCACTGACAGTACCTAACCTACACTGGATGTACCAATGTGTCTAAAATGCCTACCTTCAATCAGCTTACTAGGTAAAATCCTCCAGAAGGCTGATTGTGTTTCCATCAGGCAAGTTCGGAGGAGGAACCTACAGCAAAACTTTGTCATCTTGGAGAGTCAAGGTCATGCAGAAAACTTACAGTGCAGCCAGGCAACAGACTCCAGAAGTGATACAGATTCATTCAGTTAGGTCAATTTTTACATCTTTTAATTTGGGCATTTGCCTATAGAGACCTCTGCAAAGCAGCAGGCTGGTTGGCGTTGTGCACTTGCGTACAGCATTACAGGGAAGATTCAGGGGCTTGGACGTCAATGAAATGACGGTCTAGGCTTCCATGTCCATTGTAATAAATTTTGATTATACTCCACCCTGTTTATCTCGCTATTTATCATATGTATGCTGCCATGTTGGTGTCAGGAAAATGGAAAATTGTATCAAATACTTACTGTAATTTTCCTTTCCTGATACAAATTCATGACAGCATACGAACCCTCCCTCTGATCTTTGTGCTTTATACGGAGAATGGGGGGAGGTTACTCTCAGTCAGACTTTTTTATAGATTTAAACAGGTCCTGCGGGTAGATATAGGGGCGGAGCTATAATATATGTATGGTGCCATGTATTGGCTTCAGGAAAGGAAAATTACGGTAAGTTGATACAATTTTATAATTACCTGAAGAGAATTAAAAAAAAAAAAAAAAACACGCAGGGGGTCCTAGGCTGCATTCACATCTGAGCATTCCAAAAACACGCTCAAAATTGTACGTTTTTGTGCGCCTTCTCATACTACATGCAAAAGGAAACCCATTCATTTAAATTGGCTGACCAATGTATGAAAAAGGCACCAAAATAGCTTGTGTAGGTTTTTGAGTGTTGAGCTTCACACATTATTTATTTATTCTTTTTTTTCTTCATTCTTTAATTTGAGAATTTTAAAGTATTATAATGCAAAGAAAACATATGAAAAGCGCTCACTACAAACATCAGTAATATATAAATGAAAATTTGAATAGTCAAAAATGTAAATAAATAGTAATAATAATAAATTAAAGTAAATATTAATAGAAAATAACTCATAAATAAAAAATCCTAAATTTTCTTCTCCTTATTATAATACTCATAATATTATTGTCCATATTATGACAATTCATGGTTTCTTGCACCGGGGCCCTGAAGGTTCTAGTTACGGCTCTGTATATAGGCGATAAATGATGCAAACAAAATCTATCTTACTGGCTCTCTATAGAAAATGGGGAAGAGCTAGACAGGATATGGATGGACTCTTCAGAATGGGAGAAGTCCTTCCAGGGGGACTATATATTGCTAAATGTAATGGTTGTTCCTTTAACCACTTAAGGACCGGGCCTATTTCTGACACATGTTGTTTACAAGTTAAAAACAGTATTTTTTAGAAAATTACTTAGAACCCCCAAACATTACATATATATATATATATATATATATATATATATATATATATGTGTATATGTATATGTATATGTGTGTATATATATATATATATATATATGTATATGTATATATATATATATGTATATATATATATATATGTATATATTTTTTTTTAGCAAAGACTCTGGAGAATAAAATGGCCGTTGTTGCAATTTTTTTTATAACGTGGTATTTGCGCAGTGGTCTTTCAAAAGTAATTTTTTGGGAAAAATTACATTTCACTGCATTTATAAAAAACGGAACCATAAAGTTAGCCCAATTTTTTTCTATAATGTGAAAGAGAATATTACATCGAATGTTACATCGAGTAAACAGATACCCAACACGTCATGCTTCAAAATTGCGCACACTCGTGGAATGGCGACAAACATTGGTACTTAAAAATCTCCATCGGCGATGATTTAAAAATTTCTACAGGTTGCCAGGTTAGAGTTGTAGAGGAGGTCTAAGGCTAGAATTATTGCTCTCGCTCTAACGACCGTGCCGATACCTCACATGTGTGATTTGAACACTGTTTATATATGTGGGCTTGTGCAAAAAATGGGTGTGCTAGATGTGAATAATGTGTGTTATACCAAAAGGGAAAACACAATGAACAAAATACCTAATATATAAATATACAAAGATATTATAAATGGTGCACAATGTGAACAAAAACGTGCTATAGAAATATGAGCAATCCAAAACGAAAAAAGGGCTGAAATCTTCTTGATGGTGAATGAAGGTAAAGAAGAGGATGTGCAAACACCAAATCCCTCTTGGCACCCACGGGTAAAGAAAAGAGAGGTAATACCCTTACCAACTCAACATATTAAAACACGAGAAGATGACTCCAGCCAGTGTAATAGATATAAAGTCCTGACCTTTCACTCTTCCACCCAATATGTGGTATATCAAAACTCTTACCAAAGGCAAGTATTTCACAGGTCAGATGGTGAGTGATAATGTTCTCCAAATCATCAGGCAAATTATCCCGACTAGCAGGCAGTGAATTTTCTTGTAAATCTTATTCTGACTCCTGTTGCTGTGTGGGGGTTGGTCTCTCTCCTATACCCTTCAAACTTCATCAAGATTAAAGTTTTGTTTGCGCACCTCATTCTTCCACATTATATATGTGGGCTTGACTTGTGTATGCGTTCACTTTTGCGCGCAAGCTCGGAGGGACGGGGGGCTTTATATGTTTTTTTTTTTTTTCTTTTACATTTTATTTTTACACTCTCCCTGCAAAAAAAAAATATTTTGATCACTTTTATTCCTTTTACAAGGAATGTAAACATCCCTTGTAATAGAAATAAGCAGGACAGGTCCTCTTTATTGTGAGATCTGGGGGCAAAAAGACCTCACATCTCACAACTACACTAAAAAGCAAAAAAAGTCTTTTTTTTTTCAGCCTGAAAAAAAAATGGGCCATTTAAGGCCGTTGGGATGAAGTGACGTATGACGTTGCTCCGGTCCTCCAAGGCCATAGAGTGAAGTGGGGGGTCAGCTTGTCCTTACTCAACTTCCTGCCTAGGAGGGGAAAGGACCGGATAATTTTCCCTCCTACCGATGGCTCCGGTATGCCGGGAAAACGACCATGAAGCGGAGGGAGGGGGGGTACCTCTCCCGCTGCCCATAAGGGAATCTGCCACTAGGACCACTTTTATGTGAAAGAGCACCGCCCGCCCTCTAAGAAAATGCCGGGGTTTTGGCAGCTATCTGTTGCCATAACCCCGGTATTTAGCGTCTAAGTAGCGACGTAAAACTGTGGCGGGCGCCTCGGAAGTGGTTCTACGGAACAATCGCCACATAGTGGGAGGCGAAGAGGATTTCCAAAGAACTGGAGTGCAGGATCGGCCGCATTAATCATATGAAGATCAAATTTTTGTATGTTTTAAGAGGAATGTCATTATAGTGTAAAAGGAAGAAACTTGAGTCTTTAGTAATTGGATGATCTGTAAATTTTTAGCTTCACGCATTTTTAAACTGATGCGTTTTACATGTTTTTTTTAACATTTTTCTGCACAAAAAATGCACATCTGCTTGCCAGGTTTGGGGTGCCATTAACAGTGAAAGGCACGGCAAGTGTGACGCATGTTTTTCACGTGTTTCGCAAAGGCGTGCAAAATTTAGCAATTTTTGTGTTTGGTTTTTTGAGCGTTGAGCTTCATGCGTTTTTTTTTTTTTAACTGCACATTTTGACGTGTTTTTCTGCATGGACAAAGATGCGCCAGTTTGCCAGGTTTGAGGTGCCATTACCAGTGAAAGGCACAGCCAAAGTGGTACGAGTTTTTTAAGCGTTTTGTAAAAGTGTGCAAAAATTTGCAAGTGAGCTCCACATGTGTTTGTTTTTCCAGCGAGTTTCCGCACAGAAAAACGCACGTTTGCTTGCCATGTTTGGGGTGCCATTAGAAGTGCATGGCACCCCAAGTGTGACACAGGTTTTTCACGCATTTCATAAAATGCACGCAAAAATGCAGTCACAAAACGCTAAAGTGTGAATGCAGCATCACACACATTACAAGTTGCCAAGCCAACTGTTAGTTGGAAGCAACAGGGACAGCAGAGCCCAGGGAAAACGTGGCAGTGGTAGTATGGGGGAGGAGGGGGGACACATTGTTGGGGGAGATGTAGAAGCAATGTGGCAGCTGTACTGCAGCTGGATTGCTTCTATGAACCCCCTGTAGTTAACCCCCCACCACCCCTGGACACCCCTTTTTCCTCATGGGTTGAATCTAGCCTTGTGCACAAGGCTTGTCCCCAGTTATAGGCAAGGCTCTCCCTAATCTCTCTAAGCTCTGATACCTTCCTGAGGGATGGAGAGGCACTGGTCTGACGGAAGGCTGGGCTGCGAAGGAAGCCCATGGTGTAGGTGCCCCTGGGGTGGCAGTCCAAGGGTGCTGTAAATTTCACAGGTGGGGAAGCTTTGCACCATCACACTTTTTTCGCGCCTGGCTCTAGGGCCCGGGCATTTTGGCTGGGACCAGAGGAATGGTATTGCGATATGGCACTACTGAACTTCTTAACTACCCTTTGCCCACTTATTTGTGTGTTTTGTCACATTTGTTTGTTCTTTGTTGGCACGGTACACTTTATTCACAGTTTGATTAGTAGGGTGCAGGTTCTCGGGCATGCCCTGAAAGTCTTGGGAGGGGGTGGATATGGACTTCTGGCTTAATTTGCCCTCTTTCATGGAGTCTCCCTTGGGGGGAGCTCCACCCAGAACTTGGGGTTGGTCTGTTTCCGCAGACCTACCAGAGAACGGGGTCCGGCTGGTTTTTGGGAGGGGTGGTGTCTATTGTTGCTGGGGGGGGGGGGGGTAGTCTATTATTGCTGGGGAGATCTGTTGTTGCTGGGGGAATATATTGTTTGGGGGGGTGGGGTCTATTGCTGGTGGCTCCAGGGGATCTATTTTACTGCTTTCCTTGTTATCTTTAAAGCGGATCTTCACCCTCCACACCCCACACACACACACACACACACACACACATTTTTTTTAACCCCTGCTTACTTGGTTTCGGGTCCCACAGAATTTAGATACTCAACCGCCCAGCGGACCCAGCATTGTCCTGCTGAGATCCTCTTCTCTTCTGCCCCCCCCCCCCGCTCAGTCCCGCCCCATTATCTTCTTGAGCGTCGTCACCTGTAAACTGCTGGCTTTTCTGGTTTCAGCTGGAGGCTATCTTGATAACAGGCCCACCCCTTCCTCCATTCTCAATGAAGTGCTATGCCTTCTGGGATATGTGACATTTATATTTCAGGAGGCACAGGGGGCAAAGTGCACGGCATTTGCCTAGGAGGGTGATGTGCATTTGGGGGCGGGGGGGCAGAGCTTTTTAATTGGAGAGGGTGGACAGGAGGCAACATTAAATTGAGGGTTAAGATTCACTTTAACAAATTTCAACAAATGACTTAGCACCGCAAAATTATACTTGCTTCTGTATTTTCCAAAAGGGACAATACTGGGAGGTGAGAAGGGATGGAACCAAGGGTTGGTGCTTGGAGTTGGGTAGAGGGTGGAACCAAGGGTTAGTGCTTAGGGAGGGAAGAGGTGGAACCAAGGGACCATGCTCAGAGGTGGGTAGGGGGTTGAGAGGAGGGATGGTGCTGGGAGGTGGGTAGGGGTGGAACCAAGGGATGGTGCTCCGAGGGGGGTGGAACCAAAGGAAGGTGTTTAGAGGTGGGTAGGGGATGGAACCAAAGGATGGTGCCTGAAGGTGGGTAGGGGGTGGAGACAAGGGGCAGTGTTTGGAGGTGGGTAAGGGGTGGAACCAAGGGATGGTGCTTGAAGGGAGGGGAGGGGTTGGAACCAAGGGACGGTGCTCAGAGGTGGGTGGGTGGGTAGGTGGGGGTAATCAAAGGATGGTGCTTGGAGGTTGGTAGGGTGTGGAATCAAATGGATGGTTCTTGGAGGGGGGAAGGGGGTGGAATGAAGGGATGGTGCTCAGAGGTGGGTAGGGGGTGGAACCAAGAGATGGTGCTTGGAGGGGGTAAGGGGGTGGAACCAAGTAATGCTGCTCAGAGATGGGTAGGGGGCGGAACCAAGGGATGCTGCTCAGAGGTGTCACGCCTTGGCTGGGAATTGATCTTGTGGTCTGGATCGTTTCCCTGCTGACTGAGCCACTGGGTGATTCCTATTCTGGGTTTGATTCTCACTATCTCCTACCTTTTGGTATGAGACTCTTGCTCCACCCAGTGGCCAGCTGTAGTCAGTTGCCTCGTCCCCTGACCTATATATATATGTTCTACTCTCGCTGCTGACCTTGGCTTAACTTGACCTCTCTTCGGATTACCCCTTGGACTGTACCGACTCTGTCTATCGATCTCGGCTCGCTCTTGACCTCTCTTCGGATCACCCCTTTTGGACTGTACTGGCTCTGGCTATCGAACTTGGCTTGCTCTTGACTACTCTTCTGGACTTTGCTCCCTTGGGGTCTGGCTCCCGACCTACTCCAAACCGTGAGTCGTTCCCTAATTTTTCTGGTTGCACTTTCATTTGAGGTCCCGATATTTTGGCTGAAGGACCCTATCTGCTCCTCCACCTGATACCAGGATAACAAGACTACTGATCAGGAAACCGGAGGAGAGGTTGGGGGTCTCTGGCAGGCCTAACAAGAGGTGAGTAGGGGGTGGAACCAAAGGATACTGCTCGGAGGTGGGTAGGGGGTGGAACCAAGGGATGGTGCTCAGAGGTGGTTGGGGGTGGAACCAAGGGATGCTGTTCAGAGGTGGATGGGGGTGGAAACAAGGGATGCTGCTCGGAGGTGGGTAGGGGATGGAACCAAGGGATGGTGCTCAGAGGTGGATAGGGTTAGAACCAAGGGACGGTGCTCAGAGGTGGGTAGGGGGGTATAAACAAGGGATTGTGCTCGGAGGTGGGTAGGGGGTGGAACCAAGGGATACTGCTCGGAGGTGGGTAGGGGATGGAACCAGAGGATGGTGCTCAGAGGTGGATGGGGGGGCGAGACCAAGGGATGGTGCTTGGAGGGGGGAAGGGGTAGAACCAAGGGATGGTGCAAAGAGGTGGGTAGGGGGTGGAACCAAGGGATTGTGCTTGGAGGTGGGTAAGGGGTGGAGACAAGGGACGGTGCACAGAGGTAGGTAGGGGGCAGAGACAAGGGGCGAATCGAAATGGGGGAGAACCTGTACCTATTCTCTGAGAAAAAAGCCCTGTATATATAAAATGAATAAATATACAAAATAGCCGGCATTGGATTTTAATATTATATCTACTGTATGAAAAATGCAGATGAGAAACGTTGGTTTAGTCCAATCAAAGATTTGATCGGAACTGGGCAGATCTGTGAACACCCCAAAACTAGTGAATACCGCCTATTCTGCCATGTGACCCAGTCTGCACAACTTCTGTAAAAGAAACACCTTGGCTTCCTGTTTTTGGAAGTGGAATGGTCTGGTGGAGACTCTGGTCAGAGAGTGAGGAGCCACCAGAGAGTTATAATAAAATTTAATTATGTTATTTACCGAATATACATTTTTTTCTAGATTGAGGAAAGAATAAAAAAGGTTTTGTGTAATGGCGGGATTACATCGTTGTCACTCCATTCCATCTCCATTATTCCCTTCACTCTTTGACCAGAAGATGGAAAACGCATCAGACAAGGGTTTCATTTTTTAACCGGACGTTTCTGTATTCCACAAATCCAGAGATCTGAGAAACCCATTTGTGATGAAGGAGAGGGATCCCTGACCCAGAGATCTTAGAAACCTATTTATGATGAAGGAGAGGGATCCCTGAACACAGAGATCTGAGAAACCCATTTGTGATGAAGAAGAGGGATCCCTGAACACATCCAGAGATCTGGGAAACCCATTTGTGATGAAGGAGAGGGATCCCTGAACACATCCAATTCAGGCTCCCCGATGCCACTCTCATGCAGAGATCCCAATGTATCAAAGTGTAACCAGAAGTTTCTCACACTCAGCAATCGGATTTAGATCCACATTCGAAGCGTCTATCTGATTGGAGGAGGCAGAGAGAGCGGCAGATTCAGGACATGCTCTCCCAGCAGACCTGTGTGGTGCTCTGTGGATTCTAGCGGCAGTGGCTTACAGAGAACATGAAATAAAGTAAAGTTTTGAGCTCATTGATTGGTTGCACTTGGAATTAAAAATAAATAAATAAATAAATGGAAAGTATTTTAAAAAGCACAAAGAAAATGATTATTACTTCCAGCTAATACAATAAACAATTTTCATTTCATATAATGACACACATTAAAAAAATAATGATAAATATTACTTGCATTATTTTAATGCAATTTCCACGTTTGCGAAGTGTAAACCGCCCTCTGCGATCAGCCGCGTTCGACCTTTATGTTGGTTATTTGTTTTTATCGTGACATTTACTTGTTTAATTCTTTGGAGAGGCCGAGGTGTTTTTATTTCCAAGGAAAGGAAAACAACAGAAGGCGAGAACTCCGGAGCCCGCTGGGGGTGGGGGAGGGGGTGATAATATTGGAGAGGATAGAGGAGGTGGCTATGTAATTAGTTACAAGGGTAATTATAGTGACAATATTGCTTTATTTTTTAATTATATTTGTATATAATACCACTGACAATATCACTACAATCAATATTATTATATGTTACAAAATATTATTAAAAATAATATTAGGAAATATTTGGGGGGGGAGGGGGGTTGAGGGAGTGTCTGTGTTCAAAGTAATTAGATGAATAATTATAGCTTTATTGTTGCTGTTTGTTTAAGTATATTTGAAACTAATATTTCTAACAATTAATATTATTATATCATTATATGTTAAATATAAATCTATGTTTATATAATAAAAGCTTTATATAGTGTTTGTTTTTTGTAATTGATTTCACTAACAATATCAATGTTAGCAATATTAATATATATTCTAAAATCAATATTAATCATAATAAATATAAATATAATTATTAATAATAATAACAAATATTTGGGGGTAAGGGGGTTGAAGAAGTGCCTGTGCTTAAAGTTATTCGAGGATTAATTAGGGCTTCATTGTTGCTATTTGTTTACATATATTTGTAACTAATATTTCTAACAATTAATATTCCTATTATATCATTATATGTTATATATAAACCTCTGTTATATAATAAAAGCTTTATAAAGTGACAATGTTTCTTGTTTTTTTTTTTTTTTTTTTTTTTTTTATTGATTCCACTAACATTATCAATGTTAGCAATATTAATATTTGTTACAAAATCAATAATAATAATAATAATAATAATAGTAATAATAATCATAAATATTATTATTATTAATATTATTATTATTATTATTATTATTATTATGCATATTAATATTCATAATAATAATAATAATAACATATATTTGGGGGGGGAAGGGGGTGAGGAAGTGTCTGTGTTCAAAGTAATTAGATGAATATTATAGCTTTATTGTTGCTATTTGTTTACATATATCTGTAATTAATATTTCTAACACATTATATTATTATTATATGTTATATATAAACCTATGTAATATAATCAAAGCTTTGATTTCACTAACAATATCAATGTTAGCAATACTAACGTATGTTACAAAATCAATAGTAATAATAATAATAGTAATAGTAATCATAAATATAAATATTATTTTTATTATTATTATTATTATTATCATCATATTTATTATTATGCATATTAATATTCATAATAATAATAATAAAATATACTTGGGGGGGAAGGGGGGTGAGGAAGTGTCTGTGTTCAAAGTAATTAGATGAATATTATAGCTTTATTGTTGCTATTTGTTTAGATATATTTGTAATTAATATTTCTAACACATTATATTATTATTATTATTATTATTATTATTATTATATGTTATATCTAAACCTATGTAATCTAATCAAAGCTTTGATTTCACTAACAATATCAATGTTAGCAATACTAATATATGTTACAAAATCAAAATATCAATAATAGTATTAATAATCATAATTATTGATAATAATGATATTAACAATAATAACAAATTAATATTTCTAACAATTATTATAATAATCAATATCATTATATGTTATACAATGAGTTTTAAAAAAGGTTTATATAACAATGTTTTTTTTTTTTTTTTTTATGTGTAATTGATTTCACTAACTATCAATATTAGCATATGTTACGCAATTTGTATTATTACTATTATTATTAATATTAATAATAATAGTACAAACAATAGTATTATTAACAAATATTTGGGGGGGGGGGGGATAGTGGAGGTGTTCAGAGTAATTCAATATTTAATTATAGCTTCATAGTTGCTATTTTTTTGACATACATATATCTGTAACTAATTTTGCTAAAACTAGTAATGTCAATATCATTGTATTTTTTTTTTTTTTACAATCAGTATAATAAAGCCTTTTTATAGTGACAATGTTGTTATTTTTTTGGTGTGAAAATTGGCCACACTGAATTTCCCGTTATGTGGAGTGCAAATGGGGCCTAAACTGGATCAAACCCTAATCTAGTAAATTCTTTAGTTATTTAACTGACTTTTTTTTTTTACAAACTTCTCCCCTGGATACAATGTATATTTTCCTCTACACAGAGGAGAAAGAACAATGTGGGCGGTTCTTCACAGTAGGGATCACTGTGATTCGCCAATCACAGTGATCACATAATAGCAAACCGTCTTTTACGGCGCCCGATGGTTAGAATAGGTTAGAATAGGTTACTATTGGTAACTGCTGAGTCTCAGTTTTGGGAGAGTGCGATGGAGCGTGCAATGGAGTGTGAGATGGAGCGTGCAATGGAGCTTGCGATGGAGTGTGCGATGGAGTGTGCAATGGAGCATGCGATAGAGCGTGCGATGGAGCATGCGATAGAGCGTGCGATGGAGCGTGCGATGGAGCGTGCGATGGAGCATGCGATGGAGTGTGCGATGGAGCGTGCAATGGAGTGTGAGATGGAGTGTGAGATGGAGTGTGCGATGGAGCGTGCGATGGAGCATGCGATGGAGTGTGCGATGGAGCGTGCAATGGAGTGTGAGATGGAGCATGCAATGGAGCTTGCGATGGAGTGTGCGATGGAGTGTGCAATGGAGCATGCGATAGAGCGTGCGATGGAGCATGCGATAGAGCGTGCGATGGAGCGTGCGATGGAGCGTGCGATGGAGCATGCGATGGAGCGTGCAATGGAGCGTGCGATGGAGCATGCGATGGAGGATACGATGGAGCATGCGATGGAGCGTGCGATGGAGCATGTGATGGAGTATGCGATGGAGCGTGCGATGGAGTGAGCTTCCAGCATAAAAAAAAAGAGCGCATATAGGAAGAAAGTCCACTTCCTGGACACTGTATGTACAGTATGTGTCAGACGGTTGTAGAGGGGTTATATAAGCCCTGAGAAAGGGGGAATATTTTGGCCCCTGAAACGCATTGGACTTTTCAGATGATCGAACTATGAAAAAATAAAAAAACATGTAAGGAGGCTTGCAATTGGCTGATGATTGCCACCAAATATTACGAGAAAAATTAAGATTTTTCCTTTGCTTCAGCCTGGGAACAGATCTCCCCCGACTCTTTTATTTACAACGCCCTCCCAGCGCACCAGATATATCGCGTGCATGCCGACAGACATCGGGAATATACGGCTTTATCTGGTATTCTCTCCCCGGAAAATTAAACAAGCGGATTGTTAAAATAAAATGATGTCCCCGCCGCAGCCTAATTTGTGTAAGTCACTTTTCCACAGGAAGCTGAGTCCCAGCGGTCTCCGCCAGATTTGTAGCTGCGCTCTTGTGTGAACGGGCTGAAGCAGGTGATGGATGGGCGATGGCGATATTCAGAACCCTCGCTGGGCACCCTGATAAATCTCCAGAACTCTTTCAGTAGAAATAACCGACTAAGAAGATGACTGCTATCCCCCCGTCAGATTTTCTTCCACCAAATACAAGGCAGAGACTTCAACATTTCCAATGGCTGAATAAAGGGGCAGTCTACCCAAAACTGAAGTTTTCCGGTGGATACAGGAGTGCCCAGTGTTACTTCAGTGATAGGTGGATACAGGAGTGCCCAGTGTTACTTCAGTGATAGGTGGATACAGGAGTGCTCGATGTTTGCTTCAGTGATTGGTGAATACAGAAGTGCCCAGTGTTGCTTCAGTGATAGGTGGATTAAGGAGTGCCCAGTGTTACTTCAGTGATAGGTGGATTAAGGAGTGCCCAGTGTTACTTCAGTGATAGGTGAATTCAGGAGTGCCCAGTGTTATTTCAGTGATAGGTGGATACAGGAGTGCTCGATGTTTGCTTCAGTGATAGGTGGATACAGGAGTGCTCGATGTTTGCTTCAGTGATTGGTGAATACAGGAGTGCCCAGTGTTACCTCAGTGATAAGTGGATACAGGAGTGCTCAGTGTTACTTTAGTGATAGGGGAATACAGGAGTGCTCAGTGTTATTTCAGTGATAGGGTAATACAGGGTTGTTCAGTGTTACTTCAGTGATAGGTGAATACAGGGGTGCTCAGTGTTAGTTCAGTGATAGGTGGATACAGGAGTGCTCGATGTTTGCTTCAGTGATAGGTGGATACAGGAGTCCACAGTGTTATTTCAGTGATAGGTGGATACAGAGTGCCATGTGTTGCTTCAGTGATAGGTGGATACAGGAGTGCTCAGTGTTACTTCAGTGATAGGCCGATACAGGAGTGCTCAGTGTTACTTCAGTGATAAGTGGATACAGAGTTCCCAGTGTGGCTTCAGTGATAGGTGGATACAAAGTGCTCATTGTTGCTTCAGTGATAGGTGGATACAGGAGTGCTCAGTGTTTGCTTCAGTTATAGGTGGATACAGGAGTGCATAGTGTTGCTTCAGTGACAGGTGGATACAGAGTGCCAAGTATTGCTTCAGTGAAAGGTGGATACAGAGTGCTCAGTGTTACTTCAGTGATAGGTGGATACAGGAGTGCCCAGTGCTGCCTCAGGGATAGGTGGATACAGGAGTGCTCAGTGTTGCTTAAGTAATTGGTGGATACAGACTTACAGAGTGCTCAGTGCTGCTTCCGTATTAGGTGGATACAGGAGTGCTCAGTGCTGCTTCAGTGATGGATACAGAAGGGCACAGTGTTGCTTCAGTAATTGGTGGATACAGAGTGCTCAGTGCTGCTTCAGTGATGGATACAGGAGTGCACAGTGTTGCTTCAGTGATTGGTGGATACAGAGTGCTCAGTGCTGCTTCAGTAATAGGTGGATACAGGAGTGCTCAGTGTTGCTTCAGTAATTGGTCGATACAGACTTACAGAGTGCTCAGTGCTGCTTCCGTATTAGGTGGATACAGGAGTGCTCAGTGCTGCTTCAGTGATGGATACAGAAGGGCACAGTGTTGCTTCAGTGATTGGTGAATACAGAGTGCTCAGTGCTGCTTCAGTGATGGATACAGGAGTGCACAGTGTTGCTTCAGTGATTGGTGGATACAGAGTGCTCAGTGCTGCTTCAGTAATAGGTGGATACAGGAGTGCTCAGTGCTGCTTTAGTGATGGATACAGAAGTGCACAGTGTTGCTTCAGTGATTGGTGAATACAGAGTGCTCAGTGCTGCTTCAGTGATAGATACAGGAGTGCACAGTGTTGCTTCAGTGATTGGTGGATACAGAGTGCTGCTTCAGTAATAGGTGGATACAGGAGTGCTCAGTGCTGCTTCAGTGATGGACACAGAAGTGCACAGTGTTGCTTCAGTGATTGGTGAATACAGAGTTCTCAGTGCTGCTTCAGTGATGGATACAGGAGTGCACAGTGTTGCTTCAGTGATTGGTGGATACAGAGTGCTTAGTGCTGCTTCAGTAATAGGTGGATACAGGGTGCTCAGTGTTACTTCAGTGATCAGTGGATACAGGAGTGTCAGTGTTGCTTCAGTGATTGGTTGATACAGAGTGCTCAGTGCTGCTTCAGACTGCTCAGTGGTGCCTCAGTAATAGGTGGATACAGGAGTGCTCAGTTTTACTTTAGTGATCGGTGGATACAGGAGTGCTCAGTGCTGCTTCAGACTGCTCAGTGCTGCCTCAGTAATAGGTGGATACAGGAGTGCTCAGTTTTACGTCAGTGATCGGTGGATACAGGAGTGCTCAGTGCTGCTTCAGTGATGGTTACAGTGCACAGTGTTGCTGGATCACAAGGGTAATTTTGTAGCATTACTAGTTTTAATTAAAGAGGACCTGTCAGTAATGGTAAAAGCTCCACTTTTTTTCATTATAAAGATGTCCTTGAGCTCCAGTTATTGAATTTGCCTAGGCTCAGATGATGTCATCAGTCTGCTACAGGCAGGAAGAAGCATTTCTCCAGTCTCGTATAGTGAGCAGACATGCACCCTTTTTTCCCCAAAAGGGAATAAGTTCCAGTTTAAACACCCCAACCCCAGCATTGCTGGGAGTGTTTTCCTTTCACTACAATTTTTACTTTGTTAGTGTCTTTTTATTTATTTTTTACCCCCCCCCCCCCCTCCTTGGTCAGAATGACATGTACCTGGTCCTGAAGCCCCCCGGGGTACTTACATCACGTTTCCCAGGATTCTGCAGGATCGGCACAGAGAGTGGTGGGGGGTGGTCCCGAGTGCGGACCGTAGGACAGGTCTAGCGCGTCATTGGAACTGGCTGCCTTCTCCCAGAAGAGGCAACAGCTGAAGAGGACAAAGATGGCGCTGTGGGACCCACCACAAGGCACCTGAACAGTGAACTGCAGTAGAACAATTCTGGACACGCTATGCAGGTGAGTATGTGTTTTGAAGAGCACTATAGGCAAGTGGAAAAGAAGACCCGAGTGGTGGAGGAGGCAAGTTTAGTACTGCTTTAATAATCTGTCCATGTGCTCCAGTTAGTGACTTTGCCTAGGCTCAGATGATATCATCAGTCTGCTGCAGGCAGGAGGAAGCATTTCCTCAGTCTCCCCTCCCCCAGCGAGGTGAGAGGGTGCAGCTGATCTATGTCAGAGATTTGTGAACACAAGAACTTCACATTTACAAGACTGCATCATCTCTAAGCCGGCATCTTAGTCCAGGAAGTAGTTGGGGACCCATGATGATGCCTTAACAAAGATGGTGTCGTTGCAGATGAAAGCACTGTCAGCGGGGTCATGTGCTCTCTGTGAGAGGTAATAAATACCTGAAAGGGTTAAACTGACTGATGTATCATATATCTGGTGCCAGGTCCAATAGAAATCTCTAGGACACAGGTGTCAAGCGCAAGGCCCACGGGCCGAATGTGGCCCTCCAGGCCATTTCATGTGGCCCTCACACCTCTCCTGCAGCTACCCCCTCATCTCTGTCCCTACCTTGTCTCAGCAGTCGGCAGCAGAGAGGACAGAACTCCTCATACAGATTCTGTACCTCTCTGTTCAGCTGCAGCACCACCTCATCTCTGCCTCCCCTGGTCTCAGCAAACTCCAGCCCCTCCCCTGGTCCTCCTCCAGACCCTGCACTTTCTGCTTCCCAGCTTCTTCCGGGAAGAAGCACAAGGTAAAGAGGGTGCACTGTGATGTAAGGGAAGGTGGGGGACTTTTCACTTCTGATAGCGGGGGGGCTTTTTACATCTGATGTAAAGGGGAGTGGGGTGCTCTGGACATTTAGTCTTACAGCTACAGCCGGCCCTTTGAGGGCAACCATAATGCTAGTGTGGCCCTTGATGAAATTGGGTTTGACACCCCTGCTCTAGGACCTACCAAAAGCTGCAGTATGATTTTTTTTTGGGGTGGATTGGCCCTTTAAGCCTGGTTGCGGTGGCGGGGAGTGAGCTGATTTGGGAATGATATCACGCTTTATATATGAAAGGAACTGACGCGCTCCTTTCTTCTCCTGTCTGATGAAAATGTATCGGCTCTGTGAGGGTTTTTTTTTTTTTTTTTCTATTTTATTTTTTTAACTTAAGCTAAAAACCCAGTTAAGCCGTTTATAGAAAAAAAAAAAACGAAGAAAATTGAAGATATTGAAAGTCGTCCAAAGTCTCTGCGGCCTTAATGCAACTTATATATTCCGAAATTAGATGTCAGTCTTAGTCTGGCTCTACACAACAGCACTCTAATCCGCCGCAGATAATTTCTGCTTTGGTTGTGTGTGTCTGGGAGAAACTTCAAAGTCAAGCCGTGACAGATAATCAAAATTATCATTGCAATATTTTTCTTTCAAAGAAGTCCTACAGTTTTCTGATTATGTTTTTTTTTTTTTATAGAGAAGCAGAAGTGACGGGGATCTGGGAGAGATTTCATATCGATGTCATTCATCATTATTTCTAGAGGCAGCCCGAGTGCCGCCGATAATTTGCCTCCTTCTGGCGCCTTTTTTTTTTTTTTGTCACTTAAAGTTAAACAAAAAATATCTCTGACAATTACCGAATATTAGGAGGATTCTGTGAGATCTGCGAGCTCCCGCCGTACGGCTCTGGAAAAGGATGCGGGAACAAACATGGGTTTAAGATGGACTTTAGGGTCCAATCAGACTTTTCTCCTCTTCCTCCTCCTCCCCCTTTCTCTCTCTCTCTCTCTCTCTCCTTCTTTCTTTCTCTGTCTCACCTTCTCTCTCTCTCTTTCTCCCCCCCCCATCTCTCTCTCTCTCTCTCTTTCTCCCCCATCTCTCTCTCTCTCTCTCTCTCTCTCTCTCTCTCTTTCTCCCCCATCTCTCTCCCCCCCCCCCTTCTTTATCTCTCCTTCTTTTTCCCCCTCTCTCTCCCCCCTCTCTCTCTCTCTCTCCCTCCCCCCCCCCTTCTTTCTCTCCTCCTCTCTCTTTCTCCACTCCCTCTTCTCCCCCTCTCTCTCTCTCTCTCTCTCTCTCCCTCCCCCCCTTCTTTCTCTCCTCCTCTCTCTTTCTCCACTCTCTCTCCTCTCCCCCCTCTCTTCTTCTTCTCTCTCTCTCTCTCCTCTCTCTCCTCTCTCTCTCCTTCTCTCTCTCTCCTCATCTCTCTCTCTCTCCTCTCTCTCTCTCTCTCTCTCTTTCTCCACTCCTCTTTCCTTCTCTCTCTCTTTCTTCCCCATCTCTCTCTCTCTCTTTCTCCCCCATCTCTCTCTCTCTCTCTCTCTCTCTCTCTCTCTCTTTCTCTCCCCCCTTCTTTATCTATCCTTCTTTTTCCCCCTCTCTCTCCCCCCCCTCTCTCTCCCTTTTCTCTCTCTCTCCCCCCCCCTTCTTTCTTTCTCTCCTCCTCTCTCTTTCTCCACTCCCTCTTCTCTCTCCCCCCTCTCTCTCTCTCCTTCTCTCTCTCTCTCCTTCTCTCTCTCCTCCTCTCTCTTTCTCCACTCTCTCTCCTCTCTCCCCCTCTCGTCTTCTCCTCTCTCCTCTCTCTCTCTCCTTCTCTCTCTCCTTCTCTCTCTCTCTCTCTCTCTCTCTCTCTCTCTCTCTCCTCTCTCTCTCTCCTTCTCTCTCTCCTCTCTCTCTCTCTCTCTCTCTCTCTCTCTCCTTCCTCTCTCTCTCCTCATCTCACTTTCTCCACTCTCCTCTCTCTTCTTCTCTTTCTCTCTCTCCTCTCTCTCCTTCTCTTTCTCTCTCTCCTCTCTCTCTCCCCCTCTCTCTCCCCATGCGCTTGATTGAATGAACAAAACTAGTGGTGTGTAGGAGGCTTTACTCTCCTTCTCTCCTCTTTCTTTCTCTCCCTCTCTCTCAATTCAAATAATATTTGTTGGCAGGACCAAATACATTTTAGCATTGCCAAAGCAGTTGAGTTTGTATGGGAAAGAGGGGGGGAGGAAGGGGGGGGGGTAGCTCTAGGGCAGTCTTTGAAGGATAAAGGGGTAATTTAATTGAGGATAGGGGAAGAGTCCATTTAAAGGATTTTTGAGTCCTGAGTTTTTCATGTCCCTCTCAGTCTGTGACACGCTGTCACATTGTGCAGACATTTTCCCCCATTGGCTCCTCTTCTCCCGGTAGAATTTGAAATTTCCTCTTCTCTTCTATAGAATTGAAGTCCTCACTGATGACTATTTGGGGCATTGTAGCAGGAAGTACGTCTCTCTCTCTCCTCTCTTTCCTTCTCATTTTCTCTAGTCTCCTCTCTCTCTTTCTCCTCTCTCTCTCTTTTTCTCAATCTTTTGCTCTCCTCCGCTCTCTTGTTCTCCTCCCTCTTTCACTTTCTCTCTCTCCCTACCTCTCTAGCCTTCCAACTCTCAACTGGCTTATCCACCCTACCAGGCCCACTGACTGAGGATTGGCCAAGCTCCCCTAAATATGTGGATTAACCCTCCTAGCCTCCGCCCTCTAGCTACTAGAAATGTCTCCAAACTTCCAGAACCAAGGGGTGGTACTAGAGACCTGCCTCTGTGAATCATCCAGCCTGATCTTCTGTGAATCATCCAGGCTGACCTGCAGTAATCCCATGACCCAATTAAGACTCACAACAAGTTAACTCTGAGTCAAAACATAAATTTGCCCACAATCACACTAGTAGCATACTAAAGGGTGCTTCACTGAACTCCAATTTCAATACAGTTCTGCTTTCTGCAAATATTTAGTCGAATATCTTGCCATGCTTTGTATTGTGGACTTGGTTCTTGATGAGACAGTGCAGGGTGTAGATGTGGTCTGTGGTGTGATGGTTTGGCATGAAAAAACACCAAAAAGGAACAAATACATCTACTTTCCTTTTTGGTGTTTTTTGTATGGTAGAAATTTGGAAGTAAATTAAATAAGAGGATCAATGCGCTACCCAGAGGGGTTTGATAGGAGTGATTCAATTCCAAAAAATCAACTAAATAAAATAAAAATAAAAAAAGAGAGAAAAAGCTGCCAATCTTAATCGGTGTCCCCACCATGAATTGATACGTGTATGGTGTAGAAAATCGGCGCTAATTCAAAAATAGTAATTTGGAAGCATCTCCCCTAATCAGGGTTTGGGCACCACTTGGAATACCACTCCCAGGATTCAGATACATGTGGGTGTTTTACAAGAGTATTTGGCATGAACCATAGACAATATGCTGTGTTCGGAAGGTGAGGACTCTTTATTTAAGAATACTGTGTTGAAGAGTTTTCCCAGCATGCTGCTGACACATAATCCTCTGGATCGTACTGGTCATTACTTTTATGGAAGGGTTTTATGAGGCCTTGGTTCCATATTTGAGGGTAGCAACTAACACTGAGGACCAAGCTGAGTTGTATTTAATCATCTCCAGCAGGATTCCATTGATACCGCTGAGTTTTTTCATTTGCAGGTGTTGAATTTTCTCAATTATTTCTTGTAGTGTAATTGTTCTATACTGTATGGGGAAGTTTAGTCTTGTGATTATGTGTTTTTGTTCCACAGTTAGCTCCTCTTTTGGAATATCTTCATAGAGGTTCTGGAAATAGTTGAGCCAGATGTTGCCATTTTGGATAAGGAGGTTGTTTTCTGGGGCCCTGAGCTAATAGGATTCCATATTTTCCAGAAAGAGTTTTCTCGCCATGCATCTTCTAACGGTTGTGGTTTGCTAGAGATGAAGTTTTAGATTTTTCTTTTTAACCACTTCCCGACCGCCCCATAGCGGATGTACTGCTACAGGGTGGCCAAGCCATGGCCTGCAGAGAGCTTCCAAAGCATCAGAGGGATCTAATTGTTAAAAGGTATCCATCAGGAGAAGGGTACAGAAGAATTCCCAAGGCATTAGATATACCATGGAACACAGTGAAGCCAGTCTTCATCAAGAGGAGAAAATTTGGCACAACAGTGACATCACCAAGAACTGGACGTCCCTCCAAAAGTGATGGAAACAGGAGAAGAAAACTGGTCAGGGAGGCTGCCAAGAGGCCCACAGCAACTTTAACCGCTTGCCGACTGCTCACCGTATATTTACTGCGGCAGTCAGCCCCTCACAGGCAGAGCGACGTAGGTCTACGTCGCTAGCCTGTGAGGCTCTGGGGAGCGAGCGTCACGGACCCCCCCACGCGTGTGACCGGCGGACCCGATGTCTGCCGGTCACTCGGCGATCGTCGGGGGAGAGGGAGAAAGTCAGGCGGCTTATGTAAACAAGCCGCCTGTCATTCTCCCTGGTCAGTGTTGGGGTAGTTACTCAAAAAATGTAACTAGTTACTAGTTACTTCTGTAAATTGTAATGAGATTACTTTACTAGTTACTGCATTTGAAAAGTAACTTCACTACTTATTACTTTACTTTCCTCTTTCATAATTGACCGTGTAGAAGAAGATACATGACACTCTTTCTGCATAGAGTTTATTGTATAAACCCAGGCTTTGGGAAACATGAGAACAAAACCTGAAAAAACAGAATAAAACATAAAGTGCAACAAAAAGTCATAAACTTCATCCCTCTCTATTCTTCGAAATAACGATTGTATCGCACGGCTTGGGTAACGCAGGAAAGCGCGTTCCTATAGCCTAGTAAAGTAGTGTAGTTACCAATATTAGTATTGTAACTAGTTACTTTACTTAGTTACCAAAAAAAGTAATTTAGTTACTGTAATTAGTTACTTTGTAACTAGTTACCCCCAACACTGTCCCTGGTGTAGAAACACTGATCACACGGTTCTGCAATGTAGGACCGTTGATCATTGTTCCTACAGCTCAAGCCACAGCCAATCACAGTAAGAATCACGCCCCTAGGGACACACACAGCCCCTCCCTCTCAAATAAAGTTAACCCCTTCACTACCAGTGTATTTTTACAGTAACAGTGCATATTTATAGCACTGATTACTGTAGAAATGTCACTGGTAACCCCAAAAGTGTCAAAAATGTCAGTCAAGGGTCCGATCTGTCCGCCGCAATGTCGCAGTACCGCAAAAAAAATCGCAGATCGCCGCCATTACGCGTTAAAAAAAAACAACAAAAATGACAAAAATCTTTCCCTTTGTTAGTAAACGCGATAACTTTTGCGCAAACCAATCAAAATACGCTTTTTGTGATTTTTTTACCAAACTTATGTAGCATAAAACAAATTGGCCAAAAATGTTAAAAAAATTTAGATTTTTACATTTTTTTTGGGGGGAATTTCATATAAAAAAGTGAAAAATATTATTTTTGCAAAATTGACGCTCTTTTTTTTTATAGCGCATGATCAAAAAATTGCAGAGGTGATCAAATACCACCAAAAGAAAGCTCTGTTTGTGGGAAAAAAAGGACGTCAAATTTTGTTTGGGTACAGCGTCGCACGACTGCGCAATTGTCCGTTAAAGTCACGCAATGCCGAATCGCAAAATACTCCCTGGTCAGGAAGGGGGTAAAATCTTCCGGGGCTTAAGTGGATAAAGGAGCTGATGGAATATCTGACAAGTACTGGCTGTGTGGTACATGTGACAACAATCTCCCGTATTCTTTAGATCAGTGGTCCTCAACCCTGGCCTACAGGGCCCACTAACAGGTCAGATTTGCAAGATAACTGAAATACATCCCAGGTGATATCATTTGCTGCTCAGTGATTGCAGTATTTTAGTCTGCATCTCCCCAAGGTAATACTTAAAATCTGGCCTGTTAGTGGGCCCTGAGGACCGGAGTTGAGGACCACTGCTTTAGATGTCTGGGCTATGGGGTAAAGTGGCAAGACAAAAGCCTTTTCTTACCAAGAAAAACATCCAAGCCCAGCTAAATTTTGCAAAAACACATCTGAAGTCTCCCAAAAGCATGTGGAAAATGTGTTATGGTCTGATGAAACCAAGGTTGAACTTTTTGGCCATAATTTCAAAATATATGTTTAGCGCCGAAAACAACACTGCACATCACCAAAAGAACACCATACCCACTGTGAAGCATGATGGAGGCAGCATCATGCTTTTGGAGCTGTTCTACTTCAGCTGGAAAAGGGGCCTTAGTCAAGGTAGAGGGAATTATGAACAGATTCAAATAGCAGTCAGTATTGGCACAAAACCTTCAGGCTTCTGCAAGAAAGCTTCATGAAGAGGAACTTCATCTTTCAGCATGACAATGACCCAAAGTATTAGTTTAAGGGTGTGCACAGTTATGCAACCATATTATTTTAGTTTTATATTTTTATTTACCTCAACCTAAAAGATTTCATTTTGTTGTTCAACTGACTTGTACAGCTTATAGGTCCCATTAAAGGTGGAAAAAGTTCTGAAATGATTTATCTTTGTCCCATTTTTTTTTACATCACAGAAACCTGACATTTTAACAGGGGTGTGTAAACTTTGTATATCCACTGTTCATACAGTATGTCACAAAAGTAAGTACACCCCTCACATGTTTGTAAATATTTTATTCTATCTTTTCATGTGACAACACTGAAGAAATGAGACTTTGCTACAATGTAAAGTAGTGAGTGTACAGCTTGTATAACAGTGTAAATTTACTGTCCCCTCAAAATAACTCAACACACTGCCATTACACCGCATTCACACTGCAGCGCCACGACTTCGGGGGCGACCTGTGAAGTCGCGTGCAGCGCGACTTTGGCGCGACTTGCACGGACTTCATAAAATGAATGTCTATGCAAGTCGCTCCAGGTCGCCCCGAAGTAGTACAGGAACCTTTTTCTAAGTCGGAGCGACTATTAGAACCGTTCCTGTACCACACAATGGACCGCAACGGTCTGCGACTTGTCAGGCTGACCAAGTCGCCTGACAAGTCGTATTAGTGTGAATGGAGTCTTCATGTCTGAACCGCTGGCAACAAAAGTGAGTACACCCCTAGTGACAATGTCCAAATTTGACCCAAAGTGTCAATAATTTGTGTGGCCACCATTATTTTCCAGCACTGCCTTAACCCTCTTGGGCATGGAGTTCACCAGAGCTTCACAGGTTGTCACTGGAGTCCTCTTCCCCTCCTCCATGATGACATCACAGAGCTGGTGGATGTTAGAGACCTTCCCCTCCTCCACCTTCTGTTTGAGGATGCCCCACAGATACTCAATAGGGTTTAGGTCTGGAGACATGCTTGGCCAGTCCATCACCTTTACCCTCAGCTTCTTTAGCAAGGGCAGTGGTGTATTTTGGTTTTGTGCTGCCCTAGGCAAGACTAAAATTGGGCTCCCTCCCTCCTCCTCCTATGCCAATTTTTAACTGATGTGACTCCCTCCAAAATTGAAGGACTACAAGTCCCAGCATGAGATCTCATGAGAGGGGGGGGGTTGAGAGGGCATTAGAGAGAGAGTGGGGGAGGGAGAGAGAGAGGGGGATGAAAGAGAGGGGGGTGAGGGAGAGAGAGGGGGTGAGAGAGAGAGGGGGGATCAAAGAGAGAGAGGAGGGATAAGAGAGAGAGAGAGGTGGGGATGAGAGAGAGGGGGGATGAAAGAGAGGGGGGATAAGAGAGGGGGATGAGAGAGGGGGGGATAAGAGAGAAAGAGCGAGAGAGAGGGGGTGAGAGAGGTGGCTCTAGCAACCAGTGGCCAATAGAGTCTCAGGTGGAGGGGCGGCGGCTTTTATGCTGCCCCCCCTGCAAAGTGCCGCCCTATGCCTGGGCCTTGTTGGCCTAGGCCAAAATACAGCACTGAGCAAGGCAGTGGTTGTCTTGGAGGTGTATTTGGGATTGTTACCAATTGATATCTGCTGGCACCCGCCAATTGTCCAGGAGAGACACACAGAAAGAAGCTCTGCCTATGTAAACCCCGTCAACAGCTGATGAGTCATCTGTTGTTAGGGAAGTGGCAGCCGGCTGCCTGGTCTGATCCTTAACAACCAGCTAGTATTAAAGTCACTGGTGGTTGCCGGCTCCAAAAATTTGCATCTGAACCTCGTCTAAATTTGCAGCTCCTGAACAGCTGCTTAGGAAATTCACAGTAAAAATAGAGGGGAAATTCACACCGGACCTGTTTGAACCTGGCCGCAATCTATACTGCCGAGGGTTCAGGGGCAGACTTTGAGCATTTCTCCTTTTTGCTGAAGGACCTTGTCCCTTCATTGGTCCCTTCACTGGTCCCTTCACTGGTCCCTTCACTGGTTCCTTCACTGGTCACGTCACTGATCCCTTCACTGGTTCCTTCACTGGTCACTTCACTGATCCCTTCACTGGTTCCTTCACTGGTCCCTTCACTGGTTCCTAGTAATAGGAGTCATGCTGTGGCACAGTTGTGAGCACTTTCGCCAAGCGGCAAAAGGGTCGTTGGTTCGAATCCCAACCACGACACTACCTGCCTGGAGTTTGCATGTTCTCCCTGTGCCTGCATGGGTTTCCTCCAGGTAATCCAGTTTCCTCCCACACTCCAAAGACATGCTGGTAGCTTAATTGGCTCCTCTCTAAATTGGCCCTGGTATGTGTATGTATGAATGTGAGTTAGGGACCTTAGATTGTAAGCAACTTGAGGGTAGGGACTGATGTGAATGTATATGTAAAGCACTGCGTAAACTGATGGCGCTATACAGTATAAGTGCCTTAAATAAATAAATGCTGTCACCCCACACCAGGGGCTGACTGGCAACTTTCAGCCCAGGGGGCAAGTACGAACCAGAGGTCCATGATGCAGCGACTTAGCCCCCCTCCCACTCTCTCTCTTCTTGGCCTCCTCCTGACTCTCTACTCACTGGCTGAATCCGGGTTCCCGACCTGGCCAGCAGGGGGCGGTGGGGGGAGCTGGGACAGCTCAGTTGGGGCTGGCTGGGGGAGGAGAGTCTCCAGTGGGCCATGGAACAGGCCTCTGCTCAGACACAGTTTACACCATCCATGCTGGGGGGGGGGGGGGACCCTACGCTCTGTCCTTATCTTTAACCCGCACTTAGTAGATCAGCGGCAGGGACCTTTCACCAGGAATCCTTTAGGCATGTCTGTGGCAGAAGGGGTGCAGCCTTTTAATGGGTCATCAGAGCACCCCAGGGGGCAATTGCCCCCCTGCCCCCTGGCCCAGTCCTCCCCTGCCTGTGCTCTGTCCTTGTCTTTAACCCTGCACTCAGTAGATCAGCGGCAGGGACCTTTCACCAGGAATCCTTTAGGCATGTCTGTGGCAGAAAGGGTGCGGCCTTTTGGGGCATCAGAGCAGCCCAGGGGGCAATTGCCCCCCTGCGCCCTGGCCCAGTCCTCCCCTGCCTGCGCTCTGTCCTTGTCTTTAACCCTGCACTCAGTAGATCAGCGGCAGGGACCTTTCACCAGGAATCCTTTAGGCATGTCTGTGGCAGAAGGGGTGCAGCCTTTTTATGGGGCATCAGAGCAGCCCAGGGGGCAATTGCCCCCCTGCCCCCTGGCCCAGTCCTCCCCTGCCCCATACCATGTTTCCTGGCAGCCCAGCTCATGCATTGTAGAGCAGGGACAAATCTAATTGCATTGTGGGTAATAAGACATTCTTCGGGGGTCTCTACTAAGAAATCCAGAGAAGGAGCTAAACACACGAACTCAGATCTCCCATTCCCCGACACTTCCTCCCTTCCTTCCTCCCTTCCATCCTCCCTGACATCACACAAAGTAATCACCTTTTTCAAATATTTAGTCATTATCCGCCGAGACGCTCCCAGTGGCTCGGCTCTCTCATTCTGTCGCAGGATTGGAAATCATTTGCTCCCAGCCATTCTTCCCCCAGAAATGTAAATTTGTTTTCTGCTACCTAATATTACACACATGTCAAGAAATGGAGAAAAATTGGAGTTTGGAGAGACAGGATGTCAGAATTTATGATGAGAAGCAGAAAATACACCTTTCCTCTCTATGTGCCCCCCCCCGTGAAATGTCACCAGTCACATTGTTGCAAGGAAAAACTCGTATAGTAACACCGTGTGATTTACCTTTTCTATGCACAAGCAGAGGACAATTAGTGGTCTTGGCAGCTGATCTTATACCCTATAATGGGGCAGCTGTCATCAGGTATTTCATGTAAATGATCAGAGCATATACGCTCACTTATCGCTCATCTGCTTTCTTTACAGAAGGACGGCACCATCTTTGTTCAGGCATCATCCAGGGTCACCATCTACTTCCCTGGACTGAGATGCCGGCTCAGAGATGACACAATCATATAAAGTCCGTACAACTCTTGGCTGTGTTCACAAATGTCTGAAACACATCAGAAATAAGGCCCCTTTCACACAGGCGGACCGTTCAGATCCGCCTGTCCGTTTTTTTGGCGGATCTGAACGGTCCCCCCATGCATCTCTATGGGGGATAGGATGTCAGCAGAGACATGTCCGCTGACATCCGATCCGATCCGTCAAATCTGGACGGATGGAAACCCTATTTTCCATCCGTCCAGCGGATCGGATCGGATGGGATCGGATGAGAACGGACCGACGGTCCGTTCCCATCCGATTTCCTCCATAGAGATGCATGGGGAACTGACAGCTGTCTCTCCGCACACAGCACGGAGACACAGCTGTCCTCCTGCTCAGCGGATGATCGGCGGCTCGATCCCCCGCTGAGAAAAACGGAATCCGTCCGACGGACGGAAAGTGTGAAAGGGGCCTAAAGAAAGGTTGGGACTTTACATGAGAGACACGACAGTACAAGGCTGGCAAGGCAAAAATACCACATTTAATATTACATACAAAAAATATATAAACATGATATATAAGGAAAGACATAACGTGTAATTTGTATAAGACTGGTAAAAAAAGGATAAATAACCCCAAAATCAGCTTCAAAGAAACCAGCATGGCAATTTGACAATAATAAAAAGGTAGTTGAGTAAAATCACGACATCCATAGACTCATAACATCCATAGACTGACGCGTTTCGTGGACTAAATTCGCCACTTCTTCAAGAGTATGATCCATGTCTATAAACAAATAAATACGTATAAGAACATTGCATTAAATGATGGTTATTGGAAGCTGGGAGGGGGAGGGGGAGGGAGAGGGAGGAAAGTCCCCACAATCCCAAAACTTACATGGTAGCTCTGGCAATGACTGGTAGTGGAGGTGGAGGCATGGACCCAGGTGCCTCCCACGGGAGCTGAGGGCGCATAAGGCCAGCGGACAGGGGCGACAAAACGCCACACACAGGAGAGAGTGTAGATTGAGGAATTTTCAGTAATACTAAGTAGCAGCATAAGAGAGTATATCTGTATCGAATTAGTAAAAATTTGTATTAACCACTTTAGAGCCGGTCCACCTGGGTCCATGCCTCCACCTCCACTACCAGTCATTGCCAAAGCTACCATGTAAGTTTTGGGATTGTGGGGACCTTCCTCCCTCTCCCTCCCCCTCCCAGCTTTCGATAACCATCATTTAATGCAATGTTCTTATACGATATATACACTCCGTGGAGTGTATTCTTCACGCCTAGGAACAGCTAGAGGGTGGGGTGGAGTTAAACTCTAGGGGGAGCAGCAGCTATAGTATGTGTGGGTAGAATGGAGTGAATAAATCCCAAGGGGAAATTGGGATTCAATAGCGCTTGCTAAATGGGGATAATAATAAATATTCAAATAGACTAAAATATCACTAAAATTCCATTACATAAATAATTAAAATTCATAAATAGTATACCCAATAAATAGCATAAATTAATATATCAGTTAAGTGTCATAAAACGTGCATCATTTGTGCCAAAAAAATAGTCCAATAAAGTTCATAAGTGAATAGTGAAAAACGGATTGCACTGTCAGTGCAAAACAAAATGCAAAGTGCTCAGTGCTGGATCTTCCAAAGGTCCATTAACCAGTTGAATGAAGTGACTTTTAAGGTGAATAAGATGTAAGCTTACCAGAAGTAAAGGGTCTAAGTTACCTTACGGTAAAAAGACCAAGCGTGCTTAGTGGCCCTCCTAGCCTTAGATCCGGTACTGCTGGGCTTATCCCCTACTGACCGAGGTCCCTTCCTGCTGGGCTTAACTCCCACTGACCGAGGTCCCTTCCTGGGCAAACGATATGCTCCAGGTCCGGTTTAGGGAAAGATAAAAGAATTTGCTCCAGATGGTGTAGTACCGTTAAACAAGGGTTTGTTTTTTTGAAGTTCCGAGGTAAATGTACACACAAAGTGATTTAAAATAAGTTTTGCGCCCGCTAGCCTGAAGTCTGTAGCGTGGAGAGCGGTCAAAATGTTCTTATACGTATTTATTTGTTTATAGACATGGATCATACAGCTACTCTTGAAGAAGTGGCGAATTTAGTCCAAGAAACGCGTCAGTCTATGGAAGTTATGAGTCTATGGATGTCGTGATTTTACTCAACTACCTTTTTATTATTGTCAAATTACCATGCTGGTTTCTTTGAAGCTGATTTGGGGGTTATTTATCCTTTTTTTACCAGTCTTATACAAATGACACGTTATGTCTTATATATCATGTTTATATATTTTTAGTATGTATTATTAAATGTGGTATTTTTGCCTTGTACTGTCATGTCTCTCATGTAAAGTCCCAACCTTTCTTTATTTGAAGTATATCAGGATTTGAAGAAAAGAATAGTGTGCCCTGCTTCCGCCAAGGACCGCCGACCCTAAAGCGCCCAGCGTCACGTCAGGGCATATATGAGGACCCTTCTTTTCTTCAAATCCTGGTACCCACTTTTCTGACAATTCCTTCCACCTTCACCTTTCGTTTTTGTTTCATGCACATTTCTTTCACCACAGCCTATTATACGGTGTTGGCGACTCCTCGGGCACAGTGGCCAGTTGGGTGTATTCAACTTCACTTTTCCTTTCTTCTTTTTCCCTTCTTTGGTACTTACAGTATTTCAATTGGTTTTTCATCATGACCTCACTTTATTATTTTTTTCACACTTTGTCTCAGTGCTCATTTCTCCCACTTCCCACCTATACTTCACTTCACTACACTTCACTTCACTTCACTTCTCAGCCATTCTAATATATTATTCAATTTCTTCAATTCCCTACTCACACTATGCAAGTAATACGATGTTCTTCTAGACCTAAGTCGGCTGGCTTTGCGTGGTTATACCGGGATGATGCCTCTCGCTAGAGGCATCATCCCGGTGCCGTTTTTTTAGAGCCGGCGGTCGGCTTTCTGGCGGTAATGACTGATGCGGCTCAGGAGCTGCTCGATTATTACCCCGGCGAGCGGGGGGGATGCCCCCCCCCCTCCCACCGCCTTCCGCAGCTCTGCCCGGGTCTCCCGTCCCACCGCGTCCGCCGGCTGGATGGAGTCCCGATCAAAGCCGGAAGCGGCTTCGATCAGGTCTCTGATGATGTAACCCGGAGGCGGCGTCCATGACGTCACGTCCGGGTTACTCGGCTGCTAAAGGCGGCAGTTTCGGAAAGTGAATGTATTCAAAAATGCCATTTTCGGCGTTTTGAATACATGGAAGTGCAGTGGGAGGGGTTTGGTGTCTTTTAGACCCCCGATCCCTCCATAAAGAGTACCTGTCACTGCATATTACTGTCACATTCCCCCCGATCCCTCCATAAAGAGTACCTGTCACTGCCTATTACTGTCACATTCCCCCGATCCCTCCATAAAGAGTACCTGTCACTGCTATTACTGTCACATTCCTCCCGATCCCTCCATAAAGAGTACCTGTCACTGCCTATTACTGTCACATTCCCCCCGATCCCTCCATAAAGAGTACCTGTCACTGCCTATTACTGTCACATTCCCCCCGATCCCTCCATAAAGAGTACCTGTCACTGCTTATTACTGTCACATTCCCCCCGATCCCTCCATAAAGAGTACCTGTCACTGCCTATTACTGTCACATTCCCCCCCGATCCCTCCATAAAGAGTACCTGTCACTGCCTATTACTGTCACATTCCGCCCCCAGATCCCTCCATAAAGAGTACCTGTCACTGCCTATTACTGTCACATTCCCCCCGATCCCTCCATAAAGAGTACCTGTCACTCCTATTACTGTCACATTGCCCCCGATCCCTCCATAAAGAGTACCTGTCACTCCTATTACTGTCACATTCCCTCCGATCCCTCCATAAAGAGTACCTGTCACTCCTATTACTGTCACATTCCCCCCGATCCCTCCATAAAGAGTACCTGTCACTGCTTATTACTGTCACATTCCCTCCGATCCCTCCATAAAGAGTACCTGTCACTCCTATTACTGTCACATTCCCCCCCGATCTCTCCATAAAGAGTACCTGTCACTGCCTATTACTGTCACATTCCGCCCCCAGATCCCTCCATAAAGAGTACCTGTCACTGCCTATTACTGTCACATTCCCCCCGATCCCTCCATAAAGAGTACCTGTCACTCCTATTACTGTCACATTGCCCCCGATCCCTCCATAAAGAGTACCTGTCACTCCTATTACTGTCACATTCCCTCCGATCCCTCCATAAAGAGTACCTGTCACTCCTATTACTGTCACATTCCCCCCGATCCCTCCATAAAGAGTACCTGTCACTGCTTATTACTGTCACATTCCCCCCGATCCCTCCATAAAGAGTACCTGTCACTGCTATTACTGTCACATTCCCCCCCCCCCCGATCCCTCCATAAAGAGTACCTGTCACTGCCTATTACTGTCACATTCCCCCCGATCCCTCCATAAAGAGTACCTGTCACTGCTATTACTGTCACATCCCCCCCAATCCCTCCATAAAGAGTACCTGTCACTGCCTATTACTGTCACATTCCCCCCGATCCCTCCATAAAGAGTACCTGTCACTGCATATTACTGTCACATTCCCCCCGATCCCTCCATAAAGAGTACCTGTCACTGCCTATTACTGTCACATTCCCCGATCCCTCCATAAAGAGTACCTGTCACTGCTATTACTGTCACATTCCTCCCGATCCCTCCATAAAGAGTACCTGTCACTGCCTATTACTGTCACATTCCCCCCGATCCCTCCATAAAGAGTACCTGTCACTGCCTATTACTGTCACATTCCCCCCGATCCCTCCATAAAGAGTACCTGTCACTGCTTATTACTGTCACATTCCCCCCGATCCCTCCATAAAGAGTACCTGTCACTCCTACTACTGTCACATTCCCCCCGATCCCTCCATAAAGAGTACCTGTCACTGCTATTACTGTCACATTCCCCCCGATCCCTCCATAAAGAGTACCTGTCACTGCTATTACTGTCACATTCCCCCCCGATCCCTCCATAAAGAGTACCTGTCACTGCCTATTACTGTCACATTCCCCCCGATCCCTCCATAAAGAGTACCTGTCACTGCTATTACTGTCACATTCCCCCCGATCCCTCCATAAAGAGTACCTGTCACTGCCTATTACTGTCACATTCCCCCCCGATCTCTCCATAAAGAGTACCTGTCACTGCCTATTACTGTCACATTCCGCCCCCAGATCCCTCCATAAAGAGTACCTGTCACTGCCTATTACTGTCACATTCCCCCCGATCCCTCCATAAAGAGTACCTGTCACTCCTATTACTGTCACATTGCCCCCGATCCCTCCATAAAGAGTACCTGTCACTCCTATTACTGTCACATTCCCTCCGATCCCTCCATAAAGAGTACCTGTCACTCCTATTACTGTCACATTCCCCCCGATCCCTCCATAAAGAGTACCTGTCACTGCTTATTACTGTCACATTCCCCCCGATCCCTCCATAAAGAGTACCTGTCACTGCTATTACTGTCACATTCCCCCCCCCCCCCCCCCGATCCCTCCATAAAGAGTACCTGTCACTGCCTATTACTGTCACATTCCCCCCGATCCCTCCATAAAGAGTACCTGTCACTGCTATTACTGTCACATCCCCCCCAATCCCTCCATAAAGAGTACCTGTCACTGCCTATTACTGTCACATTCCTCCCGATCCCTCCATAAAGAGTACCTGTCACTGCTATTACTGTCACATCCCCCCCAATCCCTCCATAAAGAGTACCTGTCACTGCTATTACTGTCACATCCCCCCCAATCCCTCCATAAAGAGTACCTGTCACTGCTATTACTGTCACATCCCCCCCAATCCCTCCATAAAGAGTACCTGTCACTCCTATTACTGTCACATTCCTCCCGATCCCTCCATAAAGAGTACCTGTCACTGCTATTACTGTCACATCCCCCCCAATCCCTCCATAAAGAGTACCTGTCACTGCTATTACTGTCACATCCCCCCCAATCCCTCCATAAAGAGTACCTGTCACTGCCTATTACTGTCACATTCCCCCCGATCCCTCCATAAAGAGGACCTGTCACTGCCTATTACTGTCACATTCCTCCCGATCCCTCCATAAAGAGTACCTGTCACTCCTATTACTGTCACATTCCCCCCGATCCCTCCATAAAGAGTACCTGTCACTGCTATTACTGTCACATTCCCCCCGATCCCTCCATAAAGAGTGCCTGTCACTGCCTATTACTGTCACATTCCCCCCCGATCCCTCCATAAAGAGTACCTGTCACTCCTATTACTGTCACATTCCTCCCGATCCCTCCATAAAGAGTACCTGTCACTCCTATTACTGTCACATTCCCCCCGATCCCTCCATAAAGAGTACCTGTCACTGCCTATTACTGTCACATTCCCCCCGATCCCTCCATAAAGAGTACCTGTCACTCCTATTACTGTCACATTCCCCCCGATCCCTCCATAAAGAGTACCTGTCACTGCCTATTACTGTCACATTCCCCCCAATCCCTCCATAAAGAGTACGTGTCACTCCTATTACAGTCACATTCCTCCCGATCCCTCCATAAAGAGTACCTGTCACTGCTTATTACTGTCACATTCCCCCCGATCCCTCCATAAAGAGTACCTGTCACTGCTATTACTGTCACATCCCCCCCCCCCGATCCCTCCATAAAGAGTACCTGTCACTGCCTATTACTGTCACATTCCCCCCGATCCCTCCATAAAGAGTACCTGTCACTGCTATTACTGTCACATCCCCCCCAATCCCTCCATAAAGAGTACCTGTCACTGCCTATTACTGTCACATTCCCCCCGATCCCTCCATAAAGAGTACGTGTCACTCCTATTACTGTCACATTCCCCCCGATCCCTCCATAAAGAGGACCTGTCACTGCCTATTACTGTCACATTCCCCCCGATCCCTCCATAAAGAGTACATGTCACTGCCTATTACTGTCACATTCCCCCCGATCCCTCCATAAAGAGTACCTGTCACTCCTATTACTGTCACATTCCTCCCGATCCCTCCATAAAGAGTACCTGTCACTGCCTATTACTGTCACATTCCCCCCGATCCCTCCATAAAGAGTACCTGTCACTCCTATTACTGTCACATTCCTCCCGATCCCTCCATAAAGAGTACCTGTCACTGCTATTACTGTCACATCCCCCCCAATCCCTCCATAAAGAGTACCTGTCACTGCCTATTACTGTCACATTCCCCCCGATCCCTCCATAAAGAGTACGTGTCACTCCTATTACTGTCACATTCCTCCCGATCCCTCCATAAAGAGTACCTGTCACTGCTATTACTGTCACATCCCCCCCAATCCCTCCATAAAGAGTACCTGTCACTGCTATTACTGTCACATCCCCCCCAATCCCTCCATAAAGAGTACCTGTCACTCCTATTACTGTCACATTCCCCCCGATCCCTCCATAAAGAGTACCTGTCACTGCATATTACTGTCACATTCCCCCCGATCCCTCCATAAAGAGGACCTGTCACTGCCTATTACTGTCACATTCCCCCCGATCCCTCCATAAAGAGTACATGTCACTGCCTATTACTGTCACATTCCCCCCGATCCCTCCATAACGAGTACCTGTCACTCCTATTACTGTCACATTCCTCCCGATCCCTCCATAAAGAGTACCTGTCACTGCTATTACTGTCACATTCCCCCCGATCCCTCCATAAAGAGTGCCTGTCACTGCCTATTACTGTCACATTCCCCCCCGATCCCTCCATAAAGAGTACCTGTCACTCCTATTACTGTCACATTCCTCCCGATCCCTCCATAAAGAGTACCTGTCACTCCTATTACTGTCACATTCCCCCCGATCCCTCCATAAAGAGTACCTGTCACTGCCTATTACTGTCACATTCCCCCCGATCCCTCCATAAAGAGTACCTGTCACTCCTATTACTGTCACATTCCCCCCAATCCCTCCATAAAGAGTACCTGTCACTCCTATTACTGTCACATTCCTCCCGATCCCTCCATAAAGAGTACCTGTCACTGCTATTACTGTCACATTCCCCCCGATCCCTCCATAAAGAGTACCTGTCACTGCATATTACTGTCACATTCCCCCCGATCCCTCCATAAAGAGGACCTGTCACTGCCTATTACTGTCACATTCCCCCCGATCCCTCCATAAAGAGTACATGTCACTGCCTATTACTGTCACATTCCCCCCGATCCCTCCATAAAGAGTACCTGTCACTCCTATTACTGTCACATTCCTCCCGATCCCTCCATAAAGAGTACCTGTCACTCCTATTACTGTCACATTCCCCCCGATCCCTCCATAAAGAGTACCTGTCACTGCTATTACTGTCACATTCCCCCCGATCCCTCCATAAAGAGTGCCTGTCACTGCCTATTACTGTCACATTCCCCCCCGATCCCTCCATAAAGAGTACCTGTCACTCCTATTACTGTCACATTCCCCCCGATCCCTCCATAAAGAGTACCTGTCACTGCATATTACTGTCACATTCCCCCCGATCCCTCCATAAAGAGTACCTGTCCCTCCTATTACTGTCACATTCCCCCCGATCCCTCCATAAAGAGTACCTGTCACTCCTATTACTGTCACATTCCCCCCGATCCCTCCATAAAGAGTACCTGTCACTGCCTATTACTGTCACATTCCCCCCGATCCCTCCATAAAGAGTACCTGTCACTCCTATTACTGTCACATTCCCCCCAATCCCTCCATAAAGAGTACCTGTCACTCCTATTACTGTCACATTCCTCCCGATCCCTCCATAAAGAGTACCTGTCACTGCTATTACTGTCACATTCCCCCCGATCCCTCCATAAAGAGTACCTGTCACTGCATATTACTGTCACATTCCCCCCGATCCCTCCATAAAGAGGACCTGTCACTGCCTATTACTGTCACATTCCCCCCGATCCCTCCATAAAGAGTACATGTCACTGCCTATTACTGTCACATTCCCCCCGATCCCTCCATAAAGAGTACCTGTCACTCCTATTACTGTCACATTCCTCCCGATCCCTCCATAAAGAGTACCTGTCACTCCTATTACTGTCACATTCCCCCCGATCCCTCCATAAAGAGTACCTGTCACTGCTATTACTGTCACATTCCCCCCGATCCCTCCATAAAGAGTACCTGTCACTCCTATTACTGTCACATTCCCCCCGATCCCTCCATAAAGAGTACCTGTCACTGCCTATTACTGTCACATTCCCCCCGATCCCTCCATAAAGAGTACCTGTCACTGCATATTACTGTCACAAGGGATGTTTACATTGCTTGTGACAGCAATAAAAGTGATCAGATTTTTATTTTTTTAAAAAAAACCTGTGTTAAAATAAAAAAAATAAAAAATAAATAGGAAAAAATAAATAAATTTAGCCGCCCCCATCGCTGTTAGCTTGCGCATGAAAGAAAACGTATATGGAAGTCGCGCTGTAAATGAAATCGCTGTTCAAACCACACATGTGAGGTATCGCTGCGATCGCCAGAGTGTAAGCAATAACTAACTCTAACTCTAAAATGGTAACCGTTAAAACATTTTAAAGCGTCGCCTATGGAGATTTTTTTTATTGTCCGTAGTTTGTCGCCATTCCGCGGGTGTGTGCAATTTTAAACCGTAACATGTTGGGTATCTATTTACTCGGTGTGACATCATCTTTCACAGTATACAAAAAAAATGGGCTGTCGGTTTGTGGTGCCTCAAGTCAGGTGTGGGATTTTAAGGGCAGGAGTAAAACAGGTACGCAAAAGTAGTACAATTTATAAGTAGAAATTTATTGCATATAGGGTTATATACATAAATGCAAGTGAGTTAATGGGTAAAGTCCCATTGTGGTAGTGAAGAGGAATGGTAAGTTGTGTTAAACGTGAAATAAGTGACTTGGAAACAAAATGGTAATTGGTCCTGCTCTGCTGTTCCTCATATCCAGAGATGGGAATGATTGCAGAGAAAGGGCCTGATCGGAAATACTGATCAGGCCCTTTCTCTGCAATCATTCCCATCTCTGGATATGAGGAACAGCAGAGCAGGACCAATTACCATTTTGTTTCCAAGTCACTTATTTCACGTTTAACACAACTTACCATTCCTCTTCACTACCACAATGGGACTTTACCCATTAACTCACTTGCATTTATGTATATAACCCTATATGCAATAAATTTCTACTTATAAATTGTACTACTTTTGCGTACCTGTTTTACTCCTGCCCTTAAAATCCCACACCTGACTTGAGGCACCACAAACCGACATACTATAACTCTGGGATGGTGGCAGAAACTATTATTTTTCATCCAGCTTAGATCCAAAAAACCTACTTTTTCAAACAAAAAAAATGGGCTAACTTTACTGTTTAGTTTTTTTTTTTAAATGCAGGGAAATTTAATTCTTCCAAAAAAATGGCGTTTGAAAAACCGCTGCGCAAATACTGCATAACAAAAAATATTGCAATGACACCATTTTATTCTCCAAAGTCTTTGCTAAAAATATATATATATATATATATATATATATATATATATATATATATATATATATATATATATATAATTTTTGGGGGTTTAAAGTAGTTTTCTAGCAAAAAAATACTGGTTTTAACTTGTAAACAAAAAGTGTCAAAAATAGGCCTGGTCCTTAAAGTGGTTAATACAAATTTTTACTTATTCGATACAGATGTACTCTCTTATGCTGAGGATAGCATCTCAGCCTAGGCAAAGTCACTGGGAGAAGGGGAGACTGACGAAATGCTTCCTCCTGCCCACAGCTTGACTGAGGACATCATCTCAGTCTAGGCAAAATCACTGGGAGGGGGGGAGATTGAGGAAATGCTTCTTCCTGCCCGCTGCAGACTGAGGGCATCATCTCAGTCTAGGCAAAGTCACTGGGAGGAGGGGAGACTGATGAAACCCTTTTTCCTGCCCACAGCAGACTGAGGATAGCATCTCAGTCTAGGCAAAGTCATTGGGAGGAGGAGGGGAGACTGAGGAAATGCTTCTTCCTGCCTGCAGCAGACTGAGGACATCATCTTAGTCTAGGCAAAGTCATTGGGAGGAGGGCAGACTGAGGAAATGCTTCCTCCTGCCTGCAGCAGACTGAGGATAGCATCTCAGCCTAGGTAAAGTCACCCGAAGCTTTGCAACTTTTTAATTCAATTTACGGGTTAGCTTTATATGCAGTCCAAGCAATGGGGCAAGTCACATAAAGAATGGTGGGGGGGGGGGGGGGGGGGTGCAAAAATCCAACTTGTGCAAATGAGGCTTTTTTTGTGCAGAGAACCTGAATAGGAGCACAATTATCTAAAAAAAAAAAAAAATAAATGAATTTCTTAGTAGGAGAAAAAGAAATTTTTTTTTTTTCAGCTGCAGCAGAAAAGCCAACAATTCATCTGGCTGGTTTTTCCTTGTGTAAATTACAGGCAGAATTGTACGTTGGAGAAATCCCCGGACGCGATAAAACAAGAAGTGCTCGGGAGCGTACAGCGTGGATTTACTTTAATACAGTAGAGTTCGGAAATGTAACTAATTTTTTTTTTTTTTCCTCATTTTATGATTACAATTGTTTCTGCAAAAAAAAAAAAAATGTAATAGCCTGGAATGCGTATTTCACTTTCCCAAAATAGTTTCTTTTCCTGGCGAGAACGGTAACAAATCATTGGCTTTTGTTTAATTTAAAAGAGGAATTATTGAAGGGATGAGGCTCGCTGGGAGTTATTAATGTGCGTCCTCTGGATACCTCGGCTCGTAGAAGACCAATAGAGCCTTGCCAAGATTTCCAAATTATATTTAATTGGGCAATTATTCAAACGGCAAAAAAACACACAGAGCTGTAAAGTAAGGAGGATCTCTCTTTAAAAAAAACCACCTTGAGAAGCGGGATTGGTCTTCTCCGACCCAAGAGGCACAATTGTGTCTGCCGGAGATTTATTTTGAAGTAATTGTACAGAGGAAGCTGCATGATGTATATAATTTTATATATATATATATTGTAAGAAACAAAAATATGAGGCTTGTGGTCAAAAAAATAATAAGTAGCCGAGCGTAGGGGGATGAAAGTCGTACCTCGTTAATGTGATCGGCAAAGTTCTGGCGGGTCATGGCTTCCATATGTCATGGCGCTCCTACAAGGCTTCACAATGGGATGGACGGAGTCACTTCATCTGCTTATAGGAAGAGACAATTGTTGTATTTCAGGAGATTTTTTCTTGCGGAGAAATGTTTCATGTTCTGTTCTTTGTTCTAAATGAGGTCCTCGGTGACTTTCCATTCTTGTAAACTTTGTAATGAGTCCTGTCTGTGTTCTCGTATCTTCCTCGTGTGTTCAAATGAGTGAGAAAGAGGAATTTAAAGAGAACCTGGAATGGAATTTCACACAAAGTTTCTCTCGCATACCCCCCCCCCCCCGCTGGAGAAATTGTGGAAATAGAGCCCCCCATGCAGGGCCGCTGATATGGGGGGCACCACCAGTCCTCCTATAGGGGGCCCGGGTACACAGGGGGGCCCAGACAGCAGGGATATTCAGAGATATTCGGTGTGGACAGCAGTGGCGGCTGGTGCTCCATGGGCCACACCATACACATCCCGGACCCATAGGTGTGCGCAGACTATTGCATTAGGGTGTGCACCCCAAAGCCCAAACACATATCCATGTGTATATACTGATGTGTCAGTAGGGTAGAGATCGGTGTCTGTAGTTCTATTGTTATTTTCTATTCTTTTTTACAATGTTATTTTCTTTTGTTAGCACAGTTGGGGAGCTTTGGTAAAATATCAGGGGTCTAACCAGGGGGAATCTGCACCACAAGGGGTGATTAGGGTGTGCCCAGGCACACCTGGCACACCCTGTGCGCACGCCTATGCCCGGACCACACCAGCCCGCACACCAAATCCCCCCCCCCCCTCTGCTGGAGAAATTGTGGAAATAGAGCCACCCGTGCAGGACCGCTGATATGGGGGGCACCACCAGTCCTCCTATAGGGGGCCCGGACACACAGGGGGCCCCAGACAGCAGGGATATTCAGAGATATTCGGTGTGGCCAGCAGTAGCGGCTGGTGCTCCATGGGCCGCACCATACACACCCCTGGACCACACCAGCCCGCACACCATTCCCCCCCTCTGCTGGAGAAATTGTGGAAATAGAGCCACCAATGCAGGGCCGCTGATATGGGGGGCACACCAGTCCTCCTGTAGGGGGCCCGGGCACACAGGGGGGCCCAGACAGCAGGGATATTCGGAGATATTCGGTGTGGGCAGCAGTGGCAGCTGGTGCTCCATGGGCCGCACCATACACACCCCCAGACCACACCAGCCCACACACCATACCCCCCTCGTAGCCGGCTCACTCACGCTGGACATGTGGAAGGCAGGCAAGCAGCAGCGGCGGCGTGGCAGCTTCCCCCTCAGTCTCCTGCGTCTCCTCTCTCCTCCTCCTCCTTGGCCAATGGCATGGCTTCTCCTTTCGGCCAATCTGGAAACGAGTCTCAGGACCCGCCTCCTGATTGGCCAGGAGGAGGATCCGTGTGACAATAGTGAATATTCATTCGCTATTGTCACACAACTGGGTGGGCTCAGTGCACAGTACTCTTCACCCCGAGCCCACCCTTTTTTTAAGCTTATTAGAGCCACTGGCTCTAATCACATGCTTCAAAAAAAAAAAAAATCCATTGGAATCCATGTGTCCAGCGCCCTGCATGTAGATTAGGGGGCCAAAAGCATACATACGGGGGCGGCGCCCCTTCCCCACCAATGGACGGGCCGCCACTGGTGGCCAGGCAGAGGGGCAGTTACAGAAGCATGCTCTGTGCAGCAGCTGAAAGTCAGTTTTTTTCTCTCCTTACGGCTTTCAGCTGCTGCAGGGAGAGACACAGGGCATCGTTCCTGTATTTGCTTACCCCGCACTGATCTCCCTCCCTGTTCTGCCTGTTTCTAATTCCCCCGTGCGCCCTCCTGTCACTGTGACGAACCCCTCCCCACGCTGCCAGCTTCTTTGTCCTGCCACTTGCCATGGGTACAGGGCGTGTGTCAGGATAGAGTGCAGGGGCAGACTGGCAACTTTCAGCCCAAGGGGGCAAGTACAAACCAGAGGCCCATGGTGCAGCGACTCGGCCCCCCTCCCACTCTCCCTCTTCCCGGCCTCCTCCTGACTCCCATTACAGGCCGCAGCTCAGCTCCAGGTACTCTCTACTCGCCGGCGGAATCTGGGTTCCCGACCTGCCCAGTAGGGGGCAGTTGGGGGGAGCTGGGACAGCTCAGTTGGGGATGGTCAGGGGCAGAGAGTCTCCAGTGGGGAATGGAACCGGCCTCTGTTCAGACACAGTTTACACCATCCATGCTGGAGAGGCCTGCACTTTGTCCTTGTCTTCAACCCGCACTCAGTAGGTCAGCAGTGGGGACTTTTACTTCTCTTCACCAGGAATCCTTTAGACATGTCTTTGGAAGAAGCGATGCAGCCTTTTTATGGGGTATCAGAGCGGGCCAGGGGGGCAATTTTGTACCAACCCTATTCGATCCATGTATTGATAAAATGTTACACACTGTAATCCGTTGTTTTGCTTGTTCTACCTTGTTTATTCTTAATAAACATTTATTAAACAAAAAAAGAGCTTCAAGGGATACAGGAATATGTACAATGTCTTGAAAAAGTAAGTACACCCCTCACATTTCTGTAAAAATGTTATTCTATCTTTTCATGTGACAACACTGAAGAAATGTGACTTTGCTACAATGTAAAGTAGTGAGTGTACAGCTTGTATAACAGTGTAAATTTACTGTCCCCTCAAAATAACTCAACACACAGCCATTAATGTCTAAACCGCTGGCAACAAAAGTGAGTACACCCCTAAGTGACAATGTCCAAATTGGGTCCAATTAGCCATTTTCCCTCCCCGGTGTCATGTGACTCGTTAGTGTTACAAGGTCTCAGGTGTGAATGGGGAGCAGGTGTGTTAAATTTGGTGTTATCGCTCTCACTCTCTCATACTGGTCACTGGAAGTTCAACATGGCACCTCATGGCAAAGAACTCTCTGAGGATCTGAAAAAAAGAATTGTTGCTCCACATGGCCTAGGCTATGTCCAAATTGGGCCCAAAGTGTCAATATTTTGTGTGGCCGCCATTATTTTCCAGCACTGCCTTAACCCTCTTGGGCATGGAGTTCACCAGAGCTTCACAGGTTGTCACTGGAGTCCTCTTCCCCTCCTCCATGATGACATCACAGAGCTGGTGGATGTTAGAGACCTTGAGCTCCTCCACCGTTACATGATGTCCCGTAACGTCAGAAGGGGGGCGGTGCCACTGGGTGACACAGTTTACTATGCTTCAGTTATGAAGCACACAGTGAGCGAGTGTGTTCATTTAAAAAAGGAAGGGGTTGATAAATTACTTATTGACTAGCCCTTTCCCCCCGCTCTCCATCCTGAAAGATTCCCCCTCCTCCCTGCAGTAGCCGAGGGGAAAGGAGGGAAACCAGCAGCACAGAGTGATTAGAGTGTGCCCAGGCACACCTGGCACACCCCCTGTGCACGCCTATGAGGAGGTCCTAATGTCGCCAGCAGCTCCACCACTGGCTAGAAACCCCATGCAGAATTGCGGATCATTTTCTTGAGTTTAAAACTTTCTAATTAAAAAAATAAAAATGTTCCCATTCTTCTTTTACTGCAAGTCTTGGATGGAACGATTTTCCATGTGGGTCCGGCGCTAACTCTACTCCCTACCCAGCAAGGAAGAGGGATAAATCGCACGCAGTTGTGCCGGTCACACACCTCATTATGATCGATCGGGACAATAAGCTTTGCTAGAACAATGAAGATTAAGTTTACTTGTCAAATCGCGGCGTTCCCCGGCCATTATCTATTCATCGGCGGCAGTTTTTATCCGCATGTTTTTTTTTTTTTCCTCTTTACGCCGCGCGTCGCATTCTTCCTTTTCCTATCTATGTTACGCTTAAATAATTGTGTTCTACATTACGAAGTAATAAATCACACCGCGCTGAATGTGTGACACGCCGCTGACGTGCCGGTGATACCAACTCTTCTCTGGGTGCCGCTGAAAGAAAAAAAAAATAAAAATCAGAGGTGACAGAGGGAGCCGCTGCGGAGATTAAATGGAATGTTTTTTGGGATGAGGCCTAAAAGAAATAAAATGATGAGCGAGACGTATAAAATCACCAAATGGAATATTAACTTTAAGCTGTTAGGTGTTCATTTGTGTGTATAAAATAATTCCCATCATTCTCTGCACACCAGCTGCAATTTTACATGATGCTCACAGTAGGAGGGACCGCACTGGGTGCTGAAGAGAAAGTGAGGACTGGGCGTGCTGGGGTGAATATCTACAAAGAGATATCCCCTCTTACACAGGTGTCCCCATCCCCCCCCCCCCCATAAGGACCCATTCACACCATTGCATTGTGGTCACATGTGCATTACGGGTAACGATGCGCATTACATGAGTTGGTCCATTTTTTTCAAGACGAATAAAGAGAAAATACTGCGCTTGTGTCAACTCCTAATATAGTGCATAAGCTTAACCACTTTACCACCGGAGGATTTTGCTGTCTTACGTCTGGGCCATTTTTGCGATTCGGCACTGTGCGAATTTAAATGACAATTGCGCCGTCGTGCGACGCCGTACCCAAACGAAATTTACGTTCTTTTTTTCCCACAAACAGAGCTTTCTTTTGGTGGTATTTGATCACCTGTGCGCTTTTTACTTTTTGCGCTATAAACAAAAAAAGAATGTAAATTTTGAAAAAATAACAATATTTTTCACATTTTTTTATATGAAATTCCCCCCCAAAAAATGTAAAAAATCTAAATTTTTTTAAATTGTTGGCCAATTTGTTTTATGCTACCTGTGTTTGGTAAAAAAAATCACAATAAGTGTATTTTGATTGGTTTGCGCAAAAGTTATTGCGTTTACTTACTAAGGGAAAGGTTTCTGTCATTTTTGGTGTTTTTTTTTAACGAGTAATGGCAGCGATATGCAATTTTTTTTGCGGGACTGCGACATTGCGGCGGACAGATCGGACCCTTGACTGACATTTTTGACACTTTTGGGGGTACCAGTGACATTACTACAGTAATCAGTGCTATATATATGCACTGTTACTGTAAAAATGACACTGGCAGGGAAGAGGTTAATTTTATTGGAGAGGGAGGGGTTAATGTATGCCTGGTGCTTACTGACGTGTGGGGGGAGGTGATTGAGTGACATAGGGACAGATCGGATGTTCAGCTATGCTGAACCCTGCAATCTGACCCTGCCTGTCACTTAGGAGATCCGCCCGCTCTGTTTACACAAGGGGGCGGATCTCCAGACTCGATTCCCCGACGATCGGGGAAGAGCAGCGGCGATCGCCACCGCTCCTCCCCTGGCCCGACTCCCGCTGTGACTGAATACAGCGGGAGCGAGCCTCTGGCGGCGCGCGTGCGCCGCTGAGAAAGGGGAATGTCTGGCGACGTAGGTCTACGTCGCCAGGCGTTATCGAGCCACTTTGCCGCAGTAGAGCTCTAGTGAGCAGACGGCAAGTGGTTAAAGTAAAGAAACGAAAGTAGGCGCTCTAAAGATGAACCCCTGATCTCACATATAAAGGATAATAAAGTGACTTTAACCACTTTAGCCCCGGAGGATTTTCCTGCTTAACGTCCAGGCCACTTTTTGCAACTTGGCACTGCGCGAATTTAACTGACAATTGCGCGGTCATGCAACTCCGAAACCAAAAAAAATTTACGTCCTTTTTTTCCCCACAAACAGAGCTTTCTTTTGGTGGTATTTGATCACCTCTGCGCTTTTCATTTTTTTTGCGATATTAATAAGAAAAGAGCAAAAATTTTGCAAAAAAATTGACACTTTCTACTTTGACAGTTAAAAAATATCCAATATATTCAATTTTTGTCATATTTAGGCCAAAATGTATTTAGCTACATGTCTTTGACAAAAAAATTCTCAATGAGCGTATTTTTAACCGCTTTAAGACCGGAAGATTTTACCCCCTTCCTGACCAGGCCATATTTTGCGATTCGGCACTGCGTTACTTTAACGGACAATTGCACAGTCGTGCGATTTTTACTTTTTGCGCTATAAACAAAAAAAGAGCGACAATTTTGAAAAAATAACAATATTTTTCAAATTTTTTTTATGAAATTCCCCCCAAAAAAATGTAAAAATCAAAATTTTTTAACATTTTAGGGCAATTTGTTTTCTGCTACATATTTTTGGTAAAAAAAATCGCAATAAGCGTATTTTGATTGGTTTGCACAAAAGTTATCGCGTTTACTAACTACGGGAAATTTATGTAATTTTTAAGCTTTAACACCAGAAGATTTTACCCCATTCCTAACCAGGCTATATTTTGTGATTCGGCACTGCGTTACTTTAACGGACAATTGCGCGGTCATGCAACGCCGTACCCAAACAAAATTTACGTCCTTTTTTTCCCCACAAACAGAGCTTTCTTTTGATGGTATTTGATCACCTGTGCGATTTTTAATTTTTGAAAAAAAGAGCGACAATTTAAAAAAAAAAAAAAAACAATATTTTTAACATTTTGATATATAACATTCCCAAAAAAATGTATAAATCATAATTTTTTAACATTTTAGGCCAATTTGTTTTCTGCTACATATTTTTGGTAAAAAAAAATCACAAAACACATCGAAACACGTCGGGGCTCTGGATTTGCGCAATCAGAATTACTGTTTCATGATTTACAAAATTATTTCCATTTATTCAATGTGTTTAATATTTTTATATTTCCCCCCAAATGTAAACTAAGGAGCTGATTCTAAAAATGTTTCTAATAAATACTTGACTTTATCATTCATATATTTGTCTCATACTTCCTCGGTATCACAAAGTCCCTTGGCCGTACCCCATGCTCCCTTGTGGACTTTATTCCTTAAATAAATATTCATTGAAAGATGATGGTGAAAAATTCTTCTAACCACAGATCACAGGAGAGTCTCATCACACTCCCTTCACCACAAAGGCCAACCACCAAAATATGGACAAGGTGTTCACTTACCCTGTAACCAGGACCCCCCCCCCCCCCCCTAGTTACAGGCGGGTCTGGCAGGCTTTGGGGAATTTCCATTTAAATCTACATTCCGGAATGAGCCTTGGAGCAGGGGTAGATGACACCTTAGGGTAAACATCCAACGGCCATCCAGAGCTCCTATAAATGTATATGCAAACAAGAAAGCGCTAGATAGTGTAAAATCTTTAAAGCGCCAATTTAGTGAAAGAAAAATATACATTCACATACTGTAGGTATAATAAAAATACCCATATCTCCAAAAGACATCTGGCAGGTGAAAATGGCGTCCGCCATCACTTCCGGTAGACACACTGCTCCACCCTACGTGTTTCATCATAAAAGGACTTTTTCCAGGGCCTTTGGTGACGAAACGCGTAATGAAGGTGTGCCTATATCATCGTGTTCAACACCTATTGATTTGTGGCTTAACAAGCGTTCACTAACGGCGTTTTTTTGTTTTTTACCTGGGGTGCCTCAACAATAATTTGGGGTGCTATTTATGTAGTTGGGTTTTCCCGAGGTGCGGTAAGCACAGGACCCAATCTGCCCTAGATCAGTGTCATGAGTTGCTATGGTGTGTGTGAGGGGGGGGCTGCTGCCAGTGCCATAGCAACCAATGACACTCTAGGATCAAAAAGCACAGCATCATTCCTTGCTATGGTGTTAGTAGCCGGCACGCCTGCACCCTGGCAATGCATGATCCTGATCCAGGGCAGGCAGCATGCAGGGCCACCCCCAACATTCATTTGAGAATGGAAGTCTGCCCCCTCCACACCTCCTTCTTGCTGCTGGAGCCAAGAGGTAAGGCTCTGATGTAAATAGGTGACTGTGTGATTGGGGCTCCGTGATGGGGGCAGGCTCTGTGCGGGGAGAATTAGATATGATGTGAGGACTCTGTCATGGGTGTGCTCTGATGTGGTGAGGTCCTCCTGTGTGCAAGGGGGCCCCTGATGTATAGGGTGAACTCTGATGTGATGGGGAGTTGTCATGTAGAGAGGGGACTTGCGACATGAAGAGGGGACTCTGATGTGATGGGAAGCTCTCACGTCAGAGTGACAGTGTTGTGATAGAGAGCTCTTCTGTATATAAGGTACTCTGATGTGAAGAGGGGCTCTGATATGTTGGTAGGACATCTGACATGATGGGAGGGGGGCCTCTGACATGATGGGGGGCCTCTCATGTGATGGGGGACCACTAATGTAATGTGAGACCTGTGATATGATGGGGGACCTCTGATATGATGGGGAACCTCTCATGTGATGGGGGACCTCTGATGTGATGGGGGACCTCTGATGTAATTGGAGACCTCTGATGTGATGGGGGACCTCTCATGTGATGGGGGACCTCTGATTGAATGGGAGACCTCTAAAATAATAGGAGACCTCTGGTGTGATGGGAGGACCTCTTATGTGATGGGGGACCTCTGAGATGATGGGGGACCTCTGATTTAATGGGGGGCCTTTGATGTGAAGGGGGACCTCTGACATGATGGGAGGGGGGCTTCTGATGTAATGGGGGGGGGCACTGATTTGATGAGGGATTTGATGAGGGACCTCTGATGTAATGGCAGGGCTCTGATTTGATGGGGGACCTCTAATGTAATGGAGGCCTTTGATGTGATGGGGGCATCTGATGTAATAGGGGACCTCTAATATGAGGGGAGGACCTCTGATGTGACGGGGAACCTCTAATGTAATGGGGAACCTCTGATGTAATAGGGGACCTCTAATATGAGGGGAGGACCTCTGATGTGACGGGGAACTTCTGATGTAATGGGGGACCTCTGGTGTAATGGGGGACCTCTGATATGATGGGGACTTCTGCTGTAATAGGGGGCCTCTGATGTGATGGGGGACCTCTGATGTAATAGGGGTCTCTGATGCGATGGGGGACCTCTAATAACGGGTGACTCTGAATTGATGGGGGGGCTCTAATGGGATGGGGGGCCTCTGATATGACGGGAGGGCCTCTGATGTGAAAGGGAAACCTCTGATGTAATGGGGGAGCTCTAATGTGAGTGGAGGACCTCTGATGTGATGGGGAACCTCTGATGTAATGGGGATCTCTTATATGAGGGGAGTGCCTCTGATGTAAAGGGGGTCCTCTAATGTTATTAGAGGATCTTTCCCATTGATAAGTAACATTGACATTTTTTTATATTTCAGACAGGGGGGCTTAAAAATGAAAGGGTGTCGTGACAAAAGAAAAGGTTGAGAAAGCCTAAAGCACACAAGCCTGGTCATGGTGTGAATGGCCCCTTAGTGTTCTGATGATTTGTGGATTTTCCATCATTTTCGGTCAGCTAAGTAAATAGATCTCTCTAGTAAGAACACAGACAGCAATAAATACCTGACAGGGGGTCTAACAAGTAGTGTAGGAATAGTTAATAGTCAGCAGTGTAGGAATAGTCATGAAGCTGCTATGGGGCCCAGGGTAGGAAGGGGGCCCTATTAGGGAGGAATCACTTCCAGGCCCTATGACTGGTAAACCTCTCCATTGGGAACACAGACTTCAATAAAAGAACATTTTATTACAATGCGGAAACGTAGAACCTCAGTCGGGTTATTATTATTGCTGACTGTACTGGGGACCCCTATGTGCCTCATTTCTTCCAGTGGTGTCACAAGGACAGGAAATGAGAAAATCTGCCCAGTGGAGCAAAAACCATACATAGATCCTAAATCCTTGCAGATGGACATTAAGCAGGGATGCTACTGCTGTCTGAGGGTTGATCTACAAATCTTCAAATGGACAGGAAATATGGAACAGCAAGCATGCAAGAAGAGAAACTTGCACCAAAAATGACTTTAGCGTAAGGATCGACCAATAGTGGTTTTTAGTTGCTGATACCGATATTTTGGCCATTGCATATCGGTATCGGCCAATATGGGCCGATATTTTGAACATTTAAAGTTTTGCAAAATAAACACAATTTTTGACACAAATCTGTTACTGGGCTGGCTGGCACCTTGTGGTGGGTGGCTGGCTGGCACCCTGTGGTGGGTGGGTGGCTGGCTGGCACCCTGTGGTGGGTGGCTGGCTGGCTGGCACCCTGTGGTGGGTGGCTGGCTGGCACCCTTTGGTGGGTGGCTGGCTGGCTGGCACCCTGTGGTGGGTGGCTGGCTGGCACCCTTTGGTGGGTGGCTGACTGGCACCCTGTGGTGGGTGGCTGGCACCCTGTGGTGGCTGGCGGGCACCCTGTGGTGGGTGGCTGGCTGGCTGGAATCCTTTGGTGGGTGGCTGGTTGGCACCCTGTGTGGTGGGTGGCTGGCTGGCTGGCACCCTGTGGTGGCTGGCGGGCACCCTGTGGTGGGTGGCTGGCTGGCTGGAATCCTTTGGTGGGTGGCTGGTTGGCACCCTGTGTGGTGGGTGGCTGGCTGGCTGGCACCCTGTGGTGGCTGGCTGGCACCCTGTGGTGGGTGGCTGGTTGGCACCCTGTGTGGTGGGTGGCTGGCTGGTACAGGCAGTTCCTGTGGCTGGCTGGCTGGCTGGTACAGGCCTGTGGGTGGCTAGCTGGCTGGCACCGGGCAGCTGTGGGGGTGTAGAGTATGCATGTGGCGGCTGTGTTAAACACACTGTGTGCACTGTACGCTCACTGTCCCAAAACTCCCCGACTCCAGACGAGGCTGAGGGAGGCAGCCTAAGAAGGCAGAAGCTGTCCCAGTGTGCGGAGGCGCGTGGTGCAACATACGCAATGACGTCACAACAGTATCGGCAATATCCGTAACCTCCGGGGCTGATTCCGATATATCGGGGAAAGTGCATATCGGCCTTCGATATATCGGCCTTGCTCGGTCGATCCCTACTTTAGCGCAAGCGTTACAACAATAACTTGGGACATATCCTGGCTGGAAATACTGTCGCCGGGCGCCCTTTTTATAACGATATAAAGAAAGAAGAGTGGATGTGACACCGCAGAGCAGATCTGACACCAGCCGGGAGCGTCAGCCCGTCCGCCGGGCGCTCTCTAATAGTCACTGTAACAAGGCGCTCAGTAGCAGCCCCTTAACGTACGACCATTAAAAGGAGGGAATCGTTCACCTGTACAGCGCGGCGCAGGAAAGCAGCTAATTATCCTCTGATTGAATTCCAAGCATGACTCGAAAAGCCTCGGCCGCCTCTCACTCGAAATACACATCTGCCGCGCCGCGCTGACACTTCCCCAGCCTGACTAATCGCTCCCTAATGAGCAGGTCAACATGAGCGAGAGCGTCAGTGACTGCGAGCGAGCGCCGGGTGCCCGGGAGTGCCAGTCCGCGTCAGCTGTCTGAGCAGTTCAATTACACGGGCACACCGACACGCCGAGGCCTGCCACCCGGCTTATTTAATCATTGTCAGCGTCACTCCGCATTACTGAATGTGCATTGATTGCCAGCAGAGCCGGGAGACCATTAAAGGAGAGCTCCGGCCTGAACAACAAATGCCAGGAAAATGTATACTACAGTATATATGTTCATAGGAGGCAGGAAAATGTATACTACAGTATATATATATCTTCATAGGAGGCAGGAAAATGTATATACAGTATATATCTTCATAGGAGGCAGGTCACTAGATAAAATGTAAATTTAGTACAAATAGTAATTTATTAACCACTTAAGCCCCGGAATATTTTACCCCCTTCCTGACCAGGGCCTATTTTGCGATTCGGCACTGCGTGACTTTAACGGACAATTGCGCGGTCGTGCGACGCTGTACCTAAACGAATTTGACGTCCTTTTCTTCCCCACAAACAGAGCTTTCTTTTGGTGGTATTTAATCACCTGTGCGATTTTTTTTGATCATGCGCTATAAACAAAAAAATATTTTTCACATTTTTTTATATGAAATTCCCCCAAAAAAATGTAAAAATCAAAATTTTTTAACATTTTAGGCCAATTTTTTTTATGCTACATATGTTTGGTAAAAAAAATCGCAAAAAGCGTATTTTGATCGGTTTGCGCAAAAGTTATTGCGTTTACTAACTAAGGGAAAGATTTTTGTCATTTTTTTTTTTCAACAAGTAATGGCGATCTGCGATTTTTTTTTTGTGGGACTGCGACATTGCGGCGGACAGATTGGACCCTTGACTGACATTTTTTACACTTTTGGGGGTACCAGTGACATTACTACAGTAATCAGTGCTATAAATATGCACTGTTACTGTAAAAATTACACTGGCAGGGAAGGGGTTAACTTTATTTGAGAGGGAGGGGTTAAGTGTGTCCCTAGGGGCGTGATTCTAACTGTGATTGGATGTGGCTTGATGTGTAAGAACAGAGATCAACGGTCCTACATAGCAGAACCGTATGATCTCAATTCTTGCACAGGGAAGAATGACAGGCGGCTGTGTTTACATTAGCCGCCTGCCCTTCTCCCGCTGTAACGGACAATCGCGAGTGCCTAGCGGACATCGGGTCCGCCGGGCACACGCGCGGGGGGGTCCGTGAGCGAGCGGGAGCGCACCTCCGGGGGCGCGCGCTCGCTTCCTAGACCCTCACAGGCTTTGCCTGTGAGGGGCTGACCACCGCAGTAAATAGTCGTGCGGCGGTCGGCAAGTGGTTAAACATTCCATGATTAACATAAATGCATTAAATTCATTTTCAAAAATACACTGCTCAAATTAATGAAAGGAACACTATTTAATCAGAGTAGAGCATCAAGTCAAACAAAATCCTGAGATATTTATCTGGTCAGTTAAGTAGCAGAGGGGGTTGTTAATCAGTTTTAGCTGCTTTGGTGTTGTTGAAATTCACAATAGGTGCACTAGGTGGGCAACAATGAGACGATATCCAAAACAGGAATGGTTTTACAGGTGGAGGCCACTGATTTTTGTTTTCCCTATTCATCTTTTCTGACTGTTTGTCACTAGTTTTGCATTTGGCTGGGCTCAGTGTCACTACTGGTAGCATGAGACCATACCTGGACCCTATAGAGGGGGTCAGTGTCACTACTGGTAGTATGAGGCCATACCTGGACCCTATAGAGGGGGTCAGTGTCACTACTGGTAGTATGAGATCTTACCTGGACCCTATAGAGGGGGTCAGTGTCACTACTGGTAGTATGAGGAGATACCTGGACCCTATAGAGTGGGGTCAGTGTCACTACTGGTAGTATGAGGAGATATCTGGACCCTATAGAGGGGGTCAGTGTCACTACTGGTAGTATGAGGCCATACCTGGACCCTATAGAGGGGGTCAGTGTCACTACTGGTAGTATGAGGAGATACCTGGACCCTATAGAGGGGGTCAGTGTCACTACTGGTAGTATGAGGCCATACCTGGACCCTATAGAGGGGGTCAGTGTCACTACAGGTAGTATGAGGAGATACCTGGACCCTATAGTGGGGGTCGGTGTCACTACTGGTAGTATAAGGTCATACCTGGACCCTATAGAGGGGGTCAGTGTCACTACTGGTAGCATGAGGCCATACCTGGACCCTATAGAGGTTGCACAGGCAGTCCAACTCCTCCAGGATGACACATCAATACCTCCCATTGCCAGAAGGTTTGCTGTGTCTCCCAGCACAGTCTCAGGAGTATGGAGGAGATTCCAGGAGACAGGCAGTTACTCTAGGAGAGCTGGGCAGGACCGTAGAAGGTCCTTAACCCATCAGCAGGACCGGTATCTGCTCCTTTGTGCAAGGAGGAACAGGATGAGCACTGCCAGAGCCCTACAAAATGACCTCCAGCAGGACACTGGTGTGAATGTCTCTGACCAAACAATCAGAAACAGACTTCATGAGGGTGGCCTGAGGGTCCAACGTCCTCTAGTGGGCCCTGTGCTCACTGCCCGGCACCGTGGAGTTCGATTAGCATTTGCCATTGAACACCAGAATTGGCAGCTCCACCACTGGCACCCTGTGCTGTTCACAGATGAGAGCAGATTCACCCTGAGCACATGTGACAGACGTGAAAGGGTCTGGAGAAGCCGTGGAGAAAGTTATGCTGCCTGTAACGTGGTTCAGTATGACCGGTTTGGTGGTGGGTCAGTGATGGTCTGGGGAGGCAAATCCATGGAGGGACGCACAGACCTCTACAGGATAGACAATGGCACCCTGACTGCCATTAGGTATCGGGATGAAATCCTTGGAACCATTGTCAGACCCTACGCTGGTGCAGTGAGTCCTGGGTTCCTCCTGGTGCAGGATAATGCCCGGCCTCATGTGGTGAGAGTATGCAGCCAGTTCCTGGAGGGTGAAGGAATTGATACCATTGAATGGCCCACACACTCGCCTGACCTAAAACCAATAGAACACCTCTGGGACATTATGTTTCATCAGATGCTGCCAGGTTGCACCTCAGTCTGTTCAGGAGCTCAGTGATGCCCTGGTCCAGATCTGGGAGGAAATACCCCAGGACACCATCCATCATCCCATTAGGAACATACCCCCCTGTCATCAGGCATACATACAAGCATGTGGCAGCCATACACACTACTGAGGACCATTCTGAGTTACTGCAATTTCAACATTTGATGAAATTTCAGCAAAATGGACTCGCCTGCTGCATCATTTTTTCACTTTGATTTTTGGGGTGTCTTTGAATTCAGCCCTCTGTAGGGTGATAATTTTCATTTCCATCAAACAATGTGACATCCTTTCCTCCCTAACACATTACCCAGTCCATACCAGTATAGATCCTAACACATTACCCAGTCCATACCAGTATAGATCCTAACACACTACCCAGTCCATACCAGTATAGATCCTAACACATTACCCAGTCCATACCAGTATAGATCCTAACACATTACCCAGTCCTTACCAGTATAGATCCTAACACATTACCCAGTCCATACCAGTATAGATCCTAACACATTACCCAGTCCATACCAGTATAGATCCTAACACACTACCCAGTCCATACCAGTATAGATCCCAGCACATTACCCAGTCCATACCAATATAGATCCTAACACATTACCCAGTCCACACCAGTATAAATCTTAACATATTACCCAGTCCATACCAGTATAGAGCCTAACACATTACCCAGTCATTACCAGTATAAATCTTAACATATTACCCAGTCCATACCAGTATAGAGCCTAACACATTACCCAGTCATTACCAGTATAGATCCTAACACATTACCCAGTCCATACCAGTATAGATCCTAACACATTACCCAGTCATTACCAGTATAAATCTTAACATATTACCCAGTCCATACCAGTATAGATCCTAACACATTACCCAGTCCATACCAGTATAGATCCTAACACATTACCCAGTCCATACAAGTATAGATCCTAACACATTACCCAGTGCATACCAGTATAGATCCTAACACATTACCCAGTCCATACCAGTATAGATCCTAACACATTACCCAGTCCATACCAGTATAGATCCTAACACATTACCCAGTCCATACCAGTATAGATCCTAACACATTACCCAGTCCATACCAGTATAGATCCTTACACATTACCCAGTCTATACCAGTATAGATCCTAACACATTAGCCAGTCCATACCAGTATAGATCCTTACACATTACCCAGTCCATACCAGTATAGATCCTTACACATTACCAGTGTTGGGGGTAACTAGTTACAAAGTAACTGATTACAGTAACTACATTACTTTTTTTGGTAACGAAGTAATGTAACTAGTTACAATACTAATATTGGTAACTACACTACTTTACTAGACTATAGGAACGCGCTTTCCTGCGTTACCCAAGCCGTGCGATACAATCGTTTTTTGGAATAATAGAGAGGGATGAAGTTTATGACTTTTTGTTGCACTTTATGTTTTATTCTGTTTTTTCAGGTTTTGTTCTCATGTTTCCCAAAGCCTGTGTTTATACAATAAACTCTATGCAGAAAGAGTGTCATGTATCTTCTTCTACACGGTCAATTAAGAAAGAGGAAAGTAATAAGTAGTGAAGTTACTTTTCAAATGCAGTAACTAGTAAAGTAATCTCATTACAATTTACAGAAGTAACTAGTTACATTTTTTGAGTAACTACCCCAACACTGCACATTACCCAGTCCATATCAGTATAGATCCTAACACATTGCCCAGTCCATACCAGTATAGATCCTAACACATTACCCAGTCCATACCAGTATAGATCCTAACACATTACCCAGACCATACCAGTATAGATCCTAACACATTACCCAGTCCATACCAGTATAGATCCTTACACATTACCCAGTCCATACCAGTATATATCCTAACACATTACCCAGTCCATACCAGTATAGAGCCTAACACATTGCCCAGTCCATACCAGTATAGATCCTAACACATTACCCAGTCCATACCAGTATAGATCCTAACACATTACCCAGTCCATACCAGTATAGATCCTAACACATTACCCAGTCCATACCAGTATAGATCCTAACATATTACCCAGTCCATACCAGTATAGATATCAGGCATTTTTCCATTGAGATCGGATGTGTTTTAAAGTGTTCCTTTCATTTTTTTTGAGCAGTGTAGTATAAGCAAATACAGTAAAATTTACATAGAGAAATCCTTATATGATGAAACAGTTCATGTATGGTAATATTAACCACTTTAGCCCCAGCCGCAGCAGGCTGGCGCTCCCAGGCAAACCGCCGTACATGTACGGAGCTCGCCTGGGAGGAGCTAGGGGTGATCGCGTGCCGCCGGAGGCTCGCTCCCACCCCCGCTCGTCAGAGGTGAAGCTAGTGTGTGTGGCAGGCAGCTCCGATGGCCGCCGGCTCCCGCCGCTGGCAGAGAAGGACGGACGACTGATGTAAACACAGCCGTCCGTACTTCTCACTGAAGTTGTCACAAATGTCATGTGATCCTGCTATATAGGATCACATGTCTCTGTGATGACTTCACAAGCCACGCCCCCCCCCCCACAGTTAGAATCACGCCCCTAGGGTCACATTTAACCCCTTGATCACCAATACTGTTAACCCCTTCCCTGCCAGTGTAATTTTTACAGTAACAGTGCATATTTATAGCACTGATTACTGCAGTAATGTCACTGGTCCCCACCAAAAGTGTCAATGTCAGTTAGGGGTCCGATCTGTCGGCCGCAATGTCGCAGTCCCGCAAAAAATCGCAGATCACCGCCATTACTAGTAAAAAAAAATTAAAAAAATGACAAATCTTTCCCGTAGTTAGTAAAAGCAAATACTTTTGCGCAAACCAATCAAAATACGCTTATTGCAATTTTTTTTTTACCAAAAATATGTAGCAGAAAACAAATTGGCCTAAAATGTTAAACATTTTTGATTTTTACATTTTTTTTGAGAGAATTTCATATAACAGAATGTGAAAAATATTGTTTATACTATTTTTGAAAATTAATTTAATGCATTATGTTAATCATGGAATGTTTAATAAATTACTATTTGTACTCAGTTTACATTTTATCTAGTGACCTCCCTCATATAAAGTCCCATGACCATTGCATTGTGTTTGTAGGTAGGTATAGGGAGGGAGGTAGGTCACTGTGTATGCTTTGGATCATCTACTTTCTAACTACAGTATATATCAGGAGATGTGTGTATATCTCTATATCTATCTACACTGAACAAAATCATAAACACAACACTTTTATTTTTGCCCCCATTTTTCAGGAGCTGAACTCAAAGATCTCAGACTTTTTCTATGTACACAAAAGGCAGATTTCTCTCCAATATTCTTCACAAATCTGTGTAAATCTGTGTTAGTGATCACTTCTCCTTTGCCGAGATAATCCATCCACCTCACAGGTGTGGCAGATCAAGATGCTGATTGGACAGCATGATTATTGCACAGGTGTGCCTTAGGCTGCCCACAATAAAAGGCCACTCTAAAATGTGCAGTTTTATCACACAGCACAATGCCACAGATGTGGAAAGTTTTGAGGGAGGGTGCAATTGGCATGCTGACTGCAGGAATTCCACCAGAGCTGTTGCCCGTGAATTGAATGTTCATTTCTCTACCATAAGCCGTCTCCAAAGGCGTTTCAGAGAATTTGGCAGTACATCCAACAGGCCTCACAACCGCAGACCATGGGTAACCACACCAGCCCAGGACCTTCACATCCAGCATCTTGACCTCCAAGATGGTCTGAGACCGGCCACCCGGACAGCTGCTGCAACAATCGGTTTCTATAACCAAAGAGTTTCTGCACAAACTGTCAGAAACCGTCTCAGGGAAGCTCATCTGCACACCTGTGCAATAATCATGCTGCCCAATCAGCATCTTGATATGCCACACCTGTGAGGTGGACGGATTATCTCAGCAAAGGAGAAGTGATCACTAACACAGATTTTCACAGATTTGTGAACAATATTGGAGAGAAATCGGCCTTTTGTGTAAATAGAAAAAGTCTGAGATCTTTGTTCAGCTCATGAAAAATTGTTGCATCTATAATTTTGTTCAGTTTATCTATCTATCTATCTATCTATCTATCTATCTATCTATCTATCTATCTATCTATCTATCTATCTATCTATCTATCTATCTGTCTGTCTGTCTGTCTGTCTGTCTGTCTGTCTGTCTGTCTGTCTGTCTGTCTGTCTGTCTGTCTGTCTGTCTGTCTGTCTGTCTGTCTGTCTATCTATCTATCTTAAAATGCTCCGATACCTGAAACTAGGGATGAGCTTCGAATTCGAGTCGAACCTAAGTTCGACTCATACATTGGCTGTTCACTCGTTCGTCGAACTTCGCACAAATCGGGATGTTCGAACCAAATTTGAAAATTCTAACTTTAAAAAATACAAAATAAATAGGGAAAAAGGAAGGAGCTTTATTAAGTTCTAAGTGCAGTGAGATTGAGCAGTGATTATATATCAGCTACTACATCTAGAACCATGTAGAACATCAGTTTGATTAGGGTTAGAGTTAGGGTTAAGGTAACTCTAAGGGTTAGGGTTAGGGTTAACTCGAATCCTAAGGGATAGGGTTAGGGGTTCGGGTTAGAGTTAGGGTTAGGGTTAGGTTTCGGGTTAGGGTTAGGGTTAACTCGAATCCTAAGGGATAGGGTTAGGGGTTCGGGTTAGAGTTAGGGTTAGGGTTAGGGTTAGGTTTCGGGTTAGGGTTAGGGTTAACTCTAACCCTAACCCTAAGAGTTAGAGTTAGGGTTCTGATTGAGGTTAGAGTTAGGGTTAGGGTAACTCTAAGGGTTAGGGTTAGAGTTAGGGTTCGGGTTAACTCTAATCCTAAGGGATAGGGTTAGGGGTTCGGGTTAGAGTTAGGGTTAGGGTTAGGTTTCGGGTTAGAGTTAGGGTTAGGGTTAACTCTAACCCTAACCCTAAGAGTTAGAGTTAGGGTTCTGATTGAGGTTAGAGTTAGGGTTAGGGTAACTCTAAGGGTTAGGGTTAGAGTTAGGGTTCGGGTTCGGGTTGAGGTTAGGGTTAGAGTTAGGTTTAAGGTAACTCTAAGGGTTAGGGTTAGAGTTAGGGTTAGGGTTGAGGTTAGAGTTAGGGTTAGGGCAACTCTAAGGGTTAGGGTAACCCTAACCCAGGGGCGGACTGACCATTCGGGGATTAGGGCACTGCCCGAGGGCCCAGGGTCAGCAGGGGGCCCCATGAGAGGCTACACACTACAGAAAGAAGCCAGGAACTTCCAGGCAGGCTATGCTGTGGTAGATATTTAAATGCCCACTCTATGTGGCTGAGCTGCAATTTGTAGATGGGGCTTTGTGTGGCTTGAGTGTGGACATAGGGGGCCCCATGATCTCTGATTGCCCGGGGGCCCCATGAGTTGTCAGTCCATCCCTGCCCTAACCCTAACTCTAACCTAACCCTAACCCTTAGGTTTAGGGTTCGAGTTAGGGTTCGAGTTAGGGTTCGAGTTAGGGTTCGAGTTAGGGTTATTTCTAACCCTAAGGGTTAGGGTTAGGGGTTCTGTTAGGGTTAGAATTAGAGTTAGGATTAGAGTTAGGTTTAGGTTTCGGGTTAGAGTTAGGATTAGGGTTAACCCTAACTCTAACCCTAACCCTAAGGGTTAGAGTTAGGGTTCAGGTTGAGGTTAGGGTTAGGGTAACTCTAAGGGTTAGGGTTAGAGTTAGGGTTAGTTTAAATGAAATTTTTTCCTTTAGAAATGTATTTTTTGCTGTAGAAAGATCTATCCATGCTACAGATCCAAAACTTTACAGGCACATTGCAGGGACCCCCCAGGCACAATATTTAAATGAATTTTTCATTTTTATTGTTTCAATTTAAATATCATTAAAATCACTGCTCCTTTAAAAATGTTTTTTTTTTTTCATTGATAGGGCATTACCCAGGTCCCCATACCCTTTTTGGGGGAAAAACTTGCATTTAAGGCTTTAAAATTAGTTCTTTTGATTTTAGAAGTTCGAATACCCAATGGAGTTCGAAAGTTCGAGTTCGGCAAATTTTTCCGATGTTCGCGGTGTTCTGTGCGAAACAGAACCAGGGTATGTTCAGCTCATCACTACCTGAAACCAATACCTTTGCGGTGCAATTTAAGCCCATACAAAATGAATGAGCTCAAATCGCACTGCAAAGAAAAGCATGCGATTTGAACAGGAATGCAGAGTGATTCCTGTCCAAAATGCAGGTGGTCTCCCGCACTGCTCCTGTGTGAACCCAGGCTTATCCTAGTGATTTCAGCCTGGGTTCACACAGGAGCAGTGGGGGAAACTGTTCAAATGACATGTGATTCTTTGCAGTGCAATTTGAGCCCATTCATTTTATATGGGCTCAGATCGCACCACAAACGTATCGGTACTTGGCCAATCACAACACAATGTCCTGTCAGAGCCATGATTGGCCAAAGGCAGGGTGCCTTTAGCTAATCATGGCTCAGGGGCTAAGTCCATGCCCCACACTATATAAGGCTGCTGCTTACACAGCAGCCCTGTATAGTGTGTGATAATAGAGAATAGGCAGGTAGTTCGTGGATGTGTGTTGAGTTAGTTTAGTGCAGTCAGTGTAGTGTGCAGGCATACACTTTTAAAATGTATAGATATGTTGTAGTCCTGGGTCCCCTCTCGCTGCTCCCCAAGTTTTGAGTCCCTGTCACTTATAGTTCCTGAGAAATGCCATGCCAAGCTGACCAATATTTGCCATAGACGCCAATGTTAAAGACGGCGAGCAGTGCCATGCCAAGCTGACCAATATTTCCCATAGATGCCAATAAGCACTGAAAGCTGAAAATTGGTCTAGGCAGGAAAGGGGTGAAAGTGCCCTGTATTTAAGTGGTTACGGGTAGTGTTGAGCGAACACGGACTGTATTATTCGTGTTCGTACCGAATAATTGGATTTTTTTTACCCGGACACGGACACTTTACTGTATGTTCGGGTAAAAATCCGTGTTCGGTCGTTTTATTTCCGGGTTTTGCATGCTTTGGCGCTCTTTTCATGGCGGGCTTTCAACAGCCAATCAACAATCGTTTAACTGGTGTGCCTTAAGCCATCCCAGCCATGCCTGCAAATGTCTTAGTAGCTGTGATTGGCCGTCTGAAGCATGTGACCAAGTCTTTATAAGTTCGAGGCAGCCGCCGCAGCAGCGTCATTCTGCTGCTTAGCTAAGGGACAGAGCACACATCAATGTGCTGGCTGCTGATTAGGGAAAGATAGGCAGGAAAAAACCATTTGTGTCCGGATAGAATTGAGGGACAGGTCGGAGTGTTTAGGCAGGGCGAGTTGTAGGCATTTTAGGGATAGAGTCTGCTGAATTATAGGGTCAGTGTCTTCTACAAACTACAATCGATATTGCTGTGTGGGGGGTGGGGTGAATCTGCACTCAATCCTGATCTACGATCTCTTCTCAATCCTGTTAGGGACAGAGTCTGCTGAATTTTAGGGAAACTGTGTTCTACAAACTACAATCGATATTGCTGTGTGGTGTGGGATTGGAGATAGGCAGGTGTCAGTGATCCACATCCATTTTTCTGTGTGTGAGCTGCAGTGAACACAATCTTTTTGGGCTGCAGTGAACACAATCTTTTTGGGCTGCAGTGAACACAATCTTTTTGGGCTGCAGTGAACACAATCTTTTTGGGGTGCAGTGAACAAAATCTTTTTGGGGTGCAGTGAACACAATCCTTTTTGGTGTGCAGTGAACACAATCTTTGTGGGGTGCAGTGAACAAAATCCTTTGTGGGGTGCAGTGAACACAATATTTTTGGGGTGCAGTGAACAAAATCCTTTTTGGGGTGCAGTGAACAACATCCTTTTTGGGGTGCAGTGAACACAATCTTTTTGGGGTGCAGTGAACAAAATCCTTTGTGGGGTGCAGTGAACACAATCTTTTTGGGGTGCAGTGAACACAATCTTTTTGGGGTGGAGTGAACAACATCCTTTTTGGGGTGCAGTGAACAAAATCCTTTTTGGGGTGCAGTGAACAAAATCATTTTTGGGGTGCAGTGAACACAATCTTTTTGGGGTGCAGTGAACACAATCTTTGTGGGGTGCAGTGAACACAATCTTTTTGGGGTGGAGTGAACAACATCCTTTTTGGGGTGCAGTGAACAACATCCTTTTTGGGGTGCAGTGAACACAATCTTTTTGGGGTGCAGTGAACACAATCTTTGTGGGGTACAGTGAACAGAATCTTTGTGGGGTGCAGTGAACACAATCTTTGGGGGGTACAGTGAACACAATCTTTTTGGGGTGCAGTGAACACAATCTTTGTGGGGTGCAGTGAACACAATCTTTTTGGGGTGGAGTGAACAAAATCATTTTTGGGGTGCAGTGAACAACATCCTTTTTGGGGTGCAGTGATCAAAATCCTTTTTGGGGTGCAGTGAACACAATCTTTTTGGGGTGCAGTGAACAAAATCCTTTGTGGGGTGCAGTGAACAGAATCTTTGTGGGGTGCAGTGAACACAATCTTTGGGGGGGTACAGTGAACACAATCTTTTTGGGGTGCAGTGAACACAATCTTTGTGGGGTACAGTGAACAGAATCTTTGTGGGGTGCAGTGAACACAATCTTTGGGGGGTACAGTGAACACAATCTTTTTGGGGTGCAGTGAACACAATCTTTGGGGGGTACAGTGAACACAATCTTTTTGGGGTGCAGTGAACACAATCTTTGTGGGGTGCAGTGAACACAATCTTTGGGGGGGTACAGTGAACACAATCTTTTTGGGGTGCAGTGAACAACATCCTTTTAGGGTGCAGTGAACACAATCTTTGTGGGGTGCAGTGAACAACATCCTTTTAGGGTGCAGTGAACACAATCTTTGTGGGGTACAGTGAACAGAATCTTTGTGGGGTGCAGTGAACACAATCTTTGGGGGGTACAGTGAACACAATCTTTGTGAGGTGCAGTGAACACAATCTTTGTGGGGTGCAGTGAACACAATCATTGTGGGGTGCAGTGAACTCAATCTTTGTGGGGTACAGTGAACACAATCTCATACTTCTGAAGATTTGAGGGTGCTGCCTGTTCCATACTCCCCCTACTCCTCATCTAGCCTTTTAGGGGTACAAACAATAGTAATTGGGGCCCAGTGTGGTTGTGTACGTGTGATATACATACACTTTTTTTGGATCATATTTTCTATTCCGCTATTTAATCAAAAACCTTTGGGGATCAGTTAAATTGGGGGATAGTCTGTGTTGGTACGTGTGAGAGAGATCCACCTTTCCAAGTTTTTGGGGTTCATCTCATACTTCTGAAGATTTGAGGGTGCTGCCTGTTCCATACCCCCCCTACTCCTCATCTAGCCTTTTAGGGGTACAAACAATAGTAATTGGGGCCTAGTGTGGTTGTGTACGTGTGATATACATACACTTTTTTTGGATCATATTTTCTATTCCGCTATTTAATCAAAAACCTTTGGGGATCAGTTAAATTGGGGGATAGTCTGTGTTGGTACGTGTGAGAGAGATCCACCTTTCCAAGTTGTTGGGGTTCATCTCATACTTCTGAAGGTTTGAGGGTGCTGCCTGTTCCATACCCCCCCTACTCCTCATCTAGCCTTTTAGGGGTACAAACAATAGTAATTGGGGCCTAGTGTGGTTGTGTACGTGTGATATACATACACTTTTTTTGGATCATATTTTCTATTCCGCTATTTAATCAAAAACCTTTGGGGATCAGTTAAATTGGGGGATAGTCTGTGTTGGTACGTGTGAGAGAGATCCACCTTTCCAAGTTGTTGGGGTTCATCTCATACTTCTGAAGGTTTGAGGGTGCTGCCTGTTCCATACTCCCCCTACTCCTCATCTAGCCTTTTAGGGGTACAAACAATAGTAATTGGGGCCTAGTGTGGTTGTGTACGTGTGATATACATACACTTTTTTTGGATCATATTTTCTATTCCGCTATTTAATCAAAAACCTTTGGGGATCAGTTAAATTGGGGGATAGTCTGTGTTGGTACGTGTGAGAGAGATCCACCTTTCCAAGTTGTTGGGGTTCATCTCATACTTCTGAAGGTTTGAGGGTGCTGCCTGTTCCATACTCCCCCTACTCCTAGCCTTTTAGGGGTACAAACAATAGTAATTGGGGCCTAGTGTGGTTGTGTACGTGTGATATACATACACTTTTTTTGGATCATATTTTCTATTCCGCTATTTAATCAAAAACCTTTGGGGATCAGTTAAATTGGGGGATAGTCTGTGTTGGTACGTGTGAGAGAGATCCACCTTTCCAAGTTGTTGGGGTTCATCTCATACTTCTGAAGGTTTGAGGGTGCTGCCTGTTCCATACTCCCCCTACTCCTCATCTAGCCTTTTAGGGGTACAAACAATAGTAATTGGGGCCTAGTGTGGTTGTGTACGTGTGATATACATACACTTTTTTTGGATCATATTTTCTATTCCGCTATTTAATCAAAAACCTTTGGGGATCAGTTAAATTGGGGGATAGTCTGTGTTGGTACGTGTGAGAGAGATCCACCTTTCCAAGTTGTTGGGGTTCATCTCATACTTCTGAAGGTTTGAGGGTGCTGCCTGTTCCATACTCCCCCTACTCCTCATCTAGCCTTTTAGGGGTACAAACAATAGTAATTGGGGCCTAGTGTGGTTGTGTACGTGTGATATACATACACTTTTTTTGGATCATATTTTCTATTCCGCTATTTAATCAAAAACCTTTGGGGATCAGTTAAATTGGGGGATAGTCTGTGTTGGTACGTGTGAGAGAGATCCACCTTTCCAAGTTGTTGGGGTTCATCTCATACTTCTGAAGGTTTGAGGGTGCTGCCTGTTCCATACCCCCCCTACTCCTCATCTAGCCTTTTAGGGGTACAAACAATAGTAATTGGGGCCTAGTGTGGTTGTGTACGTGTGATATACATACACTTTTTTTGGATCATATTTTCTATTCCGCTATTTAATCAAAAACCTTTGGGGATCAGTTAAATTGGGGGATAGTCTGTGTTGGTACGTGTGAGAGAGATCCACCTTTCCAAGTTGTTGGGGTTCATCTCATACTTCTGAAGGTTTGAGGGTGCTGCCTGTTCCATACTCCCCCTACTCCTCATCTAGCCTTTTAGGGGTACAAACAATAGTAATTGGGGCCTAGTGTGGTTGTGTACGTGTGATATACATACACTTTTTTTGGATCATATTTTCTATTCCGCTATTTAATCAAAAACCTTTGGGGATCAGTTAAATTGGGGGATAGTCTGTGTTGGTACGTGTGAGAGAGATCCACCTTTCCAAGTTGTTGGGGTTCATCTCATACTTCTGAAGGTTTGAGGGTGCTGCCTGTTCCATACCCCCCCTACTCCTCATCTAGCCTTTTAGGGGTACAAACAATAGTAATTGGGGCCTAGTGTGGTTGTGTACGTGTGATATACATACACTTTTTTTGGATCATATTTTCTATTCCGCTATTTAATCAAAAACCTTTGGGGATCAGTTAAATTGGGGGATAGTCTGTGTTGGTACGTGTGAGAGAGATCCACCTTTCCAAGTTTTTGGGGTTCATCTCATACTTCTGAAGATTTGAGGGTGCTGCCTGTTCCATACTCCTCCTCCTACTGCTCAACCATCCTTTTAGGGGTACAAACAATAGTAGTTGGGGCCTAGTGTGGTGGTGTACGTGCGAGATACATACACTTTCTTTTTGATCATATTTTCTATTCCGCTATTCAATTAAAACCTTTGGGGATCAATTCAATTGCGAGATAGTCTGTGTCGGTACGTGTGAGATCCACCTTTCCAAGTTGTTGGGGTTCATCTCATACTTCTGAAGATTTGAGGGTGCTGCCTGTTCCATACTCCTGCTCCTACTGCTCAACCATCCTTTTAGGGGTACAAACAATAGTAATTGGGGCCTAGTGTGGTTGTGTACGTGCGAGATACATACACTTTTTTTGATCATATTTCCTATTCCGCTATTCAATAAAAACCTTTGAGGATCAATTGAATTGCGGGATAGTCTGTGTCGGTACGTGTGAGATCCACCTTTCCAAGTTTTTGGGGTTCATCTCATACTTCTGAAGATTTGAGGGTGCTGCCTGTTCCATACTCCTCCTCCTACTCCTCATCCATCCTTTTAGGGGTACAAACAATAGTAATTGGGGCCTAGTGTGGTTGTGTACGTGCGAGATACATACACTTTTTTTGATCATATTTCCTATTCCGCTATTCAATAAAAACCTTTGAGGATCAATTGAATTGCGGGATAGTCTGTGTCGGTACGTGTGAGATCCACCTTTCCAAGTTTTTGGGGTTCATCTCATACTTCTGAAGATTTGAGGGTGCTGTCTGTTCCATACTCCTCCTACTCCTCATCCATCCTTTTAGGGGTAGAAACAATAGTAATTGGGGCCTAGTGTGGTTTTGTACGTGCGAGATACATACACTTTTTTGGATCATATTTCCTATTCCGCTATTCAATAAAAACCTTTCTAGGGCAAGATCTTAAATTACAGAAATATGAGGAGACCGTCAAATAAGGGCCGTGGCCTGGGTCGTGGTGCTGCTGGTAGAGCTCCTGTTGCAAGGAGAGGACGTGGTCGATCTGTGCCAGCTACACGCACAAGTGAAACACCTTCCTCAAGTGTGAGTAGGCGACAGAACCTGCATCAGTATTTGGTAGGGCATCAAACGCCCCTAGAAGTGATGAGGCCAGAACAAGTTGAGGCGATAGTAGATTGGTTTGCTGCTGACAGTGCCTCCAGTTCCTTCACATTGTCTCCCACCCAGTCTACTGCAGAAAGGTCAGAGTTGGCACCTGCAGCCAATGTCCAACCGTCTTTCACCTCACCCCCTTGCAAATCAGGCCAGCAGTCTGAGCCCCAAGCCATACAGCAGTCTCTTATTCTTTTTGAGGACTCTGTCAGCAGGGTTTCCCAGGGCCATCCACCTAGCCCTGCCCCAGAAGTGGAAGAGATTGAGTGCAGCGATGCCCAACCACTTATTTCTCAAGATGAGTACATGCAAGGATCATCGCAGCACGTCTCCGATGATGACGAAACGCAGGTGCCAACTGCTGCCGCGTTCAGCATTGTGGAGACCGACAAGGAGGGCAGGGGTGAAGACTGGGTGGAAGATGATGTGGAGGACGATGAGGTCCTCGACCCCACATGGAATGAACGTCATGCAGGTGACCTGAGTAGTTTGGAGGAAGAGGCGGTGGTCGCACAGAGCCACCAGCACAGCAGAAGAGGGAGCAGGGTGCAGAAGCGGAGCGGCCGTGCCCTAGACACTACGCCCGCTACTGCCCAACGCAGCAAGGGAACGAGCGCACCAAAGTCAGCTCAAAGGAGTTCTCTAGCGTGGAAGTTCTTTAGAAAATGTGCTGATGACAGGACACGAGTGGTTTGCACCCTGTGCAATCAGAGCTTGAAGCGAGGCATAAACCTTCTCAACCTGAGCACAACCTGCATGATCAGGCATCTAAGTGCAAAGCACGAGCTGCAGTGGAGTACACACCTTCAAAACCAAGAAACGTCTCTGGCTCATCCTGCTTCCTCTTCTGCTGCAGTCTCGGCCGCTCCAGCCACATCTGTAGTGATACCGGCACCTGCCACCCCGCAAACAGACGATCTGTCAGCAACACCACCACCTGGGTCACCAACAACCATCTCCACAATGTCCCGTGGAAGCGTTCAGCTTTCCATCTCCCAAACACTTGAGAGGAAGAGGAAGTACCCCCCTACCCACCCGCGATCCCTGGCCCTGAATGCCAGCATTTCAAAATTATTGGCCTTTGAAATGCTGTCATTCCGTCTGGTGGAGACGCACAGTTTTAAAAACCTTATGTCGGTGGCTGTCCCACAGTACGTCGTGCCCAGCCGCCACTACTTTTCCAGGCAAGCCATCCCTTCCCTGCACAACCAAGTGGGGGAAAATATCAGGTGTGCACTGCGCAACGCCATCTGTGCCAAGGTCCACCTAACTACGGATACGTGGACCAGTAAGCACGGTCAGGGGCGTTATATCTCCCTAACGGCACACTGGGTAAATGCAGTGGCGGATGGGCCTGAGGCGGATAGCAATTTGGCGCATGTCCTTCCACCACCGAGGATTGCAGGGCGCTTCAGTTTGCCTCCTGTTCCTAACTCCTCCTACTCCGCTTCCTCATCCTCTACCGCCTCCTCATCCGGACAGCGTAACACCTTCACCACCAACTTCAGCACGGCCAGGGGTAAACGACAGCAGGCAGTTTTACAACTTGCCTGTTTGGGGGACAAACCACACACCGCGCAGGAGTTGTGGAGGAGCATGGAACAGCAGACAAATGAGTGGTTGCTGCCAGCGAGCCTCAAGCCCGGCCTGGTGGTGTGCGATAACGGGCGAAATCTCATAGCAGCTCTGGGCCTAGCCGGTTTGACGCACATCCCTTGCCTGGCGCATGTGCTGAATTTGGTGGTGCAGAGGTTCCTTAAAAACTACCCCGATATGTCAGAGCTGCTGCAGAAAGTGCGGGCCGTTTGTGCGCACTTTCGGCGTTCTCACCCTGCTGCTGCTCGCCTGGCAGCGCTGCAGCGTAACTTCGGCCTTCCCGCTCACCGCCTCATATGTGACGTGCCCACAAGGTGGAACTCCACCTTGCACATGCTGGAAAGACTGTGCGAGCAGCAGCAGGCCATAGTGGAGTTTCAGCTGCAGCACGCACGCGTGAGTCGCTCTGCGGAACAGCACCACTTCACCACCAATAACTGGGCCTCCATGCGAGACCTGTGTGCCTTGTTGCGCTGTTTTGAGTACTCCACCAACATGGCCAGTGGCAATGACGCCGTTCTCAGCTTAACTATCCCACTTCTATGCCTCCTTGAAAAAACAATTCGGGCGATGATGGAAGAGGATGTGGCACAGGATGAGGAGGAGGAGGAGGATGAAGAGGTAACATTTCCAAGGCTTTCAGGGCAGTCATTCGCAAGGGGCTCCGAGGGTGGGTTCCTGCACACGCAAACGCCAGGGACGCAATTGTCCAGCAGGGGCACAGTTCTGGAGGATGAGGAGGATGAGGAGGAGGAGGAGCTGGAGGAGGAGATGGAACCATGTTCACAGCAGGGTGGCACCCAGGCCAGCTCATGGCCATCACTGGTGCGTGGCTGGGGGGATACAGAGGACACGGACGATACACCTCCCACAGAGGACAGCCTTTCGTTGCCTCTGGGCAGCCTGGCACACATGAGCGATTACATGCTGCAGTGTCTCCACAACGACCGCCGAGTTGCCCACATTCTAACTTGTGCTGATTACTGGGTGGCCACGCTGCTGGATCCCCGTTACAAGGACAACGTACCGTCCTTAATTCACTCACTGGAGCGCGATCGCAAGATGCGCGAGTACAAGCGCACGCTGGTAGACGCCATGCTGCTGGAATTCCCATCTGACAGCGGGGCCACAGTGGAAGCACAAGGCAGAGGAGGAGGAGGAGGAGGTCGCCAACGCAACCAGGGCACCGCCAGCACCTCAGAAGGCAGGGTTAGCATGGCCGAAATGTGGAAAAGCTTTGTCAGCACGCCACAACAAACAGCAGCACCAGCAGCTCAGATGGAACGTCTTAGCAGGAGGCAGCATTTTACCAACATGGTGGAGCAGTATGTGTGCACACGCCTACATGTAGTGAATGACGGGTCTGCCCCCTTCAACTTCTGGGTCTCCAAATTGGGCACATGGCCTGAGCTTGCCCTTTACGCCTTGGAGGTGCTGGCGTGCCCTGCAGCCAGTGTATTATCTGAACGGGTATTTAGCACGGCTGGGGGCGTTATAACAGACAAGCGCAGCCGCCTGTCCAGAGACAATGTGGACAAGCTCACGTTCATTAAAATGAACCAGGCATGGATCCCACGGGACTTTTCCGTACCTTATGCAGAATAGCAATGGATACCGACCTTACCCACCCATTGTTCCATTTTTGCTCTTTCTCACTCTTTTGGGGTGTACCCTCATTTAAAATTTTTGAAAAGAAGCAGTGTTGGCTACCTCGTCCTCCTCCTCAGGGCCAGATTAATGTAGGGGCTATTGGAGCTGCAGCTCCAGGCCCCTACCTTTTATATAGGCCCCGGGTTGGCCATATTCACTGTTACCGCTCTTCTGTCACTTGTAAACACAGAAGTCTGGCTTCTATGCTCGCTTCCCCAGGCAGCACCCTCAGAACCTCCCCACACAGCGTGAAGGCCGGACAAGGAGGGACAGTTGGCGATGCATGGATGTGTTTATGGGCTTCAGAGACAGCATCCCATGTTGAATTAGGCATGCATGGCTGCACCCTTCCTCCTCTGGGTGCATGGCAAGGCACGGCCCTTAAGGCCCTTCAAAATCCTCAGCACCAAGCCCATGATGCTGTTAATCCGGCCCTGGTCCTCCTCCACCGCCGCTTCCACCTACACCGCCCATAGGTGTGCGCAGCCTATTGCATTAAGGTGTGCACCCCAAAGTTGAAATACACATGCATGTGTTTGCCAGCAGGGAGAGTAATGTATCGGGGCCATGTACCTGTAGGCAAGGAGAAATAGAGCAGAGCAGGTCCCAGGGAGATCTTTCCCATCTCCTCACTGGCAATGCTATGTGCCCTAGGTGATTAGGGTGTGCCCAGGCACACCCAGCACACCCTGTGCGCACGCCTATGTCACCGCCACATCCACCACCACCTCAACCTCCCTCCTACTCCATATGGGCCTCGTCCTTCAGAGATGAAGAAGAACATTGTTTTATTTTTCTGTTTTTTTTTGTTGTTTTAAGTTATTTCCCTATCCACATTTGTTTGCAGAGCACTTGCCATGCTCTTAATTACGTTTTGCTGCCATTTGCAGCACTCTAGCCCTTTCCTTTGGTGTTTTAGAGCCATTTTAGTGCCTTAAAGTTCGGGTCCCCATTGACTTCAATGGGGTTCGGTGTCCGGGAAAAGTTCGGTAAAAGTCCGGGACACGGACCCGGACTTTTTTTTAAAGTTCGGCCGAACCCGTCGAACACGGACATCTAGGTGTCCGCTCAACCCTAGTTACGGGGAACCCTATGAAAATGGCGACCCTTCGGGTCTGGTACAGAATTTAAAGGGAATTTCACAACAAAATAAAAAAAAAACAATGGCGTGGGGTCCCCCCAAATATCCATACCAGACCCTTATCTACCAGTGAACACCCCCCCTCCTGAACCATACCAGGCTGCTTTCCCTCAACATGGGGAGTGTGCTTTGGGGTGCCCTCCAAAGCAACTTTTCCCCATGTTGATGGGGACAAAGGCCTCTTCCCGACAACCCTGGGCTGTGGTTGTGGGGGTTTGCGGTTGGGAGGCTTATAGGAATCTGGAAGCCCCGTTTGACAGGGGGGCCCTCAGATCCCGCCCCCCCCCCCATGTGATTGGGTATTGGGTACATTGTACCCCTACCCATTCACCAAAAAAGTGTACAAAAAAATAAACACAAAAGACAGTTTTTGACAAGTCCTTTATTCAAAAATAAAAATAAAAAAATGGTGTCCCTCAATCTAAATACACCATCAATCACGACGCTCGCCGTACCTGAAAAATAGAAAAAAATTCAAGAATACTTCCGCTTCTTCTGAGGCGTCCCGCCGAATGACAATCTTGAGCTTTGACAGCTATTTTATAGGCAAGGGGTCGGGCCACCCAGTTACATCACCCCGTGGCACCGCCCCCTCCTGACATCAGCAGTCCTGCGAAGCAACCTACAGGTACATTGTTTCACGGGACATAGCAGACCTGCCACAGTAAAACTATGGCGGCCAGTAGGCAAGCGGTTAATTTATTCTGTACATTTGTCCCATATAGGTACTTTGCAGGCCGATCTTTGCCAGAAAAGAAACAATTGTTTTGTTTAACCCCTTGCCTACAGTGCACTTTCACCCCCTTCCTGCCCAGACTGATTTTCAGCTTTCAGCGCTCTCACACTTTGAATGACAATTACTCAGTCATGCAACACTGTACCCATAAAAAATTTGCGTCCTTTTTTTCACACAAATAGAGCTTTCTTTTGATGGTATTTAATCACTACTGGGTTTTTTATTTTTTGTGCTTTAAATAAAAAAAGACTGAAAATATTGTGAAAAAACGCATTTTTCTTTGTTTCTGTCATAAAATTTAGCAAATTAGTCATTTTTCTTCACGAATTTTGGCCAAAATTTATACTGCTACTTATCTTTGGTAAAAATAACCCAAATAAGTGTATATTATTTGGTCTTTGTGAAAGTTATAGAGTCCACAAGTTATGGTGCTATTCATTGAAAATTGATCACACTTGACCACACCTGATGTACTGAAGGCCTATCTAATTTCTTGAGACACTAAAAAGTCAGGAAAGTACAAATACCCCCCAAATTACCCCTTTTTGGAAAGTAGACATTCCAAGGTATTTAATAAGGGGCATGGTGAGTTTTTTGAAGTTGTCATTTTTTTCCCACAACTCTTTGCAAAATGAAGATTTTTTTTTTTTTTTACAAATTGACGTATTAACAGGTTATTTCTCTCACACAGCATATGTATACTTGCAACTACACCCCAAAACACATTCTACTACTCCTCCTGAGTATGGCGATACCACATGTGTGAGACTTTTTCACAGCCTGGCCACATACAGAGGCCTAACATCCAAGTAGTACCGTCCGGCATTCTAGGAGCACAAATTACACATATAATTTCCTGACAACCTATCGTACTTTTGAAGGCCCTGGAGCACCAGGACAATGGAAACCCCCATAAAATGACCCAATTTTGGAAAGCAAACAGCCCAACGTATATTTTTTGAGGCATAATGAGTCTTTTGAATATGTCATTTTTTTCCACAAGTTTTTGGAAAATGTGGAAAGAAAATGAAAACACATTTTTTTTTACACAAAGCTGTCCATTTATGCAATATTTCTAACACATAGCATGTACATAGCAAAAGTTGCACCCCAAAATACATTCTGCTATTCCTCCTGAGTATGGCGATACCACATGTGTAACACTTTTTCACAGCCTGGCCACATACATAGGCCTAACATCCAAGTAGCGCTTTACACAAAGTTGTCCATTTATCCACTTTAAGACTAGGCCTATTTTTGACACTTGGTGTTTACAAGCTAAAATCATTTTTTTTGCTAGAAAACTACTTGGAACCCCCAAACATTATATATATTTTTTTAGCAGAGACCCTAGAGAATAAAATGGAGATCGTTGCAATATTTTTTATCACACCATATTTGCGCAGCAGTCTTCCAAATGCGATTTTTTTGAAAAAAATTCACTTTTTTGAACTAAAAAATAAGAAAACAGTAAATTTAGCCCATTTTTTTTCCATAATGTGAAAGATAATGTTACGCCGAGTAATTAGATACCCAACATGTCATGCTTCAAAATTGCGCATGCTCACAGAATGGCGCCAAACATTGGTACTTAAAAATCCCCATAGGCAACATTTTAAAAATTTCTGCAGGTTACTAGCTTAGAGTTACAGAGGAGGTCTAGGGCTCAAATTATTGATCTCGCTCTAACGATCACTGCGATACCTCACATGTATGGTTTGAACACCGTTTATATACGTGGGCGGGACTTGTGTATGCATTTGCTTCTGCGTGCGAGCTAACGGGGACAGGGCGCTTTAATTTTTTTTTTTTCCTATTTATTTTATTTATTATTTTTTTTATTTTTACACAGTTTAAAAAAAAAAATGTTTTGATCATTTTTATTCCTATTACAAGGAATGTAAACATCCCTTGTAATAGAAATAGGCATGACAGGTCCTCTTTATTGTGAGATCTGGGGTCAAAAAGACCTCACACCTCACAACTACACTAAAAAAGAAAAAAAAAAAAAAATTGTTGAAAGAGGAAAAAAAAAAAAAGAAAAAAAAAAGCGGCCCTTTAAACCGGTTGCTAGGCAACGTCTTTTGACGTAGCTCCGGTCCTCCAAGATCATAGAGTCGAGTGAGGGCCATCTTGCCCTCACTCGACTTCCTGTCTCTGAGGATCCGGGACCGGATAGTTTTCCCCGCTGCCGGCGGGTCCGGTAAGCTGGGAAAACGTCTGGGACGCGGCAGGAGGGGGGGGGCACCTCTTCCCCTGCACCGTAAGGGTAATTCCGCGGCGAATCCGCCACTGGGACCACCCTTATCTGAAAGCCGACTGCCCGCCGTTTCAAAAAATACCGGGGTTATGGGGGCTATCTGCTGCCATAACCCCAGTATTTAGCTTTTAATGGCCGACGCATATAGTCATTAGGCGGTCAGTAAGTGATTGCATGTATATGGCAAACAGGTGACGATGACTGATGGGGTGACAGGTGATGTTGATTGATGAGGTGACAGGTGATGATGATTGATGAGGTGACAGGTGATGTTGATTGATGAGGTGACAGGTGATGATGATTGATGAGGTGACAGGTGATGATGATTGATGAGGTGACAAGTGACGATGATTGATGAGGTGACAAGTGACGATGATTAATGGGGTGCCAGATGACAATCACTGACGGGGTGACATGTGACGATGATTGATGGGTGACAAGTGACGATCACTGATGGGGTGACAGGTGATGGTGATTGATGGGGTGACAGGGGACGGGCGATGGTCACTGATGGGTGACAGGTGACGGGCAATGGTGCACGGCGGTACTGATGGCAGTCTCTGGTGACCGGTGAACTTTAGGCTACGTTCACATGTGAGCGTAGCGATCGCGGGCAGAATCACTGCGATTCCGCCCGTGATCCAGAAATTATTGCAAATTGCGGGGCGCCTGTGCGTTGCCCGTGATTTGCAATAGCACCCCAAACGCTGTGCGATGTTGCTGCGATTTCCGCCTGCCGAATCGAGGTAACATCACGCAAACAACGCATGGCGCCCCAAAGAAGCTCTTGTACCTTTTTTTTGCGTCATACGATGTTTGCGTGATGTTACCGCGATTCGGCAGGCGGAAATGGCGGCAACATCGCACAGCGTTTGGGGTGCTATTGCAAAAAACGGGCAACGCACAGGCGTCCCGCAATTTGCAATGATTTCCGGATCGCGGGCAGAATCGCTGTGATTCTGCCTGCGATCGCTGCGCTCACATGTGAACGTAGCCTTATGGGTGGCAATTTCTGGGCACTGATGAGGTGACTGTTGGGTGACAGGTGACATTGGGGGGGGCTGAGGACTGTGTGGGGGGACCTTTATTTGTGTGATTTTACTTTTTTACATGTGTACAGAGCAGTAACTCACTGTTTCTAGCTCTGCTCCCCTCATACTGGAAACTGTATGAGGGGAGAAGAGCTAGTAACAGTCAGTTACTGCTCTGTGTTTACATTTTGTGATCGGCTGTGAATGGATTCACAGCCGATCACATAGTAAACAGTCACTGTCAGTGACTGTTTACTACCGCCGGTGACAGCTGTGTTCCTACGGAACACAGTGCCACGACATGACCGCGCTGCGCGCTCCCGATCGCGCATGCGCGGTCATCTTCCGGGCTCCGCTATTGTGATCGGCTGTGTCATTGGAACACAGCCGATCACGTGGGAAACAGCCATGCCTATTGGCTATTTCCCCCCTGCCGGTGACCGGCTGTGTCCCGGGGACACGCCGACAGCGGCAGTGCACGCGCGCCTGCCCTGCATTTCCTGCGGACGTCATATGACGTCCGCCCAGGATAATAGCCTCACCGTCCCGCCGTGGGAGGGCGGTAAGTGGTTAAACTTCAATTCATTTGTTACTTTGTGTTGAATTAAGATGGATGGATTTTATGTCCAAATAGTATTACAATGTAGCAATGCTTCTTACCTGAAGAAGAATCAGAATCATTCCAAATGGCTGAAACATAACAAACTTTTCACATTATAATCCTAAAAGTACAGCACTGCGGTATATGTCACAGCTATATACAGTGCCTTGCGAAAGTATTTGGCCTCCTTGAACTTTGCGGCCTTTTGCCACATTTCAGGCTTCAAACATAAAGATATAAAACTGTAATTTTTTGTGAAGAATCAACAAGTGGGACACAATCATGAAGTGGAAAGAAATTTATTGGATATTTCAAACTTTGTTAAAAAAATAAAAAACGGAAAAATTGGGTGTGCAAAATTATTCAGCCCCTTTACTTTCAGTGCAGCAAACTCTCTCCAGAAGTTCAGTGAGGATCTCTGAATGATCCAATGTTGACCTAAATGACTAATGATGATAAATAGAATCCACCTGTGTGTAATCAAGTCTCCTTATAAATGCACCTGCACTGTGATAATCTCAGAGGTCTGTTTAAAGCGCAGAGAGCATCATGAAGAACAAGGAACACACCAGGCAGGTCCGAGATACTGTTGTGGAGAAGTTTAAAGCCAGATTTGGATACAAAAAGATTTCCCAAGCTTTAAACATCCCAAGGAGCACTGTGCAAGCGATAATATTGAAATGGAAGGAGTATCAGACCACTGCAAATCTTCGAAGACCTGGCCGTCCCTCTAAACTTTCAGCTCATACAAGGAGAAGACTGATCAGAGATGCAGCCAAGAGGCCCATGATCACTCTGGATGAACTGCAGAGATCTACAGCTGAGGTGGGAGACTCTGTCCATAGGACAACAATCAGTCGTATACTGCACAAATCTGCCCTTTATGGAAGAGTGGCAAGAAGAAAGCCATTTCTTAAAGATATCCATAAAAAAAGTGTCGTTTAAAATTTGCCACAAGCCACCTGGGAGACACCAAACATGTGGAAGAAGGGGCTCTGCTCAGATGAAACCAAAATCAAACTTTTTGGCAACAATCCAAAACATTATGTTTGGCGTAAAAAGCAACAAAGCTCATCACCCTGAACACACCATCCCCACTGTCACACATGGTGGTGGCAGCATCATGGTTTGGGCCTGCTTTTCTTCAGCAGGGACAGGGAAGATGGTTAAAATTGATGGGAAGATGGATGGAGCCAAATACAGGACCATTCTGGAAGAAAACCTGATGGAGTCTGCAAAAGACCTGAGACTGGGACGGAGATTTGTCTTCCAACAAGACAATGATCCAAAACATAAAGCAAAATCTACAATGGAATGGTTCACAAATAAACATATCCAGGTGTTAGAATGGCCAAGTCAAAGTCCAGACCTGAATCCAATCGAGAATCTGTGGAAAGAACTGAAAACTGCTGTTCACAAACGCTCTCCATCCAACCTCACTGAGCTCGAGCTGTTTTGCAAGGAGGAATGGGCAAAAATTGAAGTCTCTCGATGTGCAAAACTGATAGAGACATACCCCAAGCGACTTACAGCTGTAATCGCAGCAAAAGGTGACGCTACAAAGTATTAACTTAAGGGGGCTGAATAATTTTGCACTCCCAATTTTTCAGTTTTTTATTTGTTAAAAAAGTTTGAAATATCCAATAAATTTCGTTCCACTTCATGATTGTGTCCCACTTGTTGTTGATTCTTCACAAAAAATTACAGTTTTATATCTTTATGTTTGAAGCCTGAAATGTGGCAAAAGGTCGCAAAGTTCAAGGGGGCCGAATACTTTCGCAAGGCACTGTAAATGTATAATAATAATAGTGTGTGACTGGGGGGGGGGGGGGGGGGCATTAGAGTGTCAGCTCCTCTGGTGCAGAGACTGATGTGATGATTTCTCTGACATCTTCCAGTGATTCTTTGATTTCTGCCTCTCTCTTTCTCTCCATTATCTTCTCGGAATTGATCGGGAAGTGTCATGTGCGGCTCCTAACAGGCAGTGTAAGTTTTGCGCAGCCTCTTTGGCAGTCCTTGCGATGCGTTTCTCCCCTCATTGGTGATTCTGCAGAAGTCTCTAATTAGAGGAAATGGAGACAGAAAATTAATTTGTGTTTTGATAAATGCCATTCACCTTTCCCTAATAATGTAAAGAATTCATCATGCAAATGAATCCGTCTGTTTGTTCGGAGGATTTTGGTTGTTTATTCCGGAGCTCGGGGTATTTCAGATAAATATTACTCGCTGCATGGTGCGAATTATGGAGGCTCCTGATTGTCAGCACTCTGATCCAAATCTTCTTATCCTCTTTAACAGTAATATCATCACAGCAGCACCTATAGCCCTGGGTGATGTCATCACAGCAGCACCTATAGCCCTGGGTGATGTCATCACAGCAGCACCTATAGCCCTGGGTGATGTCATCACAGCAGCACCTATAGCCCTGGGTGATGTCATCACAGTAGCACCTATAGCCCTGGGTGATGTCATCACAGCAGCGCCTATAGCCCTGGGTAATGTCATCACAGCAGCGCCTATAGCCCTGGGTGATGTCATCACAGCAGCACCTATAGCCCTGGGTGATGTCTTAACAGCAGCGCCTATAGCCATAGGTGATGTCCTCATAGCAGCGCCTATAGCCCTGGGTAATGTCATCACAGCAGCACCTATAGCCCTGGGTGATGTCCTCACAGCAGCACCTATAGCCCTGGGTGATGTCCTCACAGCAGCACCTATAGCCCTGGGTGATGTCCTTACAGCAGCACCTATAGCCCTGGGTGATGTCCTCACAGCAGCGCCTATAGCCCTGGGTGATGTCCTCACAGCAGCACCTATAGCCCTCAGTGATGTCCTCACAGCAGCACCTATAGCCCTGGGTGATGTCCTCATAGCAGCACCTATAGCCTTTGGTGATGTCCTCACAGCAGCACCTATAGCCCTGGGTGATGTCATCACAGCAGCACCTATAGCCCTGGGTGATGTCCTCACAGCAGCGCCTATAGCCCTGGGTGATGTCCTCACAGCAGCACCTATAGCCCTGGGTAATGTCATCACAGCAGCACCTATAGCCCTGGGTGATGTCCTCACAGCAGCACCTATAGCCTTTGGTGATGTCCTCACAGCAGCACCTATAGCCTTTGGTGATGTCCTCACAGCAGCACCTATAGCCCTGGGTGATGTCATCACAGCAGCACCTATAGCCCTGGGTGATGTCCTCACAGCAGCACCTATAGCCTTTGGTGATGTCCTCACAGCAGCACCTATAGCCCTGGGTGATGTCATCACAGCAGCACCTATAGCCTTTGGTGATGTCCTCACAGCAGCACCTATAGCCCTGGGTGATGTCATCACAGCAGCACCTATAGCCTTTGGTGATGTCCTCACAGCAGCACCTATAGCCCTGGGTGATGTTATCACAGCAGCACCTATAGCCCTGGGTGATGTAATCACAGCAGAATCTATAGCCCTGGGTGATGTCCTCAAAGCAGCACCTATAGCCCTGGGTGATGTCCTCACAGCAGCACCTATAGCCCTGGGTGATGTCATCACAGCAACACCTATAGCCCTGGGTGATGACATCACAGCAGCATCTATAGCCCCGGGTGATGTCATCACAGCAACACTTATAGCCCTGGGTGATGTCATCACAGCAGCACTTATTCCTTCTACAAAGTTTAAATGTACGGTCTGATCACTGGGGGAGGGGATTATTGATGCAGACTTGTAAGGTACACATGAAATGCAGCATGATAGAATTGCGGCTCCTTTGGCATTGCAGTATTTGTTGGTATATAAATCTCTCTCCTGATTGGTGCAGATGTTTTCAGCCTGTGTGACCTGATTGGTTCATTGATTCTTCTCTGTAATAAAACATCATCACCATAAAACGGCTAAATGGGCTCATTAAAGGGCCGGTCATGAATGAGCGAGTTTCAGAGGTCATGCGAGTGTGAGGGGGGGGGGGGGGGCCTCTGTCCTTTGGCGCCGGGGTCTGTATGGCGGATCGGTCAGATGGGTCCTCTGGGGGCGGAGGATTTATTATCACCACATGGCGCAAATCACCGTCCTGCCGCCAAATATTGATGTCCTTTATCTATAAAGGTGAACTCCGGCCAGATTGAATATCAGAATGAATCTTCCATGATTGGATACAATTCCCTATTCCTCTCCCGGACTGGGATCGGCGGTACGGCAAACATCAACGCCAAGCGGCCAGGTACGCATTTCCAATGAATATGTGCCGTGAATGGCGGGTGCTGCATGATGTGTGATTGCTTGTTTGGGCTAAGGAATGCGCCCAATCAGGACACCCCGCCAGGACACGAGTCACCGGGCCAACCACCCCAGGACACGCCCAATCAGGACACCGCCAGGACACGGGTCACCAGGCCAACCGGTCCAGGACACGCCCAATCAGGACACCGCCAGGACACGGGTCACCGGGCCAACCGGCCCAGGACACGCCCAATCAGGACAACGCCAGGACACGGGTCACCGGGCCAACCACCCCAGGACACGTCCAGCCAGGACACCGTTCACCGGGCCAACCGGTCCAGGACACGCCCAATCAGGACACCGCCAGGACACGGGTCACCGGGCCAACCGGCCAAGGACACGCCCAATCAGGACACCGCTAGCACACGGGTCACCGGGCCAACCACCCCAGGACACGTCCAGCCAGGACACCGTTCACCGGGCCAACCGGCCCAGGACACGCCCAATCAGGACACCGCCAGCACACGGGTCACCGGGCCAACCACCCCAGGACATGTCCAATCAGGACACCGCCAGGACACGGGTCACTGGGCCAGCCACCCCAGGACACACCCAATCAGGACACCGCTAGGACACGGGTCACCGGGCCAACCGGCCCAGGACACGCCCAATCAGGACACCGCCAGTACACGGGTCACCGGGCCAACCACCCCAGGACACGTCCAATCAGGACACTGCCAGGACACGGGTCATCGGGCCAACCGGCCCAGGACACTTCTTACTAACCACTTCTGGACCGGAAGGTTCCCCCCCCCCCCCTTAATGACAAGCCCATTTTTTGCAATACGGCACCGCGTTACTTTAACAGGCAATTGCACGGTCGTGTGACGCTGTACCCAAATAAAATCGAGGTCCTTTTTTTCCCACAAATAGAGCTTTCTTTTGCTGGTATTTGATCACCTTTTTTTTTTTTATATATTTTTGCACTATAAACAAAAAAAGAGCGATAATTACGAAAAAAACAAACAATATTTTTCACTTTCTGCTATATAATATTCCAAACAAAAAAAAATGTAAAAATCTAATTTTTTTCATCATTTTAGGCCAATTTGTATTCTGCTAGATATTTTTGGTTTGCGCAAAAGTTATCGCATCTACAAACTAGGGGAAAGATTTCTGTAATTTTTTATTAATTTTTTTTTTTTTACTAGTAATCGCGTCGATCTGCGATTTTTAGTGGGACTGCGACATTGCGGGGGACAGATAGGACCCCTAACTGACACTTTTGGGGGGGGACCAGTGACATTATTACAGTAATCAGTGCTAAAAATATGCACTGTCACTGTACTAATGACACTGGCAGGGAAGGGGTTAACCCAGGGATGATCAAACTGGTCTGGTCTCCGCCCTCTCCTGTAGTTTTCTGCAGGCACTCTGTAGTGGGTGGAGCCTAGCTGTTGGGCCCCTTCCACAGCTCTGCTCTCCTTGTTCAGGACGACTGGTCTTGTCTCCGCCTCCTCCTGTATTTTCTATAATGGGTGGAGCCTGTTTGGCCCCTCCCACAGCTCTGTTCTCTCTCCTTGTGCAGGGTGACTGGTCTTGTCTTCATCCCCTCCTGTAGTTTTCTGTAGTGGGTGGAGCCTGATGGGGCCCCTCCCACAGGTTTGCTCTTTCTTCTTGTGCAGGGGGGATTGGTCTTGTCTCCACCCCTCCTGTAGTTTCTGCTTGGCCCCTCCCACAGTTCTGCTTTCTCTCCTTGTGCTGGAGAGCTGGTCTGGTCTCCACCCCCTCCTGTAGTTTTCCTGTAATGGGTGGAACCTGCTTGCTCCTACACAACCCCCCCCCCCCCCCACCCAAAAAAAATCTATCTTCCCCCTCCTAGCACAAATCTTCTACCCCCTCAAATTTCCCCTCCAAGCACAAATCCTCTTCCCCATTCCAAATCCCCTCCTCCTAGCACAAATGCCCCCAATCATCCCTACTAGCATAAATCCCCTCCCTCCAAAAAGAAAAAAAATCAGATCTTAGCACAAATCCTCCCTCCCTAACATATTACCTTTTCTAGCACAACCCCCACTCCTAGCACAAATCCTCTACCCCCTCAAATTTCCCCTCCGAGCACAAATCCTCTACCCCCCTCAAATTTCCCCTCAGAGCACAAATCCTCTCCCCCCATTCCAAATCCCCTCCTCCTAGCACAAATACCCCCCTCAATCATCTCTACTAGCATAAATCCCCTCCCTCCAAAAAAAAAAAAAAACAGATCTTAGCACAAATCCTCCCTCCCTACCATATTACCTTTTCTAGCACAACACCCCCTCCTAGCAAAAATACTCTTCACCTATCCCCCTTTCAACACAAATCCCCCCCCCCCAAATCACCACTCCTAGCACACCTTCCCCAATTTCCCCTACTAGAACAATTCTTACCCCCAACCACCCACCACCCCTACCATACCCCTCCCAACACAAATCCCCCCCAAATCACCCCTCCTAGCACACCTTCCCCAATTTCCCCTCCTAGAACAATTCTTACCCCCAACCACCCCGACCCCGCCATACCCCTCCCAACACAAAATTTTCTTCCCTCAATCTGCTCGTGGTGCCCCCCTACCTCACATAAAACCACAGAGCCCATTGCAGCCGTCCCCCCTAACCCCCCCCCCCCCCCCGTCCTGACCCTGCTTCTTCCTATACAATTTCTTCCTGCTTCAGATGTGAATTTATCTGTCTGACTGGAGTTTCCCTTTACAAAACAAGAACATTGTTCCCGTATTTCCGATGATTGGTCTACGCAATCTACATCCCACGGAGGGAAGAAAGGTACGGCGGAGTGATTTCCATGGTCGGGGGAAGGTGCTGCATGATTGGAATCACGGGGTGTATTAGGAGATTGCTGCCTAATCCTATAGAAGAAAAGATCTGTAATTATTGGAGATAAAATAAACGTTTCCAAGGAAAGGTGAAACGCTCCTCGCCGAACGCCGAACGTGTGATGTCAGAGATGGCGCTGCGATCTGCAGGAAAACAAATATGATTAGTGGCGGCAGGAATGGGGGGGGGGTAAATAATTGGACAATAACAGTAAAGTGCAAACGCCTTAAAGTGGGATAAAAGAGAAAAAAGTGATCAAGTAGTTGAATCAAACCGTCATTTGTTCAGAGTGACCCCGATCCCAGTCTATAGACCTGGGGGGGTCCTAACCTGGGGTCCATGGATGAGTTTCTGGGGGTCCCCGAGGATCAGGTAAAAATGAACATTCACATTCACTATACAAGACATAAGCAGTAAGAAACCAGCAGCTGGAGAGGGAGCCAATGAGGAATGAGAATTCCCCATCCTATACATAGGGGCAAAACCAGGAGGAGGGTGTGAACTTTACTATGCAAAGTGTCCAACTCTATGCCCCACCCACCAGGGGCGGATCCAGAATCTAGTCTCGGGAGGGGCGCTGCGGTTTTTCGTGGGCAATTTTTCTGGGCAATGGCTGGTGTTGGCGCTTCAATCATCAGTGCACCATGGTTGGTATGGTGTCAGGATGATTGTAGCGCATTATTTCTATTATTACATTAATATTAAATGAAATAATTCAACTCACCATAATGCAGAATCAGAATCAGTGGGAGCGCTAAGCGATTCACTTGCCACGTCACCTGCCACCAGATGCTGCTTGTCACTTGCCATGTCACCTGCCACCAGATGCGGATTGTCACTTGTGACGTTACTTGCTACCAGATGCTGTTTGTCACTTGCCACGTCACCTGCCACCAGATGCAGCTTGTCACTTGCCACATCACTTGCCATCTAGAGCAGATTGTCACTGGCCACGCCACTTGCCACCAGATGCTGCATGTCACTTGCCATATCGCCTGCCACCAGATGCAGCTTGTCACTTGCCATGTCGCCTGCCACCAGATGTAGCTTGTCACTTGCTACATTGCCTGCCACCAGATGCTGTTTGTCACTTGCCATATCGCCTGCCACCAGATGCGGATTGTCACTTGTGACGTTACTTGCTACCAGATGCTGTTTGTCACTTGCCACGTCACTTGCCATCTAGAGCGGATTGTCACTGGCAATGCAACCTGCCACCAGATGCAGCTTGTCACTTGCCACATTGCCTGCCACCAGATGCAGCTTGTCGCTTGCCACGTCACCTGCCACCAGATGCAGCTTGTCACTTGCCACGTCGCCTGCCACCAGATGCAGCTTGTCACTTGCCCCATCGCCTGCCACCTGATGCAGCTTGTCACTTGCCACATCGCCTGCCACCAGATGCGGATTGTCACTTGCGACGTTACTTTCTACCAGATGCTGTTTGTCACTTGCCACGTCGCCTGTCACAAGATGCAGCTTGTCACTTGCCACGTCACCTGACACCAGATGCATCTTGTCACTTGCCACGTTGCCTGCCACCAGTTGTGGATTGTCACTTGCCATATTACTTGTCACAAGATGCAGCTTGTCACTTGCCGCGTCGCCTGCCACCAGATGTAGATTGTCACTTGCCATGTCACCTGTCACCAGATGCAGCTTGTCACTTGCCACGTTGCCTGCCACCAGATTCAGCTTGTCACTTGCCACGTCGCCTGCCACCAGATGCAGCTTGTCACTTGCCACATCGCCTGCCACCAGATGCAGATTGTCACCTCCGACGTTACTTGCTACCAGATGCTGTTTGTCACTTGCCACGTTGCCTGTCACCAGATGCAGCTTGTCACTTGTCACGTCGCCTGTCACCAGATGCAGCTTGTCACTTGCCGAGTCAATTGCCAACAGATGCAACTTATCACTTGCCACGTCGCCTGCCACCAGATGTAGATTGTCTCTTGCCACGTTACTTGCCACCAGATGCAGCTTGTCACTTGCCACGTCGCTTGCCACCAGATGCGGATCGTCACTTGCGACGTTACTTGCTACCAGATGCTGTTTGTCACTTGCTATGTCGCCTGTCACCAGATGCAGCTTGTCACTTGCCACGTCACCTGCTACGAGATGCAGATTGTCACTTGCCATGTCACCTGTCACCAGATGCAGCTTGTCACTTGCCACGTTGCCTGCCACCAGATGTAGATTGTCACTTGCCATGTCACCTGTCACCAGATGCAGCTTGTCACTTGCCACGTTGCCTGCCACCAGATTCAGCTTGTCACTTGCCACGTCGCCTGCCACCAGATGCAGCTTGTCACTTGCCACATCGCCTGCCACCAGATGCAGATTGTCACCTCCGACGTTACTTGCTACCAGATGCTGTTTGTCACTTGCCACGTTGCCTGTCACCAGATGCAGCTTGTCACTTGTCACGTCGCCTGTCACCAGATGCAGCTTGTCACTTGCCGAGTCAATTGCCAACAGATGCAACTTATCACTTGCCACGTCGCCTGCCACCAGATGTAGATTGTCTCTTGCCACGTTACTTGCCACCAGATGCAGCTTGTCACTTGCCACGTCGCTTGCCACCAGATGCGGATCGTCACTTGCGACGTTACTTGCTACCAGATGCTGTTTGTCACTTGCTATGTCGCCTGTCACCAGATGCAGCTTGTCACTTGCCACGTCACCTGCTACGAGATGCAGATTGTCACTTGCGACGTTACTTGCTACCAGATGCTGTTTGTCACTTGCTACGTTGCCTGCCACCAGATGCAGCTTGTCACTTGCCACGTCACCTGACACCAGATGCAGCTTGTCACTTGCCGAGTCAACTGCCAACAGATGCAGCTTGTCACTTTCCATGTTGCCTGCCACCAGTTGTGGATTGTCACTTGCCACATTACTTGTCACCAGATGCAGCTTGTCACTTGCCGCGTCGCCTGCCACCAGATGTGGATTGTCACTTGCCATGTCACCTGTCACCAGATGCAGCTTGTCACTTGCCACGTCGCCAGCAACCAGATTCAGCTTGTCACTTGCCACGTCGCCTACCACCAGATGCAGCTTGTCACTTGCCACGTCACCTGCCACCAGATGCAGATTGTCACTTGCGACGTTACTTGCTACCAGATGCTGTTTGTCACTTGCCATGTCACTTGCCATCTAGAGCGGATTGTCACTGGCAATGCAACCTGTCACCAGATGCTGCTTGTCACTTGCCACATCGCTGCATCTGGTGGCAGGCGATGTGGCAAGTGACAAGCTGCATCTGGTGGCAGGGGACGTGGCAAGTGACAAGCTGCATCTGGTGGCAGGCGATGTGGCAGGTGACAAGCTGCGTCTGGTGGGAGGCGACGTGGCAAGTGACAAGCTGCATCTAGTGGCAGGCGACGTGGCAAGTGACAAGCTGCATCTGGTGGCAGGCGATGTGGCAGGTGACAAGCTGCGTCTGGTGGGAGGCGACGTGGCAAGTGACAAGCTGCATCTGGTGGCAGGCGACGTGGCAAGTGACAAGCTGCATCTGGTGGCAGGTGATGTGACAGGTGACATACTGCGTCTGGTGGGAGGCGACGTGGCAAATGAGAAGCTGTATCGTCCGTCTCCCACAGGAGAGGGATATTGCAGCCTTTATGCCATCTCCTTGGATCACAGCCTTCACATCCATCTCCAGCGGGGGGGGGGGGGGGGATCGCAGCCTTCATGTCTGTCTCCCATGGGGGAGGGTTGCAGCCTTCACGTCTGTCTCCAGTGGGGGGATTGCAGCCTTAACGTCCGTCTCCCGCGCCGGGGGGATCGCAGACTTCACATCCATCTCCTGTGGGGAGGGATCGCAGCCTTCACGTCCATCTCCAGTGAGGGGGGGGTCGCAGCCTTCACGTCTGTCTCCCGTGGGGGGATCGCAGCCTTCACGTCCGTCTCCCACGCCGGGGGGGATCGCAGCCTTCACATCCATCTCCTGTGGGGGGGATTGCAGCCTTCACATTCGTCCACCCCGAAGGGGGGAGTGGCGTTGGCTTGCCGCCCCCACCCCCCCCCCCCCCAAAAAAAATGTTGAGCACCAGCTGCCACTGTTCCTCATCATTTTCTGTTGATAAATCTGGAGATGCGGAGCGCTTTATCCAGAATCCAGCGACGGTTATCTTTGCCGCTATGAAGATTTCGGCGTTGGATCTGAAAAATCTCTTTGGGGACGTCGGATATTAGCGCCATTTCTTTAATTGAATCTTTATGGCGCCATCCACACTTAACGCGGCGCTCATTCTATAACATCGCCGGTTATAAAGCGGTAAACAATACGGCTAGTTAGAAAGGCAATGCGGTACGAGGATTGCGTCCTCGCCATCTGCTCTGTTCGTGCTCAATTAGTTTTCTCTACAATAAGGGAAGGAAAGAAGCGGGACTAAATTCCCAGAATCTCTGCGCAGAACTCGGGTCGCCGCGCCGCAGAAAGATCAAAATTGTTCTGCCTGGTAATACAAATTCGCTGAAAACATCGCAATGCAATCTTCCACCTTCATTTCTCGGGGCCCAATTACTGGAGCTGGGGGGGCGACTTAAAGGGAACATCTACTTTTTAAAAAAAATTTTTTATTATATGTCGGTGCATTTGATCAATCCACCATCTTGGTATAGTTTGTAATTATAAATATACACGGGGGGGCATTTGTCATCATTACAGCGCGCCCGGAAAGTATTCACAGCGCTTCACTTTTTCCACATTTTGTTATGTTACAGCCTTATTCCAAAATGGATTCAATTCATTATTTTCCTCAAATTTCTACAAACATCCCCCATAATGACAACGTGAGAGAGACATTTGTTTGAAATCTTTGCAAATTTATTAAAAATAAAAAATGAAATAAATCCCATGTACATAAGTATTCACACCCTTTGCTCAATACTTTGGTGAAGCTCCTTTGGCACCAATTCCAGCCTCCAGTATTTCTGAGTATGATGCTACAAGCTTGGCACTCCTATTTTTGGGCAGTTTCTCCCATTCTTCTTTGCAGGACCTCTCAAGCTCCATCAGGTTTTGGAACTGAACTTGGTACCTCTGCTGCAGAGAATTCGGTCTAAATGCACGAGTTGGTGCAAACTGCCTCTGTCTGTTGCTGGCCGTGTCAACCTTATTAAGATGGTTTGGGCTCCCCAGCTGCTATATGTCTTCCACAATACCCCCATATGGATACCTAGAAGATGGTTTCTCAGGATCGAGTCACAGTTTAGGGAACTTATTTGGTGTAAGAAAGTGGCCAGGATTAAGCTTGCCACTCTCCAGATGGCTAAGGACGGTGGAGGTTTGGCGGTCCACCACCCCCGGGTGTATTTCCTGGCCTCCCAGGTCCAGCATATGGGAGGCTGGGGGATTGTGGACCCGCAGGATTCCATTGGGGCCCTTTTGACTCCTCTGGACTCTGACACCCCGGTTCTTGTCCACCTGGAGGTGGGATTTGCGCATCTGCCGGCCAACTTGCCGACGGTGTCCCTGCTCCGTTTAGTGTGGCGGTGTGTGAAGGACATGCTTCGGGTTGAGGGCTTCCTTTCGGAGACCCCGATCTGGGACAACCGGAACTATAGAGAACTCGCCTGTTTGGAGGGCTCGGAAATCTGAAGGAATTTGGGGATCCGATTCATGACACAATTGTATAGGGGGCAGGTCCTTAAATCTTTCCGGGACCTGGAAGAGGAGTTTCGGATACCTAGACAGCATTTTTTCAGGTATCTGCAGCTCTTGGCTCAGGCCGGGTCTTCTCCCCTATGGCTTACCACCCACAGACTTCTGGGGGAGGTGCTCCGGGCCTCCGACAAGAAGGGCATGATATCTGAGGTGTATGCCGCTCTGTTAGGCTCGTTTCAAGACCCGGCCGCCCTCCCTGCCAGAACGGCGTGGGAGGAGGACCTTGGTCCCATTGATGGTGAAACATGGGAGCTATGTCTGGCCTCCATTCCCTTAGTCTCGGTCTCGGCCTCCCACAAGATCTCGCACCTCATGTTGTTCCATAGGGCGTATAGAACGCCTGTTAAGCTCCATAGGTGGGGTCACAGACCTACCCCTCTCTGCCCTAAATGTGATCAAGAACTGGGCACACTGATGCACATGCTGTGGCGCTGCCCCAAACTCTTTAGATATTGGTCCACGGTTATAGAAACGATATCCAAAGCATATAATTTTCAGCTGTTGCGGGATCCCTTGATCTGTCTTCTTGGGGCCCTGGAGGTGGAATCCCTGGCTCCTAATGCACATGTAGCTGTTCTTCGGCTACTTTATATGGCTCGTAAGTTAATTGCCAGGTACTGGATTTCCTCCAGAGTCCCGACAGTGCAGCAATGGATTGCACAAGTTAATAGCTCTCTCATTAGAGAAAAACTGACCTATCAACACAGGAAAGCACATAAGAAATTCCTGTCGCTGTGGCAGCCCTGGTTGGATGATCCGGCCCTGGCTCCCCCACAACTAGTCATGCACAGGCTTCTAATGGGTTAAGTTGGTTCACACCTTTAAGAATGTTTGACTGCTACTGCTTGGTAAGGCTCTTCCCCCCCCCCCCATTTCCTTTCTTTTCCCCCCTTCCCTTTCCTTCCTCATCCCTACCTCACTTTCCCCTTCTCCTTCAATGATTCCACTTGGTGCCAATCTTTCTACGGTTACTCTTGCCCAGTTAGGGCCCCTAAGTGCCTCCTACAGTACTGTTTATAAGCCCTTTTTTGTTGCTTCCTGAGGGGGTACTCCTTAATTCTACTTGTTGTATGGTGGGCGGTGGAGAGTTCTCGATTGCCCGCTAGCACTTACTTCAGGATTGGACGGTGGGTAGTGTATCTGATTGTTTTATGGAATGTTATTTGCACATTGTACTGCCTTATTTTCTGTACATTATTGGATGTTAACAGAAGTGAAGGAAAATAATTCTCTTTCGTTATGCAAGCTTTTACTACTGTATGTACAATGTTTACTACTGTGTTTATTTTTCTCAATAAATTTGTTTACTTCTTGAAAAAAAAAAAAAAAAAAAGCTCCATCAGGTTGGATGGGGGAGGGTCGGTGCACAGCCATTTTCAGATCTCTCCAGAGATGTTCAATCGGGTTCAAGTCTGGGCTCTGGCTGGGCCACTCGAGGACATTCACAGAGTTGTCCCGTAGCCACTCCTTTGTTATCTTGGCTGTGTGCTTAGGGTCGTTGTCCTGTAGGAAGATGAACCTTCCCCCCAGTCTGAGGTCCAGAGCGCTCTGGAGCAGGTTTTCATCAAGGATGTCTCTGTACATTGCTGCATTCAGCTTTCCCTCCATCCTGACTAGTCTCCCAGTTCCTGCCACTAAAAAACATCCGCACAGCATGATTCCACCATGCTTCACTGTAGGGATGGTATTGGCCAGGTGATAAGCAGTGCCTGGATCCTCCAGACATGACGCTTGCCATTCAGGCTAAAGAGTTAAATTTTTGTTTCTTTAGAGCAGAGAATTTTGTTTCTCATGGTCTGAGAGTCCTTCAGGTGCCTTTTGGCAAACTCATGTGCCTTTTACTGAGGAGTGGCTTCCATCTGGCCACACCCATACAGGCCTGATTGGTGGAGTGCTGCAGAGATGGTTGTTCTTCTGGAAGGTTCTCCTCTCTCCACAGAGAAACAATGGAGCTCTGTCAGAGTGACCATCGGGTTCTTGGTCACCTCCCTGACCAGTGCTGGGATAAGGTCATCTAGAGTCCAGGGAAAAACTGTCATATCGTGCCCCCCCCCCCCCCTTCAACATGTATGAATATGTGTCAGCAAAAACCCACTGATTATTCGCTATTATCACACTGATTCTCCTCCCAGCCAATCAGAAAGCTGGTCGTGAATCCCCTTTCCCGATTGGCTGAAAAGAGAAGCGATTTTACTGGTCACTGGCCAGGAAGAGGGAGGAGAAGCACGACCAGAGGAGACTCACAGCCATTTGGGGAAGGAGGAGGTAAGGAAGCTGGCTGTCTGTCCGTCCCGGGGGGGGAGGGGGGGGTGGTGGATTTGACTGCCTGCCGGCCTTCCCGCCGGGGGGTGTTGTTTTGCTGCCCCCCCCCAAATTATCATGCACCAGCCACCACTGCACTTGAGACCAGGCATCATGGGGCACCCCAAGGCGGCAGGAAGGGGGCCCCCCAGGATCAGTGCCGGGACAAGGTCATCCAGCGCCCAGGGCAAGGATGCCAAACTGCGCCCCCCCCTTCCTTTAGGGTTAGGGTCAATGCACCCCCCATCACTGCAATAAACCATTGCGCCCAGGACAACCTTCCCTCCTGCCACCCCTTGTCCTGGCCCTGCCCAGGATCAATGGGAAGGGTCCTGGCTGGGGGGCCTTCATGGTTTCATGCACCAGGGCCCTGAAGGTTCTAGTTACACCTCTAGCATTTGGACCTTATTGGTGAAATTGCCCAGATTAAAAAAAAAAGTTTGGTGAGATTACCCAAAAATCAATGGGAAGGGCCCTGGCTAGGGGTCCTTCATGGTTTCTTGCACCAGGGCCCTGAAGGTTCTAGTTACACCTCTAGCATGGGACCTTATTGGTGAAATTTCCCGGATGAAAAACGTTTGGTGAGATTACCCAAAAATCAGATTTGGACAAAGTGGGGGGAGTGGGGGGGGCGGTTTAGCTTGCGATTAGACGGTGAAAATAAAGTAGAGGTTCTTCAGACCGGCTTCATAAATAGATAAAACCGATAGGATGGATTTTTCCCCATGAAAACCTTGGAGAATACCAATTTTTGACCTTTCATATCCAGGTGTCTATAAATCATCCGTCATATCGCCTTAGCGCTCCGCCAACTTTGCTGCCGTAATATTTTTATCCTGCGGCCTTTCCAATCCCTCCCTGATCCTCCAGCTGAATGGAGTCTTCCCTTATCTTCTGGTTAGGAAAATTCCTTATATTTTAATCCCGCCTCATCCAAGGAAAAGTCCGCAGTTGCCATAACTTTTAATTTTTTTCTTGAACCCTCCCAGGCAAGGCGATACGCCGGTCTGCCATGTAAAGGGTGGGGGGGGGGTCGTCGCAAGGGTGCGAAATCTGCAGCAAGAGCTTGATGAAACCATCATCCGCCAAGGGATTGTGGGAGTCTCCAGCCGGCGCCGCCGTCAGCCCGCCGCCTCATGCACATGTATAAGTTTGTTTTCAGTCTATAACTATCGCTTGCAGAGAATTCATCCGCCGGAATAATTGGGTATTATCCGTACCAAAGCCAACTCGCTAAAGGGAATTTATTAAGGATCCCGAATTATTAGCTGCGCCAGGCAGCAGCAGGTACATAATAATCAGGCCACAGTTCACAATTCTCCTTCCTCCTCTCCTTCAATTTGCTGAGTTTTTTTCTTTTTTTCACTGCCAGCTTATTATAAAAAATACATTTGTCTCTCTGGCTTTGGATATTCTTGATAAGGGGCGTCACTGTTCCCTATTTTCTCCCCTCCAATTAGGAAAGCGATCCCGATGGCATTTTTTATTTTTTTTTTATTTAACGACGCTGCCGGTGAATTCGTTTCTGAGCGCTCTTGAAAACCTTTAGCCATTAGTGCGTCAGCAGCTGGAGAGCAAAGTAAAGAAAAAATGCGAAAGCTTTTATTATGGTTTTTAAATTGCCTCGTGCCATAGAGCTCAATATTCCTGACTGAGCAAAAAAATAAAAAATGTTTTTTTTTTTTGCCAACAAGCCGATGACAGCTTCCTAATGCAGTTACATTAAAGCACTTCTCCGAGTATGTAAGCCGGTTTTTAACTAGCTCCTCTGGGCATTGTTAGATATCATCACTTACAGGCACAGGAGAGACATAGGCTGTAAGTAATCGCACTTCCTGCTCTCCACAATGTGCGCTGTCACTTAGCAAGCGCCCGCCTTCCACCGCCACCACATCTATCCGCTGACACCCCTCTTCCTTCTATTTCCATGTATTCTGTCCCGTTTAGCAAACTGGAAGCACTTTATTCCTCCCATCCATTCTGGTCTGTTGACCTCTGCGCAATTCAAGTTCTTTTTTGCCGCCTGTGAGTCCCTGAGGGCAGGCCATTAAAATGGTTATTCTAGAAACATAGAAATGTGACAGCAGAAAAAAAAGACCAAGTGGTCCATCGAGTATGCCCTTTGTTTTTGTTTTTTTTTTGTTTTGTTTTTTGTTGTTTTTTTTTAATTTACACATGTTTTTGTATTTTTTTTATTTATACATGTTTTTGTATTTTTTATGTTTTTTTATTTATGTTTTTTTACATTTTTCTTGTTTATATGTTTTTTGTATTTTCATTTTTGTTTTTACATTTATAAATGCTTTTGTATTTGTTTTCTTTTTATAAATTTGTATATGGTTTGGTATTTTTTACTTTTTTATAAAATTTTATAAAATTTATACATGTATTTGTATTTTTATTTTTTTAAATTATATGTTTTTGTATTTTTTTTTTTGCTTTTTTTAAATTTATACATATTTTTGAATGTTTTTATTCTAATTTATATGCTTTTTTATTTTTATTTTTTGTTTCATTTTAAAATGTATGCATGTTTTTGTATTTTTTATCTGTTATTTTCATTGATGTTTTTTTTTTATTTTTTTCTTGTTTATATGTTTTTTGTATTTTTATTTTTGTTTTTAAATTTATAAATGCTTTTGAATTTGTTTTCTTTTTCTTTTTATACATTTGTATATGGTTTGGTATTTTTTACTTTTTTATTAAATTTATACATGTATTTGTATTTTTTTGTTTTATTTTTTAAATTATATGTTTTTGCACTTTTTTATTGTTTTTTTAAATTTATACATATTTTTGAATGTTTTTAATCTAATTTATATGTTTTTTTATTTTTATTTTTTGTTTCATTTTAAAATGTATGCATGTTTTTGTATTTTTTATCAGTTATTTTCATTGATGTTTTTTTATTTTTTTCTTGTTTATATGTTTTTTGTATTTTTATTTTTGTTTTTAAATTTATACATGCTTTTGTATTTGTTTTCTTTTTATTTTATTTTTTTAATTATATGTTTTTGTACTTTTTTTGTTTTTTGTGGTTTTTTTTGCTTTTTTTAAATTTATACATATTTTTAAATGTTTTTGTTCTAATTTTTATGTTTTTTCATTTTTATTTATTGTTTTATTTAAACATTTATGCATGTTTTTGTATTTTTATCTGTTTTTTTTCATTTATGTTTTTTTTTGTATTTTAATTTTTTTAATTTATAAATGCTTTTGTATTTGTTTTCTTTTTCTTTTTATAAATTTGTATATGGTTTGGTATTTTTTACTTTTTTATAAAATTTATACATGTATTTGTATTTTTTATTTTTATTTTTTAAACTATATGTTTTTGTACTTTTTTTGTTGTTTTTCGTGTTTTTTTTTGCTTTTTTAAAATTTATACATATTTTTTAATTTTCTGTTCCAATTTATGTTTTTTTTATTTTTTTGTTTTATTTTAAAATGTATGCATTTTTTTGTATTTTTTTCCTGTTTTTTTCATTTAAGTTTTTTGAATTTTTTTGTTTTGTTTTTAATTGATAAATACTTTTTGTATTTTTTCTTTTTCTTTTTTAAATTTATACATGATTTGGTAGTTTTTTTTACTTTTTTTTAAGTTATACATGTATTTGTATTTATATTTTTCTTTTTTAAATTATGTTTTTGTACTTTTTGGCACTTTTTTTTTTGCTTTTTTTAATTTTATACATATCTTTAATTTTTTGTTCTAAATGATGCGTTTTTTATTTTTTTATTTTTTTTATTTTGTTTTATTTTTAAATTTATTCATGTTTTTGTAATTTTTTTTTATATTGTTTATTAACAATATATATATATATATATCATTTTTTATAATTTATTTATACATGTTTTTGTATTTTTTATTTACTTTTTTTATTGATACTTGTTTTTGTATGTCTTCTCTTTATTTATTTATTTTTTTTTGTTTGGTTTTTTACTTTTGTTTTTGTATTTTTTATTTTTATTTGCAATAAAACTGACCCACATTTGTATCCCTTTTTTTTTCAGGCTAGCTGGTCATGGTTATATTTGAATTTAGGGATGAGGATGGCGAAGTGCTGGACGCCAAGCTTGGAGCAGGTTCCCAATTAATTCACATACTGGCGTGTCGGATCCCGAACCATTGCAAAATGCGGGGACCCCCATGCGATTCCCGTGACTTGCAATGCCACCCCAAACGAGGTGAGATTATGTTGCGATTGTCGCCTAACGAATCACAGATAAAATTGCGCAAACAGAATCGCAGTACACTTGTCGCCCAGAAGAAGTTCTTGTGCTTTTTTTTGGGCGACAGGCATCCCATAATTCTGTTTGCACGATCTTACCACAATTCGTCAGGCAATAATCGCGCCAAAATGGCGCCACGTTTGGGGTGCCATTGCAAGTCACAGGAATCGCACAGGTGTCACGCGATTTGCAATGATTCGAGATCGCGGGCAGATCAGATACGCCAGTATATGAATGGAGCCGCAGGGAATGGTGCAAATATCTTTTTTTTTTTTTTTAGATTAATAATAAACGTATCTTATGAAGAGCTGAAAGCCAACGCGTTACGAGGGCTGTGCACCCATCTCCCTTCATCAGAGCTTCATCTCCCTTCATCAGAGCTTCATCTCCCTACATCAGGGCTTCGTTTTAAGGTGTGAGTGGAATTTGGAAAGGAGGTGAGGAGCTGGCAGACAAATAAAGTTGGCCGAATGGCTCGAATTGGAGCTGCAGTGGCCCATATTGGCACCACCCAGCTCAACAAAACGCATTCGAAAATTAGTAGTATTTAAAAAAACTGGTCTCCCGGGATTTGAACACACAGCCATCTTTCTGGGTTACAGAGAATGGTGGGGAAAAGAGAAAATATCCAGTGAGCGGCAGTTGTGTGGAGCAAAAATGCCATGTTGAGGTCAGAGGAGAATGGGCAGACTGGTTCCAGATGATAGAAAGGCAACAGTAACTCAAATAACCACTCGTTACATCCAAGGTATGCAGAATACCATCTCTGAACGCACAACCAGTGGCGGCTGGTGCTCAAAATTTTTTTGGGGGGGGGCGCAAACAGAAAAATGACCAGCATCCCCCCTTCAATGCAGAGTGCCACAGCGTGCCCCCAATCAATGCAGAGTGCCACAGCGTGCCCCCAATCAATGCAGAGTGCCACAGTGTGCCCCCATCAATGCAGAGTGCCACAGCGTGTGCTCCATCAATGCAGAGTGTCACAGCGTGCCCTCCTTCAATGCAGAGTGCCACAGCGTGCCCTCATCAATGCAGAGTGCCACAGCTTGCCCCCAATCAATGCAGAGTGCCACAGCGTGCCCCCATCAATGCAGAGTGCCACAGCGTGCGCTCCATCAATGCAGAGTGCCACAGAATGCCCCCAATCAATGCAGAGTGCCACAGTGTGCCCCCATCAATGAAGAGTGCCACAGCATGCCCCCCATCAATGCAGAGTGCCCCAGCGTGCCCCCAATCAATGCAGAGTGCCACAGCGTGCCCCCAATCAATGCAGAGTGCCATAGCGTGCCCCCAATCAATGCAGAGTGCCACAGTGTGCCCCCAATCAATGCAGAGTGCCACAGTGTGCCCCCAATCAATGCAGAGTGCCACAGCGTGCCCCCATCAATGCAGAGTGCCACAGTGAGACCCCAATCAATGCAGAGTGCCACAGCGTGCCCCCATCAATGCAGAGTGCCACCGTGTGCCCCCAATCAATGCAGAGTGCCACAGCGTGCCCCCATCAATGCAGAGTGCCACAGCGTGCGCTCCATCAATGCAGAGTGCCACAGCGTGCGCTCCATCAATGCAGAGTGCCACAGCGTGCCCCCCATCAATGCAGAGTGCCACAGCGTGCCCCCCATCAATGCAGAGTGCCACAGCGTGCCCCCAATCAATGAAGAGTGCCCCAGCATGCCCCCCATCAATGCAGAGTGCAACAGCGTGCCCCCAATCAATGCAGAGTGCCATAGCGTGCCCCCAATCAATGCAGAGTGCCACAGCATGCCCCCAATCAATGCAGAGTGCCACAGCATGCCCCCATCAATGCAGAGTGCCACAGTGAGACCCCAATCAATGCAGAGTGCCACAGCATGCCCCCAATCAATGCAGAGTGCCACAGCATGCCCCCAATCAATGCAGAGTGCCACAGCGTGCCCCCAATCAATGCCAATGCCATCAAGTGACCAGTTCACTTACCTGATCCAGCGGCGGCTTCTCCTCAGTCTCCCCGCGTCTCCCGTCATCCTCCTCCTCCTCCTTGGCCAATGGCAAAGGTTCGCCTTTCGGCCAATCAGGAAACGGCTCTTGGACTGGTAGGGACAGAACTAGCGGCAGGAAAAGGTTCCTGATGAGGAGGGAAACTGAGGCTACAATTGGCACAGGATCACCAAAATTGGACAATAGAAGATTGGAAAAGCGTTGCCTGATCTGATGAGTCTCGGCTTCAGCTGCAACATTCAGATGGTAGGGTCAGAATTTGGCGAATGGATCCATCCTGCCTTGTATCACCGCTTCAGGCTGGTGGTGGTGATGTAATGGTGTGGAGGAGGAGGGGGGGAGGGTAATGGTTAAGGCTGGTGGTGGTGATGTAATGGTGTGGGGGATATTTTCTTGGCACACTTTGGGTCCCTTTTGTGGTTTAAACGCCACGGCCTACCTGAGTATTATTGCTGACCATGTCCATCCCTTTATGACTACAGTGTCCCCATCTTCTGATGGCTCCTCCCATCTTCTGATGGCTCCTTCCAGCAGGATAATGCACCATGTCACAAAGCTCAAATCATCTCACCACTGGTTTCTTTACCATGACAATGAGGTCACTGTCCTCCAATGGCCTCCGCACTCACCACATCTCATCCAATAGAGCGCCTTTGGGATGTGGTGGAACGGGAAATTGGCATCATGGATGTGCAGCCGTCAAATCTGCAGCAACTGCGTGATGCCATCATGTCACTATGGAGCAAAATCTCTGAGGAAAGTTTCCAACATCTTGTTGTATCTATGCCACCAAGAATGAAGGCAAAGGGGGGGTCCAACCTGGTACTAGCAAGGTGGACCTAATAAAGTGGCTGGTGCGTGTGGATTGCATTGTCCTGACTTCTGTGTAGAACATACCATAGATCTGACCCCTGCACTCTATACATGTAGACAGCTGCAGTCTACTATCTCCACTGTAGGTGGTGCTCCTCCACCGCCGGTAGAAAGTCAAGAGGAACATGCCTCTTCTATGGTTTCCTGGGTCATCTGTCCCATTGGATAAATTTACCCCATGTGACTCCAGCAGCCATCTTGGTTCAGACAGAGCCTTTTTAAGAAACAGTCACACACAAAATACCTACTGAACTGTCCTTGAATTATTTTGGTACATTTCTTTGATGGCACTTGGACCCTGCGTATTATTGCTGCAATAAATGTGATCCTTTCCTTATTCCAGATTGAAATCTGAAGGAAACATCAAGCCCTGGAGGTCCTCACCCCGTTCTGCATCTTCTATTAATGGAATTGTATGGGGTTACCAACCAAGTCTCCCCAGAAGATGAGGCTGGGGTGGTGGGGGGGGGGTCCAGAATGATGAAACACAAAGCGGAATTTATGGAGATGAGATTAGAGGGTCATACACAAACATTATCTGCCATTATAGAAGAGATTGGGAGCCCAGGAGGAGTGTCTGCACTCGGAGAATGTGTCACACCGAGATTGGAATGGATTAGGAGCCTTCGGGGGCCGAGAAATTCACAACTGATTTAGCCGGCGTGATTTTCATCAAAGAGCCGTAATCAGTAACCCCCATTATACCAGCGTGTCTCTGCGACTCCTCCGAGCAAATACGGAAAGGAGCATCAACACCGTCCAACAGCAGAGTCACTGCTCATATCAATGTCATATTATGGGAGATGTCACCATTCAGGGCCATCACAAATGTGACTCTTCTCTCCTGAAATACTCTGCTCTGCTGGAGGACTCTGCTCCTTCCTCTATAACTTTTCTCTCCTGAAATACTCTGCACTGCTGAAGGACTCTGCTCCTTCCTCTATAACTATCCTCTCCTGAAATACTCTGCTCTACTGGAGGACTCTGCTCCTTCCTCTATAACTCTTCTCTCCTGAAATACTCTGCACTGCTGAAAGACTCTGCTCCTTCCTCTATAACTCTTCTCTCCTGAAATACTCTGCACTGTTGGAGGACTCTGCTCCTTCCTCTATAACTCTCCTCTCCTGAACAACTCTGCACTGCTGGGGGACTCTGCTCCTTCTTCTGCTCTCCTCTCCTGAACTACTCTGCACTGCTGAAGGACTCTGCTCCTTCCTCTATAACTCTCCTCTCCTGAAATACTCTGCACTGCTGAAGGACTCTGCTCCTTCCTCTATAACTCTCCTCTCCTGAAATACTCTGCTCTACTGGATGACTCTGCTCTTTCCTCTATAACTCTGCTTTTCTGAAATACTCTGCACTGCTGGAGGACTCTGCTCCTTCCTCTATAACGCTCCTCTTCTGAAATACTCTGCACTGCTGGAGGACTCTGCTCCTTCCTCTATAACTCTTCTCTCCTGAAATACTCTGCACTGTTGGAGGACTCTGCTCCTTCCTCTATAACTCTCCTCTCCTGAACTACTCTGCACTGTTGGAGGACTCTGCTCCTTCCTCTATAACTCTCCTCTCTTGAAATACTCTGCACTGCTGGAGGACTCTTCTCCTTCCCAACTCTCCTCTTCTGAAATATTCTGCTCTGCTGGAGGACTCTGCTCCTTCCTCTATAACTCTCCTCTCCTGAACTACTCTGCACTGCTGGAGGACTCTGCTCCTTACTCTATAACTCTCCTTTCCTGAAATACTCTGCTCTACTGGATGACTCTGCTCTTTCCTCTATAACTCTCCTCTCCTGAAATACTCTGCACTGCTGGAGGACTCTGCTCCTTCCTCTATAACTCTTCTGAAATACTCTGCTCTACTGGATGACTCTGCTCTTTCCTCTATAACTCTCCTCTCCTGAACTACTCTGCACTGCTGGAGGACTCTGCTCCTTCCTCCATAACTCTCCTCTCCTGAAATACTCTGCACTGCTGGAGGACTCTGCTACTTCCTCTATATCTCTTCTCTCCTGAAATACTCTGCACTGCTGGAGGACTCTGCTCCTTCCTCTATATCTCTTCTCTCCTGAAATACTCTGCACTGTTGGAGGACTCTGCTCCTTCCTCTATAACTTTCCTCTCCTGAACTACTCTGCACTGCTGGAGGACTCTGCTCCTTCCTCTGCACATGGCAGTGGACAATATGTAGCATTATAATGCTCAGTTTGGTTCTTTCAGGCACTCCTCTGTAGCTCTGGGAAGTGCTATACATTAGAATTATGTATATGAAGAATAATTTATGCGGCACATCAGAGGGACACAAGTCCGTCTGAAGTCCCTGAAGATCCTGAGGACCCGAGATAAACGTTCTGTAGAGTCGGACTCTTCACTTCTATCGTGTCCTGCTTTCCACCCTCGTATCAGAAGCGTCGGCTCGCTGACGGGAGGTAACAAACTACAAATGCTTTGGCAGTCTTGTTTTTTTTTCCTTTAACATTTCGATATCATTTTCCCAGCGTGAGATTCGGCTTCCCACTGTGAGGGCTTTTAACATCCCGTTTAGTTGATTCATTTCTCTAGAAGATGTTCAACTTTTTATGAGCGGAGACGGCGCGGGGTGGACGGGGCGGAGGAGTTAAGTAAGATTCAGAAGTGCTGAAAATTATTCTCGTGTCAGTAAACTCAGCGAAAAAGTCCTCTGGAAGAGTCTCCGCGTCTGACCTCGAAACGCAAGTCAGATTCCGCCTTCTGGAAGAGGTGAAGGAGCGCAGGATTACCGCTGTGCTTTATCATCGCCCATACACCCGTCACCATTGCTCCAAGGGGAGGAGTCCTAAAATCTCCCTGGTCCCCAAAATTCAAGCAAATCATATTTCGCTTTAATGGAATCTCTAGTTAATACATAATACATATACAGTATCTCACAAAAGTAAGTACACCCCTAACATTTTTGTAAATATTTTATTCTATCTTTTCATGTGACAACACTGAAGAAATGACACTTTGCTACAATGTAAAGTAGTGAGTGTACAGCTTGTATAACAGTGTAAATTTGCTGTCCCCTCAAAATAACTCAACACACAGCCATTAATGTCTAAACCGCTGGCAACAAAAGTGACTACACCCCTAAGTGACAATCTCCAAATTGGGACCCAAAGTGTCAATATTTTGTGTGGCCACCATTATTTTCCAGCACTGACTTAACCCTCTTGGGCATGGAGTTCACCAGAGCTTCACAGGTTGCCACTGGAGTCCTCTTCCCCTCCTCCATGATGACATCACAGAGCTGGTGGATGTTAGAGACCTTGCGCTCCTCCACCTTCCGTTTGAGGATGTCCCACAGATGCTCAATAGGGTTTAGGTCTGGAGACATGCTTGGCCAGTCCATCACCTTTACCCTCAGCTTCTTTAGCAAGGCAGCCGCAGTTGTCATCTTGGAAGTGTGTTTGGGGTTATCATGTTGAATACTGTCCTGCGGCCCAGTCTCCAAAGGGAGGGGATCATGCTCTGCTTCAAAAACGGTAGGCTAAAGAAGCTGAGGGTAAAGGTGATGGACTGGCCAAGCATTTCTCCAGACCTAAACCCTATTGAGCATCTGTGGGACATCCTCAAACGGAAGGTGGAGGAGCGCAAGGTCTCTAACATCCACCAGCTCTGTGATGTCATCATGGAGGAGGGGAAGAGGACTCCAGTGGCAACCTGTGAAGCTCTGGTTAACTCCATGCCCAAGAGGGTTAAGGCAGTGCTGGAAAATAATGGCGGCCACGCAAAATATTGACACTTTGGTCTCAATTTGGACATTGTCACTTAGGGGTGTACTCACTTTTGTTGCCAGCGGTTTAAACATTAATGGCTGTGTGTTGAGTTATTTTAAGGGGACAGCAAATTTACACTGTTATACAAGCTGTACACTCACTACTTTACATTGTAGCAAAGTCTCATTTCTTCAGTGTTGTCACATGAAAAGATAGAATAAAATATTTACAAAAATGTGAGGGGTGTACTTACTTTTGTGAGATTCTGTATATATTACTCTTTCTGATTTCCCTTTACTTTCTCTCCAAAGTCTAATTTTTCTTTGGTCTTTTTTTTAATTTTTTTTGTTATGACACAAAAAATAACAAACAAAACTGATAAAAACCAAGAAAAACATTTTAATATTAATGGCTAGAATAATGGAAATAACCCAAAAAAATCATCAGGAAAATAATGAGAGAAATGGGAAAAAAATGTTAATTATGGCTGATTAGGTTACAACCAGGAGTGATAGGGGATTAAATAGTAACAAATTGTAGTTTAAAAAAAAAAACAAAAAAAACATGTTGTTTTAAAAAAAAAAAAAAAAAAGAAAACCTTTTTTTCTTGTAAGGTTGCTTTAACCACTTATGGACCAGATGGTTTTACCCCCTTCATGACCAGGCCATTTTTTGCAATACGGCACTGCGTTACTTTAACTGACAATTGCACAGTCGTGCAACGCTGTACCCAAATAAATTCGATGGTCTTTCTTTCCCCACAAACAGAGCTTTCTTTTGGTGGTATTTGATCACCTGTGCGATTTTTATTTTTTGCGCTATAAACAAAAAAAGAGCGACAATCCTGAAAAAAAATAAAAACAATATTTTTTACTTTCTGCTATATAACATTCGCAATAAAAAAAAAATTAAAAATCTAAATTTTTTCATCATTTTAGGCCAATTTGTATTTTGCTGCAAATTTTTGGTAAAAAAAAAAATCCCAATAAGCGTATATTGATTGGTTTGCGCAAAAGTTATCGCGTCTACAAACTAGGGGAAAGATTTGTGTCATTTTTATTTATTTTAATTTTTTTTAGTAATGGCGGCGATCTGTGAATTTTAGAGGGACTGCGACATTGCGGCGGACAGATCGGACCCCTAACTGACATTTTTGACAGTTTTTGGTGTACAAGTGACATTTCTACAATAATCAGTGTGCAAAATATGCAGTGTTACTGTAATAATGACACAGGCAGGGAAGGGGATAACAGCAGGGGCGATCAAAGGGTTAAATGTGTCCCTAGGGGGTGCTTTCTAACTGTGAGGGGGTCGGCTTGCTGGATGAACACAGAGATCTGTATTCCTAAATAGGAGGATCCCTGTGTTCTTCCCTGACAGAACAACAGTGTGCCGTGTTTACTTTGGCAGACCGCCTTTCTGTCTCTATGGGGAGCGCGCGTGTGCGCGCCCCCCATCAACTGCTACACAAAATGACGTACAGGTATGGCGTTTCGCATAACAGAGCCAACCTGCCGCAGTATAACTACAGGGGCTGGTCGGCAAGTGGTTAACTGACATTATATGCAAATAGAAGCTCATCCCTTTCATCTGCAGATGAATGAAACAAAGTAAATACAAAAGTAAAGATGTCATATTGTATTTCCCAACCCCCCGTCTGATCAATGTTTATAAACAATGTTACTTTGTATCTCTCTATCTCCTGTCTAATCAATGTTTATAAACAATGTTACTTTGTATCTCTCCATCTCCCGTCTGATCAATGTTTATAATAACAATGTTACTTTGTATCTCTCTATCTCCCGTCTGATCAATGTTTATAAACAATGTTACTTTGTATCTTTCTATCTCCTGTCTGATCAATGTTTATAAACAATGTTACTTTGTATCTCTCTATCTCCTGTCTGATCAATGTTTATAAACAATATTATACAACAAATTGGGCTAACTTTACTTTTTTTTTTTTTTTTTTTTTTTTTTTTATTCATGAATGTGTTTTCTTTTTTTTTCCAAAAAATTGCATTTGAAAAATGCTGTGTGACCTAAAAAAATTTAACGCACCATTTTATTCTATAGGGTCGCTGCTAAAAAAAATATATATATATAATGTTTGGGGGTTCTAAGCAATTTTCTAGCAAAAAAAAAAAACAGATTTTAACTTGTAAATAACATGTCAGAAATAGACCCAGTCCTTACGTGGTTAAAGCGTGACATGTAAGGTATCTATTTATTCGATGTAACATTACCTTTCACATTATACACACAATTGGTCTAACTTTACTGTTTTTTTTTATTATTATTTATGAATGTGTTTTTTTCTTCCAAAAAAATTGCGTTTTAAAAATGCCGTGTGACATAAGAAATTGCAACGCACCATTTTATTCTATAGGGTCGCTGCTGAAAAAATAAAAAAAAGTATATATATATAATCTTTGGGGGCTCTAAGTAATTTTCTAGCAAAAAAAAACTGGTTTTACCTTGTAAATAACATGTCAGAAATAGGCCCGGTCCTTACGTGGTTAAAGTGTGACATGTTGGGTATCTATTTACTCGACGTAACATCATCTTTCACATCGTACAAACAATTGGTCTAACTTTACTGTTTTTTTTTTTTTTTTTCATTTATAAATGTGTTTTTTTGTTCCAAAAAAATTGCGTTTGAAAAATGCTGTGTGACATAAAAAATTGCAACGCACCTATTTATTCTTCAGGGTCGCTGCTAAAATATATATATATATATATATATATATATATATATATATATATATATATATATATATATATATATATATGTATAATGTTTGGGGGTTCTAAGTAATTTTCTAGCAAAAAAAACCCCTGATTTTAACTTGTAAATAACATGTCAGAAATAGGCCCGGCCCTTAAGTGGTTAAAGCGTGATATGTTGGGTATCTTTTTATTCGACGTAACATCATCTTTCACATTATACAAAAAATTAGTCTAACTTTACTGTTTTTTTTATTTTTTTATTCATGAATGTGTTTTTTTGTTCCAAAAAAATTGCGTTTTAAAAATGCCGTGTGACATAAAAAATTGCAACGCACCATTTTATTCTATAGGGTCGCTGCTGAATAATAAAAAAAAAAAAATATATATATATATATATATATATAATCTTTGGGGGTTCTAAGTAATTTTCTAGCAAATAAAAACAGATTTTACCTTGTAAACAACGTGTCAAAAATAGGCCCGGTCCTTACGTGGTTAAAGCGTGACATGTTGGGTATCTATTTACTCGACGCAACATAATATTTCACATTATACAACCAATTGGGCTAACTTTTTACTGTTTTGTTTTTTTATTCATGAATGTGTTTTTTTTTTTTCCAAAAAAATTGCGTTTGAAAAATGCTGTGTGACATAAAAAAAATTGCAACGCACCATTTTATTCTATAGAGACGCTGCTAAAAAATATATATAATAAACAGGCAAAAAATTTGGGGGAGCATACCCATGTATTTCCAAAGCTGCTGCAGCTATGAACCAAAAGACATGTATATTAAAAAAGAATAGCGCGCAAATGCAAAAGAAATTACTACCAAATCTGAAGAGAGTCCATAAATAAAAATGGGGGTTTGGTCCCACCATATGGCCATATCGTGCTCAAGCCCACTACTGCGTCAAAGTACCCCATTATCAGTGGGTCCTACACTATCCATGAAAAAGAGATGAATCCAGCCCTTCTAACCCTTGGAGATAACACTCCTTGCTGGGAAAAATGTGCAAATGCACTACAGGGGACTCCTCCTTTATCCACTTGATGGTGGACACTGATTGAGTACAGGTGTATGTGGGGGGTGGGGAGGGCTGCTCAACCTCGATAGTCTGGTCAGACCGAATACATAATAAACAGGCAAAAAATTTGGGGGAGCATACCCATGTATTTCCAAAGCTGCTGCAGCTATGAACCAAAAGACATGTATATTAAAAAAGAATAGCGCGCAAATGCAAAAGAAATTACTACCAAATCTGAAGAGAGTCCATAAATAAAAATGGGGGTTTGGTCCCACCATATGGCCATATCGTGCTCAAGCCCACTACTGCGTCAAAGTACCCCATTATCAGTGGGTCCTACACTATCCATGAAAAAGAGATGAATCCAGCCCTTCTAACCCTTGGAGATAACACTCCTTGCTGGGAAAAATGTGCAAATGCACTACAGGGGACTCCTCCTTTATCCACTTGATGGTGGACACTGATTGAGTACAGGTGTATGTGGGGGGTGGGGAGGGCTGCTCAACCTCGATAGTCTGGTCAGACCGAATACATAATAAACAGGCAAAAAATTTGGGGGAGCATACCCATGTATTTCCAAAGCTGCTGCAGCTATGAACCAAAAGACATGTATATTAAAAAAGAATAGCGCGCAAATGCAAAAGAAATTACTACCAAATCTGAAGAGAGTCCATAAATAAAAATGGGGGTTTGGTCCCACCATATGGCCATATCGTGCTCAAGCCCACTACTGCGTCAAAGTACCCCATTATCAGTGGGTCCTACACTATCCATGAAAAAGAGATGAATCCAGCCCTTCTAACCCTTGGAGATAACACTCCTTGCTGGGAAAAATGTGCAAATGCACTACAGGGGACTCCTCCTTTATCCACTTGATGGTGGACACTGATTGAGTACAGGTGTATGTGGGGGGTGGGGAGGGCTGCTCAACCTCGATAGTCTGGTCAGACCGAATACATAATAAACAGGCAAAAAATTTGGGGGAGCATACCCATGTATTTCCAAAGCTGCTGCAGCTATGAACCAAAAGACATGTATATTAAAAAAGAATAGCGCGCAAATGCAAAAGAAATTACTACCAAATCTGAAGAGAGTCCATAAATAAAAATGGGGGTTTGGTCCCACCATATGGCCATATCGTGCTCAAGCCCACTACTGCGTCAAAGTACCCCATTATCAGTGGGTCCTACACTATCCATGAAAAAGAGATGAATCCAGCCCTTCTAACCCTTGGAGATAACACTCCTTGCTGGGAAAAATGTGCAAATGCACTACAGGGGACTCCTCCTTTATCCACTTGATGGTGGACACTGATTGAGTACAGGTGTATGTGGGGGGTGGGGAGGGCTGCTCAACCTCGATAGTCTGGTCAGACCGAATACATAATAAACAGGCAAAAAATTTGGGGGAGCATACCCATGTATTTCCAAAGCTGCTGCAGCTATGAACCAAAAGACATGTATATTAAAAAAGAATAGCGCGCAAATGCAAAAGAAATTACTACCAAATCTGAAGAGAGTCCATAAATAAAAATGGGGGTTTGGTCCCACCATATGGCCATATCGTGCTCAAGCCCACTACTGCGTCAAAGTACCCCATTATCAGTGGGTCCTACACTATCCATGAAAAAGAGATGAATCCAGCCCTTCTAACCCTTGGAGATAACACTCCTTGCTGGGAAAAATGTGCAAATGCACTACAGGGGACTCCTCCTTTATCCACTTGATGGTGGACACTGATTGAGTACAGGTGTATGTGGGGGGTGGGGAGGGCTGCTCAACCTCGATAGTCTGGTCAGACCGAATACATAATAAACAGGCAAAAAATTTGGGGGAGCATACCCATGTATTTCCAAAGCTGCTGCAGCTATGAACCAAAAGACATGTATATTAAAAAAGAATAGCGCGCAAATGCAAAAGAAATTACTACCAAATCTGAAGAGAGTCCATAAATAAAAATGGGGGTTTGGTCCCACCATATGGCCATATCGTGCTCAAGCCCACTACTGCGTCAAAGTACCCCATTATCAGTGGGTCCTACACTATCCATGAAAAAGAGATGAATCCAGCCCTTCTAACCCTTGGAGATAACACTCCTTGCTGGGAAAAATGTGCAAATGCACTACAGGGGACTCCTCCTTTATCCACTTGATGGTGGACACTGATTGAGTACAGGTGTATGTGGGGGGTGGGGAGGGCTGCTCAACCTCGATAGTCTGGTCAGACCGAATACATAATAAACAGGCAAAAAATTTGGGGGAGCATACCCATGTATTTCCAAAGCTGCTGCAGATAATGGGGTACTTTGACGCAGTAGTGGGCTTGAGCACGATATGGCCATATGGTGGGACCAAACCCCCATTTTTATTTATGGACTCTCTTCAGATTTGGTAGTAATTTCTTTTGCATTTGCGCGCTATTCTTTTTTAATATACATGTCTTTTGGTTCATAGCTGCAGCAGCTTTGGAAATACATGGGTATGCTCCCCCAAATTTTTTGCCTGTTTATTATGTATTCGGTCTGACCAGACTATCGAGGTTGAGCAGCCCTCCCCACCCCCCACATACACCTGTACTCAATCAGTGTCCACCATCAAGTGGATAAAGGAGGAGTCCCCTGTAGTGCATTTGCACATTTTTCCCAGCAAGGAGTGTTATCTCCAAGGGTTAGAAGGGCTGGATTCATCTCTTTTTCATGGATAGTGTAGGACCCACTGATAATGGGGTACTTTGACGCAGTAGTGGGCTTGAGCACGATATGGCCATATGGTGGGACCAAACCCCCATTTTTATTTATGGACTCTCTTCAGATTTGGTAGTAATTTCTTTTGCATTTGCGCGCTATTCTTTTTTAATATACATGTCTTTTGGTTCATAGCTGCAGCAGCTTTGGAAATACATGGGTATGCTCCCCCAAATTTTTTGCCTGTTTATTATGTATTCGGTCTGACCAGACTATCGAGGTTGAGCAGCCCTCCCCACCCCCCACATACACCTGTACTCAATCAGTGTCCACCATCAAGTGGATAAAGGAGGAGTCCCCTGTAGTGCATTTGCACATTTTTCCCAGCAAGGAGTGTTATCTCCAAGGGTTAGAAGGGCTGGATTCATCTCTTTTTCATGGATAGTGTAGGACCCACTGATAATGGGGTACTTTGACGCAGTAGTGGGCTTGAGCACGATATGGCCATATGGTGGGACCAAACCCCCATTTTTATTTATGGACTCTCTTCAGATTTGGTAGTAATTTCTTTTGCATTTGCGCGCTATTCTTTTTTAATATACATGTCTTTTGGTTCATAGCTGCAGCAGCTTTGGAAATACATGGGTATGCTCCCCCAAATTTTTTGCCTGTTTATTATGTATTCGGTCTGACCAGACTATCGAGGTTGAGCAGCCCTCCCCACCCCCCACATACACCTGTACTCAATCAGTGTCCACCATCAAGTGGATAAAGGAGGAGTCCCCTGTAGTGCATTTGCACATTTTTCCCAGCAAGGAGTGTTATCTCCAAGGGTTAGAAGGGCTGGATTCATCTCTTTTTCATGGATAGTGTAGGACCCACTGATAATGGGGTACTTTGACGCAGTAGTGGGCTTGAGCACGATATGGCCATATGGTGGGACCAAACCCCCATTTTTATTTATGGACTCTCTTCAGATTTGGTAGTAATTTCTTTTGCATTTGCGCGCTATTCTTTTTTAATATACATGTCTTTTGGTTCATAGCTGCAGCAGCTTTGGAAATACATGGGTATGCTCCCCCAAATTTTTTGCCTGTTTATTATGTATTCGGTCTGACCAGACTATCGAGGTTGAGCAGCCCTCCCCACCCCCCACATACACCTGTACTCAATCAGTGTCCACCATCAAGTGGATAAAGGAGGAGTCCCCTGTAGTGCATTTGCACATTTTTCCCAGCAAGGAGTGTTATCTCCAAGGGTTAGAAGGGCTGGATTCATCTCTTTTTCATGGATAGTGTAGGACCCACTGATAATGGGGTACTTTGACGCAGTAGTGGGCTTGAGCACGATATGGCCATATGGTGGGACCAAACCCCCATTTTTATTTATGGACTCTCTTCAGATTTGGTAGTAATTTCTTTTGCATTTGCGCGCTATTCTTTTTTAATATACATGTCTTTTGGTTCATAGCTGCAGCAGCTTTGGAAATACATGGGTATGCTCCCCCAAATTTTTTGCCTGTTTATTATGTATTCGGTCTGACCAGACTATCGAGGTTGAGCAGCCCTCCCCACCCCCCACATACACCTGGACTCAATCAGTGTCCACCATCAAGTGGATAAAGGAGGAGTCCCCTGTAGTGCATTTGCACATTTTTCCCAGCAAGGAGTGTTATCTCCAAGGGTTAGAAGGGCTGGATTCATCTCTTTTTCATGGATAGTGTAGGACCCACTGATAATGGGGTACTTTGACGCAGTAGTGGGCTTGAGCACGATATGGCCATATGGTGGGACCAAACCCCCATTTTTATTTATGGACTCTCTTCAGATTTGGTAGTAATTTCTTTTGCATTTGCGCGCTATTCTTTTTTAATATACATGTCTTTTGGTTCATAGCTGCAGCAGCTTTGGAAATACATGGGTATGCTCCCCCAAATTTTTTGCCTGTTTATTATGTATTCGGTCTGACCAGACTATCGAGGTTGAGCAGCCCTCCCCACCCCCCACATACACCTGTACTCAATCAGTGTCCACCATCAAGTGGATAAAGGAGGAGTCCCCTGTAGTGCATTTGCACATTTTTCCCAGCAAGGAGTGTTATCTCCAAGGGTTAGAAGGGCTGGATTCATCTCTTTTTCATGGATAGTGTAGGACCCACTGATAATGGGGTACTTTGACGCAGTAGTGGGCTTGAGCACGATATGGCCATATGGTGGGACCAAACCCCCATTTTTATTTATGGACTCTCTTCAGATTTGGTAGTAATTTCTTTTGCATTTGCGCGCTATTCTTTTTTAATAAAAAATATATATATATAATGTTTGGGGGTTCTAAGTAATTTTCTAGCAAAAGAAAAAGTTGATTTTTACATGTAGGAGCGAAGAGTCAGAATATTCTTGGGAAGGAGGTGGTTAAAGATGGCGGTAAAGTTGTTAATGACAATTATTTTGCCAGAATAAGAGACGCATCGCACGGCTGGACCGCGGGTCCTGAACGCCGCCATTCTTCTCCGTAATTTCCCAATCAGCTCGCCTCCCGCGGCTTCTGCAGCCTTCAGACAAAAGCTTCTATATTTCCTTTGGCAATGCCATACGACGGTTTCTTTAATTGGAAATTGCTGGGGGCGATCAATGAAAGGACTGAAATTGTTTTTCCTTCTTTCTAATTAGAGAAAGTTTTCTTCTCTTTATGTAAAATCCCCCACGCGGGGCACAGCTGTCCCTCTCAGCGGGCTTTTCGGAGTTCTGTAGATTTCCGGATCTTATTGACGGAACCGGCGGTGGCCGCCCCGGAGCTGGGTACGTACAGGGCGAGGATTGGGAGGGTTTGGGGTCCAGGTAATGACACAGAATAGATTTCTGGGGGGTCCGGACTTGAGAAGCAATGAGTTTTTCAGGAGGAAGCACAGGTCAGACACTATGGGGGGTTTGGATGGGCAGCATACAGTGGGGGGAAAATAATGATTTGATCCCCTGCAGATTGTGTAAGTTTGCCCACTTATAAAGAAATGGCGGGTGTATAATTTTTATCATAGGTGTATTTTATATGATAGGGACAGAATATCAACCAAAAATCCAGAAATGACACATGATACAAATGTTATAAATGGAGTTGCAGTTCAGTGAGTAAAATAAGTATTTGATCCCCTTAGTAGTTGTTGGAGAAACCCTTGTTGGCAGGCACAGAGGTCAGATGTTTCTTGTAGTTGGCCCCCAGGTTTGCACACATCTCAGGAGGGATTTTGGTCCACTCTTCTTTACAGATCTTCTCTAAATCCTTAATATTTCTTGGCTGTCACTTGACAACTCGAAGTTTCAGTTCCCCCAATAATTTTTCTAAAGGATGAAGGTCTGGAGTCTCTATGACCTTAATGTGCTTCTTCTTGAGCCACTCATTTGTTGCCTTGGCGGTATGTTTTGGGTCATTGTCATACTGGAAGATCCATCCATGACCCATCTTCAGTGTTCTGGTTGAGGGAAGAAGGTTCTTATCCAAGATTTTCAATACATGGCCCCGCCCATTGGCCCCTCAATGCAGCAAAGTCAGCCTGTACCTTTATCAGAGAAGCAGTCCCAAAGCATCATGTTTCCACCTCCGTGCCTGACTGTATATAAACAATGTTACTTTGTATCTCTATCTCCTGTCTGATCAATGTTTATAAACAATGTTACTTTGTATCTCTCTATCTCCCATCTGATCAATGTTTATAAACAATGTTACTTTGTATCTCTCTATCTCCCGTCTGATCAATGTTTATAAACAATGTTACTTTGTATCTCTCTATCTCCCACCTGAGCAATGTTTATAAACAATGTTATTTTGTATCTCTCTATCTCCCATCTGATCAATGTTTATAAACAATGTTACTTTGTATCTCTCTATCTCCTGTCTGATCAATGTTTATAAGCAATGTTACTTTGTATCTCTCTATATCCTTTATATCTCTCTATATACTGGTGACAATATGTAAAAAAAAAAAAAAAATTATGAATTTTTTTTAATTTCTTACCTTTCTAAAAAAATTATGACAACATAAATTTTTTTTGTTTATAACGCAAAAAATAAAAATCTCACAGGTAATCAAATACCACCAAAAGAAAGCTCTATTGTTGGAGGAAAAAAAGGACATAAATGCACGAATGCGCAATTGTCAGTTAAAGTAACGCAGTGCCGAATCGCAAAAAAATGGCCTGGTCATTAAGGGGGTAAAACCTTCCGGTCCAAAAGTGGTTAAAGTTCACCTCTTTACAGATCTCCATGTACATCTGTCATTCCAATTTTTTTGCAACTTAGGATTATGGAACGCTCTTGATAGCTCCCGTTTTTTCCTTGCTTCTTCAAATGTTTTATTAGAAATTGCTCTTACTGAGCTTTTTTAGAATTAGATCATGGGAGGCCGGGAGGGGGGGGGGGGGCAATATAAGAGGACCTTTTACATGAAGACCATTTTGCAATTTGCTTTGAATCTTTTGCTTTCTTCTAATATAATGATACCATACATGAATCACGCTTCCATCTGTCTACAAATGTCAGAATTCACATAATTGATGTCTCTCTATGACTGTGATGTTGGTTTCCTAAATCTACCACTAAGTGGCGTCACTGAGTAGCGTTCCTTCAGTAATAGACGCTGCCTGGCGATTCCTCTTACAGAACTCGATGAAGTTTGTAATAAATCAATCTCAGATTTAAATTCAGCATGAAAAAGCTCATTCACCCCCACAGCATTTGCGTTCACATCCATATTGCTGATATGTGCTGACGGGGGGGGGGGGGGGGGGGTTGCTTTGAAGGACACCAATTCGACTGACTTGACTATTCATACTTCTGGACCGGAAGGATTTACCCCCTAATGACCAGGCCATTTTTGCGATATGGCACTGCGTTATTTTAACCACTTAAGGACCGGAAGATTTTGCTGCTTAATGACCAGGCCCTATTTTGCGATTTGGCACTGCGTTACTTTAAAAGACAATTGCGCGGTCGTGCGCCGCTGTACCCAAATAAAATTGACATCCTTTTTTTTCCAACAAACAGAGCTTTCTTTTGGTGGTATTTGATCACATGTGCCATTTTTATTTTTTGTGCTATAAATAAAAAAATAGCAACAATTTTTAAAAAAAAAAAAAAAACAATATTTTTCACATTCTGCTATATAACATTCTCAAAAAAAAAAATGTAAAAATCAAAAATTTTTAACATTTTAGGCTAATTTATTTTCTGCTACATATGTTTGGTAAAAAAAAATATCCCAATAAGCGTATTTTGATTCGTCTACAAACTAGGGGAAAGAATTTATGTCATTTTTATATTTTTATATATTTTTTTACTAATAATGGCGGCGATCTGCGATTTGTAGCGGGACTGCGACATTGCGGCGGACAGATCGGACCCCTAACTGATGTTTTTGACACTTTTGGGGGAACCAGGGACATTACTACAGTAATCAGTGCTAAAAATATGCACTGTTACTGTAATAATGACACTGGCAGGGAAGGGGTTAACACAGTAAGTGATCAAGGGGTTAAATGTGTCCCTAGGCCAGTGATGGAACCTTGGCACCCCAGATGTTTTGGAACTACATTTCTCATGATGCTTATGCACTCTGCAGTGTAGTTGAGCATCATGGGAAATGTAGTTCCAAAACATCTGGGGTGCCAAGGTTCGCCATCACTGCCCTAGGGGGTGCTTTCTAACTGCGTGGGGGATGGGCTTGCTGCATGAACAAAGAGATCCGTGTTCCTAAAATAAGAGGATCCCTGTGTTCATTACTGACAGAACAGCGGTCTGCCGTGTTTACAACGGCACACCGACGTTCTGTCTCCATGAGGTGCGATCGCGGGTGCCCGGTGGCAATCGCGGCCGCTGGACCCGCTGATCGACTTCCCCTGTGGCGAATTGGCATGCGCGCCCCCACTAGCGGTCATGCGAAGCGACGTACAGGCTCGACAGAGCCGACCTGCCGCAGTAAAACTACGGCGGCTGGTCGGTAAGCAGTAAATGAGCTGCCAATACACAAGAATAGACCAAAAATGGACGTGCAACATGTTTTCCAATGCAGCGCGTCACAACACACGGTGGTGCATTACCATGCATTGTGGTGCACTGCAAAGCATATGCATCGGTGCTGTGTAAGGACGCTGTTCAAAATGAATGGCACCACAACCCAAGAATGCATGTAATGTTCCACATTGCAAAGGTGTGTTTCATCCCTTAATACTCCTCCCAGTGCAATGCATGGACATGCAATGGGCACCACCGAAACCCATAGATCTTCTCATGTGTCTGTAAGGGCTCATTTACACAGGTGCAAAATATTCCGTGTTCTGATCCGTAATGCCACGTTTTCTTTATGGATCTGAATGCAGCTGTATGTGATATAACAGGAATATGCAAACAGCTGCACACAGCTTCATAAACTTCACCTGCGTTCATTTGTATAAAATAAAAATGAAAAAATCTGCATCCACAGCCCTATGTATGGACTGCATTTACCACTGTACGCATTTGTGCTAACATTTACATGCATACAGCATTTAGTGTAAATGTCAACTATTGGCCCTGAGTACTAAGGATGCTAGGCAGCAAGAGCCGCCTGCATCCTAACAACTAAGGACACTAGGCAAAGTTGTCTGTTTCTAGGAACCAATGGTGCTAAGTGGCAGGAGCCACCTGCATCCTAGCAGCCGAAGGTGCTAAGTGGCAGGAGCTGCCTACATCCTAGCAACTGAGGATGCCAAGTGGTAGGAGTCGCTTGCGTCTTAGCAACTGAGGATGCTGGATGAGAGGAGCCACCTACATCCTAGCAACAGAGCCGTCTGCATCCTAGCAACTAAGGACACTAGGCAAAGTTGCCTGTTCCTAGGAGCCAAAGGTGCTAATTGGCAGGAGCTGCCTACATCCTAGCAACTGAGAATGCCAAGTGGTAGGAGTCGCCTTCATCTTTGCAACTGAGAATGCTGGATGAGAGGAGCCAGCTATATCCTAGCAACAGAACTGCCTTTTATCCTAGCAACCCAGGATGCTAGGTGGTAGGAGTTGCATGTGACCTAGGAACCAAGGATGCTAAATGGCAGGAGCTGCCTGAATCCTAGCAACGGAGGAGGCTAAGTGGGAAGAAGTCATCTGTGGAATAGGGGGCAAGAAAGCTAGGTAGCAAGATCCACCTGCATTCTAGCAACCAAAGAGACTAATTGGCAGGAGCTGCCTGCATACTAGCAACGGAGGAAGCTAAGTGGAAAGGAGTCGCTTCTCTCTTAGCAACCAAAAATGCTAGATAGCAGAAGCTATTTGCATCCTAGCAAGCAAGGATGCTAGGCGGCAAGAGCCACCTACACCCTAGCAGCTGAAGGTGCTAAGTGGCAGGAGCTGCCTACATCCTAGCAACTGAGGATGCCAAGTGATAGGAGTCGCTTGCGTCTTAGCAACTGAGGATGCTGGATGAGAGGAGCCACCAACATCCTAGCAACAGAGCCGCCTGCATCCTAGCAGCTGAAGATGTTTAGTGGCAGTAGCTGCCTGCAACATAGCAACTGAGAATGCTACGTGGTAGGAGTTGCCTGTGTCCTAGTAACTGAGGAAGGTGGATGGTAGGAGCCGCCTACATCCTAGCAACAGAGAGCTGCCTGCATCCTAGCCACCAAGGATGATAGGTGGCAAAAGTTGCATGTGACCTAGGAACCCAGGACACTAGGTGGCAGGAGCCTCCTTCATCCTAGCGATGGAGGAGGCTAAGTGGGAAGGTTTTGCCTGTGTCCTAGCAACCAAAGATGCTAGGTGGCAGAAGCCACCTCTTCCACTCCTCCATGACGACATCATGGAGTTGGTAGATGTTAGAGACCTTGTGTTCCTCTACCTTCCGTTTGAGGATGCCCCACATAGGGTTTAGGTCTGGAGACATGCTTGGCCAGTCCATCACCTTTACCCTCAGCTTCTTTAGCAGGGCAGTGGTCGTCTTGGAGGTGTGTTTGGGGTCGTTATCATGTTGGAATATTGCCCTGTGGCCCAGTCTCTGAAGGGAGGGGATCATGCTCTGCTTCAGTATGTCACAGTACATGTTGGCATTCATGGTTCCCTCAATGAACTGTAGCTCCCCAGTGCCGGCAGCACTCATGCAGCCCCAGACCATGACACTCCCACCACCATGCTTGACTGTAGGCAAGACACACTTGTCTTTGTACTCCTCACCTGGTTGTTGCCACACATGCTTGACACCATCTGAACCAAATAAGTTTATCTTGGTCTCATCAGACCACAGGAGATGGTTCCAGTAATCCATGTCCTTGGTCTGCTTGTCCTCAGCAAACTGTTTGCGGGCTTTCTTGTGCATCATCATTAGAAGAGGCTTCCTTCTGGGATGACAGCCATGCAGACCAATTTGATGCAGTGTGCGGTGTATGGTCTGAGCACTGACAGGCTGACCCCCCACCCCTTCAACCTCTGCAGCAATGCTGGCAGCACTTATACGTCTATTTCCCAAAGACAACCTCTGGATATGACGCTGAGCACATGCAGTCAACTTCTTTGGTGGACCATAGCGAGGCCTGTTCTGAGTGGAACCTGTCCTGTTAAACCGCTGTATGGTCTTGGCCACCGTGCTGCAGCTCAGTTTCAGGGTCTTGGCAAACTTCTTATAGCCTAGGCCATCTTTATGTAGAGCATCAATTCTTTTTTTTCAGATCCTCAGAGAGTTATTTGCCTTGAGGTGCCATGTTGAACTTCCAGTGACCAGTATGAGAGAGTGAGAGCGATAACACCAAATTTAACACACCTGCTCCCCATTCACACCTGAGACCTTGTAACACTAACGAGCCACATGACACCGGGGAGGGAAAATGGCTAATTGGGCCCAATTTGGACATTGTCAGGGGTGTACTCACTTTTGTTGCCAGCGGTTTAGACATTAATGGCTGTGTGTTGAGTTATTTTGAGGGGACAGTAAATTTACACTGTTATACAAGCTGTACACTCACTACTTTACATTGTAGCAAAGTGTCATTTCTTCAGTGTTGTCACATGAAAAGATAGAATAAAATAGTTACAAAACATGTTAGGGGTGTACTTACTTCTGCAAGATACTGTATATGTACAGTATATGTGTATATATATATATATATATATATATATATGTATATATAATGTTTATATATATATATATATATAAATATATATATTATAATGTTTGGGGGTTCTAAGTAATATTACTGATAAGAATACTGATTTTTATTTGTAAACAATAAGTGGTTAATGCGTGAAAAATGCAAAACAAAAATAAAAAAACGAGTGAGAACGCGAGTTTCTGCAACTCCCAGATGTGAAAGGAACCTTCGTTTTTTATTTTTTCGGTCAATAACTGACTGGGGGCCCATAATAGGCCTCACACAGGCGTCCCTTTTGGTGCCGAAAGCCAAACGGCACGCAAGTTGCGTCCTCCCATCCGCCATATTTGTGTCGCACTTTTCCATATGAATTTTGCCATTATCAACCAGAAATATATTCATAGACTCGTCAATGCATTCCTTATCCTCTGTATAAGGAGGCTGCGGCAGCTCGCATCAAACAGCAGCCCTCGCCTTCGCGAAGACAAAATCCCCGCGGAAGAGGCGGCGGCTGTTATTTCTCAATCGGACACATTATAAACTTTTCAAATAGTGAGGGGTCAGCAGCGCTGTGAAGGCCGTTTAGCAAGGTCAGGATGTAATGAGCTGGCGAGTCCGTTATTTGCGATTTGCGACTCGCCGGGATTAATTGTCCTCGCTTTGTCTCTTTGGCAATCCGAGGCGGAATTGTCACAATGATCCATGGCTCTTGTCCCCGGGCCCGCGCTTTCATTACGAAGGTGCGCACTAATCGATACAAGCATTTTTAACATTTAGGACCTTCCATTTTATCAATCCTTATTATCTGACGGCCAATACCGCGCTGGCGTGCGGAGGGGGGTGGGGCGGTTTCGACGGCGTTTTGACGGATGGCGATGAGGCCGCTCTATGCATTTCTAATAGCAGCTCATTATCATTATAGAGCGGTGGTCCCGACGCAGGGCAAAGGAGGAGATGGGGGGAGGGTGGCGTTTTTTTTTTTTTTTTTGCTGCTGAATTTTTTACCTGATTCTTTTCATAGGTTTCAGGTTAAGTGTTTTGCGTTATTGCACGTCGTTATTTTAAGATCTGGAAATCGCTCATTTTTTCCGGGAGGATGAGCCAAATCGCTTGTGATGGAACTTTCCAAATTTTATGTTTCGTCTTGTTGTTTTAAAGCTTGAGAAAATGTCATCCCTGCACTTATTCTCAGCGGATGAGCAGAATTTAGAGGGATATAAATAGAAATGTTCCTGATTTCGGAGACGAGGGCAATAAACGTGCTGGTAGAGGGCGGGTCCCTGGAATTTAAGAAAGATATGGCAACTCTTTGTCAACTGGGGTGTCCCTAAGGATCCCCGAAGAATATAGAAAGAATGCCAGTACAAACTGGTAGAAGCCCAGTCTACGCGTTTCGGCTCAAAACTCCACCTTCATCAGGAAGGGATTGTGCTCGCTGGTCAATTTTGAGCCCCCAAAGCCCATTGTTTTTTTTCTCTTGTTCTTCTATTCAAAATGTTTTTTTTTTTAGTTTTGGTTAGAGTGGGGAAGGGAGGGACCCTTTGTCAAGTGTTTTTTTTTGTAGGCTGTGTCTCTACAAGGGAGACTTACCTTTGTCCTGCTGACAGGGCAGCCATCAGAAATTTTAGGGCCCCTTACACAGCTTTAGGCTTGGGTCCCCCCGGCCCTGACCACCAACATTCCGTAGGGCCCACTGAATCCACCCACTGGCCATCCCATCCGGTCCTTCAGTGCACCCACTTTTATTTTAACACTCTCACAATTATATTTTGGCCAAAAAAATATGAAGCCTGCCACCGCAACAAGGCAGGACCCATAGCAGATCTAAGAAAATAAAAAAAACCTAAAAAAAAAAAAAAATAATAATAATATATTCAGCAAAGAGACGGGCCAATCCAGCACCTGTATGCACTCAGCCCCCACTCACACCTGTACACACTCAGCCCCCCTCTTTACACCTGTACACACAGCCCCACTTCACATCTTTACACACTCAGTGCCCCTTCACACCTGTACGCACTCAGCCCCCCTTATACCTGTACGCACTCAGCCCCCCCACACCTGTACACACTCAGTCCCCCACACCTTTACACGCTGAGCGCCCCTCCACACCTGTAAATACTCAGCCTCCCTTCACACCTGTATGCACTTAGCCTCCCTCACACCTGTACATAGCCCCCCTCACACTTATATGCACTCAGCTCCCATTACACCTGTATGCACTTAGCCCCCACCCCTCACACCTGTACGAACTCAGCCCCCCACACCATTTGTACACATTCAGTGCCCCTTTACACTTGTACACACTCAACCTCCTTCACATCTGTGCACACTCAGCCCCCCACACCTGTACACACACAGCCCCCCTCTTTACACCTGTACACACTTAGCCCCCTTCACATCTTTACACACTCAGTGCCCCTTCACGCCTGTAGGCACTCAGCCCCCCTCATACCTGTACGCACTCAGCCCCCCTCTTTACACCTGTACACACTTAGCCCCCTTCACATCTTTACACACTCAGTGCTCCTTCACGCCTGTAGGCACTCAGCCCCCCTCATACCTGTACGCACTCAGCCCCCCCACACCTGTACACACTCAGTCCCCCCCACCTTTACACGCTGAGCGCCCCTCCACACCTGTAAATACTCAGCCTCCTTTCACACCTGTAAACACTTAGCCTCCCTCACACCTATACTTAGCCCCCCTCACACCTATATGCACTCAGCTCCCATTACACCTGTATGCACTCAGCCCCCCCCTCACACCTGTACAAACTCAGCCCCCACACCATTTGTACACATTCAGTGCCCCTTCACACCTGTACACACTCAGCTTCCCTCTTTACACCTGTACACCATCAGCCCCCCACACCTTTACACAATCAGTGCCCCTTTACACCTGTACACACTCAACTTCCTTCACATCTGTGCACACTCAGCCCTCCCACACCTTTACACACTCAGTGCCCCTTCACACATGTACACACTCAGCCACCCCTCACACCTGTACGCAATAAGCCCCCCTCACACCTGTACGCACTTAGACCCCCCACACCAGTACGGACTCAGCCTTCTCATCACACCTGTAAGCACTCAGCCCCCCCTAAAACCTGTATACACTCAGCCCCCTCACACCTGTACGCACTCAGCCCCCCTCACACCTGTATACACTCAGTCCATCTATACATCTGAATGCACTCAGCCCCCCTCAGATCTGTAGGCACTCAGCCCCCTCCTCACACCTGTACGCACTCAGCCCCCCTCACACCTGTACGCACTCAGCCCCCCTCACAACCATATACAATCAGTCCATCCATACATCTGTATGCACTCAGCCCCCCTCAGACCTGTACGCACTCAGCCCCCCTCACACCTGTATACACTCAGTCCATCCATACATCTTTATGTACTCAGCCCCCCTCAGACCTATATGCACTCAGCCCCCCTCAGACCTGTATGCACTCAGCCCCCCTCAGACCTGTATGTACTCAGCCCCCCTCAGACCTGTACACACTCAGCCCCTGCTCACACCTGTACGTACTCAGCTCCCCCTGACACCTCTACGTACTCAGCCCCCCTCACGTGTATACACTTAGCTCACCAATACACCTGTATGCACTTAGCCCCCCTCAAATTTGTATGCACTCGGCCCCCCTCACACCTGTATGCACTCAGCACCACTTCACACCTGCAAGCACTCAGCTCCTGCTCACACCTGTACGCACTCACCCCCCTCACACCTGTACACACTCAGCCCCCACACACACACACCTGTATGCACTCAGCCCCCCCTCACACCTTTAATATATACACATACACACACATATACTGTATATATACACATACACACATACAGTATATATATATATACACACACACATACAGTATATACACATACACACGCACATATAAACAGTATATATACACACACACACATACAGTATATAAACACATATATACAGTATATACACACACAGTATATATACACACACACATACAGTATATACGCGTACACACACATATAAACAGTATATACACACACACACACATACAGTATATTATATACACATAGACACACATATACACAGTATATATACACATGCAATATATATACACACACACACGCGCGGTGGGCTCTCTATAATGTGTATTATGCGGTTTGCGAAGTCAGACATGCGAGGAGAACAGATAATACAAGCCATGAAATGGACACACAGAGAGAGAAAACACATTTACAAGCTCCAGTTGTTACACAATTGAAAATCGTCTCCGTAAAGAGATTTCATAAACTCCCAAAGGCTCGGCATTTTTCATTTTGGCATGAAGATTGGAGACGGAGGTCAAGTTCTGTTATTAATGGGAATTTTCACTCCTCTTTAATAGAAAAGAGAGAGAAGGCCGCCGAGAGTGACAGGACGCGGCTCGGGTAAAAAGTCGAATTATTATCATTCTGTGGAGGGAGGCGAAGGAACGGGGGGCCGGCAAAACCCAAAAATGTAATTTTTTATGGACAAGTGGTCAGGAACTATTACCGACGGCTCGACCTTTGTAAGGACACCTTGCCGGAAAAGAACTGAACCGCCTGTAAATGATGGCGAGGTCAGCGGTGGTCACGGATCGGGATGGACCTTCTCTGTTGGAGGTGTAAGCGGTCTCAGGGGTCCCCCATAGGAGGGTCCGGGTATTAGGACATCACAATCGCCTCAGCATCACCCTACTGGCAACTGATGGTAACAGCCAGCTTGACTACCATGAGTGTTGATAGGAGTTTTAGTGTTCCATCTTAGGCCCCATTCACACTTGTGTGACTTATTATGCGACTTTGGACCCCAAAGTCGCATGACAAGTCACACCCCATGTTGCCCAATGAGTACCGTTCATATCTGTGCTACTTACTACCTTGGTCCAATTTTGATGTGACTCGAGGGCCATAGACTTCAATGTAAACCCTCAAAAGTCACATGAAAATCGCACCTGCATGATATACATGAGACTTGTGTGTGACTTGTGAAAAGAATGCTGGCAGAGAAAAACAGCATGGGGGTCCCCCCCACAATTCATACCACGTCCCCCCACAATTCATACCACGTCCTTCGGGTCTAGTATTGTTTTTAAGGGGAAACCCATGCCAAAATTGAAAAAAAAAAAAAAATGCATGGGCCCCCTTCCCCAAATTCATAAGAGACCCTTATCCAAGCATGCAGTCCAGAAGTTCAGGAAAAGGGGGGGAGCAAGCGCCCCCCCCCCTCCTGAACCATACCAGGCCACATGCCCTAACATGAAGGGGGTGCTTTGGGGCAGGGGGGGTTCTGCCCTCCCCAAAACACCTTGTCCCCATGTTAATGAAGACAGGGGCCTCCTCCCCACAACCCTGGCCAGTGGTTGTGGGGGTCTGTTGGCGGGGGGCTTATCGGAATCTGGAAGCCCCCTTTAACAGGGAGGCCCCCAGATCCCTTCCCCCCATGTGAATGAGTAGGGGTACCTAGTAAGGCCAAAAGGCAGGGCCACCCATTTGCATCACCACCGCCACATTAATAAACATGGAAGTCAGACTTCCTCTTTAACCCCTTTAACACCCACATGTTATACAAACGTGTTGCTGGGCAGCCGATGTTTGTGTCAAAGACAGCTCCTGGCAGTGCTGGGACAAGATCATCCAGTGCCCAGGGCAAAGATGCCAAATTGTGCCCCCCCTTTCATTATGTGTGAGCTTATGTGGAGGAGTGAGAGAGAGAAAGCACAGCCTGCACCTCCTCCCGGCTCTCTCTTCCTTTCCTTGCCGCTTCCAGTGTTGTCACTACTCCTGTCAGCATTATAGTAGAAGGAACTTGTGGCACCCCCTTTCCTACAATACATGCTGCACCAAGGGCAGCCTCTCCTTCTGCCCACCCCTTGTAACTGCCCTGGTTCCTGGCCTAGACTAAAGATCGGTAGCCAGCAGATCATGTGACCCCTGCCTATCCGTCCCACCTCCAGGGGGGTTCAGAACTATTTAAAGGGATGCAGATACTTCTCCATCATGCCATACCATTAGGAAGGCGTGTGATTGGCCCCACGTTTATTCTGCAGCAGGACAACCCCCCCCCCCCAAACATCCAGCCAATGTCATTAAGAATGTCATTGTTGAGGAAAGGGCTTGAGAGAGGTACAATAATAAGTGTTAGCAGCCAACTGAGAATCATGGTGGAGGTTCTTTGCAGGTCTGGGGCTGCATTTCTGCAAATGGAGTTTGATGTTTGGTCAGGATCAATGGTGTCCTCAATGCTGAGAAATCCAGGCAGATACTTCTCCATCATACCATTCCATCAGTGAGGCGCGTGATTGGCCCCACATTTATTGTGCAGCAGGACAACCACCCCACACATTTAGCCAATGGCATTAAGAATGTCATTGTTGAGAAAAGGGCTTGAGAGTGGTACAATAACAAGGGTTGGCTGCCAACTGTGAAGCATGGTGGAGATTTGTTGCAAGACTGGGGCTGCATTTCTGAAAATGAGGTTTGAGATTTGATCAGGATCAATGGTGTCCTCAGTGCTGAGAGATCCAGGCAGATATTTCTCCATCATGCCATACCACCAGGGAGGCGTGTGATTGGCCCCACATTTATTGTGCAGCAGGACAACCACCCCAAACATCCAGCCAAGGACATTATGAGCTATCTTCAGTGTAAAGAAGAACAGGGAGTCCTGGAAGTGATGGGTTGACCCCCACAGAGCCCTGATCTCACCATCATGGAGTCTGTCTGGGATGAAGAATTGGAGGCAGCTGACATTCACAGAAGATCTGTGCTTAGTTCTCTATGATGTACATAGAACAACCTTCTGCCGAGTTCCTTCACACACTGGGTGCAAGTCTACCTAGAAGAAGGCAAAGTGTGTGCGGGGGGGGGGCATATTGATTGGATTTCTCTTCTCTTCATTGATTTTCCATTTTTTTAATTGTTAAAAATAAAATATGAACACTGATTTCTGAAAGCTCTCTTCATTTCAACCCCTGCCTAAGACATTTGCACAGTATCGTAGTTCGATACGTTTGTGATCCTGAGGTATTCCCGTCCTTCCTTCTTGCGCTCATCCTGTACATAACAAACAGTGATAATGAGGGTCAGTCAGATGTCATATGTTCAGTTTGCGGTCGCTTTAAGAGGACTGGAGCCGCTGAATTCTCTCCGCTGTGGCTGCTGCAATATGTAAAGGCTCGATATAAATCAGCCGCTATTAATGGATGAAGGATGGAGCACGACAAGAACGAGGAGTAGCAATGCGAGATGTAAACGCTATGAATGTTTTATTAAGTACTATAATGCACAGCGAGCGCAGACTCCGCCGAGGAAAAAAACGCACAAAATAGATTAACGCAATATTCTAACTCGACACCGCCGCGTTCCGTACACGAGACAGTCATCTCTTTAGGTTTTATTTTATTTATATATAGAATTTTTTTCAATGTATATTTAATTGCCGTGTCTCTTGTCTTTTGTCAGAATCAGAGAAATGGGTTTAATGTGGAATTTTACGCTGATACAAAGGGAGCGCATATTACCGCCGCGTCTTTTCTACTCGCTATTACTCAAAAAAAAAAGACTCTGCTCCATGCAGGTTTTCATGCTATCACTATGAGCTTGTTCACAGCAACGAGTGCATGTAAGGGTGCGCATAGCTCACGTGTGCTGATGTGCATGGTGTACGTGTGCTGGTGTGTGTTTTGCATGTGCGCTGGTGTTTGTTGTGCACGTGCACTGGTGTGCATTGTGCAAGTGTGCTGGTGTGCAATGTGCACGTGTGCTGGTGTGTGTTGTGCACGTGTGCTGGTGTGTGTTATGCATGTGCGCTGGTGTGTGTTGTGCACGTGCGCTGATGTTTGTTGTGCACGTGCACTGGTGTGCATTGTGCATGTGCGCTGGTGTGCAATGTGCACGTGTGCTGGTTTGTGTTGTGCACATGCGCTGGTGTGTGTTGTGCACGTGTGCTGGTGTGTGTTGTGCATGTGTGCTGGTGTTTGTTGTGCACGTGTGCTGGTGTGTGTTGTGCACGTGCGCTGGTGTGTGTTGTGCACGTGTGCTGGTGTTTGTTGTGCATGTGCGCTAGTGTTTGTTGTGCACGTGCACTGGTGTGCATTGTGCATGTGCGCTGGTGTGCAATTTGCACGTGTGCTGGTGTGTGTTGTGCACTTGCGCTGGTGTGTGTTGTGCACGTGCGCTGGTGTGTGTTGTGCACGTGCGCTGGTGTTTGTTGTGCATGTGCACTAGTGTTTGTTGTGCACGTGCACTGGTGTTTGTTGTGCATGTGCGCTGGTGTTTTTTTGTGCACGTGCACTGGTGTGCATTGTGCATGTGCGCTGGTGTGCAATTTGCACGTGTGCTGGTGTGTGTTGTGCACGTGCGCTGGTGTGTGTTGTGCACGTGCGCTGGTGTGTGTTGTGCACGTGTGCTGGTGTGTGTTGTGCATGTGCGCTAGTGTTTGTTGTGCACTTGCACTGGTGTGCATTGTGCATGTGCGCTGGTGTGCAATTTGCACGTGTGCTGGTGTGTGTTGTGCACGTGCGCTGGTGTGTGTTGTGCACGTGCGCTGGTGTGTGTTGTGCACGTGTGCTGGTGTGTGTTGTGCATGTGCGCTAGTGTTTGTTGTGCACGTGCACTGGTGTTTGTTGTGCATGTGCGCTGGTGTTTGTTGTGCACGTGCACTGGTGTGCATTGTGCATGTGCGCTGGTGTGCAATTTGCACATGTGCTGGTGTGTGTTGTTACAATGTGTTGCAGTGCATTTTTTTTCTTTTGTTTAAAACTTTAACTGACTCAGACTACGCACACTGTAATGAGTTTTTGTGCTTCCGGTTGCATACAAATCTCATCGCACTAGTTTCCTGTGAATAAGTCACATGGTAATTGTTAGAGCCGCCTCCTCTCATTAAACCTGCATTGATCGTCTCACAGGGTGTGAATGAGCCCTAAGTAGCTGACCACCAATATCTACTTTCTCCTGCATGCTGGTGGGCAGGCAGCTGCAGCCAGATGACTCTCTTCTCCCGTCATTCCCCAGAGTTTAATAAATTTAATTAAGGATCCAAATCAAGGGCAAAAATAAAACATAAAGTAAAGCATAAAACAAAAATAAACTAAAATAAATGTATGCTTTATTATTTCCCTTAATTTGGATTCTGTATGGTTGTTCCCATATAACTTTTATATTTATCATTTTTATATTTGTCATGTAGTCCTGATGAATAGGGATGATCGAACTTTTGAAAAGTTCGGTTCGACCAGAACACCCGAACTTCACGAAAGTTCGGCCCGGATTTCAGAACCCCATTGAAATCAATGGGACCCGAACTTCTGTAATCAAAAAACACCATTTCCTGACAGACTCCATGGCAGCATACGTATCGGGTTTGGCCCCGCCTCCAAACCTACCCATAGGACCTCACTCCCATAAATCTTTGCTCCTGTTCAGCACACGTGTTCTTTTTTTGTCCTCCAAAGGATTACCTGATATCCTACCTGAAGATGGATTCCGGGTGATGGATGGCTCTACCTGTCGGGTATGGAGCTCTCCAATAAGCCCCAGCTGCTGCGGGGTATGGAGGAGGGGCGAAGATGTAGCAGCCTTGGCCAAAAAGCCCAGCTGCTGCGGGTGGCCGGTACCCTTGAAAGAGATAAGTCCGGTGTGCATCCATCCCTGGTGGTCTGCGGTTCGTGAGTACACTCCATGGCAGCTATGTTATATGCTTATATTTGCCTTTGTTTATATGTTTTTTCTCTTACCTGGTCTTTCCTGCCTTCCCTGGTGGCTAGTGGTCCGGGGCCGGTCAGCGGTTCACTTCCTGACCGGCCGCCGGTGCGGTGCGCTACTGCGCATGTGCGGCGCCTCCAGAACGAGGCTTGGTTCTCGCGCGTGCGCAGTAAGAGCGCGGCGCATGCGCAGTGAGTTGGCGTCGGCGGCGAGCGCTGATGACGTCACCAGGCGCCATATTTAAACCCCAGAACTGTCAGCAGTGTTGTGTTTATACACACTGCTGATACTGGGTGTTCCATACTCCGCATCTGATCGGTTTTTGGACGCCTGCTGTTCGTTGCCGCTCTGCCTGCTAACCTCTGGTTCTTGGTGAGTACTGGCCCCAGTTTGGGAGCCTCCCCCCCCCTCCTCTTTTGCTGGTTTTCTGACATTGCTGTCCGGCTCATTCTTGTAGGTCAGCATCAGAATGGAAGCTACTTTGCCCTCCGGTGGTCAGCCCGCCCCTAACAGGTATTTGGGGCTTCTTAGTGGGGCTGTGGGTTATAGGGGGTGGGGGTAGGAACTCAAGTGTTCCTAGCTTCCTGTCTGTTTTTTTTTTTTTTCTTTCTGTTTTTTCTCTTGTTCACAGCCCTCCTCGTTCAGAGACTAGGCACTCTTCTCAAAGAAGTGAAAGACGCTCAAGCTCTCGCCACCGGCACTCTACAGGAAAGTCCCGTTCGGGCTCACATCATCAAAAATCATCTACTTCAGCCAGCCACGCACGGAGACCTGACAAAGCAGGTTGCAGAGGCTGTGGCGCTAGTGTCCCGGAGAGGAAGCTTTTCTGTGATAGATGTTTCTCCCAGGCTGCGGGAGAAAGGGATACTTCCGATCAGCGCATTGAGGCTTTGGTCAAGAGAGTGGTTAAGGACTCTTTGGCAGAGTTGGGTGTCAGTCGTTCTCAAGACACTGCAACGGCTTCCCCAAGCCCCTCCCCTGTAGCACTACAGGTACAGGAAGATTTCGAGTCAGCCCACACAAGCCATCAGTCGATGCTCTTGTCAGGTAGCGACTCTGAAGATGAGGATCCCTGCTTGGGTTTTGAATATACCTTGGTGCCTTCCCTGGTTAAAGCGGTCAGAGAGACCTTAAATTGGGAGGAGTCAGCTGTTCCCCCTCCCAAGCAGAAGAAGTACTTTAAACAGCTCAATAAGGAGCGTGTTAATTTTCCCTTCCTGGGAGAGTTGGGTGAAATCATCTTGGAGGAGTGGAAAAAGGTGGAACGTAAGAATTCCTTAGTATCCAAGATGGCTAAACTTTACCCCTTCAAAGAGGATGATGTGAAACATCTTGAGTCCCCTCCCCTAGTTGACGCAGCAGTCATGAGACTGGTCAAGCACGTGACCCTTCCCTTAGAGGATACGGTCTCATTTAAAGACCCGTTGGACCGAAGGATGGACTCTGATTTGAAGAGAATCTACCTTACAGCAGGTATGGCCTGTAAGCCAGTCCTGGCTTTGGCTGCTCTATCCAAGGCCATGGAGTCTTGGGCTGATGTGGTAGACGAATCGGTCAGATCTGTTTCGGAGGAGGTGGCCAGAAGCGCTCCAATCCAGGAGCTTAGGCTGGGCGCGTCGTTCCTTGGGGAGGCTTCCATAGACTTGATCCGTCTATTGGCAAGAGTTATGCTGTCCTCGGTCACAGCTAAGAGAGCTCTTTGGCTCCGCCCTTGGGTGGCGGATCCGGCATCAAAGCAAGTTTGGTGCCGTATTCCCTTTGAGGGGTCCTCCCTTTTCGGGAATAAACTGGACGAGGCCATAACCCGGGCTACAGGCGGTAAGTCTGGGTTTCTTCCCCAGGATCGGCGCCAGTTCAACGTCAAGAAAGGACAGCCTACCAGAAAATTTGTGCCTGACCGGGCCAGGGAAGCTCGTTCTTATAGACCTGGTCGGGAGTTCAACCGGAACTGGAGATCCAGACAGTCTTCCAGGAAGACGACAAAGAATGTCTCCTCTGGGGACCGCGAGCCCACTAAGTCCTTTTGAAGGTGGGCCCGCTCAGACATGTCGGGTGGGTGCACGTCTACGCTCCTTCCGACATGTCTGGGCGGCTTCGATTCAGGACCCCTGGGCCGTCAGGACGGTGTCTTCAGGCCACAAGTGGGTCTTCAAGGAGAGGCCAGGCTCAAGGTTCCTGCCTACTGCCATACCATGTCTAGAAGAAAGGCGTCAGATTTTGTTTTCTTACGTCGAAGCTCTCATTGCTCAAGGGGCTGTCATCTCCGTTCCAGAGTCAGAGCGAGGCCAAGGAATATATTCTCCGCTCTTTCTGGTCCAAAAGAAGAACGGATCATGGAGACCAGTAATAGATTTGACCTTCTTGAACAAATTCATAAAAAAAGAAAGGTTCAAAATGGAGACCCTGTTGTCCATACAGCAGTCAGTCCAGCCGGCAGATTGGATGGTGTCCATCGACTTGAAAGACGCCTACTTTCATGTCCCTGTGGACGAAGATTTTCAAAGGTTTCTCCGGTTCGAAGTGGGAGGATTACATCTTCAGTTTATCTGTCTCCCATTCGGGCTCTCAACATCTCCACGGACCTTTTCAAAAATCTTATTGGCCGTGGTAGCCCTACTGAGATTGAAAGGTATCCGTCTTCACCACTATTTGGACGATCTACTCCTGTTGTCCCAAGACAGAGACCAACTATTAGTTCATCTGGAGCAGGTCGTGTCCACTCTCCAGAAGTTTGGTTGGTTACTCAACAAGGAGAAGAGTCACCTGATTCCAACTCAGTCCCTGATCTACTTGGGCGCTCTGTTCGACACAGAGAAGGCGACTATCTCTCTTCCAGAGGAAAAGATAGGGACTCTCCGAGACAGGATTCGCTTTGCCCTCTCATCCTCTCATCTTCAGGCACGTCAATGTCTGAAGGTGATCGGGACTATGGTCGCAGTAGTCCCCATGGTGAAGTGGGCCCTGTGGAGGATGAGACCCTTTCAGAAGGGATTCCTTCAGCAATGGGATACGTGGCATCTGGATCAACGCATCTTCCTAACCCCTTCAATGAGAGCGAGTCTTCCTTGGTGGCTATGCAGAGACCACCTGCTGAACTGCCACTCTCTGAAACCAGCTCCGTGGGTAGTGGTTACCTCGGACGCCAGCAACATAGGCTGGGGTGCCCACTGTCTGTCGGAGGTGGCACAGGGCAGGTGGGAGTTTTCCACTCGAGGAATAGTATCCAACATACTAGAACTCCGAGCAGCATTCCAAGCTCTTCGAGCATTTGCTCACCTGACAAAAGACCAACCTGTCATGCTGCGCCTGGACAACACCTCAGCAGTGGCATACATCAGGAAACAAGGGGGTACACGCAGCTGGTCCCTATTGAGGGAAGTGGAGCCGATTATGTCCTGGGCACAGAAAAATCTCTCGAATCTTTCAGCGGTTTATGTTCCAGGAGTCCAGAATGTCAAAGCAGACTTCTTGTCCAGAGTGGATCTGGACAACAACGAGTGGTCCCTTCACAAGGAAACGTTCGACTGGATCCTAACATTGGGGTTTTCTCCAGAGGTAGATCTCTTCGCCTCCCCCTGCAATCACAAACTGCCGAAGTACTACTCAAGATTCAGAGATCCACAAGCATCAGGGATAGATGCACTCTCGGATCAGTGGAGATTCCACAGGGCATACGCCTTCCCACCAATTCCGATTGTGTTGCAGTTCCTTCGGAGACTCAGGTCGGAGCCAGTGGAGGTAGTGGCGGTGATTCCCTTCTGGCCGAACAGGCCATGGTTTCCCCTTCTGACGCTACTCAGTGTCCAAGATCCAATCCCGCTACCCTTCAGACCGGACCTGTTGTCCCAGGGGTCTGTACTCCATCCATGCCCAGACCGTTTACATCTCAAGGTCTGGATGTTGAGAGGAGGAGGTTACAGGCTTTAGGCTGTCCAGAAACGGCAATCTCGACATTACTTAGTGCTAGAAGAAGCTCAACGAACAGGGTGTATCAGAGAATCTGGGAAAAATTTTCTGCACAACTGAATACAAGGCCTGATCCTCAATCTTCAATTAAGATCCAGGATGTATTGAGCTTTCTCCAATCAGGACTGGATTTGCCTCTATCAGTGAGTTCGCTCAGAGTCCAGGTCTCGGCTATTTCTGCTTTTACAGGGATCTCCTGGGCCACTCATGCCCTAATTCGTCAGTTCTTCCAAGGGGCAGTGAGAATCAGACCTCAGAGAAAACCCAGGTTTCCCAAGTGGGATCTGCCACTAGTTCTGGATTTCCTGGCGAGTCAAATTCAAGACATGTTTGATTCTTTGACCATAAGAGAGCTTACACTGATAACAGTGTTTCTGGTGGCTATAACCTCAGCAAAAAGAGTGTCGGAAATTGGGTCCTTTGGGACACAAGAGCCTTTCTTAACCTTTTTTCCTGACAGAGTGGTGCTCATCCCCATGCTGGATGCGAGACCAAAAAGGACCTCTGTCTTCCATGAAAACATAGAAACAGTATTACCAACCTTTAGACAGGAAGAGGAAGAATCTTCGGTTCATCCGCTGGATGTTGGAGAGTGTATTAAGAGATATTTAAATGCCACTTCCTCTTTCAGAAAATCAGAACATCTTTTCGTTACCTTTTATGGAAAAAACAAAGGTTCAAGAGCCTCGACGAGATCCATTTCCTCTTGGATCATCCAGACCATCCAGTGGGCTTATAGGGCTAAGGGCTTGACCCCTCCAGCAGTAGTTACAGCTCATTCGACGCGGAGCATCTCTACCTCCTGGGCAGTATCCAGACATGTGGCTCCTGAAGTCATTTGCAGAGCAGCATCGTGGTCCTCTATTAACACTTTCTTATCCCATTACTGTGTTGAGCCAGCGGCTCTTTCTTCTGTGAATTTTGGTTTGCAAGTCCTGTCTGTTTGACAAAATGCATTAAAACTTTTCTGTTCAGCACCTGCCCACCCTGTGTGTACGGCGAGTTATTTCCCGATACGTATGCTGCCATGGAGTCTGTCAGGAAAACGGAAAATTTATATCAAATACTTACCGTAATTTTCCTTTCCTGATGGACTCCATGGCAGCAGGAGTTCCCTCCCGGATTTCTGTGGAGGATAGTTACAGAACACGTGTGCTGAACAGGAGCAAAGATTTATGGGAGTGAGGTCCTATGGGTAGGTTTGGAGGCGGGGCCAAACCCGATACGTATGCTGCCATGGAGTCCATCAGGAAAGGAAAATTACGGTAAGTATTTGATATAAATTTTCCGTTTTTTAAGCCCTAAAACCCAATAAATGCCCCTAAAAAGTGCCTAGGGTTCTGGGTCATGCCCCATTAACTATTAATCACACAAAAAAAAGTTCTTAAAAATTGTCATTTTTGATAAAAAAGCCAATTATTGAAAAATTAAAAAAAAAAAAAAAAAAGAGATTTTTTGATTTTTACTTTGGATTTAGTATCTGGGGAGTCTAAAAAGTGTGCATGTGAAGTTTCAGCTCTGTAGCATGTCCAGAACCAGAAAAAAAAAGATTGTTTGTATTAGAAAACTTTAAGCACAGGAATATGGCTTCTCTGCTGTAACACCTTGCCGGTTTAATAGAAGGCATTTTTTTGGGTTCTTTGCAGTCAGGAAAAACATCTGAACTTGTGTATAGTGGTACTGTGCACAAGTTCTGATGTTTTGCCTGCCTCCAAAATTCCCCAAAAAATGCCAGCAAAAACACACCTGGGCATTTTTTTTTTTTGACGCTAGCGTTTTTTTTGGCATTTTTTGGGGTTCTTTTGAGGCAGGCAAAACATCTGAACATGTGTATAGGGGGGATATATAGGCATATATGTCTGAATATATACCCCTAGACATATATAGGTGTGATAGTAGCAGAAATAAATGCTTGCGCTAATGAAATCATTTACAGTAATATATTTCTGCTACTATCACACCTATATATGTCTAGGGGTATATATTCAGACATATATGCCTATATATACACCCTATACACATGTTCAGATGTTTTGCCTGCCTCAAAAGAACCCCAAAAAATGCCAAAAAAAACGCTAGCGTCAAAAAAAAAAAATGCCCAGGTGTGTTTTTGCTGGCATTTTTTGGGGAATTTTGGAGGCAGGCAAAACATCAGAACTTGTGCACAGTACCACTATACACAAGTTCAGATGTTTTTCCTGACTGCAAAGAACCCAAAAAAATGCCTTCTATTAAACCGGCAAGGTGTTACAGCAGAGAAGCCATATTCCTGTGCTTAAAGTTTTCTAATACAAACGATCTTTTTTTTTCTGGTTCTGGACATGCTACAGACCTGAAACTTCACATGTACACTTTTTAGACCCCCCAGATCTGAAATCCAAAGTAAAAATAAAAAAATCTCTCTTTTTTTTTTTTTTTTAATTTTTCAATAATTGGCTTTTTTATCAAAAATGACAATTTTTAAGAACTTTTTTTGTGTGATTTTGTGTCTGGGGGGTCTAAAAGGTGTACCTGTGAAGTTTCAGCTCTGTAGCATGTCCAGAACCCCAAAAAAAGATCATATAAGTGTAAAAGAGGGGTCCCACCATCCCTGCTCTACTGAAAAATTATATTTTTTTCTGGTTCTGGACATGCTACAGAGCTGAAACTTCACAGGTACACTTTTTAGACCTCCCAGACACTAAATCCAAAAAAAGTCATGCCTGCCTCCAAAAATGCCCGATAAATGCAAGAAAAAGCGCCGTAGAGAAGCCGTATTCCTGTTCTAATAAAAATTATAAGAAAATGCTAATTTTTGGGGGGTTCTGGACATGCTACAGAGCTGAAACTTCACATGTACACTTTTTAGACCCCCCAGATACTAAATCCAAAGTAAAAATCAAAAAATCTCTTTTTTTTTTTTTTTTTTTTTTTTTTTTAATTTTTCAATAATTGGCTTTTTTATCAAAAATGACAATTTTTAAGAACTTTTTTTGTGTGATTTTGTGTCTGGGGGGTCTAAAAGGTGTACCTGTGAAGTTTCAGCTCTGTAGCATGTCCAGAACCAGAAAAAAAGATCGTTTGTATTAGAAAACTTTAAGCACAGGAATATGGCTTCTCTGCTGTAACACCTTGCCGGTTTAATAGCAGGCATTTTTTTGGGTTCTTTGCAGTCAGGAAAAACATCTGAACTTGTGTATAGTGGTACTGTGCACAAGTTCTGATGTTTTGCCTGCCTCCAAAACCCCCCAAAAAATGCCAGCAAAAACACACCTGGGCATTTTTTTTTTTGACGCTAGCGTTTTTTTTGGCATTTTTTGGGGTTCTTTTGAGGCAGGCAAAACATCTGAACTTGTGTATAGTGGTACTGTGCACAAGTTCTGATGTTTTGCCTGCCTCCAAAACCCCCCAAAAAATGCCAGCAAAAACACACCTGGGCATTTTTTTTTTTGACACTAGCGTTTTTTTGGCATTTTTTGGGGTTCTTTTGAGGCAGGCAAAACATCTGAACATGTGTATAGGGGGTATATATAGGCATATATGTCTGAATATATACCCCTAGACATATATAGGTGTGATAGTAGCAGAAATATATTACTGTAAATGATTTCATTAGCGCAAGCATTTATTTCTGCTACTATCACACCTATATATGTCTAGGGGTATATATACAGACATATATGTCTATATATACCCCCTATACACATGTTCAGATGTCATGTCTGACATCAAACATGTCCTCAAAAAAGCACTGGCAGTGGCAGCCCCTGCAGCATTAAAAAATGCTTGCTGGTGAGAAGCCACATACCTGTCCCGAAGCAGAGAAATGATCATTTCTCTATAGCGGTCACCCTGCTATGGAAGGGTTTTGTCACCCTGCCATAGCAGTCACTGTCAGTTAACCCTACACTACACTACGGTCCCCTGACACTTAACACTTTCCCTACAGAAACTAAATTTTTGAAGCTAACTTAAGTGTAAAGGAGCACTCTAACTACACTAGATATCCCTTTCCTCACACTAAAAATAGCTAAATGACACTTTTAAAGTAAAATTAACAGAACTGCTTCCACTCTCTTCCATGTCCAGTATAACAATGCTGGGAATATGGCGGGGGCGATCTTATATACTGGGGGGCGTATTCACTAATGATTGGTCTAGGGACCCCCTAGTCACTCCAATCACATTCCTAGCATTCTCCTGCCCCCTCAATTGGCTTTTGCTAATGGTTCTGGTCCAATCACGGGCTTTTAAAGCCCATTTCCTGAAGCATTGCATTTTGGGCGGTTCTGGTTGCCGAATTCCGAACTTTTTGGGCAAAAAGTTCTAAATTCGGCCGAACCTCGAACACCCAATGTTCGGGCCGAACCGATGGTGGACCCGAACCGTTCGATCATCCCTACTGATGAAGAGGGAGCATGCTTGGCCTCCGAAACGCACTGGCTGTTTTATGTTATTTATTTATAATTTCTGTATTTTAATTTATTTATTTACTATTTATCATTTTATAATTTATTGATTCTTTTTTTGTTTACTATTTATTTATTTTATTTATTTATTGTTTGTTTTATGATTTATATACTATTTATTATATTATTCTTTCTCTCTCTCTCCCTTTCTCTCTCTCTATATCCTCTCTCCCTCCCTCCCTCCCTCTCTCTCTTTCTTTCTCATTCTTTCTTTCTTTCTTTCTTTCTTTCTTTCTTTCTTTCTTTCTTTCTTTCTTTCTTTCTTTCTTTCTTTCTTTCTTTCTTCCTTCCTTTTTCTTTCTCTCTCTCTCTTTCCCTCCCTCTCTCTCTTTTTCATTATCTTTCTTTCTTTCTTTCTTTCTTTCTTTCTTTCTTTCTTTCTTTCTTTCTTTCTTTCTTTCTTTCTTTCTTTCTTTCTTTCTTTCTTTCTTTCTTTCTTTCTTTCTTTCTTTCTTTCTTTTTCTCTCTCTCTCCTCTCTCTCTCTCTCTTTCCCTCTCTCTCTTTCTCATTCTTTCTTTCTCACTTTCTCTCTCTCTCTCCTTCCCTCGCTCTCTCTTTCTCTCTCTCTCTCTTTCTCTCAATTTGTTCAGCAATTGAGATTTATGTAGAGGCTTTGAGCGCTCTTATACCGATTTGCAGGGGCCGGCCTTTGTATTTGTCATGTATCCCTGATGAAGGGGGAGACTGTTTGACCTCTGAAACCTGTTCGTTGTTTTATTTTTTGATCATTTTATAAGCAATTTAAGTGATTTTTGGACTCGTTCATTGATTTCTTCAGCGATTGTGATTTATGTACAGGCTTGAGCAGCGCTCTAGCGATTCGCAGGGGCCGGCCTTCGCTTTAACATTTAACTAGAGAAACTTCAGAACTCCAAAGTGTACCAGACCAGATGAATGAATGCTCCATGACCAGGTGAGCCCGGGGTGCAAACCTAGGAATCCTACCTGTAGACATCCTAGAATGCAGCTGCACAAATGGCTGCACAAAAAAGGGGGGCGCTAGAGAGCTTCAAGATCCACCAAACCCACCCCCATTTTCACCATTAATTTAAATAATATATTATTGACCTGTCATCATATATCATGTACAATATGCAGTAAGTGCAGCACACGGAGTATTGTGTCCATGTAACACTTCCAGGTAATCATTACACAGAGATCACAGGACTTCCCCTGATTATGCCTTCATCTGCTTTTCTCATCCAGAAGGATGGCACCATCTTTGTTCAGGCATCATCCAGGGTCACCATCTACTTCCTGGACTGAGATGCCCGCTCAGAGATGACACAATCATGTAACTCCTGGTGTCTGTGCAATTCTTGGCTGTGTTCACAAATGTCTGACACAGATCAGCCCTCTGCTGCAGCCCCTCACTTTGTGACTTACTACAAAGTTACAATGGGGGAGGAGCTTAGGGTGTTTTTTGGATCTTAGTCCAACCAAGAAGCCGTCATGGCGCCCTGTCAATCATAAGGCATTCCTTGCCCCGCAGCTGCATGTATGCAAGGACTGTGTATTTGTGCTCCTGCAGGAAATGTCTCCGCCGCTTACTATTGGTGGGGCATCCTGACAGCTTCCTGGCGGGACTAAGATCTGAGCAAGCCTAGTTACAATGTACAGTCTGATCATGGGGGGGAAGGGGAGACAGGAAACTCAACTCAAGGACAGCTTTTTAACAAAAAAATACATTAGCATTCCAACACTATATCACTATTAAAGGGTGCACGGGCTGCTATACGTATGGTCCCAACAAAGTTACAATGTACAGTCAGATCACTAGAGGAAGGGAGATTCCTCCTGCATGCAGCAGTCTGATGAGATCATTTCAGCCGAGGAAAAGTCAGTGGGGGAGGGGAGACTGAGGAAATGCTTTCTTCTGCCTGCAGCAGTCTGATGACATCATCTCAGCCTAGCCAAAGTCAGTGGGGGGAGGGGAGACCGAGGAAATGCTTCCTCTTGCCTTCAGCAGACTGATGACATCATCTCAGCCTAGGCAAAGTCATTGGGGGAGGGAGAGACTGAAGAAATGCTTCCTCTTCCTTGCAGCAGACCAATCGCATCATTTCAGCCTAGGCAATATCAGTGTGGGAGGGGAGACTGAGGAAATGCTTCCTCCCTCCCGCAGAAGTCTGATGACATCATATCAGCCATGGCAAAGTCGCTGGGGGTAGGGGAGACTGAGAAAATGCTTTCTTCTGCCTGCAACTGACTGATGTCTCAGCCTTGGCAATGTCACGGAGGGGAGACTGAGAAAATGCTTCCTCCTTCCTACAGCAGTCTGATGACATCATATCGGCCATGGCAAAGTCACCTATCAGTGCTGCATATCAGTGCAGACTCAACAGTGCCCATCAGTGCCACCTATCAGTGGCCATCAGTTCATCTTTATCAGTGCCTCCTCATCAGTGCAGAATATCAGTGCCCATCAGTGCAGCCTATCAGTGCCCATCAGTGCAGCCTATCAGTGCCCATCAGTGCAGCCTCATCAGTGCCCATCTGTGCAGCCTCATCAGTGCCCATTAGTGCAGCCTCATCAGTGCCCATTAGTGCAGTCTCATCAGTGTCCATCAGTGCAGCCTATCAGTGCCCATCAGTAAAGGAGAAACTTATTTACAAAATTTTATAACAGAAACTTTTTTTTTTTTCAACATTTTCAGTCTTTTTTCATTTGTTTAGCAAAAAATAAAAACCCAGTGGAAAATAAATACCGCCAAAAGAAAGCTCTATCTGTCACAAAAAAAATTATAAAAAATTTTGTTTGGGTACAGCGTTGCATGACCACGCAATTTTCATTCAAAAGTGCGACAATACTGAAAGCTGAAAATTGGCCTGGGCAGGAAGGGGGTAAAAGTGCCTGGTAGGCAAGTGGTTAAATCTGTCCGTTTATCTGCGGCGGTTCCTCTGTAATCAAAGTAAATCAGATCCATTCAAACCAGCCGCAGCTGTTATTATCAATGCGACCTCATCAGGTTAATTTTCCTGCGCAGCGGCTAAGATCACCGCGTTAACACCGCTTCTCATCAAGCGTCGTTAAGCTCGCTTGTCGGCGTGTGAAGAGGCCGTCCAGGACCCCGGCACTACAATTACTCCACAATCCAGTGACGCATTTTAAAACAAACAGACTAACAAATGTCTGGCGCGTATTTTTAGATCCGGAGACGCGGATTGGTAAACCGCTTATTATTCCAGAGTGTCGGAGCGATTTCATAGCGTAATTGAGCGCTGACAGCCCTCGGAAAATTAAGAGTCTCCCATTATTATTATTCCCACTTTACGCCGCTCTCCACTTGAAACATTTATAACGCTTTTGAAATGTTAATCGGCTGGGAAAGTGCGGAGAGACGGATCACGTTCTCAACGTGTGAACTTTCAGCCAATGTTTTAAACATTCCCATTAGCGGCGAGAACATTTCACCAAGAAGTCCGCCGGGCTGTTTTTTTTTTTTTTTTGCAGAGAACGGGAAAAAAAAAATTAGCCTCAGAAAAGGAGGAGAGCGAGAAGTCTTCTTTATTACTATCAGAAAAATGAGCTATTTTTATATTAGATGGCTGATTGGAACGGAGAACGAGATCAAAGCATCGCGTCTTCCGATTAATGAACCGTTGTTCTCGCCGGATTGGAGGAAGTTGGTTAAGGAGATTCTCCGGGGAAGAGTTCAGCTCCACTTACAGAGGAAGGTTGTTCATCCATTGAAGACTCTCCGCTCATTAACTTATATGAGAGCTGTGTGGGGCCCCGTCTGGAGTCATCTATGGACTAGATGCGCGATCACCGCAAGGGCCACATTGTGTCATTTAAAAATATTCATGGGGACTCTACGGGATATATTTAAACGTAACAAATTGGTTCAGTTCTCGGTACTACAAAGCAAGCGCTCTCTTCTCAATTTTTCTGCTTTTTACAGTTTTATCATGCTTGCACTGCTCAGTGGGGTCCCCCAGGACCAGGGCGGGACTGGGCCAGGGGGCAGGGGGGCAATTGCCCCCTGGGCCACTCTAATGCCCCGTAAAAAGGCTGCACCGCTTTTGCCACAGACAAGCCCAAAGCAGTGGCAACTGGTGCTCCATCAGTCGGGGAGGGGGAGGCAGATGGACCCCCCCCAATCACTCCAGCAGCAGACAAACCCCCCGGACCCCCTCCAATCACTCCAGAGGCAGACGAACCCCCCAGGCCCCCCTCCAATCACTCCAGCGGCAGGCAGGCAGACAGATGGACGGCCCCCTCCGCGTTACTGACAGGTGGCGGCGGCGGATTCCCCCTCAGTCCCCATGTTCCCTCTCGGCAGCTGTCTCCTCCCTCCTTGGCCAATAGGATGCCTTCTCCTTTAGGCCAATCTGGAAACAGGTCTCAAGAACCGCTTCCTGATTGGCCGAGAGGAGAATCAGTGTGGCAATAGCGAATATTCATTCGCTATTGTCACACAACTGGGTGGGCTCAGGGCGCAGTGCTCTGCACCCCAAGCCCACCCTTTTTTAAAGCCTATTAGAGTCTCTGGTTCTAATCATGTGCTTCAAAAAAAAAAATCCCCCGTTGGAATCCATGCGTCTGGTGCCCTGCATGTAGATTAGGGGGCCAGACGCATGGATAGGGGAGGCGGCGCCCCTGCGCCCCAATGGACAGGCCGCCACTGGCCCAAAGGATTCCTGGTGAAGAGAAGTAAAAGATCCTCACAGCTGACCTACTGAGTGTGGGATGAAGACAAGGACAGAGTGCAGGCCTCCCCCTCAGCATGGATGGTGTAAACTGTGTCTGAGCAGAGGCCGGTTCCATGGCCCACTAGAGACTCTCCTCCCCCGGCCAGCCTCAAGTTCGGCCAGTGAGTAGAGAGTACCTGGAGTGGAGCTTCAGCCTTGAATGGGGGTCAGGAGGAGGCCAGGAAGCAGGAGAGTGGGAGGAGGGCCAAGTTCCTGGACCATGGGCCTCTTGTTTGTACTTGCCCCCTGGGCTGAAAGTTGCCAGCCAGCCCCTGCCCAGGGCTGTCTTTAACGTGGGGCAAATGGGGGCAGCTGCCCCGGGCACAGTCATTGTTGTGGGGCCCAAAGCAGCTGCCCACAATTCGTTTTCCCGGCTTTTTCTTTCCAGCGGTCACACTCCACAATGTGTCGACACACAACGCACGCATCCTCCACCCTGGAGGTCTACAGGGTCCTGCCCAATCAGCAGCTGCCCAATGGTAGATGGGCTGCACAAAGGGTCAATGAGAGCGGTGGCATGGCTCCGATAGCAGGGTGGCCGCAGCCAGTGTTGGGCTCCGGTGCTGCTGTGCCTGGCCAGGGCTGCAATGACTTGTGTAAGTTTTGCTGGCAGTGGGGAAGGAAGGTGACGGCAGTGGGGAGAGAGGTGCCTCTGTACCGGGAGGGCAAACTTTGTGTAAGTCTCATTTGTCCTGTCTGACTCCTCTATCTCTGGCCGGTCCTTCTACTGCAGGCAGCATGACTAGTCATTTAATCCTGGCAGCCCATCCTCCGGGATGCTGCCCACAATGGCCTCTGTTCCTACCTGCACTCAGTTATCTTCATTGCTGTGTCTGGTCTGCTCATTGCTAATAACAAGTTCTAGGGGTTTTCTGTCTATTGGTGGGTCCCCTCACCTCCGCAGTCTATGTTGTGCAGACAGTGAGCACATGATGTTCTGTAACCTCTAGCAATCAAAAAGTAAGTGGTAATAATGCACAGTAACCTATAGCAACAAACCAGTGTGTAGTAAAAATGTGCAATAACCTCTAGCAACCAATCAGTGAGCGGTAATGATGCACAGTCACCTCTAGCAACCAATCATTGAGCATTAATAAAGTGCTGTAACCTTTACTATCCAATCAGTTAGTGGTAATGATGTGCAGTAACTTCTAGCAACCAATCAGTGAGTGGTAATGATATGCTGTAATATCTAGCAACCAATCAGTGAGCAATAATGATCTGCAATAACCTCTAGCAACCAATCAGTTAGCAGTAATGCTGTGCAGTAACCTCTGATTGATTGACAGAGGTTACTGCATATCGTTACCACTCACTGATTGGTTGACAGAGGTTACTGCACATCATTACTGCTAGCTGATTTGTTGTTAGAGGTTACAGCATATTATTAACACTCACTGATTGTTTGCTAAAGGTTACTGCACATCATTAGCGCTCGTCTATTGGTTGCTAGAGATTACTGCACATTATTACTGATCACTGATTGGTTGACAGAGGTTACTGCACATCATTACTGCTCACTGATTGGTTGCTAGAGGTTACTGCACATCATTACCGCTCACTAATTGGTTGACAGTAAGCGATAATGACGTGCAGAAACCTCAAGAAACCATTGGGTGAGCGGTAATTATGCACAGTAACCAATAGCAACCAATAAGTGCATATTAATAATGTGCTATAACCTCTAGCAACCAATCAGTGAGCTGTAATGATGTGCAGTAACCTCTAGCAACCAATCAGTTAGCAGTAATGACGTGCAGAAACCTCAAGAAACCATTGGGTGAGCGGTAATTATGCACAGTAACCAATAGCAACCAATAAGTGCATGTTAATAATGTGCTATAACCTCTAGCAACCAATCAGTGAGCTGTAATGATGTCCAGTAACCTCTAGCAACCAATTAGTTAGCAGTAATGATGTGCAGTAACCTCTGTCAACCAATCACTGAGCAATATTGATGTGCAGTAACCTCTAGTAACCAATTAGTGAGCAATATTTTTTGGATAGTTATGTGAGCAAAGTCAGGAGTAAATCTAGATTAAGCATATGGCACCAACATCCCAAAATGTTAGGGACAAGGACAAAACGAGATGCAAGACTTTTAAGGTGCTGAAATTTACCAAGTAAAATCACTAACATACACCACTGTTAAACCATAAATATTTTTTTTCGTCAAAAACACAAATCCATAAAATCATTAACATTTCATTGTATCACCATACAAAGTTGTGAAGTTAGAAAGTAGTTTGAATTTTTTTAGGAGCCCCCTTGGAAGGCTTTTGGTGAAATATCAGCAGGGGGAATTTGCACCATACGGGATGATTAGGGTGTGCCCAGGCACACCCGGCACACCCCCTGCACACAACTATGATATTACTGTAATAATAATTTATCATAATCATAATAAATACAGATACAAATAAAGATGTGAGTGGCAGTTGAGGTGACAGGCTGTAAACCCCCCAAACACCCGCCCAACTACCCAACACAAAACCCCACTCCACCCCGTCGGTCCGCAGAGGTGTTTTCTCCCGTGAGGTTGAACCCTACTCGGTCGTTCCGCATGGTTTGAATTGATCCTTAGGCCCCACTCACGCCTGGCGAATCATGGGTGGAATTGCTGCAATCCTGCCATGACGCCAAATCCTGCAGTAATCTCTGCAAAATGCACGAAGTGTGCTTGGGTGCCATTCATTCTAGATAACACCCCAAACACTGTGTCATTTTGCCTCGATTACCACGCGACTGGATCGCACAGGAATCGGGGCAAAGCTCGCCTTTAAAAATCTTGTGAAGCTTTCTGCTCAAAAGGGAGCAGGGGCTTTTTTTTGGGGCACCAAACGTGCATAGGGAAGCCACATTGACGTGAATGGGCTGAACCATGTGCGACATGCAGAATTGCGTGAAAATCACCCACACAAAATTGTGAAGTGTGAATTGTGCGTAAAGTGGATTTAAACCCTTCCATAAACCTAACTGGCCTCAGGTGATACACAGAGATGAACCAAACATCTACGTAAGTTGTACCGGTTTATCTTGTTGGGCTCCTACTACATAATGAGCAGCTCTATTCCTTTAGTGCCAAGAAGCTGCTCAGCTGTTGGTTAATTACCTGCAACTCGTTGTTACCACAGTGACTCACCTGGTTACCATTACCTGCCTCATTAGTCCAGCCTACAGCCAGCCCTTTATTTGCTATTTAATCAACTTAGCTGTCAAGGTCCTATCTTGCCCTCCTGTTGGCAGCCATCTTGGACATGTGCAGACTGCTGCCTCTTATAGACTCTGATTGCATCATCACTTGTCTGCTACCTGGGCATCACACAGTGATGATGCTGCACACCTGACTATAGCTATCATATGATGGGTTGCAGTCCTTGCCCTTGCGTTTGTGCTCCAAGGTGCATCTCTGTTAGCAGTATTCTGTTCTCCGCGTTCCTCCATGTATGGCCTGGCTGATAACTCTCCTGCCTCTCCACCCCGCATCGGCAGACGACCCCACATAAGCAGACGACCCGGCATCGGCAGACTACCCACTTCTGGACTCGACCCCAACCTGGATGACTACCCTCTTCTGGACTTGGCCCGTGGCATGTTCCTGCTCTCACTTCCTCACTCTTCCGGTGCGTTTATTGTTGCTTGCTCCAATAAACTGCTTTATTTTACCTGCATTCCCATGTGGTCTGGTTTCCTGGCACCCTGACATTAGCTCATTTCCTCCTTGCCTTTGCGTGGTCTATGATCTCTTCGTGTGTTCCTTCCTGTGCTCCTGTGACTTGGTCTGGCTGACTTCCCTTTCAATTCCTGTTCCTGATTTTTTCTCCTGACTACGCTGACTTTTTGTTTCCTTGACCCCGGCTCGTCTGATTACCCGCTCTGGCATCCAAACTTTGGCTACGTTTCTGTACTATGTTACTTTTGCCAAGGTGTGATTTTACCTGCACTTTTTGTCTCCACCTGGTTTATAGTTCCTGACATTATCTGCGGCTCTCTCTTTTATCTACATCCATTCAAAGTGCTGAATTATACAGCTTGTCTGAGAGGTCAGAAAAAAAGAGGGTGGAGAGCTAAATTTACACTCTTCAGAGCTCAGTGAGAAGAAATCTAAGAGTTAATTGGAGGGAAGAGACACACACCTCCACCCCCCCCCCCTCCCCCCTTCACACAGCACACAGGGACAGAACTAAAGCTGTCAATCACAGGCTTTGTGCTGGAGATCCTTCCCCTGTCACCTTTTTATCTCTAGGTGTCAGGAAAACTTATCAGAAGTGACTCATGCAGATAGCAGGGGAAGGAGACAGCAGAGAGAAATGGCACCTAGTGGTCTAGAGTGAGATAGGTACACACTATAGAGGGATATGCTTTGTTCATATTTCATGTCTGAGGTTTACACCCACTTTAACCACTTCCCGCGCAAGGCTGCCACATGACGTCCTGGACTTTGAGTGGACTTTGAGTTCATTTCTGAATGATGGATGCAGCTGCAGGCATCATTCAGATATCATCTTTTTCAGCCAGCGATTCCCCGCACCATAAGAACAATCATAGCGGCTGTTGACCTGCTTGATCATTCTTACAGACGGCGGGAGGGGGCATCTCCCTCCGGTGTTTCTACTGGCTCATCTGTGAGATTGGCAAGCCAGAGAAGGAATCCGCTGGTGGCGGAAGTTTACCATAGAGCTGACCGAGAACCAGATGGTCCCCAGTCATCTCTATGACTCTCGGAGGCCCAGGTTTTATGATGTCACTTCCGGCCCGGCAGATGTAAACACTGCCGTTTCCTCAGCTGGAAAAGCTGAGATTTTTTTTTTTTTTTTTTGTTATCTCAGTCTATCCTGCATAGAGGAGAGATGTGGTGACTTATAGACCCCACATCTCTCCATAAAGAGGACCTGTCATGCCCTACTCCTATTGCAAGGGATGTTTACATTTCTTGTAATAAGAATAAAAGATAAAAGTGATCAAAAATAAATAAAAACATTAAAGGGAAAGTGTAAAAATAAAAAAGTAAAAATAAAATAAACAATAAAAAAAATGTAAAGCGCTCACACGCAGAAGCGAACGCATACATACATCCCACCCACATGTGTAAACAGCATTCAAACCACACATGTGAGATATCACCGCGAATGTCAGAGTGAGAGCAATAATTCTAGTCCAAGACCTCCCCTGTAAATCTAAACTGGTAACCTGTAAAAAATTATAAATAGTCGCCTATGGAGATTTTTAAGTACTGAAGCTTGGCGCCATTCCATGAGTGTGCAAATTTTTAAAGCATGACATGTTAGGTATCTATTTACTCGGCATAATATCATCTTTCAGATCATACAAACAAATTGAGCTAAATTTTTTTTTAATTCATGAAACAGTTTTTTTTTTAAAAAATGTAAAAAGAAAAGTGTTTAAAAAATTGCTGCGCAAATACTGCGTGGCATTAAAATTTGCAACAACCACTATTTTATTCCCTAGGGTCTCGTTTGGGGGTTCTGAGTCATTTTCTAGCAAAAAAATATGATTTTTACATGTAGAAGAGGAGTGCCAGAATAGGCTCCTTATGGAATTGGTTAACCACTTGCCGACCAGTCACTGGGACTGTACTGCGGCAAAGTGGCGTTATTCCGTCCAGCGACGTAGACCTACGTCGCTGGACTCCTCCCCTTGTGGGCGGCGCTCGCGCGTCGCCAGAGGTTCGCTCCCGCTGTTTTCAGTCACAGCGGGAGTCGGTGCCAGGGGAGGAGCAGCGGCTGCTCTTCCCCGATCGTCGGGGAATCGAGTCTGGAGATCCGCCCGCTTGTGTAAACAGAGCGGGCGGATCTGCTAAGTGACAGACAGTGACAGATTGCAGGGTTCAGCATAGCTGAACATGCGATCTGTCCCTGTGTCACTCAGTCACCTCCCCCCATACACGTCAGTAAGCACCAGGCATACATTAACCCCTCCCTCTCCAATAAAATTAACCCCTTCCCTGCCAGTGTCATTTTTACAGTAACAGTGCATATTTATAGCACTGATTACTGTAGAAATGTCACTGGTACCCCCAAAAGTGTCAAAAATGTCAGTCAAGGGTCCGATCTGTCCGCCGCAATGTCGCAGTCCCGCAAAAAAAAATCGCAGATCGCCGCCATTACTTGTTAAAAAAAAACCACCAAAAATGACAGAAATCATTCCCTTAGTTAGTAAACGCAATAACTTTTGCGCAAACCAATCAAAATACGCTTATTGTGATTTTTTTTTATCAAACATAGGTAGCAAAAAACAAATTGGCCAAAAATTAAAAAAAATTTAGATTTTTACATTTTTTGGGGGGAATTTCATATAAAAAAATTTGAAAAATATTATTTTTTCAAAATTGTCGCTATTTTTTTGTTTATAGCGCAAAAAGTAAAAATCGCACAGGTGATCAAATACCACCAAAAGAAAGTTCTGTTTATGGGAAAACGTTGCACGACCGCGAAATTGTCAGTTAAAGTCGCACAGTGCCGAATCGCAAAAAGTGGCCTGGACGTAAGACAGCAAAATCCTCCGGTGGTAAAGTGGTTAAGGTTACGTCCTTCTTTACTTTGTATCAATAAAAAAGTTTTGTCGGTAGATAGACGAAGCGAGTAAATAATTTTTTTGCCTTGGCCATCTTCGCGTCGCGACCCTCAGAGGATCCTGTTGAACGTGACCAATCACGGCTCTCAAACAAAAAATGTATCTTTTTATTTATTTATTTTTTTTCAATTTCTGACAAAAGTTTTCGGCAGAGTAAACTCCGAACCGTCGGAGCGTTTCAACTCCGCTGCGTGTTGTTTACACCGCCGACGTTCTTTATTTTTTTTTCCTCTCGCAAATTCCGCTCAAGGGGCCTATTAGTATCGGCAACCCGGCGGTCGGGAAGTCTGGAGCGGAAATCATTTCCAGCGATATGGCGGTGCGTCGTGCTGTGATTTGGCACCGGATAAGAAGGCGGTGCCTCGCTCGTCGTCTGGTTTGGCTGCTGTAGGTGGCTACATGTTCGAGGGAGGGAAGAAAAAAAAAAAAGCAGAAGCCTAATTAAATTTGTTTATCCGCGTTGTCATGCGGAACGCTCATTTACAAAGATGAAAGTTATGAATTATTAAATAACAGCTAAATTGGCCCCGGGGGAGCGGGGAGGGTTCGGAACTGGGCAGACCTTTTCACGCTAAGCCCAGGTGCGTGGCGCGGCGAGCGGACACCGGCGTTCCATTGAAAAGGCCAGAGTTTGGCGCCACGCTGGGAGGTGAGCGGCGAGGAGCGAGCGATTCAGTGACAGGCCCTCCCGTCAGATTTTCTCCTGCGTTTGATTAATGAGGGCATTTGAAAGGCAATTAGCGGGAGCAGGTTCGGCTGCAGCCAGCTTATCAATCAGACGCTTTCCATTCAAAGCTCGCAGCGCTCCGTGACTCTTTTTGTTTTTACGCTTTGCAAAGAGAATCGTATTAGAGATACAATAACAAGCGGAGCCTTTTCCAGATCGCGAGGGGAGAGACGCAGTCCGCGGCATAAATTACGATTTAATGTAATACGGAATAATGCCCCGCCACCGCCGGCACTGGGGGGGGGGAGAATAAACACCGGTTAGAATCTGTCAATTGTATTAGCGGATCTTTGGCGTCCATTGCGGCCGTTTAAGAACGCCGCGGCACAATTTCATTTTCCGAGTTAAAAAAGAAAGAAAAGAAAAACTGCTGACGCGCGGGTCAAAGTCCCTCGAATTTCATTTCTATTTCTAAACGACGGCAAAATTAAGGGAGAGGGACGGAGATTTTTCCTTTTCTTCCTTTTCGCTCTTTTCTTCGGCGTGGAATTTTGTTGGCGATCAAATTTCAAGTCGCATTTTTAAAACCGCGCGCGGCCAAGTGACTCGTAAGGCCGATTTATTTGGTCGTTTTTCCTATTTCTGTCATAATGAGGATCAACCAATACCAAAGTAAAAGGGGGCAGGTGGGCTTTAACCCTTTTGGCTGCCAGAGACGTTTTGGCACTTGTTACATTTACCCCCTTTAAGGGGTTTGGCTATCCGGGGGGTGGGGGTGGGGCTTATTGCCACGTAACCTCTGTGATTAGCTGTCACGGCGCTCACGTGATCCGGACACTGTGCCGGGAGTGTTCTTGGCACAGCTCCGTTAGCGCTGTTGCGCGCTCGGCGCCAAGGGGCTAAAGATAAATTCCAGGTATGGAGATTTTATATATGGTTACATTGTTACAGCTTGGAATTATGTATATACCATACCAGGCGGATGCCCGTGGAAGCTGAAGCTGACATTGCCCCCCCCCCCCCCCACCACCACCACCTCTCCACCTCATCCAATCAGAGGACATTTTACACTAATTAAGAAAATGCAAAGCCTTCTCTAAATGGAACCCGTGCCAAGCGGGCAGGGCCACCGATAAGGGGGTACCACTGGTCCTCCTGTCGGGGGCTCGGGCACAAGGAGGGGAACACAGCAGAGGGAATCAGAGTTGGGCAGGACAGGGAGGAGGATCGGTGTAGCGTTAGGGGGGGCAATTGCAGAAATGATGCCCTATGTCTTTCCCTGCAGCAGCTGAAAGCTGGTTTCTCCCCCCTCTCCCTCCCACCAACTTTCAGCTGCTGCAGGGAGAGACACTGGGCATTATTCCTGTAATGCCCCTCTCCCCTCGCCACACTAATCCCCCTCCCTGTGTCCTATGAATAAACAGGAGCCTCTGTCTCTCTGTCCACTAATGATGATTTTAGTGTATTTTTAGTGAAAATATCATTTTGGTATTTTTGGGGGTCCCTGTCAGGTAGGCTGTACGGGGCCCCATGATTTATAATAGCAGGCCGATCTCTTGTGTTCACAATGCAGCAGGTCAGCCACTTGACACGTGACCTGGAAGCAAGTGGAGATCACTGCAGTAGTGAAGTAGTAGTGCAGTGTAGTAGCAGTATAGTAGTGGGGTAGTAGCAGTATAGTAGGTGGGTAGTAGTGGTGTAGTAGCAGTATACTAGTGGGGTAGTAGCGGTGTAGTAGCAGTATAGTAGTGGTGTAGTAGTGGTGTAGTAGCAGTATAGTAGTGGGGTAGTAGTGATGTAGTAGCAGTGTCTACTTCAGTGATTTCCAGCTTCAAGGGGCATCGGGCAGGTATTGTTCCAAGTATTGTACAGTGTGCATAGCAATTTATCACTGCCCCCCCCCCCCCCCTTTAAAATAATCACATTTGTTGTTGCTTTGCAGCCTGAAATGATGACAGACACAGTTTCGTTATAACATCCAAGTGAAAGACACACCAACATGTCAGGAAAAAATAAATAAATGAATAAAACAGAATCACTTAGTTGGAAAAAGGATCCCCCTCCCCTTCATAAAAAACGATTTGTAAACTCAATCAGGTTTAGCTAATCACCTTTTTAATGGCGCACAAAGCCATTTGGCTTTCAGCTTTGATCAGCTGGGGTCATTTGGATTAGCTCAGCATGAAAAGAGCTTTCCTGGAGCATTTCAGTCCCTGGTAGAGCATCTGAAGCAAAGAATCACCTATGGGTGGCGCTGTCACCTGGATCTCGGGGATAAAGTTGTGGACAAGCACAAGTCAGGAGATGGAAACAGCTTTATCAATGCCTAGAAACACAGTGAAGTCTATAGATAAGAGGTAGAAGGTATTTGGTACAACACCGTCCACGCCGGATCAGAACGTCGCTCCATACTGGAGGAAAGAGAAGAGAGGAAACTGGTCAGAGAGGCGACCAAGAGGCCTACAGCAACTCAGCAACTCTGACAAAGAGTGGTCATTGTGTGCATGTGACACCAATATCACAAATCCTCCACAAATGTTGCTTGTATGGGGGGGGGGGGGGGTGCAAGAAAAGAAAGGCCATATGACGCCACCACTAAGCTTTACAAAAACGCACTGTGAAGATTCTGAGGCCACATGGAAAAAGGCAGGGCTTTTTTTCAGCAGGAACACGGGGGAACGCAGTTCCTGCACCTCCAGAACTGAATGTATGTAATGGCAAAGGGGTGCTGGGGTGTGCTGGAGGGTCTATTGATGCTGGCTAATAGGGAATCTATTGTTGCTGGAGAGGATCTATTTTTGTGGAGAATGGGGTCTATTGTTGCTGGAGGGGATCTATTTGCGCAGAGGGTCTATTGTTGCTGGGGAAGTCTGTTGTTGCTGGTGGGGTATCTATTGTTGCTGGCTGCTCGAAGGTCTATTGATACTGGCTGTTGGGAGTCCATTGTTGCAGAGGTGGATCTATTGTCGCTGGGGTGTCCATTGTTGCTAGATCTATTATAATGCCTTTCTTATTGTTAATTCTCTAAAAGGGGTGGTACTGAGAGGTGGGTAAGGAGTGGAACCAAGGAACAGTGCTCGGAGGTGGGTAGGAGGCGGAGTCCAGGGGTGACTCAGAAGGGAGGAGTTCCTGCACCTATTCTCTGAGAAAGAAAGCCCTGGAAATAGGTGTTCTAGTCAAATGAGACTAAAATGGAATGATTTGGTCTCAACACCAAACGATATGTCTGGAGAAAATCCATCCAAATATCACCATTCCTACAGTAAAGCATGGAGGGGGTAATCTCCTGTTATAGGGGTGGTAATATCCTGTTATGGGGTTGGTAATCTTTTGGTATGGGGGTGGTAATCTCCTGGCATGGGGGTGGTAATCTCCTGGTATGGGGGTAGTAATATTCTGTTATGGGGTTGGAAATCTCTTGGTATGGGGGTGGTAATCTCCTGGTATGAGGTAGTAATATCCTGTTATGGGGTGTTTGTCTGCAGCAGGGACTGGAGCACCTGTCAGGATAGAAGGAAAAATGGATGGGGCAAAATACAGTCAAATCCTTGAGGAAAATCTTCTGCCCTCTGCTGACTGAAGGTTGTCAATGGGAAGGAGGATCCCCTTCCAACATAACAATGAGCCAAAGCACACAGCTGCAATGAGCACACAGCGGTTGAAGGAGAAAAAGGTGAATGCCCTTGCATGGCACAGTCAAAGGCCAGACTTAAACCCCTTTGAAAATCTGTGGAATGACTAAAGAATGCAGTCCACGAATGGTCACCATCAAATGTAACCAAACCTGAGCACTTCTGCAGAGAAGAGCGGGCAAATATTGCAAAGTCCAGATGTGCAAAGTTAGTAGAGACAAATCCCAACAGACTAAAGGCTGGAATTAATGCAAAAGGGGTTCAACAAAATACTGACACAGGAAGGGGGGGGGGATCCTTTTTCCAACTTAGTGATTCTGTTTCTGATTTTTTTTTTACTGACATGTTGGTGTTACATCTTTCACTTGGATGTTATAAGTTGCATTGAGTAAATACAGCTGGATAAAACAAAAACTGTGCCTGTCTTCGCTTCAGGCTGCAAAGCAACAAAATGTGATTATTTTAAAGGGGGGGGGGGTGATTCTTTTCTATACCCATTGTAAAAGATCCATATTTGCAATTCTTCTTTAAAATGCACATTTTTGGTCTGAAGATTAGATAAACCGTTGAATTTTGATATATTTTCTGAGCAGGGACCCTGGAGAATGAAATAGTTCCAGCTTTTAAGTCACATGATATAAGGAAAATAAAAACACCATGGCCCCATTCACACCTGTGCAAAAAATTGGGGACACAGGGGCGTCACCCCCCTGTCCATGTGTCCAGCCCCCTAATCTACATGCAGGGCGCCGGACGCATGGATTCCAATGGGGGTTTTTTTGGGCTAGAGGCTCTAATAGGCTTCAAAAAAAGGTGGGCTCAGGGTGCAGAGCACTGCACCCTGAGTCCACCCAGTTGTGTGACAATAGCGAATGAATATTCGCTATTATCACACTGATTCTCCTCCCAGCCAATCAGGAAGCGGGTCCTGAGACGCGTTTCCCGATTGGCCGAAAGGAGAGGCCAGGCTATTGGCAAAGGAGGAGGAGGGAGGAGACGCAGGGGAAGCCGCCACTGCCACCGCCACCAGGGGAAGCCGCCACTGCCTGCCCTCCACGTCAGTCCAGGGCGAGTGAGCCGGCGACGGGGGGATGGTATGGTGTGCGAGCTGGTGTGGTCCGTCTGAAGCCCCCCCCCCCCCCGGCCCTTGGAGCACAAGCCATTACTGCTTTATCATATTGTTATCACATGGGGGCTGATGGGCCCATGACAGGTTCTCTTCAATGAGACATAAGGGGTCTATTGGAGAATAAGAACAGAAAAAAAACAGAAGAGGTGACGCCTCCAGTACGGGTGACAGCCGATCGTTGGCCGGTGACTAATCTGAAGCTTAATTATAGCGGAGTCCTTTTATTGCTCAATAAATAACGGCGAGCAAATGCGGCGAAAAGTCGGAGTCTGTTTAATAGGCGCGGACTGGATTCGTGTTCATTACAGTCAGGAAACAGGAGAGATTTCAGCGCATTCGGAATCGTTCTATCTCGGGCGGACACGCGTTTTCCGGCACGTAATGAAAATTTACCAATTAAAAAAAAGAAAGAAAGTGAAGGGAAATGATGGGACTCTGCGCTCCGTGACATTAATATTCCGGCTGATGAAACGGCAAAAAAAAACCTTGCAAGGAAATTGTTGATGTTATCGGCGCAATTCCATTTTTATTATTTGGAGAGCGGAGAGAAAAGACGACCCGCAGTACTTTCATCTCTCCAGATGTTACTGAATTAAACTGGGCCAAATAAGAAATCTGTGACGGTGGCTGTTCACCGGCGGACCCCTGGCTGCACAGAGTGGTATTGTTCGTTTTTAACCTCATCAACAGCATAAAAAAGAAAAGGCCATTAAAAGATAAAATAATTAAAAAAAAGTCTAATATGGTTGCAATATTCACCTTTTATCCAGTTATTTCCTCTGTAGTACTTCTTTTCTGCCATTAGATGTCCTCAGTCTGATAGCTAGCATCATTTAACTGACTCCCTCTGAGACCAGGTCATCCCGGACCAGCCCCCAACCTGTGACTGGACAGTGAAAAGAGAAGCAGCACAGGGATGAGCTCATCTCTCTGTCACTCTGTTCTCTCCTCATATCAGCATGCTTCTTCACAGCACATGACCTAATTGGTTCCTTGCAGGGGCATAACTACAGGGGTTGCAATTGCAACTGGGCCCCATGCTCCAGTGCAGCTCACCAGTACACCTGGATAGGAGGGGCGGTGGGGGGCAGCACGTAGAATAATCACTGTCCTCCTTTTTCCTCTTGTAGCTGCAGGAGAAAAATGGTGGAGATTGGTTCCTCTGTATGCTGCCCCCGCCACTCCTCCTATCCAGTTCACTTGTGTTCTGCTGTCTCTGAGCTCTTGTGTGCTCCCCTGGTCAACCCCCCCCCCCCCCCTCGCTGTGCTCCCTTCCCTCTCCTGCCGGCAGCTGCAGGGGATGTGTCACAATAGAGAACCAGGAAGGGGTCAGTAAATATGTAATTTACCAGCTCCTTCCTTTTCTGAATGGACAGAGTCATAGTCAGTGACATTGTAAAATAATAAAATAAAATGATAAAAAATAATACAATTAAAATACCAAAAAATATAAACTACTGACACCAGTGGGTGAACTTCCAGGATTGCAAAGGTCACACTTGCGACCGGGTCCTGTCATTCTACCACCATGGGGAGGCCCCAAGATGGCAGAAAGGGGGCCCACTGCAGAACTTGTGAAAGGGTCCCGCTGGGAGACCACAAGCTAAACTGCAGAGTCGCTGCTGGGAGGGGAGAGAAGTGTGAACTGAGCTGCTGAGTCACTACTGACAGGGGAAAAGCAGTTGGAGCTGTGCTGCTGAGTCACTAGTGGGAGGGGATAACAGTGTGAACTGAGCTGCTGAGTCACTAGTGGGAGGGGATAACAGTGTGAACTGAGCTGCTGAGTCACTAGTGGGAGGGGAAAAGCAGGTGGAGCTGAGCTGCTGAGTCACTAGTGGGAGGGGATAGCAGTGTGAACTGAGCTGCTGAGTCACTACTTGGAGGGGGGAGCAGGATGAGTTGAGCTGAGCTGAGCTGCAGATTCACTGCTAGGAGAGGGGAGCAGAAGAAGCCAAATTACTGCTGAGAGGGGGTAACATTGTGACCTGAGCTGCTGAGTCAATGCTGGGAGGGCATGGCAGGGTGATCTGAGCTGCTAAGTCACTGCTGGGAGGAGGAGCAGGGGGAGCTGAGCCACTGTTGGGTAAAAAAATGTGATGCATTGCAGTTTCACACAATGCAATATAACACACTTGCATTTTAGAGCACCATATTGCACAGATATGAACAATTTCTGCAATACTGCACACCTAACAAATGTGCATTGCACTGCATTAAAAACAAATAAGCTGCCTGACCACAACGCATGTTAAGGTGCAAATTACTGCAGCACCACACTAATGAGGCTGTTCAGGAACAATAATTTCCTCCCATGTACCAGGGCCCAATAATATGAAGGGCAAACATATGACACAGGGAACATGAAACTTTAATACATTGGACCTCTTACTATGCAGATACAATGTTACAATGTATAGTCTGTATTATGTAACCATCTGATATTAGTATCAGTGACATGCTGTGACATACATTAGGCTGCAGGACGATGGCGTCTAACGGTCTACCAGCCAGACTGAACTCTGATTGGCCCTTGTCAAATCTATCATTAAATTCCTTTAATTTCCTTTCTGATCCGTATCCATCAATTGTCACCGTCACTCCGCACAAAAACAGCTGAAGTCAGATCATTAATAAAAACGAATTAGTTTTCTAAATATTAATTAATGTAATATCATGTTTTTTTAAATTTGGAAATGTGATGGGCAAAAGCGCTTAATGACAAGATCTGTTCGGATTGCTAAATAAGCCGAATTAATTAGTCGGGGAGCGGCGCTGGAGCAGCGGAAAGCCGTTCAGGAAAAGCGCCCCCCCCCCCTTATCAATGTAGACGTTTACAGACATGTTCACAGGATTTGTCCTGATAATTGGAGAAAATATATAAAAACAGAAAATATGGACACAATGTGTCTTTTCTGTGTTTCAGTGGACACGTCTGAAGAATTTCTTCTTTTAAAAAGTTTTTACTTTTCAGTGCAACATTGTTACCTAATATATGCAATGTGTTCCCCACTGCCTTCCATTTACAGAGCTGTAGTGTCTCCCCAGTGGCATGACTACAGGGGTTGCAGGGGTTTCAATTGCAACCAGGGGCGTAACTACAGGGGTTGCAGGGATTGCAATTGCAACCGGGCCCCATGCTCCAGGGGTCCTGTGTGGCTCCCCTGTACAGCTGGATAGGAGGGGCGGCGGGAGCAGCATGTAGAGAAATCACTGTCCTCCTTTTTACTCCTGTAGCTGCAGGAGGAAAATGGAGGAGATTGGTTCCTCTGTATGCTGCCCCCACCACTCCTCTTATACAGTTCACTTGTGTTCTGCTGTCTCTGGGCCCCTGTGTGCTCCCCCCCCCACCCCACCCCACTGTGCTCCCTCCCCTCCTGCCGGCTGCTGCAGGGGATGTGTCACAATAGAGAACCAGAAAGGGGTCGGTAAATATGTAATTTACCAGCTCCTTCCTTTTCTGAATGTACAGAGTCATAGTCAGTGACATTGTAAAGAAATAAAATAAAATGATAAAAAATTATACAATTAAAATAACAAAAAATAAAAACTACTGACACCAGTGGGTGAACTTCCAGGATCGCAAAGGTCACACTTGCGACCGGGCCCTGGCATTCCACCAACGTGGGGAGGCCCCAAGATGGCAGGAAGGGGGCCCACTGCAGAACTAGTGAAAGGGTCCAGCTGCTGGACCATAATAAAGGGCCCCGCAATGAGAGTAAAGGGCCCCAGGATCAGTGGGAAGAGCCCCAGGCTTGAAGGAAAGCGCCCCAGCCAGGGGTCCGGGGGGCCCTTCATGGTATCTTGCACCGGGGCCCTGAAGGTTCTAGTTACGCCTCTGATTGCAAACGGGCCCCATGCTCAAGGGGACCTGTGCGGTTCCCCTGTACACCTGGATAGGAGGGGCGGTGGGGGCATCATGTAGAGAAATCCCTGTCCTCCTTCTTTCTCCTGTAGCTGCAGGAGGAAAATGGAGGAGATTGGTTCCTCTGTATGCTGCCCCCGCCCCCTCCTCCTATTCAGTTCACTTGTGTTCTGCTGTCTCTGGGCCCCTGTGTGCTCCCCTGCCCCCCCCCCTACTGTGCTGCCCCCACCCCACTGTGCTCCCTTCCCTCTCCTGCTGGATGCGGCAGGGAATGTGTCACAATAGAGAACCAGGAAGGGGTCGGTAAATATGTAATTTACCAGCTCCTTCCTTTTCTGAATGGACAGAGTCATAGTCAGTGACATTGTAAAAAAAAAAATAAAATGATAAAAAAATAATACAATTAAAATACCAATAAAAACTACTGACACCAGTGGGCGAACTTCCAGGATCACAAAGGTCACACTTGTGACCGGGCCCTGGCATTCCACCACCGTGGGAAGGCACCAAGTTAGCAGGAAGGGGGGCCACTGCAGAACTTGTTAAAGGGTCCCACTGCGGGACCTTAATAAAGGGCCCCGCAACAAGTGTAAAGGGCCCCAGGATCAGTGGGAAGAGCCCTTGGCTTGAAGGGAAGGGCCCCAGCCAGGGGTCCGGGGGGCCCTTCATCGATCGCAGGGAAAGGTGAGTGTGATTCTGGGGTAATCCCGAGTGTGGCTCAGGGTTACCGCTTTTGGTACTGAAAATTAACCCGAGCCACACTTGGGAATACCGCTAGGGAGGTTAAAGTTCATGTGTGTGTGTATAGGCAGGCGTCTCAATACTTTTGGTAATATAGTGCATGTCTTCTGAATATTCTCACAGCAGTTGTTCAGCAAGGATGCTCCTTGAATGCCCGTTTGCACAGCCACCACTAGAGGGAGAATCTGCAGATCTGAATATGAAATACTTTCAGCAGGAAAATCCGGTAAATGCATAATAAACTACTAAAAATACAATCAGGTTTCCTTCTAGAGGTTGGAGATTGAGACTTCAGACTCTTATTTCTGGGGGGAAGGAGTTACAGAAGTAGCGTGAGACTCAAACAGGAATCAATTAAGATGACAAATTGCGTCTACTTTGAATAATGGCGGATATTATCTCGATGTTCCCGAGTCGGACCGGTTGCTGGCATCCCTTGCCGCCGTTGATAGAGACGAGTATTTTATCTGAAGGTGCGTATTACCGCTGACTGTATTATCTGACAGTATCGCTCCAGATTCTAATTAAGACAGCTCAGAATGGAGGAGGAGAGAGAGAAAGACGGGACTTTGTATGGATTAAAGGGAAATGGTGGCATATTTTTAGAGAAGACGCGTTTCAAGTTATTACTTGACTACTTAACCAATTTCTGACAATGCATTCAAATTTTTACAGGCTTGCTGAGCCATATTTCCAGGCTGGAACTGCATAGATACACCTGTCAGTGCTCCCTCTAGTGGCTGAGTGTCAGCAGCAGTGGTGGCCTGTCCATTGGGGGCGCCCCCCCATCCATGCATCCGGCCCCCTAATCTACATGCAGGGCGCCGGACGCATGGATTACAATGGGGTTTTTTTTTGAAGCATGTGATTAGAGCCAGAGGCTCTAATAGGCTTCAAAAAAGGGTGAGCTTGGGACGTAGAGTACTGCACCCTGAGCCCACCCAGTTGTGTGACAATAGCGAATTAATATTCGCTATTATCACACTGATTCTCCTCCCAGCCAATCAGGAAGCGGGTCCTGAGAAGCCATGCTATTGACCAAGGAGGAGGAGGAGGGAGGAGATGCAGGGGAAGCCGCTGACGCTGCCGCTGGGGGAAGCCGCCGCCGCCTGCCCTTCACGCCAGTCCTGGGTGAGTGAGCCGACAACGAGGGGGGGGGGGTGGTATGGTGTGCAGGCTGGAGCTGGTGTGGTCCGGGGGGGGTATCGTGTGGTCCGTCTGCCGCCTCCCCCCCCCGGCCAATGGAGCACCATCTGCCACTGGTCAGCAGTATTGGTCATTCAGTGACCGCTGAAAAAAAAATAAAAAATCAATCAATAGCAGGATAAGCAACAAGACTGTATGTATTTAATGACAATTTATGCAAAAAAGTTTTCCCTTTTTGAAAATACATTGACGTAATATTTGTATTAACCCCTTTATGAATTGGGGGGGGGGACAATAAAGCCTACAGTAAGGAAAATGTACATGATCTCCTGCTGCTTTTGTAAGTTTGTCCACTAACAAAGAAATGATCAGTCTATAATTTTATTGGTCGGTTTATTTTACCAGTGAGAGACAAAATAACAAAAAAAATATCCAGAAAAACGCATTTCCAAAAAGTTTTATAAATTGATTTGCATTTTAATAAGTGAAATAAGTATTTGATCCCCGATCAATCAACAAGATTTCTGGCTCCCAGGTATCTTCTATATAGGTAACAAGCTGAGATTACGAGGATTCTCCTAAAGGGAGTGCTCCTAATCTCAGCTTGTTACCTGTATAGAAGACACCTGTCCACAGAATCAATCAATCAGATTCCAATCTCTCCACCATGGCCAAGACCAAAGAGCTGTCCAAGGATGTCAGGGAGAAGATTGTAGACCTACACAAGGCTGGAATGGGCTACAAGATCATCGCCAAGCAGCTTGGTGAGAGGGTGACAACAGTCGGTGCGATTATTCATAAATGGAAGAAACACAAAATAACTGTCAGTCTCCCTCAGTCTGGGGCTCCATGGAAGATCTCACCTTGTGGAGGTTCAATGATGATGAACGGTGAGGAATCAGCCCAGAACTACACAGGAGAATCGTGTCAATGGTCTCAAGGCAGCTGGGACCATAGTCACCAAGAAAACAATTGGTAACACACTACGACGTGAAGGACCAAAATCCTGTAGCGCCCGCAGGGTCCACCTGCTCAGGAAAGCACATGTACAGGCCGTCTGATGTCTGCTTCCACTTCCTCCCTCTGCGGTGGCGGCCCGCGGCGTCACTTCCTGCTTGCATTGATTCCTGAGAGCTGAACGTCATCGCTCCCAGGAGTCAATGTGCCTGCACAGCCCCCCTCGTCAGTTCCGGGGCAGGAGCGTCATCCCTGCACAGCTTCTGGGCATGCCCAGAAGCTGTTTAGCAAGGAATGACATGCCTGCCCCGGAAGTGACGAGGGGGGCTGTGCAGGCACATTGACTCCTGGGAGCGATGACGTTCAGCTCTCAGGAATCAATGCAAGCCAGGAAGTGACGCCACGGGCCGCCGCCGCAAAGGGAGGAAGTGGAAGAAAGGTGAGTATATTTTCTTCAATAACAAGGTAAGTAAAAAAAATAAATAAATAAATCGGGACTATCCATTTCTTTTACAGGTGACACAGAGCAAGCGGAGGGCCCAAAGTCGCTTTTGAGGCCGGAACTCCGCTTTAATGTAGGACTTGGTAATGTATCGTGGTCAGCTCTGCCACACAGAATGTAATGTATTTTCCTTCAGGTTATAGACATTGTAGAAAGTACGAGCTACCTCTATACTTCATTCTTTTGTTACATAATTACATTGTACATAGCGGTGAAAGAAGTCAACGTTTCACATTTTCTGCAGCTTTCATCTAGAGGAGACAAATCGAAATCCTTTGTCAACAATTTGACCGGCAGAGAAGGCTAAACTGAGAGTTTTCCTTTTCCCAAAAGTGCTGCAAAAATTGAAAAATTGAGGCAAAATGTTGCCATTTTGTTGCATTGCATTTGCTTCAATAAAGAAAGCAACAGGTGTGGGAAGCAAATTCCTACTGTTATGTATAATAAAGGGCTCAATAACCAGTCCTGGATAGACTTAAGACGTTATTTAAACCCTCCGGAGCCACTGAATGTCCAATGAATCCCTTAAAATACAATTTTAACATTAGAAGAAAAAGTTTCAGGAGAAGAAGAGAACTCTGATGATCAAAGTCTTGCCTTCGATATCTGTCTATTAACCACTTCTGGACCGGAAGGTTTTCCCTCTTAATGACCAGGTCATTTTTTTGGGATTCGGCACTGCGTTACTTTAAGTGACAATTGCGTGGTCGTGCGATGCGGTACACAAATAAAATCGATGTCCTTTTTTTCCCCCCACAAATAGAGCTTTCTTTTGGTGGTATTTGATCACCTGTGCGATTTTTAGATTTTTTGCGTTATAAACAAAAAAAGAGCGACAATTCTAAAAAAAAAAACCAAAAAACAATATTTTTCACCTTCTGTTATATGACATACCCAATAAAAAAAAAAATTTAAATCACATTTTTTTTCATCTATTAGGCCAATTTGTATTCTGCTACATATTTTTTGTAAAAAAAATACCAATAATTGATTGGTTTGCGCAAAAGTTATCATGTCTACAAACTAGTGGAAAGATTTATGTCTTTTTAAAAAAAAAATTCTTCTTTTACTAGTAATGGCGGCGATCAGCGATTTTTAGTGGGACTGAGACATTGCGGCGGACAGATCGGACACCTAACTGGCATTTTTGACACTTTTGGGGGGACCAGTGTCATTACTACAGTAATCAGTGCTAAAAATATGCACTGTTACTGTAATAATGCCATTGGCAGGGAAGGGGTTAACCCTGTGGGTGATCAAGGGGTTAAATGTGAGCCTAGGGGAGTGATTCTAACTGGGGGGGGCGTGGCTTCTGAAATGACCATAGAGACATGTGATCCTATATAGCAGGATCACATGATCTCTATGATCATTCCAGGTAGAAGTACGGTCGGCTGTGTTTACAACATCCGACTGGTCTTCTCTCTCAGCGGGGAACGATTGTGGGTGTCAGGCCACAATCAGAGCCTCCTGACACAGGCATCGGCTTCCCTGCTGACGGACCTGTTCTTGTACCAAGAATGATGCTTTATTATTTTCAGGATAATGTTTTCGTCTTCCTCATTGATGCCAATGCAATGCACCAACGTGGCAAAATGTTGCCAAAATTTTCAAATTTTTGCAGCATTTATGGGAAAAGGAAAACTCTCAATTTAGCCCACCCCTGTTGGCCAAATTGTTGACAAGGGTTTTAGTTTTGCTTACTCTAGATCAAAACTGCCGGAAATGTGAAACATTGACTTCTTTCAACCCAATCTACAATTTATTACATAACAAAAGAATGAAGTATACATGTAGATCAAACTTTCTATAGTCTATATAAACGGGAGGTGAGAATACATTACATTCTGTGTGGTAGAGCTGATGACAACACACCAAGTCATACTTTAACTGATATGGAAGCCAAGATTTTGATCATCAGAGTTCTCTTTTCCTTCTGAAACTTTTTCCTTTAAAAGTTAGCTTTCATTATCCTGCAGCTAATCCTGGAGCTAATCATTTTGCCTTCCTCATTGATGCCAGTGCAATGCACCAAAATGGCAAAATTTTACCAAAATTTTCATATTTTTGCAGCAATTTTGTGGAAAGAAAGACTGCTAGTTTAGCTTACCCTGCTGGTCATATGGTTGACAAGGGTTTTTGTTTTGCCTCCTCTAGATTAAAGCTACACGAAATATGCAATGTTGGCTTCTTTCAACGCTAACTACAATGTAATTATGTAACAAAGAATGAAGTATAGACATAGCTCGTAATTTTCTACAATGTCTATAACCAGGAGGCAAGAATACATTACACTCTGACCACAACAAATTTCCAAGCACTACTATTGAAGATGAGACTTGTATCATTGGAGTACTCTATTTCTTCTGAAGCATTGTCTTTTAATTGTCAGCTTTAAGGTGGATTTACCAGAATGCAATGGGCATTCAGTGGTGTACGAGGGTTAGAAAAACTCCTATCCTCAACCTGCTCTTGTAACAAGAATGATCCTTCATTATACTCAGGATAGTTTTTTTGCCTTCCTCATTGATGACAATGCAACGTCCCTGATGAAGTCTGTTTTGATGAAACACGTTGCATGGAGCTGGATGGTGTGACGTCGCCGCACACTGAGGTCAGCTATCTTGTCGGTTGGAAACATCTCATTGCACCAATGTTTTACATGCGAGTTTATGCTCGCCATTTGGTGAGTGTATTTTATTGCTCTTAATAAGCATGGAATCTTAAATACTATATAGAAAACAAAGGACAGAGCGCACAACCGCCCTAGCATAACACCGTTTTATTAAAATTAAACAAAGCCATAAAATGTTACTCACAAGCGTGTGTAAAAGTCATGCAGAGCAAGTCCAGGGAGAGAGACCTGAAGAAAGGAGGCCACGCCTCCGAAACGCGTTGTCTTAGCAACCACATTTGTGTCATGTCAGGGGACCTCTCCTCTGTGCACCCGTACCAGTGTGCTCTCTGAGCGGCTGTCCGTTCCTCTTCGGCCTTGCGTGTGCGGCGACGGCTGGACCAGGCGCACATCACACAGCTCCCTCGAGGCGGAAGGATTCATTCCGGATGTCATGGGTGTAGGAGGCTGCCAGCAAGTGCAGTACGAGCAGCTGGCTGGCGGGACATGAAGGAGAGTCTCTGTCCAGGGAACATCAGGGATTGACTTGCTCTGCATGACTTTTACACACGCTTGTGAGTAACATTTTATGGCTTTGTTTAATTTTAATAAATGTGTTATGCTAGGGTGGTTGTGAGCTCTGTCCTTTGTTTTCTATACAGTTGTTTTCCCATGTCCCAAGGAAGGGTTAGGAGAGCTGCCATGCCCCACCATATATCTATCACCGTCAGTCACATCTTAAGGTATCCCCAGCCTGGAAACCCAAGTTCAGGATCTGCGCATGGACTGGTAAAGCTTTTTTGTGTTGTAAATCTTAAATACTACACTATGAAGTCTTCTTGCTGCTTTTGATCCTTATGCGCCTGATTTTGCAGGTGTGGATGAGTTTCTTACACTGGGAGGACTGATACCATCTAGTGGCTGTTAAATCACATAAAGTGTATATCTGACCACTATGAGAATAGATACATAGTTACATAGTTACATAGTTACATAGTAGGTGAGGTTGAATAAAGACAATAGTCCATCCAGTTCAACCTGTGTAGGTGTGTGTGGCCATAATCATCTCACATACCCCTGAATGTTCTGATCCTTGAGATGTAAGTCTAAGAGTCTTTTGAAAGCCACCATACTACCCGCAGAAACCACCTTTTGTGGTAGAGAATTCCACAATCTTGTAGCCCTAACAGTAAAGAACCCCCCCGCGTTGCCTGAGGTTAAAACGCTTCTCCTCTAATCGCATTGTATGCCCTCGAGTCCTCATGCAATCCTTTCGACTGAACAGCTTTTTTTCTATGTTGAGATCACCATTGAGATATTTATAAATTGCTATCATGTCCCCTCTCAGGCGTCTCCTCTCCAGGGAGAATAAATCAAGCGATTGCAGACGCTCTTCATAATTAAAGTCCTCCAATCCCTTAATTAGTTTAGTTGCCCTTCTCTGGACTCTCTCCAGCTCCAACACATCCCTCCTGAGGACTGGCGACCAGAACTGGACAGAATACTCCAGATGTGGTCGGACCAGAGTTTTATAAAGTGGAAGGATTATAGTTTTATAGTGGTCCATCCCTGATGGTAAGAGTCATTGTATGGAATACTGTCAGTGGAGGATTTCTCATGGCTCTATGATTTTGGATATTGCACTTTCGGACTCTTTTATTCTGACCTTCACTTGAGTCACCTATATGAACATTCTCTTGAAGCGCTGCACTTGTGAATATATATTTGTTACCATTTATTGTCAGTAAATTGTGCTAGCTGCTCTTTCATTTCTTACTTGTATATTGTCACCATAAGCTTGGGTTAAGTCTATTGATTAAATGCAATGCACCAACATGACAAAATTGTGCCAAAATTTTCAGATTTCTGCAGCAATTTTGCAGAAACGAAAACTCTCAATTTAGCCTACACGTGCTGGTCTATGAAATAAAAATTACACCAACACAAGGTGGTACTGTGGGTGCATAGCAGGTGGTAACAAGTGCCACATCCTATAAACTGGAATGTATAGCAATTGGAAAAACAGGGACATTTTAGGCACAGATTATCAAATCAAAAAAGTTTATTCAAAACAAAACAGAATGCACATCATAATCTAAAACCATGTAAAAGTTAGACTAGTGTAATTAAGTATATGACCAAACCAAATGCTGCCACTTAACCAGAGCCAGCTGGCAGACCAGAGCCCTGCAGTAGTAGCCAGCACAGTTGGGGTTGGTCAGCATCAGTGATAGAGGCTCAACATGTTTTGCGATACTTTGCTTCTTCAGGAGCTTATTTGATAATTCTAAATGGATAAAAAAATCAACAATAAATAAATTTTACAATACATTAAAACTATTTATTTAACAATAGATAATCCATTTTATTATTTGTGCCTAAAAAGTCCATGTTTTTATCATTTCTATATACCCCGCTGGTCAAATTGTTGACAAGAGTTTTTGTTTTGCCTCCTCTAGATGAAATCTGCAGGAAATGTGAAATGTTGACTTCTTTCAACGCTATCTACAATATAATTATGTAACAAAAGAATGAAGTATACTGTATATGTAGCTTGTTCTTTCTAAAATTTATATATCCTGGAGGTGAGAATACATTACATTCTGTGTGGCAAAGCTGACTACAATACTTTGCCAAGTCCTACTTTAACTGATATGGAAGGCAAGACTTTATTAGTCAGAGTTCTTTTTTTTCTGAAACATTTTCCTTTAAAACTTCAGCTTTTACGGTGGATTTATTGGGATGTGATGGGCATTTAGTGGTTTTACCAAGGGTTACAAAATCTCCTTTATTCTATCCTGGACCTTTGTACCAAAAATGACCCTTCATTATACTGGAGATAATTATTTTGCCTTCCTTATTGATTCCAATGCAATGCACCAAATTGGCAAAATTTTGCCAAAATTTTCCAATTTCTGCAGTGATTTTGGGAAAAGGAATTATTGATTCCAATGCAATGCACCAAATTGGCCAAATTTTGCCAAAATTTTCCAATTTCTGCAGTGATTTTGGGAAAAGGAAAACTCAGTTTAACTTACCCCGTTGGTCAAATTGTTGACAAGGGTTCTTGATTTGCCTCTTATAAATGAAAGCTGCAGGAAATGTGAAACCTTGAATTCTTTCTACACTATCTACAATGTAATTATGTAACAAAAGAATGGCATATACATGTAGCTCATACTTACTACAATTTATATATCCTGGAGGTGAGAATACATTACATTCTGTGTGGCAGAGCTGACTAAAATACATTGCCAAGTCCTACTTTAACTGATATGGAAGGCAAAACTTTAATAGTCAGAGTTCTTTTTTTTTCTGAAATGTTTTCCTTTAAACTTCAGCTTTTACGGTGGATTTATTGGGATGCAATGGGCATTTAGTGGTTTTTCCAAAGGTTACAAAATTTCTTTTATTCTATCCTGGGCCTGTTTTTGTACCAAAAACGACCCTTCATCATCCTCAGGATAATTATTTTGCCTTCCTTATTGATTCCAATGTAATGCACCAAATTGGCAAAATTTTGCCAAAATTTTGCAATTTCTGCAGCAATTTTGGGAAAAGGTAAACTCTCAGTTTAGCTTACCCCTGCTGGTCAAAGTGTTGACAATGTTTTTTTGTTTTAATTCTTTTAGGTGAAAGCTGCAGGAAATGTGAAATTTTGACTTCTTTCAACGCTATCTACAATGTAATTATGTAACAAAAGAATGAAGTATAGACGTAGCTCGTACTTTCTACAATGTCTATAACCTGGAGACAAGAATACATTACACTCTGACCACAATACATTGCCAAGTCCTATTTTACCCCATGGATGTCGGAGATGAGACTTTTATCATTGGAGTTCTCTATTTCTTGTGAGAGGTTTTCCTTTAATTGTCAGCTTTAAGGTGGATTTAACAGAATGAAATGGGCATTCAGTGGTGTACGAGGGTTTACAAAAACTCATTTCAATCTATCCTGGACCTGTTCTTGCACCAAGAATGACCTTTCATTAGCCTCAGTATACATTTTTTGCCTTCCTCATTAATGCAATGGACCACCATGGCAAGATTTTGCCCAAATTTTCTGACTTTTGCAGCAAATTTTGGAAAAGGGAAACTCTCAATTTTGCTTACCCTGTTGGTAAAATTGTTGACAAGGGTTATTGATTTGCCTCTTATAGATGAAAGCTGCAGGAAATGTGAAACGATGACTTCTTTCAACGCTATTTACAATGTAATTATGTAACAAAAGAATGAAGTATACATGTAACTCATACTTTCTACAATTTATATATCCTGGAGGTGAGAATACATTACATTCTGTGTGTCAGAGCCGACTACAATACATTGCCAAGTCCTACTTTAACTGATATGGAAGGCAAGACTTTATTAGTCAGAGTTCATTTTTTTCTGAAACATTTTCCTTTAAACTTCAGCTTTTATGGGGGATTTATTGGGATGCAATGGGCATTTAGTGTTTTTTTCCAAAGGTTACAAAATGTCCTCGAGTCTATCCTGGACCTGTTTTTGTACCAAAAATGACCCTTCATCATCCTCAAGATAATTATTTTGCCTTCTTATTGATTCCAATGCAATGCCCAAAATTGGCAAAAGTTTGCCAAAATTTTCCAATTTCTGCAGCAATTTTGGGAAAACGAAAACTCTCAGTTTAGCTTACCCCCGATGGTAATTGTTAACAATGTTTTTTGTTTTAATTCCTCTAGATGAAAGCTGCAGGAAATGTGAAATGTTGACTTCTTTCAACGCTATCTACAATGTAATTATGTAACAAAATAATGAAGTATAGACATTGCTCGTACTTTCTACAATGTCTATAACCTGGAGACAAGAATACATTACACTCTGACCCCAATACATTGCCGAGTCCTACTTTAACTGATATAGAAGGCAAGACTTTAATAGTCAGAGTTCTTTTTTTCTGAAACATTTTCCTTTAAACGTCAGCTTTTATGGTGGATTTATTGGGATGCATTGAGCACTTCCAAGGGTTACACAATTTCCTTTATTCTATCCTGGACCTTTGTACCAAAAATAACCCTTCATAATCCTCAAGATAATTATTTTGCCTTACTTATTGATTCCAGTGCAATGCACCAAATTGGAAAAATTTTGCCAAAATTTTCCAATTTCTACAGCAATTTTGGGAAAAGGAAAACTCTCAGTTTAGCTTACCCCTGCTGGTAATTGTTAACAATGTTTTTGTTTTAACTCCTCTAGATGAAAGCTGCAGAAAATGTGAAATGTTGACTTCTTTCAACGCTATCTACAATGTAATTATGTAACAAAAGAATGAAGTATACACGTAGCTCGTACTTTCTACAATCTATATAACCTGGAGACAAGAATACATTACACTCTGACCACAATACATTGCCGAGTCCTACTTTAACTGATATGGAAGGCAAGACTTTAATAATCAGAGTTCTCTTTTTTCTGAAACATTTTCCTTTAAACGTCAGCTTTTATGGTGGATTTATTGGGATGCATTGAGCACTTCCAAGGGTTACACAATTTCCTTTATTCTATCCTGGACCTTTGTACCAAAAATAACCCTTCATAATCCTCAAGATAATGATTTCTGTAGCATTTTTGGGAAAAGGAAAACTCTCAAATTAACTTACCCCTGCTGGTGATTGTTAACAATGTTTTTTTGTATTCATTTCTCTAGATGAAAATGTGAAATGTTGACTTCTTCTTCTATCTACAATGTAATTATGTAACAAAAGAATGACGTATACACGTAGCTCATACTTTCTACAATGTCTATAACCTGCAGACAAGAATACATTACACTCTGACCACAATACATTGCAGTACTACTTTAACCGATGGATTCCAATGCAATGCACCAAATTGGCAAAAATTTGCCAAAATTTTCCAATTTCTACAGCAATTTTGGGAAAAGGAAAACGCTCAATTTAGCTTACCCCTGCTGGTAATTGTTAACAATGTTTTTTGTTTTAACTCCTCTAGATGAAAGCTGCAGAAAATGTGAAATGTTGACTTCTTTCAACGCTATCTACAATGTAATTATTTAACAAAAGAATGAAGTATAGACATAGCTTGTACTTTCTACAATCTATATAACCTGGAGGCAAGAATACATTACGCTCTGACCACAATACATTGCCAAGTTCTACTTTAATTGATGGAGACTTTGATGGTCGGAGTTCTCTTTTTCTTCTGAAACTTTTTCCTCTAAACTTCGTCTTTTTAAAAGCCGAAGTTGAGTCGAATTAAAGGCGGAATTATGCCAAGCACAAGGCAATAAGTTCCATCTCCCCGCTCTGACAGACATGTATATTAATAGTTGGCACTTATTGAACTGAAATATGAATATTCATTCTCATTTATTTTTCAAGGCCTTTTCATTCCTAAAGGATCGGCCCTGCTTTTGAGCAATTTTCATCCACGTTAGAAAATGACAGGCTTCACTCCTGGGTCCTGACAGAGGTCTGCACAATCCATCGGAGGTCCCGGAACGAGGGAGCCCCCAGCTGTCCGCAAACACTCATTAAGAGAGGCAAATACCCAGCCGGATCTCTGGGAGCATTGTTAATCACGCAACGACTCCGCTAATTAGGTAGCTGATGGGGCAGCGAGAGCACAAGGACAAATTCTTTAAACAAAGGACTGCAAACTTTAAGAGCTCCTAATTACTCGGGCAAAGAGTTCATTCCTGAGCGCCGGAGCCAATGACTCGGTGAACAAGATGGAGTGGCGGGAGGCGGCGGGCAGATTTTATTTTATTTTTTTCCTCCGTTATTCCGCTCTGCACGGGACACCGTTCTGCAGGAGAATCGCTTGTAATGAACTATTATCCTTGATTGGAGCTATTGTGGTCGGTGTATAGACGAAAACAGCGCATGCGAAGGTGACGAACCTCAACGCTTTTGTGCGTTCGGAGGAGACAAAAATACTGGAGAGCCATTGTAAAATGGGGGTGGGGGGGGGCATGTTAAGTAAAAAGAAAGGTGCAGAATTGCTTTGTGAAAAGAAAAGTTTGAAATATAAAAAGAGATGAAAGTGCGATTATTAAATGGTTATTAAAGTGGAAATTCAGGTGCAAAAATTATTCCTTTACGTTACTTTGAGATATTCTATTTAAAGCCGAGCGCAACACTGAATGTGTATTATGGCTTCATTTATAAACAAAGGACTTAGGGTAACATGAGGGATAGTGTAAGTGTTAGTTTTAGGGATAGTGTTAGTTTTTGGGATAGTGTTAGTTTTAGTTTTAGGAATAGTGTTAGAGATAGTTTTAGTATTAGGGATAGTGTTGGGGATAGTGTTAAGGATAGAAATAGAGATAGTGTTAGTATTAGGGAAAGTGTTGGGGATAGTGTTAGGGATAGTGTTGGGGATAGTGTTGGGGATAGTGTTGGGGATAGTGTTGGGGATAGGGTTGGGGATAGGGTTGGGGATAGGGTTGGGGATAGGGTTGGGGATAGGGTTGGGGATAGTGTTGGGGATAGTGTTGGGGATAGTGTTGGGGATAGCGTTGGGGATAGCGTTAGGGATAGTGTTGGGGATAGTGTTGGGGATAGTGTTGGGGATGGTGTTGGGGATGGTGTTAGTATTAGTGTTAGTGTTAAGGATAGTGTTAGTGTTAGGGATATTGTTAAGGATAGTGTTAGTATTAGTATTAGTGTTAGGGATAGTGTTAGTATTAGGGATATTGTTAAGGATAGTGTTAGTATTAGTATTGGTGTTAGGGATAGTGTTAGTATTAGGGATATTGTTAAGGATAGTGTTAGTATTAGTGTTAGTATTAGGGATAGTGTTAGAGTTAGTGTTGGGGATAGTGATAGCACTAGGGATAATGTTAATGCTAGGGATAGTGCTAGAGTTAGCATTAGCATTAGAGATAGGGATAGTGTTAGGGATAGTGTTAGGGTTAAAGATAGCATTAGGAATAGTGTTAGGGTTAGTTTTTGAGATAGTGTTAGGGTACGTTTTTGGGATAGTGTTAGGATCAGTATTAGGGATAGTGTTAGGATCAGTATTAGAGATAGTGTTAGGATCAGTATTAGGGATAGTGTTAGGATCAATATTAGAGATAGTGTTAGGATCAGTATTAGGGATAGCGTTAGGATCAGTATTAGGGATAGTGTTAGGATCAGCATTAGGGATAGTGTTAGGATCAGTATTAGAGATAGTGTTAGGGTTAGGCTTAGAGATAGTGTTAGATATAGAGATAGTGTTAGGGTTAGGTTTAGAGATAGTGTTAGGGTTAGTGTTAGGAATAATGTTAGGGTCATTGTTGGTGTTAAGGATAGTGTTAGGTTTTTTATTAGGGTTAGTGTTGGGGTCAGTGTAATGCTACAGCGTCGTATAGGTGAAATTAACCCTGTAATTGCCGCAGCAATGTGCCCCAACTGCACTCATTTGTGGGGCATCTCCATTTGCGTTTGCTGGTGGTCCTGCCTGCCGAATGTGACAGCAGCCATAGTTTTTGCTGTAGCGCAAAGCATGGCAGCATGTGAACCCCCCGTCCCCTACCTTTGCTGCTTAATGGGACATTCAGTAGGAAACAATGTATCAGGACTGAATATTGATGGGACTTTGAATAGTTTCCAGTGTGATCCTCTTCACAGAGCTCGCCAGCAGCTGGTCTGCTCACTTTCCCTTTAAGTTGTTGCGTTGCTTTATCCTTTCTCAGTATGTTTGATGGCGTTTTGCGGCGGAGCACGGCGGCGATATGCTAAGCGTGTAATATAAATGTTAAAATTCCCGTTTCCTAAAAAGTCAATGAATGCGAGGCTGGAAAACCGCAGACATAAATGCTGCACCGGCGCAGGATTTGCAATGAATATTTAGTCATAAATGTTCGTTCTCGTTTTCCGATCCGCCGATCGGGCCGCCATAGACGTCACTTTATATAATATATCGGATGATAGAAGGACGCGGACGGCGGTCAGTATTTCACACGCTGTCTAATGGCTCATTACAGCGCTACGTTTCCACACCTAAATACACTATCAATAACGGAGCGCGCTTTTATGTTCCGTGTGAGGGAATTTATGGCCATGCGCGGCGCTTCGGACTGCATTACCCGCTCAGAGCGCAGATGTATTGTACAATGATTATGGTGTATATGGGGGCCACAAATGAGATTTTATGGGTCCGCAACTTGGGAAGGCGCAACGCTTGTTACGTGATTGGACTGAAGGTGACGGCGGAAACAGCGAGACGCTGCGTCCCAGCGCTGAATACTGAGATAGGAGTCATTTACCCTGCCGAGAGATTCCTATAGGAACCCTAGGGACCAGTAATTCCCCCGCCCAATAAATGGCCGTTCAGTGCCTCTGCCCCGCCTCTACCTACTCCCTATACATCAGAGTGCCCATCAGAGTCCCCCCTTACATCAGAGTCCCCCCTCACATCAGAGTGCCCCTCAGACTCCCCCCTCACATCAGAGTGCTCCTCAGAGCTCCCCCTTATATCAGAGTGCCCATCAGAGTCCCCCCTTACATGAGAGTCCCTCGTCACATCAGAGTGCCCCTCAGAGCTCCCCCTTATATCAAAGTGCCCATCAGAGTCCCCACTCACATTAGAGTCCCCTGTCACATCAGAGTGCTCCTCAAAACTCCCCCTTATATCAGAGTGCCCATCAGAGTCCCCCTTTACATGAGAGTCCCCCGTCACATCTGAGTGCTCCTCAGAGCTCCCCCTAATATCAGAGTGCCCATCAGAGTCCCCCCTCACATCAGAGTGCCCCTCAGAGTCCCCCCTCACATGAGAGTCCCCCATCACATCAGAGTGCTCCTCAGAGCTCCCCCTTATATCAGAGTGCCCATCAGAGTCCCCCCTCACATTAGAGTGCCCCTCAGAGTTCCCCCTCACATGAGAGTCCCCCGTCACATCAGAGTGCCCCTCAGAGCTCCCCCTTATATCAAAGTGCCCCTCAGAGTCCCCCCTCACATTAGAGTCCTCTGTCACATCAGAGTGCTCCTCAAAACTCCCCCTTCTATCAGAGTGCCCATCAGAGTCCCCATCAGAGTCCCCCTTTACATGAGAGTCCCCCGTCACATCAGAGTGCTCCTCAGAGCTCCCCCTTATATCAGAGTGCCCCTCAGAGTCCCCCCTCACATGAGAGTCCCCCCTCACATCAGAGTGCCCCTCAGAGTTCCCCCTCACATGAGAGTCCCCCGTCACATCAGAGTGCCCCTCAGAGCTCCCCCTTATATCAAAGTGCCCCTCAGAGTCCCCCCTCACATTAGAGTCCTCTGTCACATCAGAGTGCTCCTCAAAACTCCCCCTTCTATCAGAGTGCCCATCAGAGTCCCCATCAGAGTCCCCCTTTACATAAGAGTCCCCCGTCACATCAGAGTGCTCCTCAGAGCTCCCCCCCACATCAGAGTGCCCCTCAGAGTCCCCCCTCACATGAGAGTCCCCCGTCACATCAGAGTGCCCCTCAGAGTCCCCCCTCACATCAGAGTGCCCCTCAGGGCTCCCCCTCACATCAGAGTTCCCCCTCACATCAGATTCCGCCCTCACCTCAGAGTGCCCCTCAGAGCTCCCCCTTATATCAGAGTGCCCCTTTCAGTCTCCCCTCACATCAGATTGCCCCTTAGAGTCCCCCTCAAATCAGAGCCCCCCCCCCCTCACATCAGAGTGCCCCCCAGAGCTCCCCCATACATCAGGATGCCCCTTGGGGTCCCCGCTCACATCAGAGTGCCCCTCAGAGCTCTACCTTATATCAGAGTCCCCCCTCACATCAGAGTACCCCTCAGAGCTCTACCTTATATCAGAGTCCCCCCTCACATCAGAGTGCCCCTCAGAGCTCCCTCTTATATTAGAGTCCCCCCTCACATCAGAGTACCCCTTAGAGCTTTCCCTTATATTAGACTGCCCCTTAGAGTCCCCCTCACATCAGTGTGCCCCTCAGAGTCCCCCCTCACATCAGAGTGCCTCTCAGAGCTCTCTCTTATATTAGAGTGCCCCCTAGAATACCAGTTCACATCAGAGTGCCCCTCAGAGTCCCCCCCCCACATCAAAGTGCCCCTCAGAGCTCCCCCTTATATCAGGGTACCCCCTCAGGGTTCCCCCTCACATCAGAGTTCCCCCTCACATCAGAGTTCCCCCTCACATCAGATTCCGCCCTCACCTCAGAGTGCCCCTCAGAGCTCCCCCTTATATCAGAGTACCCCTCAGGGCTCCCCCTTACATCAGGGTCCCTAGTACACCAGCACCCCCATACATCGGAGCAGGGCTGGGACAAGGAGTGGACAGGAGGGGGTGGCTACCCTGGGCGTGATGGTGATTTTGGTGGTTGTGTTAGAATGGGGAATATGTACAAGGAGGGTGGATTTCTGATAGAAAGGGGGATGGGGGGGGGGGGGTTCTGGTAGGGTTGATTGGGGAGATTTGTGCTAGGAGGGGAAATTTGGAGGAGGGGGGATTTGGGGAGTGGGAGGATTTGTACTGGTAGAGGGGGAAGTTTTTGTTTCGAGATAATTTTGGCTTTCAAAGGGAATTTATGCTTAGGGGGTAAACATGAAGATTGGTGCTCAAATTTTTGAGGTTCAGAGAGGAGATTTTTGCTGACACATAATGCCCCCCTCACATCAGAGTCCCCAAATCACCATCACACCAAGGGCAGCCGCCCCCTCCTGCCCACCCCTTGTCCCAGCCCTGCTCTGATGTAAGGGGGTGCTGGTGTACTAGGGACCCTGATGTAAGGGGGAGCTCTGAGGGGCACTCTGATATAAGGGGGAGCTCTGAGGGGCACTCTGATATAAGGGGGAGCTCTGAGGGGCACTCTGATATAAGGGGGAGCTCTGAGGGGCACTCTGATGTAAGGGGGGACTCTAAGGCGCACTCTGATAGAAGGGAGAGCTGTGAGGGGCACTCCGATGTGAGGGGGGGGTCTAATATAGAAGGGAGCTCTGAGGGGCACTCTGATGTGAGGGGGGACTCTGATACTTTTCAGAGCAGGCCAGGGCCCCCCATAGATCCCCCTTTAGAGCAGGGTCCCCATGGATCCCCCTTTAGAGTAGGCCAGGCCAGGATCCCCCATATATCCCCCTTTAGAGGTAGGCCAGAGTACCCATAGATCCCCTTTAGAGCAGGCCAGGCCAGGATCCCCCATAGATCCCCCTTTAGAGGCAGGCCAGGATCCCCATAAATTCCCCTTTAGTCTTACATTTTCACCTATATTCCTCGTGCTACCAGGTTTTTCTGCACTGCCAGGTACTCCAGGCTCTCCCTGCAAAGAATATATATATTTAGCCAACATGACCCCCCTTTAGAGGGGGCCAGGATCCCCATAGATCCCCCTTTAGAGCAGGCCAGACCAGGGTCCCCCAAAGATCCCCTTTGGACCAGTGTCACCATAGATCCCCTTTAGAGCAGGCCAGGCCAGGATCCCCCACAGATCCCCCTTTAGAGCAGGCCAGGCCAAGGTCCCTCATAGATCCCCTTGAGAGCAGGGTTCCCATAGATCCCCCTTTAGAGCAGGCCAGAGGACCTATAGATCCCCCTTTAGTCTCACATTTTCCCCTTTATTCCCTCTGCTACCAGGTTTTTCTGCACCACCAGATACTCCAGACTCTCCCTGCAAAGTATATATACATTTAGCCAGCATGACCCCCTTTAGAGTAGACCAGGGTCCCCACAGAACCCCCTTTAGAGCAAGCCAGACCAGGGTGCCCCATAGATCTCCCTTAATGGCAGGCCAGGCCAGGATCCCCCATAAATCTCCTTTAGAGCAGGCCAAGGACCCCATAGATCCCCCTTTAGTCTTACATTTTCACCTGTATTTCTAATGCTATCAGGTTTTTCTGCACCACCAGGTACTCCAGGCTCTCCCTGCAAATAATATATATATTTTGTCAACATGACCCCCTTTAACCACTTAAGCCCCGGAGGATTTGGCTGCTCAAAGACCAGGGCCTATTTTGCAATTCAGCACTGCGTGACTTTAATGGACAATTGCGCGGTCGTGCGACGCTGTACCCAAATGAAATTGATGTCCTTTTTTCCCACAAACAGAGCTTTCTTTTGGTGGTATTTGATCACCTGTGCGATTTTTATTTTTTGTGCTATAAACAAAAAAAGAGCGACAATTTTGAAAAAATAACAATATTTTTCACATTTTTTTTATATGAATTCCCCCCCAAAAAATGTAAAAATCTAAATTTTTTAACATTTTAGGCCAATTTGTTTTCTGCTACATATGCTTGGTAAAAAAAAATCACAATAAGCGTATTTTGATTGGTTTGCGCAAAAGTGAAAGATTTCTGTAATTTTTATTATTTTTTTTTTAATGAGTAATGGCGGCGATATGCGATTTTTTTTTGCGGGACTGCGACATTGCGGCGGACAGATTGGACCCCTGACTGACATTTTTGACACTTTTGGGGTTACCAGTGACATTACTACAGTAATCAGTGCTATACATATGCACTGTTACTGTAAAAATTACACTGGGAGGAAAGGGGTTAACTTTATTAGAGATCTAGTGTGTCCCTAGGGGCGTGATTCTAACTGTAAAGGGGCGTGGCTTTTTATGTAACCACAGAGACATACGATCCTACATAGCAGGATCGTATGATCTCTGCAGTTACACCAGGGAGAATGACGGACGGTTGTGCTTACATCAGCCACCTGCCTTTCTCCCTCTCCAGCAGGAGATCGCGAGTGACCGACGGACATCGGAGCCACCGGTCACTCGCGCAGGGATGCCCGTGAACGAGCGGGGGCGGGAGCGCACCTCCGGCAGCGCGCGCTCGCCCCCTATTGGCTCGCAGGCGAGTGACGTACCCATACGTCACTTTGCCTGCACGGGGCTGACCGCCGCAGTATATGTACTTGCGGCGGTTGGCAAGTGGTTAACCACTTAAGCCTCGGAGGATTTGGCTGCTCAAAGACCAGGGCCTATTTTGCGATTCAGCACTGCGTGACTTTAACGACAATTGCGCGGTCGTGCGACGCTGTACCCAAATGAAATTGACGTCCTTTTTTTCATACAAACAGAGCTTTCTTTTGGTGGTATTTGATCACCTGTGCGATTTTTATTTTTTGCGCTATAAACAAAAAAAGAGCGACAATTTTTAAAAAATAACAAAATAACAATATTTTTCACATTTTTTTATATGAAATTCCCCCACAAAAATGTAAAAATCAAAAATTTTTAACATTTTAGGCCAATTTGTTTTCTGCTACATATTTGTGGTAAAAAAATCGCAATAAGCGTATTTTGATTGGTTTGCGCAAAAGTTATTGCTTTTACTAACTACGGGAAAGATTTATGTCATTTTTGGTGTTTTTTTTTTTATTTAACTAGTAATGGCGGGGATCTGCGATTTTTTTTGTGGGACTGCGACATTGCGGCGGACAGATCGGACCTCTGACTAACATTTTTGACACTTTTGGGGGTACCAGTGACATTTCTACAGTAATCAGTGCTATAAATATGCACTGTTACTATACTAATGACACTGGCAGGGAAGGGGTTAACACTGTGGGTGATCAAGGGGTTAAATGTTAGCCTAGGGTAGTGATTCCAACTGTATGGGGGCGTGGCTTGTGAAATGATCATAGAGACATGTGTTCCTATATAGAAGGATCACAGGGGCTCTGTGATCATTTCAGAGAGAAGAACGGTCAGCTGTGTTTACAACAGCAGACCGTCCTTCTCTCTCAGCGGGGAGCAATCATAGGTGCCTGGCAGCAATCGAAGCCACCTGCCCCATGCATCGGAGTCCTCGCTGGCATGTGGGGGCGGGAGCGTGCCGCCGCCGGCGCGCTCTCGTCTCCTAGCTGCAGGCGCGCGACCGACGTAGCCCTGCGTCGGTTCACGCAGGAGGGCCAGCCTGCCGCAGTATATCTTCGGTGGGCGGTCCGAAAGCAGTTAAGTATCATTAGCAAAAATCGATACAAAGTGACTAAATACAAAAAACTCCAAGTGAAATAAACATACAATGTATCTATTACATGTTCAAAGGACAAAAGTATCCAGTGATATTCAATAGATCCAAAAAATAAATAAATAAATAAATAAATAAATAAATCCTGTGAGGGATAATAAACGTAATCAGCCCAAAGGATCCATGGATAATCCTTCCACCTCTGTGTGAGATAATCAACTCAAAAACAGGCGCTCTAAAAGACTCCTCCCCCAGCGATTCCCAGCGGCTCACCACCAGCTTTGACTCCGATTTCTCCAGAGAGTCACAGATTGCTCTTCCCCGATAGGGATGGGCAAACTCTGATTGGATGGATGGATGTCTCTGGATGTATTCAGGATCCCGGATTTTACTCCTAAAAGCAAATTTTAATAAAAAAACTGTAACAGACAACACGAACCAATAGCGGATCCGGTAATCTATCATCAGAGCGAGGTGCCATAACCAAAAATGGCGCAGAACGCTTTATTACACAATGGCGTGCATTTCACTCCTCTGCAGTGCGGCCAGTTTCATCAGACGTTCGCTGCGTCGGCGGTCGTTCTATCTTCATCTCACTATTTCTCGGTAAACAGGAATTTCTAAGTTGTTACAATTTGTTTCCATCTGCGGTGAGTGCCGTTTCCTGACCGCAATGCCGCCGCCGTCCGGCGCATAATTCACTTCTGTTTGGGGAGTTTGCAATTTCTGCCGCAGGCTTTTATATTATTGCACATTATGTATTATTATTATGGATCTTGTCTGATACCAAGAACCCAAAACTCAGACTACACCGTCTCTGAGCTAAAGGGGAACTCTCACCTCCGTCTTATACACCTCCGCCAGGCAGTGTAGCTGAGGGGATGACACCAAGTTAGGTTAACCCCTCCGATACCAGGCACTACTACTACTACTACTACTACCCCCCTCCCTCCCCAGGCCAATTCTCCGCTTTCAGCGCTGTCGCACTTTGAATGACAATTGCCCTGTCATGCAACACTGTACCCATCTGAAATATTTATCATCATTTTACACAAATAGAGTTTTCTTTTGGTGGTATTAATTCACCACTTGGGGTTTTTTTTTTTGCTAAATAAACGAAATAAAGGCCAAAAATGTTGAAAAAAAAATGTTTTCTTAGTTCCTGTTATAAAATTTTGCAAACCAGTAAATTTTCTCTTTTACTGATGTGCACTGATGAGGCTTCACTGATGGGCACTGATAGGCTTCATTGATGGGCACTGATAGACTGCACTGATGGGCACTGATGTGGACTGATGAGGCAGCACTGATAGGCTGCACTGATGGGCACTGATGGGGCGGCACTGATGTGGACTGATGAGGCTGCACTGATAGGCTGCACTGATGGGCACTGATATGCTGTACTGATAGGCTGCACTGATGGGCACAGATGAGGCGGCACTTATAGACACTGATAGGCTTCAGATGGACACGGATGAAGCCGCACTGATGGGCACAAAAAAGCTGCACTGATGGGCACATATCAAGCCACACTGATGGGCATTGATAGGCGGCACTGATAGGTGGCAATGACGGTTGATTCAGATTCTGAATCAACCGTCTTTAAGTTATTGCACACACACTTTTCATTGCAGGGATCATGTCAAGAGTGGGAGGTCCCGGCATTCTTGAAGGCGGAGTCTGAACAGGTCCAAACCCTAAAGTGGGTGCAATTTGGGTTCACCCACCCAGGTCAATGACTGCTAGGGAATGCCGCCATGTTACAGGAGACTGTTAGTCAGAATTACCATGTTACAGTAGAGTCGTTTTAGGGACTGAGGCCATGTTACATGAGACTGCTAGAGACTATTGCCATGTTAGAAGAGACTAGTTTAAGGGACTGAGGCCATGTTACAGAAGACTACTAGAGACTATTGCCCTGTTACAGTAGAGTCGTTTTAGGGACTGAGGCCATGTTACAGGAGACTACTAAAGACTGCTGCCAAGCTTTAGGGACTGAGGCCATGTTGCAGGTGACTGCTAGAGACTATTGCCATGTTACAGGAGACTGCTAGAGACTATTGCCATGTTACAAGAGACTGCTAGAGGCGTAGAGCCTTCTCCCAATCTAGAAATCTTGAAGACAAGAGATGAAGATTTTCGCTGTGACCTTTTCCCTCCCGCCGCCGCTCCATTCGTCATTTTCCCATAATTGAATCGATATATTTCCCGATCCGCCCATCGCAGGAATAAGGTCAGGCCCAGCCATGTGTGGACGCTAAAAATCATTATTTCACCAAAAGCGAGCGCGGACGCCATCGAGCATCGCGGAGAGCCGAATGAAATTCTATTAGACTCCATTACCGCGACAATTATAGAGCGCGGCCAATATTAGGGAAGGAAATGAAGTCATCAGAGGAAAGCCCAGAGGTGTATTACAATGGAACGATCGTCTATTTCCAGATAGAAAGTTGATGGGAAGACGGGAGGCGGATTTTATTCCTCCGCTATTACTTCTTCTACGACCTTCCCGGATCGTGTCCTCTGCGCCAGACGCGGGATAAAAAACCGCCATATGTCCGAGGAAAGCGGGAAAAGGGAATTATCAGAGCAATCCTGCACAGCGCACGTAGCCAAGAAAGGGCATTATTAACCCCCTGTGTGCTGTGTACAGCGCTGCGGTATATGTCAGTGCTATATAAATGTAAAATAATAATAGTGTGTCATTGTGGGGGAGGGGGCATTAGAGTGTAAGCTCCTCTGGTACAGAGACTGATGTGACTGTGGGGGAGGGGGCATTAGAGTGTAAGCTCCTCTGGTACACAGACTGATGTTACTGTGGGGGAGGGGACATTAGAGTGTAAGCTCCTCTGGTACACAGACTGATGTGACTGTGGGGGAGGGGACATTAGAGTGTAAGCTCCTCTAGTACAGAGACTGATGTGACTGTGGGGGGGGAGGGGACATTAGAGTGTAAGCTCCTCTGGTACACAGACTGATGTGACTGTGGGGGAGGGGACATTAGAGTGTAAGCTCCTCTGGTACAGAGACTGATGTGACTGTAGGGGAGGGGACATTAGAGTGTAAGCTCCTCTGGTACAGAGACTGATGTGACTGTAGGGGAGGGGACATTAGAGTGTAAGCTCCTCTGGTACAGAGACTGATGTAAATGGCTCAGTGTTCACCGTACAGCGCTGCGGTATATGTCAGAGCTATATACAGTATCTCACAAAAGTAAGTACACCCCTCACATTTCTGTAAACATTTTATTCTCTCTTTTCATGTGACAACACTGAAGAAATGAGACTTTGCTACAATGTAAAGTAGTGAGTGTACAGCTTGTATAACAGTGTAAATTTACTGTCCCCTCAAAATAACTCAACACACAGCCATTCATGTCTAAACCTCTGGCAACAAAAGTCAGTACACCCCTAAGTGACAATCTCCAAATTGGGCTCAAAGTGTGAATATTTTGTGTGACCACAAAAGTCAGTACACCCCTAAGGCTCCATTCGCACCTGGGCATTTTTGAGTGTTTTTCAGCTCCAAAAACGCTCCAAAAAAACGTTCCAAAACACCCAACAAGTAAAACCCCGTTCGTTTAAATGGCCCCTGTTCACATCTGAGCGTTTTGCTGTAGCTGAAAGAAGTACATGAGCTTCTTTTTGGGCTGATTACCAGTGTTTTTGATAGACGTCAACACCTGCCTCCAAAAACACCTGAAAAAAATGCCAGAAAATCGCTGTAAAATCGCTGTAAAAATTGCGGTAAAAATCGCGGTAATAAACGTGGTAAAACGCTACGCTCAAGTGTGAATGCAGCCTAAGGGCCCTTTCACACGGGCGCTCCGTATGTCCGCAAATCATCCTATTTTTTTGCGGATGATATACAGACATAATGTAAGTCAATGGCATTGGGGATGTCAGTGGATGACCATCCGCTGACATCCGATTTTCTTCCTTTCAGTTCTGTTCCATTTTTTGGAAGGGAACAGAACCCTATTTTTCCTCCGTTCAAAAAACGGAAAGGAAGCAAAATCGGGTGTCAGCGGTGTCATCCGCTGACATCCGCAATGCCCATAGACTTACATTATGTCCGTATATCATCCGCAAACGGATGGGATGATATGTCATCCGCTCCGTGAAAAAAAAAAAGTGCCGGAGCGTGTTGCAATGCGGTCCGCTCCGTGTGAAAGAGCCCTTAGTGACAATGTCCAAATTGGGCCCAATCAGCCATTTTCCCTCCCCGGTGTCATGTGACTCGTTATTGTTACAAGGTCTCAGGTGTGAATGGGGAGCAGGTGTGTTAAATTTGGTGTTATCGCTCTCACTCTCTCATACTGGTCACTGGAAGTTCAACATGGCACCTCATGGCAAAGAACTCTCTGAGGATCTGAAAAAAAGAATTGTTGCTCCACATAAAGATGGCCTAGGCTATAAGAAGATTGCCAAGACCCTGAAACTGAGCCGCAGCACGGTGGCCAAGACCATACAGCAGTTTAACAGGACAGGTTCCACTCAGAACAGGCCTCGCCATGGTTCACCAAAGAAGTTGAGTGCCGTGCTCAGCGTCATATCCAGAGGTTGTCTTTGGGAAATAGACGTATGAGTGGTGCCAGCATTGCTGCAGAGGTTGAAGGGGTGGGGGTCAGCCTGTCAGTGCTCAGACCATACGCCGCACACTGCATCAAATTGGTCTGCATGGCTGTCATCCCAGAAGGAAGCCTCTTCTAAAGATGATGGACAAGAAAGCCCACAAACAGTTTGCAGAAGACAAGCAGACTAAGAACATGGATTACTGGAACCATCTCCTGTGGTCTGATGAGACCAAGACAAACTTATTTGGTTCAGATGGTGTCAGGCGTGTGTGGCGGCAACCAGGTGAGGAGTACAAAGACAAGTGTGTCTTCCTACAGTCAAGCATGGTGGTGGGAGTGTCATGGTCTGGGGCTGCATGAGTGCTGCCGGCACTGGGGAGCTACAGTTCATTGAGGGAACCATGAATGCCAACATGTACTGTGACATACTGAAGCAGAGCATGATCCCCTTCCTTCAGAGACTGGGGGGCAGGGCAGTATTCCAACATAACGACCCCAAACACCTCCAAGATGACCACTGCCTTGCTAAAGAAGCTGAGGGTAAAGGTGATGGACTGGCCAAGCATTTCTCCAGACCTAAACCCTATTGAGCATCTGTGGGGCATCCTCAAACAGAAGGTGGAGGAGCGCAAGGTCTCTAACATCCACCAGCTCTGTGATGTCATCATGGAGGAGGGGAAGAGGACTCCAGTGACAACCTGTGAAGCTCTGGTGAACTCCATGCCCAAGAGGGTTAAGGCAGTGCTGGAAAATAATGGTGACCACACAAAATATTCACACTTTGGTCCCAATTTGGAGATTGTCACTTAAGGGTGTACTGACTTTTGTTGCCAGCGGTTTAGACATTAATGGCTGTGTGTTGAGTTATTTTGAGGGGACAGCAAATTTACATTGTTATACAAGCTGTACACTCACTACTTTACATTGTAGCAAAGTGTCATTTCTTCAGTGTTGTCACATGAAAAGATAGAATAAAATATTTACAGAAATGTGAGGGGTGTACTTACTTTTGTGAGATAATGTATGTGTATAATAATAGTGTGTGACTGTGGGGGAGGGGAAATTAGAGTGTAAGCTCCTCTGGTACAGAGACTGATGTGACTGTGGGGGAGGGGACATTAGAGTGTAAGCTCCTCTGGTGCAGAGACTGGTGTGATTGGCTCAGTGATCTCTGTACAGCACTGCGGTATATGTCAGAGCTATATAAATGTATAATATTAATAGTGTGTGTCTGTGGGGGGACATTAGAGTGTAAGCTCCTCTGGTACAGAGACTGATGTGACTGTGAGGGAGGGGGCATTAGAGTGTAAGCTCCTCTAGTACAGAGACTGATGTGATTGGCTCAGTGATCTCTGTACAGCACTGCGGTATATGTCAGAGCTATATAAATGTATAATAATAATAGTGTGTGACGGGGAGGGTGGCCATTAGAGTGTAAGCCCCTGTGGTGCACAGACACCGCTCGTCAACTTATCTCGGTGCTCTTCTATTATCTTGCTGGGTCGGTAGTTTTTGGCTCGTTTAGAGGTCTTCCTAAACTTTCCAGCCTCTGAGCCTGACGAAGCCGCGGCTATAAGAAGAGAGGGCGGCGCGGAACACGAGGGATAATTCCGTCCATCTGACTTTTTCCAGATTTACTGAAGCGTTCTATTCTTTTGTGAATTAGTCGCTCCGTAACAACAGCATGTCACTTTGTGAGGCGGACGCGGCCCCGGCGCTCGTGCCTCTCCATCAGAACACAAATGGCGCTCACTTGGGAAATAAGTTCCCATTAAGCTCCATGTTCCTCGGAATAACACGGCCGCGCTCTCCTACGCTTCGGATGGAACGTGCTCCGCCTGAGCTGCGTCCGCTCCGGGTTCCGTATCGATTGCTCCGTTCGGCCTCTTTCTCTGAGTTAAAGTTAAAAAAAGAAAAATTAAAAAAATAAATAAAAATCCGGAGTTCTGGGTAAAGTTTCAGGGACTCGCCGTACTCCGGCGGCAAAAAAAAAAAACGATCGCGGTTAACATTTCCTCCACGTCCTCTTATTGTGTGGAAGACGATACGCTGCAATTAATCTGCCGCACCTAACAGGATTCAATCCGCTCACTTTTAATGAGATCCCAGAGGATCCCTATTAAGTGTCTGCCGAAGGAGAGGAGCGCAAGTTATACCCTCCACCAATGGGCGGGCGCCGCTCCTCCAACTTACAAATCTGCTGACAGCGCCAATTCTTTTTTTTTTCTTTCTGTTTAAATTTTTTATGGGTTTAATGTACAGAGCATCCGGAAAATATTCACAGCGCTTCACTTCTTCCACATTTTGTTATGTTACGGCCTTATTCCAACATGGATTAAATTCATTATTTTCCTCAAAATTATACAAACAATCCCCCATAATGACAACGTTTGTTTGAAATCTTTGCAGTTTTATTAAAAATAAAAATGGAAAAAAATTCCATGTACATAATTATTCACACCCTTTCACATGACACTCAGTACTGAGCTCAGGTGCATCCTGTTTCCACTGATCATCCTTGAGATGTTTCTACAACTTAATTGGAGTCCACCTGTGGTAAATTCAGTAGATTGGACATGATTTGGAAAGGCACACACCTGTCTATAGAAGGTCCCACAGGTAACAGTGCATGTCAGAGCACAAACCAAGCCATGAATTCCAAGAAATTGTCTGTAGACCTCAGTGGCGGCTCGTGCCTGATAATTTGGGGGGGGGGGGGCAAATTCACCACTCTCCCCCCCCAGCGGGACGGAACGGACAGCCAGCAGGAAAATACACCAAAACCCCCCTCCAGCGGAACGGACGGACGGATGGCCGACCGGCCAGCTGTCCAGCAAACACACCAGATCAGGGGAAGGGTACAGAAACATTTCTGCAGCATTGAAGGTCCCAATGGGCACAGTGGCCTCCATCATCCGTAAATGGAAGAAGTTTGGAACCACCAGGACTCTTCCTAGAGCGGGCCGCCCGGCCAAACTGAGCGATCGGGGGAGGAGGGCCTTAGTCAGGAATAGGGCTGGGACAAGGGGTGGGCAGGAGGGGCTGCTGTCCTAGGCACTGTGGTATCATGTGAGATGGGGGGCACCACAAGAAAATTGGGGGAGGATTTGTGTTGAAAGGGGAAATTTGGGGGGGGGGTGGCAGGGGGTAAGAATTGTTCTAGGAGGGGAAATTAGGGAGGTGTACTTAGAGTGATTTTTGTTGGGAGGAGGGATGGTTGAAGGGGATTTGTGCTAGGAGGGGGGATTTGGGTAATATGGTGGGGTTTGTGCTAAGATCAGATTTTTTTTTCTGCCGTGAGATTTATACTAGTAGGGACAATTGGGGAGTATTCGTGCAAGGAGGGAGAAGTTTGAAATGGGGGGAGAGGATTTTTGCCAGCAGGGGAAATTTGAGAGGTAAAGAATTTGTGTTAGGAGGGGAGATTTTTTTGGTTGGGGGTGGGCATTTGTGCTGGGGGCTTACGGGGAGAGAGAGGATTTAAGCTGTGGGGGATGGGGGGGGCAAAAATTGTGCCAGGAGGGAGGATTCCAGCAAGGGGGTGGATTTGTAGGGGGAGGACAGGGGGGTGTATGCTTGGAGGGAGCATATAGGTTAGTGCTCTATTTTTTTTTGGGGTGGGGGGGTTTGTGCTGGGGGCTTACGGAGAGAGAGAGGATTTGAGCTGTGGGGGATGGGAGGGGCAAAAATTTGTGCCAGGAGGGGGGGATTTCAGCAGGGGGGTGGATTTGTAGTGGGAGGACAAAGAGGGGAATGCTTGGGGGGGAGCATGTAGGTTAGTGCTCGAATTTTATTTATTTTTTATTTATTTATCCAAATCCCCCTCCCAGCACAAATTACCCTCCCCAATCTCCCCTACTAGCACAAATCTACCTCCAAAAAAAAAGTATTTTCTAGCACAAGCCTCCAAATCCCCCATCCTAGCACAAATCCTCTTCCCCCCATCTTCCCTCTCATTTCAAATCCCCCCCCCCCCCCCCCAAATCACCACTCTCAGTACTGTACACCTTTTCGAAATTTCCCTTCCTAGAACAATTTTTACCTCCTAACGCCCCCCCTCCCCAAGTTCCCCCTCCCAGCACAAATTCCCCTCCCCAATCCCCCCCCCCCCAAATTCCCCCTCCCAGCACAAACCACCTCCCCCCAATCTCCTTGTGGTGCTGCAAAACCTCACATGATACCACAGTGCCCAGGGCAACCTCTCCCTCCTGCCCACCCCTTGTCCCGGCCCTGGGCTGTAACATAACAAAATATAGAAAAAGTGAAGCTCTGTGAATACTTTCCGGATGTTCTGTATATACCGGAATTGCGGTGAGAAGGAGTGCGCCGGGCGGCACAGTAGAGGACGCCTTAGGCTCCGTTCACACTTGGGCATAGTGGAAACGTGGGCAGAAACGAGCTGAAAAGTCATATTACTTAACGGCACCCTAAAGGCGGTTAGCAGTCGTCTGTTTTGCCATGCGATTTCCATGTGGCAAAAAAATGCAAAATGCGCTTGGCTCGTGTCAAAAATTTGGCACATGGGACACTTTAGCACGTTTTTGAAGCTGAGGGAGGCGCATTCAAATAATAGTGCCGCTCCAACAAAAAAAAATATCTAAAGCGTATCAAAAATGCAAGAAAAACACACCAGAATGACAGCATATCGCGGGACACCTGTGCGATTCCCGTCACTTTTCAATGGCACCCCAAATGCAGCGTGATTTTTCTGCGATTGCACGGATGGAAGAAGTTCTGCGTAGATATTTTGTTGTCAGTGAGGGAAAAAAGTATTTGATCCCCTGCTGATTTTGTAAGTTTGCCCACTGACAGAGAAACGATCAGTCTATAATTTTAATGGACGGTTTATTTTAACAGCGAGAAACAGAATATCAACAAAAATATCTAGAAAAACGCATTTCAAAAAAGTTATAAATTGATTTGCATTTCAATGAGTGAAAAAACTTTTTGATTCCCGATCAATCAGCAAGATTTCTGGCTCCCAGGTGTCTTCTATACAGGTAACAAGCTGAGATTAGGAGGACTCTTTTAAAGGGAGTGCTCCTAATCTCAGCTTGTTACCTGTATAGAAGACACCTGTCCACAGAAGCAACCAATCAGATTCCAATCTCTCCACCATGGCCAAGACCAAAGAGCTGTCTAAGGATGTCAGGGAGAAGATTGGAGACCTACACAAGGCTGGAATGGCTACAAGACCATCGCCAAGCAGCTTGGTGAGAGGTGACAACAGTTGGTGCGATTATTCGCAAATGGAAGAAACACAAAATAACTGTCAGTCTCCCTCAGTCTGGGGCTCCATGGAAGATCTCACCTCGTGGAGTTTTAATGATCCTGAGAACGGAGAGGAATCAGCCCAGAACTACACGGGAGAATCTTCTCAATGATCTCAAGGCAGCTGGGACCATCGTCACCAAGAAAACAATTGGTAACACATTACGCCATGGAGGACTAAAATTCTGCAGCACCCACAAGGTCCCCCTGCTCAGGAAATCACATGTACAGCCCGTCTGAAGGTCGCTAATGAACATTTGAATGATTCGGAGGAGAACTGGGTGAAAGTGTTGTGCTCAGAGGAGACCAAAATTGAGCTCTTTGGCATCAACTCAACTCCGTGATTGGAGGAGGAGGAATGCTTCCTATGACCCCCCAAGAACACCATCCCCCACCGTCACACATAGAGGAGGAAACATTATGCTTTGGGGGTGGTTTTCTGCTAAGGGGACAGGACAACTTCACCCCATGAAAGGGATGATGGGCGGGGCCATGTACCATCAAATCTTGGGTGAAAACCTCCTTCCCTCAGCCAGGACTGGATGGGTCGTGGATGGGTATTTCAGCATGACAATGACCTAAAACACACAGCCAAGGCAACAAAGGAGTGGCTCAAGAAGAAGCACATTAAAGTCCTGGAGTTGCCTAGCCAATCTCCAGACCTTAATCCTATAGAAAATATGTGGAGGGAGCTGAAGGTTCGAGTTACCAAACGTCAACCTCAAAACCTTAATGACTTGGAGAGTGAAAGAGAATTGAGCAAGAGTTCTTCTATTTTAGTTTTCAGATGACATTTTGTGAACATTGAGATATTAGTGTGTCATGCATGAGATTTATATTTTTCTGAGAACAAGGAGAAAACTTACTTAGGTCTCAGTGTCCTTCATTCCCACTTATCTTGTTTGTTCCCAAGACAATGGCTACATATCTTGGTTATGGTGAGAAACCGGTCGAGCTAATGTTTTTTTCTCTCTACAGAAGGTCACATATGAAACAATGTATAATTGTTGAAAAGTTACAAGTAACCAAGGGGGGCGTAACTGTATTCTCAGTGTTTTCCTATGGGGACATTTTATCATATAAGCTGTATGAAATAAACGAAACGTCAGATACTTTGAGCAATTAACACTGTGCAGTTGTCTTTTTGTTCAGAGTAATCTCCGGGCCCTCTGGGACTTGTGGTGCAACTGGGGCAGGTCAGCAAGCCTATACTTCACTGGGAGTGATTTAATGCCAACAGAGAGGATCCCTCCTGAGATGTGTGCAAACCTGGTGGCCAACTACAAGAAACGTCTGACCTCTGTGATTGCCAACAAGGGTTTCTCCACCAACTACTAAGCATAGGCGTGCGCACAGGGTGTGCCAGGTGTGCCCAGGCATACCCAGGGCCGGTGCTTCCACTAGGCAAACTAGGCAGCCGCCTAGGGCGCATTGCCACCTAGGGGTGCAGCCAGGAATCGGCACTCTCTCTCCATCATGAATGATTATTGTGAGCTGAGGGGTGGCGGTGGGGGAGGAAGAAGGGACAGAGTTAGATGCCAGGTGTCTTGGGCAGTGGCAGAACTACCAGGCCCTGGCTTTCCACCACTGTTGGAGGGGCCCCTAGAGGCAGGAAGGGAGCCCACCAGAGTGCTGCCTGCATGATGATCCTCTTCGGCTGGAGCTGAGTGGCCTTAACCCAGGGCAGGAAGTGACTCTCTGCACTGAGCTGGTAGGCAGCCGTTCATTTCCCTGGGTCGGTATTAAGCAGGGAGCGGAGGAGAGCTGAACCTGAGCCGAAGCTCAGCACTGGAGGGCGGAACCTTTACTGGGGCAGAATCGACGAGGCACCAGGATGGTCTAAAGAGGTTGGTGATGAAGGACATGCGGAGCTCTCTGACTGCTCCTTTTACCTCCACCAGGAGCCGGTTGGAGCTGTGGTGAGCACTGTGGTCCAGGAGAGGAGCGTCCTGGGAGAAGGAATCAGCAGGCTCACTGTGAAGGAGCGCAGAGTGCGGGCCACTCTCTTCATACCACCCAGTGAGTGTCCCCAGAACAGGGGACCGGGGTCCCTGGGTGTTATATGGAGCATCCCTGGTATGAAAGGGAATCGGGGTCACCAGGTGTGCCATGGGGAATCGGAGTCACCAGGTGTGACATGGGGGATAGGGGTCACCGGGTGTAACAGGGGTTTGGGGTCACCGGGTGTTCCATGACAAATTGGGGTCCCTGGGTGTGCTATAGGGGATTGGGGTCCCCAAGTGGGACATGGAGGAACATCAGGGTCCCCAGGTGTGACATGGATCAGGGTCACTGGGTATGACATAGAGGAGTTTTTAATCCCTTCCCTTTTTTTTGGGGGGGGGGCGCAAGTAGCTGGTCTTGCCTAGGGCGTAAAATAGTCTAGCACCAGCCCTGGGCACACCCTAATCACCCTGTGCAGCACAGATTCCCCTACTGCCCTGGCTCCCCTTCCCCTTCCCCTTCCCCCCGCAGCTCTGCCTGCTTCCCTTCTCTCCTCTCCTGCCAGCTGTGGGGATGTTTTAGGATAAGTGGAGAAAGGGGCCATTAAATAAATTATTACCAGCCCATTCCCTTTCTGAATGAACATTGTGAGTGATCAATAGTGTGTGTTTGAGCTTTGATGTGCACACTCTAATGCAAAAGGCTGTGCACACCTATGCTACTAAGTCATGTTTGGCGAAAGGGTCAAATACTTATTTTACACATTTTATGGAGCCCCAGGCCGAGGGAAATTGACAGTTAATTTGTGTTTCTTCAATTTATGAATAATCGCACCAACTGTTGTCACCCTCTCACCAAGCTGCTTGGCGATGGTCTTGTAGCCCATTCCAGCCTTGTGTAGGTCTACAATCTTCTCCCTGACATCCTTGGACAGCTCTTTGGCCTTGGCCATGGTGGAGAGATTGGAATCTGGTTGATTAGCTGCTTCGGTGGACAGGTGTCTTCTATACAGGTAACAAGCTGAGATTAGGAGCACTCCCTTTAACAGAGTCCTCCTAATCTCAGCTTGTTACCTGTATAGAAGACACCTGGGAGGCAGAAATCTTTCTGATTGATTGGGGACCAAATACTTATTTCACTCATTAAAATGCAAATCATAGTATAACTTTTTTGAAATGTATTTTTCTGGATATTTTTGTTGCTATCCCGTCTCTCACTGGTAAAATAAACCGACCAATAAAATTATAGACTGATCATTTCTTTGTCAGTGGGAAAATGTACAAAATCAGCAGGGGGTCAAACACTTTTTTTTCTCTCAATGTACATTGTTTCTTTATGTATTTTTTTCAGGTGAGTTTTTATCTCCCATTTTTTTAATGTCGGTACTTATAATTCACGGCGGATGCGATCTAATTGGGGGGGAAAGCACTTCATTAATTAAGAGGGGGGGGTCCTCAGACGGCGGAGTACTCCGAGGAGCAGAACTGCGCGCCGCAGAAGGTCATACCTCATGCGCAGTCAGCTGCGTTCCCGGCCCCCGGGGACCGGCCAATCAATGTCTTTGACTTCAGCCCAGTCCGTGAATCCATTAAACTTCCTGCCTCAGAATTAAACGCTCTCTGGGCGGCTCAGATAGAAATTAGCCGTGACTTAGAGACTTGTCTTGGCCGAGCGCCAGGCCGCCGAATTAATAGGACGCCGGCGCCTCCCGGGTGTTAAATCCCATTTGTGGGGGGGAATCCGTATAATGGCGTGCCGCAGCGCTGACCCCTCGTACCCCTCTTCATCGGAATATCCCAAATTAAAAAGAATAACTAATTCAAAGAGAGCGGAGAGATTTGTAATGACCGCCTTTTCTTTCCCGCACAAAAACGCACAACCGACGCTCTGCGGCCTTCAATAAAACGAGTTTACGTTTAATTAGCATTGTTAATAAATGAGTTACAATTATTTAATCGCTTGCCGACCAGCCGCCTCAGTTTTACTGCGTCAAGTCGACTCTGTTCCGCGAAACAACATACGTGTACGTCGCTTCGCGGGGGCGCACACGTGCCAATTGGCCACAGGGGGAGCCAATCAGCGGGTCCGGCGGCCGCGATGTCCGCACCTGCGATCGCTCCCTGTGGAGACAGAATGTCTTCCGGTTCCCTTCCCTGCAAGCGTTGCGGCGCAGGGGGGTGGAACCGGCGGCAATTTAAAAAATGTAACTAAACCAAATGAGATGATAGAAAGCTGTGATTGGATTACATTGTATCATCCCATCTCACCACAGGATTTCACCTGGTGACTTTTCCAGTGCCCTGCCTGTGCTTTTCCAGTTCTTTGTGCCTGGAAAATAGAGAACGACCATGGCGTCCAAAAAACGTTCTTTTTGCGCAAAAGCGCTTTTAGATGAACTGGAAAACAGCGACAGCGAAACGGAGTTACTTGAAGAACTGAGCGATAGCGATTGGTGGGAAAATTGGTCATCAGGTACGGAAAGTGAGGACAGCGATGATTCTGATGTCTCTTTCTGGCACATCGCTTGTGGAATTTGGGAAGTTTATCAAATGATTCTTCAGAGTTTCCAACGTGCCAGAAACTCTTCCTGCTTGCTCCCCACACACCTTCTTTCCCCTCATTGTTTTTTTCCCATCCCGCCTAGGGTCTCTTGACAAGATAGCACCAAAAATTCTGTTTGAATTTGTGATTTTATTTTAGGTTCTTGAGATGTTTGGGTATTGCTGTACTTTGTAGCATTCAAAACTTGTACATATGTAAGATGTTCTCCTTGTAATATCTGCTACCGTGAATTGTACTACCTTTGGCTGTATTGCCTTTCTGTTATTAGTACACTTTCTGTTAAAAAAAAAAAAAAGAGTCCTGGAAGTAATGGTTTGGCCCCCACAGAGCCCTGATCTCACCATCATGGAATTTGTCTGGGATGACATGGAGACAGAAAGTTTGGAGGCAACCGACATCCACAGAAGATCTGTGCATAGAAGATGTACATAGAACAACCTACCTGCCGAGTTCCTTCAACAACTGTGTGCAATCTACCTAAAAGAAAGCAAAAGGGGGGGGGGGGGGCACCCCAAATATTGATTGGATTTTGATTTCTCTTTAGTTATTTTCCTTTTTGTTAATTGATAAAAATAAACTATGAACACTTCGATTTCTGGAAGCATTCTTCATTTACAGCATCACACCTGCCTAACGGTAGCGTAAATGTATCAATGGTTCAACTACCAACCCATCCCCCCATGCCAAGGTCCTATCCTGGACTCTGAATTATTCTTTCCGCCCCACATTCAGACACTGTCCACAGCTTGCCACCTCAACCTCTGCAACATCTCCAAGACACGCCCCTTTCTAACCAACTACACCAGTAAGCTTCTAATCCACTCCCTGGTCATCTCTCGTCTCGATTACTGCAACTCCCTTCTCATTGGCTTACCTTTAAATAGGCTATATCCACAACCCTGTCTCTATACCTTGTCAATAACCTTCTCCCCTGCTTGGCTCTTTTTAAATATAAATTGGATCACTGGAAGCATCTGCCACTGACTCTGACCGGTAGGGTAAACTTGTTTAAAATGGTTATGCTGCCTAAGTTCTTGTACATTTTGGCCAACTCCCCGGTGTTTATACTGAATAAGTTTTTTGCGGAACCATTTCTGGGTTCCTGTGGTACCCCAAGGCCCCTCGGCTTTCCATCGCTGGACTTCTCCTGAGCCCCTCCCATCCTCTGGAATTCTCTACCAATTCTCTTCTCAACCAATGAATTGAATTCAAGATACCTACTATAACTCAGAAAGCCATTCACAGCTTGGCCCCCAGCTACATCACTAACCTGGTCTCAAAATACCAACCAAATCGTTCTCTTCGTTCCTCCCAGGACCTCCTGCTCTCTAGTTCCCTCGTCACCTCCTTCCATGCTCGCCTCCAGGACTTCTTCCAAGCCTCTGGAATTCTCTACCTCAATCTGTCCGACTGTCCCCTACTTTGTCCACTTTCAGACAATCCCTGAAAACACATCTCTTCAGAGAAACCTATCTGGCCCCCACCTAGCAACTGTACATTTATTTTTTCCATCTGCCACAGTTATTACCTCTTGTATCTCTTGACCCTTCCTCTTAGATTGTAAGCTCTAACGAGCAGGGCGCTCTGATTCCTACTGTATTAAAGTGTATTGTATTTGTACTGTCTACCCTCAAGTTGTAAAATGCTGCGTAAACTGTCGGCGCTAAGAGCCGGTTCACACTGGGGGTGTGAACCGTGGGTCGCCTGCCATAGATTAGCACAGGACCCGTTCTAATAGGAACGATAGAAGTCGCTCCGACTTAGAAAAAGGGTCCTGTACTACTTTGGGGCAACCTGGAGCGACCTGCATTGACTTCAATGATATGAAGTCTGTGCATGCCTCTCCGAGGTCGCGATGCGCGCTGTGCACCATCACAGGTCACCCCGGCAAGTCGGGTCGCTCCTATGTGAACCGGATCTTAATAAAGCCTGTATTAACATTATAATAATAATATTTAGGATATTTATATTTTTCTTTCTGTTGGGTAGTAGCGCCCTCACTGGTTATGATATCACAACCATTATATTTGCTGACACGCCACTTTTCCTCTATTTATAGACAATTCTCTCAGGGTCCCGAAGTTCCCAGGAGGTTTTCTAGTGATAGGTCAACCCCCCCCCCTCCTATAGACACTGATGGATCACATGACAAGCAGCATATCCTATAGAGAGAAATCCTTCTTTTCCTGGAAGGTCCCAGCAGAGCGCAGCAAGGAAATTACCGAATGCTTAATTAAGGCTTTGCTGCATTTTACTTAAAGAGAAGTATTGATCGCCCCGATCGGACAGGATACGAGGCACAGCAGAGGAGCATTTAAAATGGTCACCAAGGTCAGCGACACTTCGCCTACTCAGAAAGTCATTATCAGTTTCCTGCTTCCCTCATTGTGTTATATATATATATATTATAGATGATGTATGGACAGCCTCACGGTTTTCTCGGGGGAACCGGTCTCCTTCTGGCCCCGGCAGTAATGTAGAGTTGAGTGTTTTCGAAGCAGAATGTTGCTGTTGACCTGCTAATCGTAGAACTCCGCGAAGGACTCGCCATCTGCATTGCTGGCAAAAACCAATATGTGCTTCCTGCAAGGGGGACTCACTACCCTGCGCAGGCGCACTGGCGCCGCTAACCGGCGAACGCCTATGCACATGCGCGTGCGCTGAGGCTACCATGGATAGATCACGGCTATCTTGTGTTCGCGCGAACGCGCATGCGCACAAAATTCTCTTTGGCGCCAAGCGTCCTATTTTGAAGCCAGTGATCACCCTGAAACATTGCTGTGTGATCTTCAGCTCTCCTGTACCCTGTGACCTGTTATTATCTGCTGTTCCTGTTTACCTGACCCGGCTTGCCTTTGGATTCTGATTACCTGCTGCCCGCCCTGACCTCGGCTTGTCTTGACTATTCTCCTGCCTCATCCTGATCAGTTTACCCGTTACCGGCTATTGGTCCTGGACCTGCTTCTGGCTCAACCAGGGAATCCGGGGGACCGGGACCTGGTGTTAGCAAGCAGCCAAGTCCATCCCCACCATCTGGGGCCCTGGTGAAAACCGGCTAACACTTAGACTCCGCGCCTCTGGTAAACCTGTGTCACGCCAGATATCCGGTAAGACCCTCCTCTTACGTCAGGCTTTGCCACGTTACACCGTGACAGCTGCCTACAGATGTGTGCACATGGGCGTTCCCAGCTGTGCTTCACCAGCCACCCAGATACTAGCTGGTCCTTCTACTTCATCCATCTTCATTAGGAATCATTTGTAAAACATAGTTGGCCATGGGGGGCATTTGAGGTCTGGTGGTCCATTATAGACTAGTATTAGTTTCATGTTCCCAGGAGGTCGGACCAGGGAAAGGACAAGGGGTGGACAAAAGGGGGCGGCTGCCCTGGGCACTGTGGTATTGTGAGGCAGGAGGGCTCTGTGATGAGATTGTGTTGGAAGGGGCATTTTTGGGGGGCCGCGTGTGGTAAGAATTGTAGGAGGGGAAATTTGGAATGTGTGCTAGGAGTGGGGACTTAGGGGGATATGTGTTGGGAGGGGGGATGGGGGAAGAGGATTTGTGCTAGGAGGAGTGATATGGTAGAGGGGGAGGAGAATTGTGCAAGGTGGGGACATTTCTTTTGAGGGGGGTGCTAATAGGGATGACTGGGGGGAGGGGGGGGGAGTTTGTGCTAGGAGGGGAAAATCTTTTTTTTGGGGGGGGGGGATTTGTGCTATAATGGGGGATTTAGGGGGATTTGTTCTGGGAGGGGGTATTTGGAGTGGGGGGAGTGGATGTGTACTTGGAAGGGGCATTTTAGAGGTAGAGGATTTGTGCTGGGAGAGTGGAATTTTTATTTGGGGGGGGGGGGGTAATTGGGCTAAAATGTGGGATTTAGTGGGATTTTTTCTGGAAGGGGGTATTTGGAGTGGGGGGAGTGGATGTGTACTTGGAAGGGACATTTTAAGGGTAGAGGATTTGTGCTGGGAGGGTGGAATTTTTATTTTTGAGGAGGGGGGATTTGTGCTAGAATCGGGGATTCAGGGGGATTTGTTCTGGGAGGGGGTATTTGGAGTGGGGGAGTGGATGTGTACTTGTAAGGGGCATTTTAGGGGTAGAGGATTTGTGCTGGGAGAGTGGAATTTTTTTTTGGGGGGGGGGGGGATTTGTGCTAAAATGGGGGAATCAGGGGGATTTGTTCTGTGAGGGGGTATGTGGAGTAGGGGGAGTAGATGTGTACTTGAAAGGGGCATTTTTAGGGGTAGAGGATTTGTGCTAGGAGGGTGGAATTTTTATTATTGGGGAGGGGGGGGGGGTTTGTGCTAAAATCTGGGATTCAGGGGGATTTGTTCTGTGAGGGGGTATAAGGAGTAGGGGGAGTGGATGTGTACTTGGAAGGGGCATTTTAGGGGTAGAGGATTTGTGCTGGGAGAGTGGAATTTTTATTTGGGCGGGGGGGGGGGGGTATTTGTGCTAAAATGGGGGATTTAGGGGGATTTGTTCTAGGAGGAGGTATTTGGAGTTGGGGGAGTGGATGTGTACTTGGAAGGGGCATTTTGGGGGTACAGGATTTGTGCTGGGGGGGTGGAATTTTTAGTTTTGGGGGGGGGGGGGTATTTTGGGGGATGGAGGAGCACAGATGTGTTCTGGGACGGGGGAATTCAGCAGGCTGGTGGGGGGGCACAGTTTGGCATTTTGGCCCTGGGATCTAGACTACTTTGTCCCGGTACTGGGTGGGGCTGTGACACCCAATTAGATAAGATGTTGTCAGCACCTTAGAGCTTTATTAGCCGCACTGAGCTTCCAGAGACAGCTCACTCGGCTTCCATAGGGCTCGGCTATTCCTGAGTGCTCTGCGTTTTATCGGGAGTTCTCCTCTAAGAACGACTAATGAATCCTTCCTCTTCTATTTTATTTTATTTTTCTGTTGTCCTTTTGATGCCCTCTGAATTCAGCAATGAAAATAGCGGGGATAACAGTTTGATTCCGACCTTCCCCCCGTCACTCACCCCGCAATAAACGACATACAAAGTGAATTAATGGTGTAAGAAGGAGAACAGGTGGGATCCGCTGGCGCATTAATACCCTCATTGAGATTCCGGTGCGGAGCGTACAGTTTTCTCCAAGTAAACACCGCCGGAGACCTCTGCGCTGCACATCAATAGGGCTATTTGCATACAATATTGATTATGAGTCATTGTAATTAATATCGTGGTTTGTCTGGAATCTCTTTTTAAGCGCCTGTCTGGACCAGCGTACCGCGCCGCGGATGATGACCCGGATGGAGCACCGCGATGCTAACGAGACGCCGTACCGGGATCTGACACCCAACTCTAGAGGATGGAACAAATCAATGATGTATATGTCAGAGGAACAAAATGTTGTATTTGGAGGCGTGTTTCAGACTTGGTAGGAAATCACATTGTCCGGTGTGGCAGCTGATGAAAGGTCACGTGAGCGGTCGCTTTTCTACATTTTATATCTTTATGTGAGGCATTGTAGGATAAAGTTAGATGTTGGATTGAATGATTGGAGCCAATCAGGCCACAAACACACCAGTCCTCAGCTCTGATAAAAGGGGACTCTCTTCCAGCTCTGAAACAATTCAGACATCTAATAAAGGGGACTTCATTACAAACCCCCAAAATGTTCACAGGCCTGATAAAGGGGGCTCGTTTACAACTTGCAGAACCGTTAACAGACCTGATAAAGGGAGCTCCTTTACAACTTGCAGAACCGTTCACAGACCTGATAAAGGGGGCTCGTTTACAACTTGCAGAACCGTTAACAGACCTGATAAAGGGGGCTCCTTTAAACTTGCAGAACTGTTCACAGACCTGATAAAGGGGGCTCATTTACAACTTGCAGAACTGTTCCCAGACCTGATAAAGGGGGCTCATTTACAACTTGCAGAACTGTTCCCAGACCTGATAAAGGGGGCTCGTTTACAACTTGCAGAACCGTTAACAGACCTGATAAAGGGGGCTTCTTTACAACTTGCAGAACCGTTAACAGACCTGATAAAGGGGGCTCCTTTACAACTTGCAGAACCGTTCACAGACCTGATAAAGGGGGCTCGTTTACAACTTGCAGAACCGTTAACAGACCTGATAAAGGGGGCTCCTTTAAACTTGCAGAACTGTTCACAGACCTGATAAAGGGGGCTCATTTACAACTTGCAGAACTGTTCCCAGACCTGATAAAGGGGGCTCCTTTACAACTTGCAGAACCATTCACAGACCTGATAAAGGGGGCTCGTTTACAACTTGCAGAACCGTTAACAGACCTGATAAAGGGGGCTTCTTTACAACTTGCAGAACCGTTAACAGTCCTGATAAAGGGGGCTCCTTTACAACTTGCAGAACCGTTCACAGACCTGATAAAGGGGGCTCATTTACAACTTGCAGAACTGTTCCCAGACCTGATAAAGGGGGCTCCTTTACAACTTGCAGAACCGTTCACAGACCTGATAAAGGGGGCTCGTTTACAACTTGCAGAACCGTTAACAGACCTGATAAAGGGGGCTCCTTTAAACTTGCAGAACTGTTCACAGACCTGATAAAGGGGGCTCATTTACAACTTGCAGAACTGTTCCCAGACCTGATAAAGGGGGCTCCTTTACAACTTGCAGAACCATTCACAGACCTGATAAAGGGGGCTCGTTTACAACTTGCAGAACCGTTAACAGACCTGATAAAGGGGGCTTCTTTACAACTTGCAGAACCGTTAACAGACCTGATAAAGGGGGCTCCTTTACAACTTGCAGAACCGTTCACAGACCTGATAAAGGGGGCTCATTTACAACTTGCAGAACTGTTCCCAGACCTGATAAAGGGGGCTCCTTTACAACTTGCAGAACCGTTCACAGACCTGATAAAGGGGGCTCGTTTACAACTTGCAGAACCGTTAACAGACCTGATAAAGGGGGCTCCTTTACAACTTGCAGAACCGTTCACAGACCTGATAAAGGGGGCTCGTTTACAACTTGCAGAACCGTTAACAGACCTGATAAAGGAGGCTTCTTTACAACTTGCAGAACCGTTAACAGACCTGATAAAGGGGGCTCCTTTACAACTTGCAGAACCGTTCACAGACCTGATAAAGGGGGCTCATTTACAACTTGCAGAACTGTTCCCAGACCTGATAAAGGGGGCTCCTTTACAACTTGCAGAACCGTTCACAGACCTGATAAAGGGGGCTCGTTTACAACTTGCAGAACCGTTAACAGACCTGATAAAGGGGGCTCCTTTACAACTTGCAGAACCATTCACAGACCTGATGAAGGGAGCTCATTTACAACTTGCATAACTGTTCACAGACCTGATGAAGGGACCTCCTTTACAACTTCAGACAAAAATGGACTGGCGCAACAGGACTCAAAGGTGAACCTCAATGGCCTCCTATAAATCATATGGGAAGGTAACGGACCTGAATGGTGTTCTGAAAAGTCCATAAAGTCCATAAGTAGAACCGGTCTGTGCACTCCTGAAGGCAGCTTATTCTCAAGTGGAGAAGAAAGACTTGCAAGATACTGGAAAAGAAGAAAAGCGCCACTCTAAATGCAGTATGACTCAGTAATTTATTGGACATTTACCATACTGGGTACTCACAAGATTAAGAAAGTTAAAAACATGGTGGATATTCCTCAAAGGATCGGTTGGTCCAATGCCTGGGCGAGGAGGGACTGATGTGCTCCGGACGGATCCGTGTCTGACCGCGGTAGTCAGCGATTTCCAGACCCAGGGGACACCTGCAGCGCCTCCAGCGGCGGACTTCCGGGTTAGGCGTGGAGCGTGGGGCCGGGCGTGATGACGTAGTGAGTACCCAGTATGGTAAATGTCCAATAAATTACCGAGTCATACTGCATTTAGAGTGGCGCTTTTCTTCTTTTCCAGCCTCCTTTACAACTTGCAGAACCATTCACAGACCTGATAAAGGGGGTCATTTACAACTCGCAGAACTGTTCACAGACCTGATAAAGGGGGCTCGTTTACAACTTGCAGAACCGTTAACAGACCTGATAAAGGGGGCTTCTTTAAACTTACAGAACTGTTCACAGACCTGATAAAGGGGGCTTGTTTACAACTTGCAGAACCGTTCACAGACCTGTCAAAGGGGGCTCGTTACAACTTGCAGAACCATTCACAGAACTGATAAAGGGAGCTCCCTTACAACTTGCAGAACCGTTCACAGACCTGATGAAGGGACCTCCTTTACAACTTGCAGAACTGTTCACAGACCTGATAAAGGGGGCTCATTTACAACTTGCAGAACCGTTCACAGATCTGATGAAGGGAGCTCCTTTAAACTTACAGAACTGTTCACAGACCTGATAAAGGGGGCTTGTTTACAACTTGCAGAACCGTTCACAGGCCTGTCAAAGGGGGCTCGTTACAACTTGCATAACCATTCACAGACCTGATGAAGGGAGTTCTTTTAAACTTGCAGAACCGTTCACAAACCTGATGAAGGGAGTTCTTTTAAACTTGCAGAACCGTTCACAGACCTGTCAAAGGGGGCTCGTTACAACTTGCAGAACCGTTCACAGAACTGATGAAGGGAGCTCCTTTACAACTTGCAGAACCGTTCACAGACCTGATAAAGGGGGCTCATTTACAACTTGCAGAACCGTTCACAGATCTGATGAAAGAAGCTCCTTTAAACTTACAGAACTGTTCACAGACCTGATAAAGGGGGCTTGTTTACAACTTGCAGAACTATTCACAGACCTGATGAAGGGAGCTCCTTTACAACTTGCAGAACCGTTCATAGACCTGATAAAGGGAGCTCCTTTACAACTTGCATAACCATTCACAGACCTGATGAAGGGAGTTCTTTTAAACTTGCAGAACCGTTCACAGACCTGTCAAGGGGGGCTCGTTACAACTTGCAGAACCGTTCACAGAACTGATGAAGGGAGCTCCTTTACAACTTGCAGAACCGTTCACAGACCTGATGAAGGGAGTTCTTTAAAACTTGCAGAACCGTTCACAGACCTGATAAAGGGGGGCTCGTTTACAACCTTCAAAACGGTTCACAGACCTGATGAAGGGAGCTTCTTTACAACTTGCAGAACCGTTCCCAGACCTGATAAAGGGGGCAGTTTACAGCCCCAATGAGATGGCTTCTCTTAACTGTCAACAGTTGCCAACCCTGACAGTGAGGGCTTCTTTATAACCCATAAAACAGTTTACAGCCCCAATGTGATGGCTTCTCTTAAATCCCAAAACAATTCCCAGCCCTGATAAAGGGGGGACTCCTTACAACCTTCAGAACAGGTAACAGTCCTGACAAAGGGGGCATCTTTCCATCTCCCAAACATTTCACAGCCCTGATGAAGGGGACTTCTCTAAATTCTCAACAGTTGCCAACCCTGATAAAGATGGCTTCTTTACAACCCCTAGAATAGTTCACAGCTCTAATAAGATGGCTTCCCAAAACTCCGGAAACACTTCACAGCCCTGATGAAGGGGGCTTCCCAAAACTCCGGAAACACTTCACAGCCCTGATGAAGGGGCTTCCTCACAATTCCCAAAACAGTTCACAGCCCTGCTGAAGGGGCTTCTTTACAACCCTCTTCAAAGTTTTACCTTGTGTTAAACATTTTCATATTAAACAGACTCTACCCTTGGACCCTACAACTGGTTTGGTGCCCTTCTGTCTCGAATTGCACCCATCTTGTCTGCCTAGTCATGTGCCGGGGCTTTTGGTTTGAAAGCTGCCTTACTAAAATCATTCTTTTCCAATGTGTCGAATCCATAGATCTTACCACCATAGATCAGATCCTACGATATTCAGCATCACTCTGTCTGCATAAAAATATATTTCTGGTCCTGACAGGATTCCCACCAGGAGCCTGACGTAGGCGGTCACAAACTGGTATTTATGGTATTGTGGTATCAGCACTCTGCCCAGATAACCCGATACATTAATGTCATTGTGGGGCTTTTATAAAATTCCAGATGTAGCCAAAAATGTACCATATGGATTTGCATGACCAGACAGATATATGTACAAAAATGATGTAATATTAAAATATTATACCCAATAGAGATCTACCTGTCCTGATTATGTGAATGAATTGCCCTACAAAATTAGACATTAAGAATGGAAGTGACTGGAGGGCTCCCCTTATACCTTTGGTCCAAACACCCCTGGAGGGCAGCAAATGAGAGGACACAGAGTGACATGGGGTTTGGAAAGTCACAGCAGGTGTTCACTGCTGGTTGAAGACTGGACTATGAGGTACTAATTCGGACCAATGAGGGTGTCACTGAGGAGCAGGACCACAGGATGAGTCACCACCAGTAACGGCTGGTACTCAAAATTGTTTTTTTTTTGGGGGGGGGGGGGGGCGCAAACAGAAAAATGTAATAGGCATTGCTTTGCGGCAAAAAACGCTGTAAAAAATTGCATGACTTTGAGGTCACAAAAGTGTGAAAGGGGCCTTCAGTAATCAAGGTATAGTATTCCCCCTTCAATGCGGAGAGACCAGCGTGCCACCTTTCAATGCAGAGTGACCAGCATGCCCCCTTTCAATGCAGAGTGACCAACGTGCCCCCTTTCAATGCAGAGTGACCAGCGTGCCCCCTTTCAATGCAGAGTGACCACAGCGTGCCCCCTTTCAATGCAGAGAGACCAGCATGCCCCTTTTCAATTCAATGCAGAGTGACCAGCGTGCCCCCTTTCAATGCAGAGTGACCTCAGCGTGCCTCCTTTCAATGCAGAGTGACCATCGTGCCCCCTTTCAATGCAGAGTGACCAGCATGCCCCCTTTCAATGCAGAGAGACCAGCGTGCCCCCTTTCAATTCAATGCAGAGTGACCAGCGTGCCCCCTTTCAATGCACAGTGACCAGCGTGCCCCCTTTCAATGCAGAGTGACCAGCGTGCCCCCTTCAATGCACAGTGACCAGCGTGCCCCCTTTCAATGCAGAGTGACCAGCGTGCCCCCTTTCAATGCAGAGTGACCAGCGTACCTCCTTTCAATGCAGAGTGACCAGCGTGCCCCCTTTCAATGAAGAGTGACCAGCGTGCCCCCTTTCAATGCAGAGTGACCACAGCGTGCCCCCTTTCAATGCAGAGAGACCTGCTTTGCGCCCCGGGTCCACCCTTTTCTGAAGCCTATTAGAGCCTCTGGCTCTAATCAGGTGATTAAAAAAAAAACCCCATTGAACTCCATGCGTCCTGCGTCCCGCATGTAGATTAGGGAGCCGGACGCATGGATGTGGGGGGGCGGCGCCCCTGCGCTCCCAACGCACCAGCGGCCACTGGAAGCCACAGAGAAGTAGACTGGGATGGCAACTGGCAGAAACATGGGAATACAGCATAGCCTGAGATCAGCTAATGTTGGCAACCTTGATTAGAAACAGCAACTAGTGAATGAGGCAATCAGGAGGCAATCTGAGATCCAGGGCTGGCCCAAGACATTGTGCTGCCTGGGTCCAAGGATGAAATGCTGCCCCCCCCCCCCCCACCTCCCCAAAAAAAATCATGCCCACCAAAAGACCCCACCATTCATTATTTTAATTAAATATAAAATGTAGAAAATATTAAATATACTGTTATCTTCTTCCATGACTCACCAGCGTACCAGTCCACCAAACACCCGCTGTCTGTCCTCAGTCCTCCTGTCACTCCTGTGCCTGTTGCGCCCACCGCCCTAGAAGATCCAGCCTGCCCTGCATGAGATGGAGTGCGCTGATGTCTGACGTCATTGCGCACACCACGATCATGTGAGGGACGTTCCCCAGAGGAGATGCTCCACCTCCTCATACTAATCAGTTTGCACTGCAGGCGACAGTATGAGATGGGGAAATGCTGCCCATAATGTGCTGCAAACTGATGACACACAAAACTGCTGGAAAAAAATCTTGGGAGTCAATTTGCTGCCCCTCTCCAAGTTCTGCCTGGTTCCAATGGACCCAGCTGGACCCATGGTAGGGCCAACCCTGCTGAGATCCCACTGGGGAATGTGCAGAGACAAGCCTGGGTCAGTAACTAGCCGGGTCAGCAACAGAAAGGCAAGGCAGAAGGAGGTCCAATAAAGGATGGGTCAGCAATAGGCTGGCAAACAAAAGCAGGGTCAGGGACAAGCCGGATCAGAAAATAATGTGCAAATATATGCAGGTCCAAAGGCAAGCCAGGTCAATAATCGGAAGGCAGAATAGAGACAAGTCCTAGAGCAGACTGGGTAAGCAACTGCAGTCCTGTAAGCCAAGGAGTTTTATTAAAAGACCGCATCCCCAGTGTCACTTTAATAAGGTCTTCACCTATTGGTGCCACTGTGTCATGTACCTGACTGGAGGCTGAGGTGATGAGAGGGTTCCCCTTGCAGAGTACCCCTGAAGGTGGTGACAGAGGGTGTTATGCCCAAAGATGCACGGGTTGCCTGAAGGTGAAGCTGCCTGATGAAACCAAATGTGAGGACACCCAAGGGTAAGGAAGGTGGTCACAGCCAATGGTTCTCTGGAGGTGCTGGCGGATCTTGACAGAAGAGTAAGCAGAAGCAAGGTTGGGCCCCAGGCCAGGGGGGTCAAACACCAGTGGCGACCGGTGCATTGGGGGCACAGGGGCGCCGCCCCCCCTAGCCATGCGTCCAGCCCCCTAATCTAAATGCGGGGCGCCGGACGCATGGAGTTCAATGGGTTTTTTTTTTCTTCTGAAGCGTGTGATTTGAGGCTGAGAGGCTCTAATAGGCTTCAGAAAAGGGTGGACCCGGGGGGCAGAGCAGTGCGCCCCGAGCCCACCCATTGTGTGACAATAGCGAATGAATATTCACTATTGTTACACGGATCCTCCTCCAGGCCTATCAGGAAGCGGGTCCGAGACCCGTTTCCTGATTGGCCAAAAGGCAAACCTTTGCCATTGGCCAAGGAGGAGGACTCGGGAGACGCGGAGGACTGAGGAGAAGCCGCCGCTGTCAAACACAGTGAGTTAGTCAGGAGCAGAGGTAGGTAGCATAGTCGAGATCAAGCCAGGGTCAAACACAGGATATCAATCTGGAATTGACAGGAGCAGGTCCGAGAAGCAAGCCGGGTTCAGAGCAGGAGAGAGGCCAGAGCAGGTCAGGGGTAAGCCGGGTCGGTAATTGGTAATCAAACAGAAGCACAAGGGACAGGAACACAGGATACAAAGCTGAAGATAATCCAGCAATTTATGATAGCCACTGATGTCCTTATATAGGCCAGTGAACACTGGCAATTAGCATGCTTTGCATACGCCAATGCGCCGTCGCGTACCTTTCACTAATACGCATGCGCAAATAAGCACGACCATATTGGGCATTGGCATATTAGCCGTTACTTCTTGGACTTCTTCCCTGACACACTACTTTCATACTTGCTTGTATACAGCACCATCTAGTGGCTGAAGAAGAGAAGCAAAGCTAATTTACACTGGAAGGAAGGCAAGGGATGTAGGATTTCAGTGGTTCTCAGGAGATACCACAGCAGTTTTTATTTCCTCTGCATCTCACATGGATGGAAAGTGTTTGATACAGAGAGATGTTCTACCTTCAAAACTTCAGGCTGAGTTTGTTGGGAACAGTTATAAATAGGTTTCCATTGTGACCACCAGGCTTTGAATGTTATCTGGGAAACTAAGAAATGAGAGGTTAAGCCAACGTTAAAGATCCTTAATTTTGGCCTAAGGAGGACCAGGGGCAGACTGGCAACTTTCGGCCCGGGGGGGCAAGTACAAACTAGAGGCCCATGGTGCAGCTACTCAGCCCCCTCCCACTCTTCCTCACCCCCCCCCACTCCTCCTCCTGACCCCCATTCCAAGCGGAAGCCCTTCTCCAGGTACTCTCTACATACCGGCTGAATCGGGGTTTCCGAACTGGCCAGCAGGGAGCGGTTGGGGGGAGCTGGGACAGCTCGGTTGGGGCTGGCAAGGGCAGAAGAGGGCATGGAACTGGCCTCTGCTCAGACACAGTTTACACCATCCATGCTGGGGGGGCGGGGGGAGGCCTGCGCTTTATCCTTGTCTTCAACCCCCACTCAGTAGGTCAGCGGCAGGAGCTTTTTACTTCTCTTCACCAGGAATCCTTTAGGCATGTCTGTGGCAGAAGGGGGTGCAGCCTTTTTATGAGGCATCAGAGCGGCCCAGGGGGCAATTGTCCCCCTGCCCCCTGGCCCAGTCCTCCCCTGAGGAGGACTGTGGGTTCCTGAGGAGTTTTCTTGTTGAGAACATCTTCTGACCAGGTGGCACCAAGGCTGGGTTCTAGATATGTACAAAGACCAAACACAACGCCCACCACAAGGGGTCAAAATGGTCAACCTTGCATAGGGTCAATAACACCTCCTTGTATTCCTGACCCTGATCTGCACCCCCCATTCCATGCACCCCCTTCCACCAGGCGGATCTCCGGTCTCATTTGCCGCATTCACATGTCTTACTCACTCAGGGATCCTATTTTCCGATTTGGAAATGGACCGTTTTAGATGAATTCTATTTTAAAATATGAAAAGCAGCCATGTGTAAAGATTTAAATTGAAAGCGGGCATCAGTGCCGTGGCAGAGCCAAGCTGCAAGTACCTTTATATCAGGCTGGTGAACGCAGGGAAATAATGAGATATTGTAATGAAGGTGACTTGACATTGATACTGAGAATGTCTCTACAAGGCCCTGACAGCGGGCCGGGGCTGATAGGGAATACGGCAATAACGGGGGCCGCAGAGGTCTGCAGCCGCTGGGGGGGGGCGGATCTCAGTCATTGTCAAAAGATTTATTTTCCAAAACCAAAATCCAAACCCAATCCTTCTGCTACAAACCGTTACAGATCAATGTGTCATTTTATATGCAATGCCGAGTTACTAGCTGTAGAAATTCATCCCTATTTATTGGCTCCTTATACACTCACCGGCCACTTTATTAGGTACCCCAGTTCAATTGCTTGGGAACACAAATTGCTAATCATCCAATCACATGGCAGCAACTCAATGAATAAGTATTTCTGGGATTTTCACACACAGCCATCTCTCGGGGGTTACAGAGAATGGTAGACCGAGCAACTGAACAGGTGTACCTAATAAAGTGGCCGGTGAGTGTGTATGCTTAACCACTTGCCAACCGCTCACGTTGCTGCTACTGCAGCAGAGCGGCTCGGCTGGGTCCAGCGACGTAGACCTACATCGCTGGACTCCTCCCTCTCTCAGCGGCGCCGCCAGAGGCTCGCTCCCGCTGTATTCAGACACAGCAGGAGTCGGGCCAGGGGAGGAGAGGCGTTGATAACCGCTTGCCGACTGCTCACGTTGCTGCTACTGCAGCAGAGCGGCTCGGCTGGGTCCAGCAACGTAGACCTACATCGCTGGACTCCTCCCTCTCTCGGTGCCGCCGGAGGCTCGCTCCCGCTGTATTCAGACACAGAGGGAGTCGGGCCAGGGGAGGAGAGGCGGTGATCACCGCCGCTCTTCCCCAATCGTCGGGGATTGAGTGAGGAAATCCACCCACTTGTGTTAACAAAGCAGGCGGATCTCCTATGTGACAGGCAGGGACAAATTACAGGATTCAGCATAGCTGAACCTGCAATCTGTGTCTGTGTCACACAATCCCCTCCCCCCACACATGTCAGTAAGCATGAGGTACACATTTAACCCCTTAATCACCAACTAAGTTAACCCCTTCCCTGCCAGTGTCATTATTACAGTGACAGTGCATATTTTTAGCACTGATTACTGTAGTAATGTCACTGGTCCCCCCAAAAGTGTCAAAAATGTCAGTTAGGGGTCCAATCTGTCTGCCGCAATGTCGCAATCCCTCTAAAAAAAAAATCGCAGATCGCCGCCATTACTAGTAAAAAAAAATAAACAATAAAAATGACAAATCTTTCCCGTAGTTAGTAGACGCGATAACTTTTGCACAAACCAATCAAAATTCACTTATTATGATTTTTTTTTACCAAACATATGTAGCAGAATACAAATTGGCTTGAAATGTTAAAAAATTTTGATTTGTACATTTTTTTTTGGGGGGGGGGGGAATGTTATATATCAGAATGTGAAAAATATTGTTTTTTCTTTTTTTTTTTTTTTTCAAAATTGTCGCTCTTTTTTTTTTTTCAAAAATTAAAAATCGCACAGGTGATCAAATACCACCAAAAGAAATCTCTATTTGTGGGGGAAAAAAAGGACGTAAATGTAATTTGGGTACAGCATCGCACGACCACGCAATTGTCCGTTAAAATAACGCAGTGCCGAATCACAAAATATAGCCTGGTCAGGAAGGGGGTAAAATCTTCCGGTCTTAAAGTGGTTAAAAATACGCTCATTGAGAATTTTTTTGTCAAAGACATGTAGCTAAATACATTCTGGCCTAAATATATGACAAAAATTGAATATATTGGATATTTTTTTAACTGTCAAAGTAGAAAATGTCAATTTTTTACGCAAAATTTTCGCTCTTTTTTTATTAATATCGCAAAAAATGAAAAGCGCAGAGGTGATCAAATACCACCAAAAGAAAGCTCTGTTTGTGGGAAAAAAAAGGACGTAAATTTAGTTTGGGTACGGAGTTGCATGACCGCGCAATTGTCAGTTAAAGTCGCGCAGTGCCAAGTTGAGAAAAGTGGCCCGGACGTTAAGCAGGAAAATCCTCCGGGGCTAAAGTGGTTAACTGAGGACAATTTGAAGAAAAAGGCAGAGCGTTGTCACCCCATAGCAGGAAGTGCCTGAATCCAGACCTTCATGGCGGGATCACCAGAGATGATTTTAATGAAAGCTTCAAATTTCCGAAGATTTAAAATGACATTTCTAATGATAATAACACGTTAAGGTTTTAGTGATTGGACTGCACATGGATCCAGCATTGTGGGTGTTGGGATTATTTGTCCCCGCTGTGACCGCGCACACGAGCTAAAAATCACATTTCCGCACACATAAATGGCGGCTAATTTCTTGGGAAACGTTTTTCACTAAAAGAATTGTATTTTTGTGGCGGTTGCACCGGGGTGGTGTCATGTGACCGTTTTACATACAAATAGTACTTAGCGGAGTCCTTTCAGAGTATAAAGATTATTTCTACCACGGCAGAGCGCCTCCGCCGCGCAAATCATCTTTACAAATTGGCTGAAGCTCTGGCGTTTTAAAACAGTGGAAGTGACATTTATAAATGTCTCAGCGCGGCGGGGGGGGGGGGAGGGGGGGGGGGCGATTTGTAGCAGATGGTAAAGAAACAAATTTTACCTACAAAGTCACAGCTTGACGTGAGTTGTAAAACAGCACAAGAGATACAAATGGAAGATAGCGCTAATTCATTCATTCTCCCGGAATCTGCGCGTCCGCCACCGGCGCCACAATATTACCTGGAGGACCGCGCCGACTTCCATCTACATTACAGGCAATACACCGAGGGCACCCGATCCCCCGATCCCTACAACTCTATATACATGTATAGGAATAATAGTGTGTGACTATGGGGGAGGGGACATTAGAGTGTAAGCTCCTCTGGTACAGAGACTGATGTGACTGTGGAGGAGGGGTCATTAGAGTGTAAGCTCCTCTGGTACAGAGACTGATGTGACTGTGGGGGAGGGGACATTAGATTGTAAGCTCCTCTGGTACAGAGACTGATGTGACTGTGGGGAGGGGACATTAGAGTGTAAGCTCCTCTGGTACAGAGACTAATGTGACTGTGGGGGAGGGGACATTAGAGGGTAAGCTCCTCTAGTACAGAGATGGATGTGGCTGTGGGGGAGGGGACATTAGAGTGTAAGCTCCTCTGGTACAGAGACTAATGTGACTGTGGGGGAGGGGACATTAGAGGGTAAGCTCCTCTAGTACAGAGATGGATGTGGCTGTGGGGGAGGGGACATTAGATTGTAAGCTCCTCTGGTACAGAGACTGATGTGACTGTGGGGAGGGGACATTAGAGTGTAAGCTCCTCTGGTACAGAGACTAATGTGACTGTGGGGGAGGGGACATTAGAGGGTAAGCTCCTCTAGTACAGAGATGGATGTGGCTGTGGGGGAGGGGACATTAGAGTGTAAGCTCCTCTGGTACAGAGACTAATGTGACTGTGGGGGAGGGGACATTAGAGGGTAAGCTCCTCTAGTACAGAGATGGATGTGGCTGTGGGGGAGGAAACATTAGAGTGTAAGCTCCTCTGGTACAGAGACCGATGTGACTGTGGGGGAGGGGACATTAGAGTGTAAGCTCCTCTGGCACAGAGACTGATGTGACTGTGGGGGAGGGGACATTAGAGTGTGAGCTCCTCTGGTACAGAGACTGATGTGACTGTGGTGGAGGGGACATTAGAGTGTAAGCTCCTCTGGTACAGAGACTGATATGACTGTGGGGGAGGGGACATTAGAGTGTAAGCTCCTCTGGTACAGGGACTGATGTGACTGTGGGGGAGGAGATATTAGAGTGTAATCTCCTCTGGTACAGAGACTGATGTGACTGTGGGGGAGGGGACATTAGAGTGTAAGCTCCTCTGGTACAGAGACTGATGTGACTGTGGGGGGAGGGGACATTAGAGTGTAAGCTCCTCTGGTACAGAGACTGATATGACTGTGGGGGAGGGGACATTAGAGTGTAAGCTCCTCTGGTACAGGGACTGATGTGACTGTGGGGGAGGAGATATTAGAGTGTAATCTCCTCTGGTACAGAGACTGATGTGACTGTGGGGGAGGGGACATTAGAGTGTAAGCTCCTCTGGTACAGAGACTGATGTGACTGTGGGGGGAGGGGACATTAGAGTGTAAGCTCCTCTGGTACAGAGACTGATGTGACTGTGGGGGAGGGGACATTAGAGTGTAAGCTCCTCTGGTACAGAGACTGATGTGACTTGCTCAGTGATGTCAAAGCTATATTAATGTTTATTAATAATATTAATATTAATAAATAATCACTAATATCAGCTTTATCATGTTGATGTAATTTCAGAAGTCCTTTTCATACTATTTTATCTGCAGTAAATAATCCCCGGTGATCCTGCCATGGAGGTCCTTGTTCAGGCACTTCCTGTTATAGGGTGACAACGCTCTGTCCTTGTCTCCCAGTTGTTCTCCTGCGTTGTCACCCTGTCACATGCTCACCTGGTGGCCATGCCAACTCACATTAGGTAGACATGATCCAATGAGGAAGCCAATGCAGAGCAATGATGTGCAGCTGATGATTGAGTGAGTGCATGTAGACAGGAAGTGGCTGCAAAGAAGTTGCAAAAGATCAGCAACTGTGATAGGAAAAGAGTGAAAAAAAAAAGTGAAAATACTAACATACACATGGTTAATGTCAGATTCACTGCTTTATAAATAAATCCCTAAGAGTCCCCTTGGACTGGTAGCTAATAAACATCCTGTGTGACTAATGGATCTTATGGAGGATGCTGAGCACACATAGAGATCAGTGGAATATATTCATTATTATACAGAGCAGGAGGTAAAGTCTTCCCACCGATGCTCCAATAATGATGAAAATTGGCTGCGGTTTCCCTTTAAGCGGTTTCTGGTCCATGCGGATGAGTCGCAGAACGTATCACCTCTCTGGCAGAGCAAACATTTAATTAATCGCGCATTTAATTTATGCAAATCATGAAAGCAAAGAAACGCGGCGTATCTCCCCATAATGAGGCCGGATCTTCTATTATTTAACAGTTCAGGCCTGGAGGTGGCAGCGGTTAATTAGCGGTCTTCTTGTTTGGGATTAGGTCTCACGTTCACAATCGCTTCATCACAATCGTGTAATATGGATCATTAGCGGCGGAAACGCACCTTTCACATCGATAGATGCGACACCGCAACCGCCGCTGACCGGTCACAGGCTGCCGGAGACTGGCCCCCATTTCCCAGGAAGGGTAATCCCGGGATTTGTGTCGCCTTGGATCCAGTTTTAATTTGACAGATTCAGCTTCCATTGATTTCAATGGGGCTCGGCATTCGAACTTCTTTGAAATTCACCAAATCGAACCCAGAGCACCTCTCCATTACCTCTACATTCACCTCTACATTCACCTCTACGCTCACCTCTACATTCACCTCTACATTCACCTCTACGCTCACCTCTATACTCACCTCTACATTCACCTCTACATTCACCTCTACATTCACCTCTACGCTCACCTCTACATTCACCTCTACATTCACCTCTACGCTCACCTCTACATTCACCTCTACATTCACCTCTACGCTCACCTCTACATTCACCTCTACATTCACCTCTACGCTCACCTCTACATTCACCTCTACATTCACCTCTACGCTCACCTCTACATTCACCTCTACATTCACCTCTACGCTCACCTCTACATTCACCTCTACGCTCATCTCTACATTCACCTCTACATTCACCTCTACGCTCACCTCTACATTCACCTCTACATTCACCTCTACGCTCACCTCTACATTCACCTCTACATTCACCTCTACGCTCACCTCTACGCTCACCTCTACATTCACCTCTACATTCACCTCTACTCTTTCTCCACCACTCCGCATGTGTAGTGTGGATCTGTTATACTCCAGGAGTCGCAGATACATAGTTAGTTATGTTGAAAAAAGACACAAGTCCATCCGGCTCAACCAATAAAAAAACAAAGAAACCATAAAGAAAACCCAACCATACAATCCCATATACACAATCCTATACCTGCAGTTGATCCAGAGGAAGGTGAAAAACCCCAACAAAGAATGATCCAATTTACTACAGCAGGGGAAAAAATTCCTTCCTGATCCCCCGAGAGGCAATCGGACATTCCCTGGATCAACTTTACCTATAAATATAAGTACCCAGTGTGACAGGTCAAGACTCTGTCACGGTGAAAGTAGTAATTTAAACAGTGGCGGCCTGTCGATAGAGGGCGCAGGGGCGCCACCCCCCCCCCCCCCCCAAAAAAAAAAAGAAGGAAAAAAAGATAAAATAATAAAAAAAAAATTGTCTATTTTTCGCCCACTAGGGGCGCCGGACATAGTGCTGGGTATGGGGGGGGGGTGGAGTTTTTGTCCCCACCCTCGGCTGGCAGAGGCGCCGATTGGCGCTCTTCTGGGGGTCATCGGGGCACAGAGCAATTCGCCCGACACTCCCCACTTTCAGGATGTCCTGGCTGTGATTGGTTCAGTCTCCAGCCTGGACCAATCATCGTGGACATCCCGGGTGACGTCCCGTGGGGGCGGTGCATGCGTTAGTCACGCACCGTCCCGACGTCACCTTCCCGCCCGCCGTCAGAGAAGAGGCAGCGGGCGGTGCGCATCATGGTGGAAGAAGAGTCCGGTGTCCGGTCGGAGGACACCTTTCCGACTGAGTCGCGGCGCCATGGAGGAAGAAGAAGTCGACTCGACTCCCGAGCAGCACGCCCGCCAGGGAGACCGAGTCCCGAGCAGCACGCCAGGCACCAGAGGTATGAGGTAAGTGAAGTCTCGGGGGGGGGGGGAACACGCATTGAATGGGGACATTCTGGTCAGGTGATCACTGTGCATTGAATGGGGACATGCTGGTCAGGTGGTCACTGTGCATTGATGGGGACATGCTAGTCAGGTGGTCACTGTGCATTGACGGGGACATGCTGGTCAGGTGGTCACTGTGCATTGACGGGGACATGCTGGTCAGGTGGTCACTGTGCATTGACGGGGACATGCTGGTCAGGTGGTCACTGTGCATTGATGGGGACATGCTGGTCAGGTGGTCACTGTGCATTGATGGGGACATGCTGGTCAGGTGGTCACTGTGCATTAATGGGGACATGCTGGTCAGGTGGTCACTGTGCATTGATGGGGACATGCTGGTCAGGTGGTCACTGTGCATTGACGGGGACATGCTGGTCAGGTGGTCACTGTGCATTGACGGGGACATGCTGGTCAGGTGGTCACTGTGCATTAATGGGGACATGCTGGTCAGGTGGTCACTGTGCATCGATGGGGGCCATGCTGGTCAGGTCACTGTGCATTGATGGGGCCATGCTGGTCAGGTCACTGTGCATTGATGGGGACATGCTGGTCAGGTAGTCACTGTGCATTAATGGGGACATGCTGGTCAGGTCACTGTGCATTGATGGGGGACATGCTGGTCAGGTCACTGTGCATTGATGGGGACATGCTGGTCAGGCCACTGTGCATTGATGGGGACATGCTGGTCAGGTCACTGTGCATTTATGGGGGACATGCTGGTCAGGTCACTGTGCATTGATGGGGGACATGCTGGTCAGGTCACTGTGCATTAATCCAAACAAATATTTCAACCAATCCCCTTCACTTCAAAGGGGAAGACTGGCGTGCTGCTCTCCTCAGGCAGGGAACTCCAAATCGGGTATATGAAAGACAGTAAAGGAGGCGCAACCACCTAGTGCATTACCCGTGGTACTGTATAAAATTTTTAATAAAAAATGCCAAATGCATACTCACAAACATGCAGAAATAAAATCGTGTTACAAATTCCCGTCACACGTGTGCTGGAACATGCCTTTAAGATGCGACCGCTAACGCGTTTCGGGAGTCAAGCCCCCTTCCTGTGCATTAATGGGGACATGCTGGTCACTGTGCATTGAATGGGGACACGCTGGTCAATCTTGAACCAACCTAATGATTGTTTGTTAAGATACGCAATTTTTTACCGCGTTTTTTGCTGCAAAGCAATACCTATTACATTTTTTTTGCGCCCCCCCCCCCCCCAAAAAAATTTTGAGCACCAGCCACCACTGAATTTAAAGGACACAGAGTGTGCACATTGGCTCTGTGCAGGACTACAGAATGCAGATGTGCAGTGGAGAAAACTGCTTTTGCAGCTTTCTCCAGGTTTTGGTATTCCTGGATGGGGCTCTGTAGTTTGGAGATTTCATAGTGTCTTGGGAGGGACGGAATCTCCAACTCTGTGTCCATGTTTTGTGGATGACCAGCAGGGGGTGCTCAGGTGCACGCAGCCCTTATAATGAAGGTTTAGGAAGACATCAGGGCTCCCAGTTATACGGCTCCACCCAAGGGAGACAGGTGGTCTCCAGTAGTTGGAGAGGCTGCATGCGACAGCCAAAGCCTGAGTGTCTGTAGGAGACAGTAAACGGCCTGGGGCCAGAGGAGCGGTGTCCGTCGGTGTGGAGCCGTGTGCATTAGTGTGAAGTCATCCGTACTATAGGAATCTGTGGTCTGTGTGATCAGCACCAAGAGCGGAAGTACTGCTATTTGAAAAAACAGTAAAGGTGAGAGAGCCAGGTGTGTCTTTTTTTTTTTTAAAGAGTAAAAACAAATTTTAAAAATTTAGTTTTTCCGATTGCTTGAATTTTTGTCTGAAAACCATGGGCAGTAATCTGTGAAGCATCACGGAATCGAATCGATTCATTGACAGGATAATCGTAATCGAATCGAATCGTGAGGCCAGTGACGATGTGCACCTCTACAGGTTATCTTTGTGTAGTAAAGTGATAACATGGATTATCTGGTTACAGAAGCATCTGAAAGTGGGTGGGGTGTACTGTATAAAGCAGCAAGTGAACATGTTGTCCCTGAAGTTTATGTGGTGAAGGCAGAAAAAATGGACAAGTGTGAGGATTTGACCAACTCTGACAAGGACTAAATTGTAATGTCTGGATGACTGGGTCAGAGCAACTCCAAAACTGCAGCTCTTGTGGGTTTTTCCCGGTCTGCGGTGGCCAGGACTGACCAAAAGTTCTCAGAGGAAGAAGAACCGGCAGCCAAGGCTCATTGATGGAGGAGGGGGAGCTTATTGATGGAGGTGGGGGGGGCTCATTAATGGAGGTGGAGGGGAAGTTTATTGATGGAGGTGGGGAGGAAAGGCTCATTGATTGAGGTGAGGAGGGAAGGCTCATTCATGGAGGTAGGCGGGAAGACTCATTGATGAAGGTGGAGGTAGGGAAGGCTCATTGATGGAGGTGGAGGTAGGCAGGGCCATCTTTAATATCAATTGGACCCTGGGCAAGCATTTTCTTGGGCTCTCCCAAATCCATTTATCAACTAGTTGCAGGCAGTGAAGGGCTCAAGGGGCAGCTACTTTGGGCCCCACAACAATGATTGGGCTTGGGGCAGCTGCCCCTTTTGCCCTGTGTTAAAGACAGCCCTGGAGGTAGGGAAGGCTCATTGATGGAGGTAGGGAAGGCTCATTGGTTGAGGTAGGGAAGGCTCATGGAGGGTGGTGGGGGGGGGAAAGGCTCATGGATGGAAGTGGGAAGGGAAGGCTCATTGATGGAGGTGAGGAGGGAAGGCTCATTGATGGAGGTGGAGGTAGAGAAGGCTCATTGATGGAGGTGGAGGTAGGGAAGGCTCATTGATGCAGGTGGAGGTAGGGAAGGCTCATGGAGGGTGGTGGGGGGAGGGAAGGCTCATGGATGAAGGTGGGGAGGGAAGGCTCATTGAGGGTGGTGGGGGGAGGGAAGGCTCATGGATGAAGGTGAGGAGGGAAGGCTCAATGATGGAGGTGAGGAAGGAAGGCTTGATGATGGAGGTGGAGGTAGGGAAGGCTCATTAATGGAGGTGGGGAAGGAAGGCTCATTGAGGGTGGTGGGGCGAGGGAAGGCTCATTGATGGAGGTAGGGAAGGCTCATTGATGGAGGTAGGGAAGGCTCATTGAGGGTGGTGGGGGGGAGGGAAGGCTCATAGATGGAGGTGAGGAGGGAAGGCTCATTGATGGAGGTGGGGAAGGAAGGCTGGCCCTTGTAGTCCGATCCAATAGAAGAGCTACTGGAGCTCAAATTGCTGGAAAAGTGAATACTGGTTCTGATAGAAAGGTGTCAGGGCACACAGAGGATCGGAGTTTGCTGTGTAGCTGCAGACTAGTGTTGAGCGAACACGGACTGTATTATTCGTGTTCGTACCGAATAATTGGATTTTTTGTACCCGAACACGGACACGGACACTTTACTGTATGTTCGGGTAAAAATCCGTGTTCGGTCGTTTTATTTCCGGGTTTTGCATGCTTTGGCGCTCTTTTCATGGCGGGCTTTCAACAGCCAATCAACAATCGTTTAACTGGTGTGCCTTAAGCCATCCCAGCCATGCCTGCAAATGTCTTAGTAGCTGTGATTGGCCGTCTGAAGCATGTGACCAAGTCTTTATAAGTTCGAGGCAGCCGCAGCGGCGTCATTATGCTGCTTATATCAGGGACAGAGCACACATCAATGTGCTGGCTGCTGATTAGGGAAAGATAGGCAGGAAAAAACCATTTGTGTCCGGATAGAATTGAGGGACAGGTGGGAGTGTTTAGGCAGGGCGAGTTGTAGGCATTTTAGGGATAGAGTCTGCTGAATTATAGGGTCAGTGTCTTCTACAAACTACAATCGATATTGCTGTGTGGGGGGTGGGGTGAATCTGCACTCAATCCTGATCTACGATCTCTTCTCAATCCTGTTAGGGACAGAGTCTGCTGAATTTTAGGGAAACTGTGTTCTACAAACTACAATCGATATTGCTGTGTGGTGTGGGATTGGAGATAGGCAGGTGTCAGTGATCCACATCCATTTTTCTGTGTGTGAGCTGCAGTGAACACAATCTTTTTGGGCTGCAGTGAACACAATCTTTTTGGGCTGCAGTGAACACAATCTTTTTGGGCTGCAGTGAACACAATCATCTTTTTGGGCTGCAGTGAACACAATCATCTTTTTGGGCTGCAGTGAACACAATCTTTTTGGGCTGCAGTGAACACAATCTTTTTGGGCTGCAGTGAACACAATCTTTTTGGGGTGCAGTGAACACAATCCTTTTTGGTGTGCAGTGAACACAATCTTTGGGGGGTACAGTGAACACAATCTTTGGGGGGTACAGTGAACACAATCTTTTTGGGGTGCAGTGAACACAATCTTTGGGGGGTACAGTGAACACAATCCTTTTTGGGGTGCAGTGAACACAATCTTTGGGGGGTACAGTGAACACAATCTTTTTGGGGTGCAGTGAACACAATCTTTGGGGGGTACAGTGAACACAATCTTTTTGGGGTGCAGTGAACACAATCTTTGTGGGGTGCAGTGAACACAATCTTTGGGGGGGTACAGTGAACACAATCTTTTTGGGGTGCAGTGAACAACATCCTTTTAGGGTGCAGTGAACAGAATCTTTGTGGGGTACAGTGAACAGAATCTTTGTGGGGTGCAGTGAACACAATCTTTGGGGGGTACAGTGAACACAATCTTTGTGAGGTGCAGTGAACACAATCTTTGTGGGGTGCAGTGAACACAATCATTGTGGGGTGCAGTGAACTCAATCTTTGTGGGGTACAGTGAACACAATCTCATACTTCTGAAGATTTGAGGGTGCTGCCTGTTCCATACTCCCCCTACTCCTCATCTAGCCTTTTAGGGGTACAAACAATAGTAATTGGGGCCTAGTGTGGTTGTGTACGTGTGATATACATACACTTTTTTTGGATCATATTTTCTATTCCGCTATTTAATCAAAAACCTTTGGGGATCAGTTAAATTGGGGGATAGTCTGTGTTGGTACGTGTGAGAGAGATCCACCTTTCCAAGTTGTTGGGGTTCATCTCATACTTCTGAAGGTTTGAGGGTGCTGCCTGTTCCATACTCCCCCCTACTCCTAGCCTTTTAGGGGTACAAACAATAGTAATTGGGGCCTAGTGTGGTTGTGTACGTGTGATATACATACACTTTTTTTGGATCATATTTTCTATTCCGCTATTTAATCAAAAACCTTTGGGGATCAGTTAAATTGGGGGATAGTCTGTGTTGGTACGTGTGAGAGAGATCCACCTTTCCAAGTTGTTGGGGTTCATCTCATACTTCTGAAGGTTTGAGGGTGCTGCCTGTTCCATACCCCCCCTACTCCTCATCTAGCCTTTTAGGGGTACAAACAATAGTAATTGGGGCCTAGTGTGGTTGTGTACGTGTGATATACATACACTTTTTTTGGATCATATTTTCTATTCCGCTATTTAATCAAAAACCTTTTGGTGATCAGTTAAATTGGGGGATAGTCTGTGTTGGTACGTGTGAGAGAGATCCACCTTTCCAAGTTTTTGGGGTTCATCTCATACTTCTGAAGATTTGAGGGTGCTGCCTGTTCCATACCCCCCCTACTCCTCATCTAGCCTTTTAGGGGTACAAACAATAGTAATTGGGGCCTAGTGTGGTTGTGTACGTGTGATATACATACACTTTTTTTGGATCATATTTTCTATTCCGCTATTTAATCAAAAACCTTTGGGGATCAGTTAAATTGGGGGATAGTCTGTGTTGGTACGTGTGAGAGAGATCCACCTTTCCAAGTTGTTGGGGTTCATCTCATACTTCTGAAGGTTTGAGGGTGCTGCCTGTTCCATACCCCCCCTACTCCTCATCTAGCCTTTTAGGGGTACAAACAATAGTAATTGGGGCCTAGTGTGGTTGTGTACGTGTGATATACATACACTTTTTTTGGATCATATTTTCTATTCCGCTATTTAATCAAAAACCTTTGGGGATCAGTTAAATTGGGGGATAGTCTGTGTTGGTACGTGTGAGAGAGATCCACCTTTCCAAGTTGTTGGGGTTCATCTCATACTTCTGAAGGTTTGAGGGTGCTGCCTGTTCCATACCCCCCCTACTCCTCATCTAGCCTTTTAGGGGTACAAACAATAGTAATTGGGGCCTAGTGTGGTTGTGTACGTGTGATATACATACACTTTTTTTGGATCATATTTTCTATTCCGCTATTTAATCAAAAACCTTTGGGGATCAGTTAAATTGGGGGATAGTCTGTGTTGGTACGTGTGAGAGAGATCCACCTTTCCAAGTTGTTGGGGTTCATCTCATACTTCTGAAGGTTTGAGGGTGCTGCCTGTTCCATACTCCCCCTACTCCTCATCTAGCCTTTTAGGGGTACAAACAATAGTAATTGGGGCCCAGTGTGGTTGTGTACGTGTGATATACATACACTTTTTTTGGATCATATTTTCTATTCCGCTATTTAATCAAAAACCTTTGGGGATCAGTTAAATTGGGGGATAGTCTGTGTTGGTACGTGTGAGAGAGATCCACCTTTCCAAGTTGTTGGGGTTCATCTCATACTTCTGAAGGTTTGAGGGTGCTGCCTGTTCCATACCCCCCCTACTCCTCATCTAGCCTTTTAGGGGTACAAACAATAGTAATTGGGGCCTAGTGTGGTTGTGTACGTGTGATATACATACACTTTTTTTGGATCATATTTTCTATTCCGCTATTTAATCAAAAACCTTTGGGGATCAGTTAAATTGGGGGATAGTCTGTGTTGGTACGTGTGAGAGAGATCCACCTTTCCAAGTTTTTGGGGTTCATCTCATACTTCTGAAGATTTGAGGGTGCTGCCTGTTCCATACCCCCCCTACTCCTAGCCTTTTAGGGGTACAAACAATAGTAATTGGGGCCTAGTGTGGTTGTGTACGTGTGATATACATACACTTTTTTTGGATCATATTTTCTATTCCGCTATTTAATCAAAAACCTTTGGGGATCAGTTAAATTGGGGGATAGTCTGTGTCGGTACGTGTGAGATCCACCTTTCCAAGTTTTTGGGGTTCATCTCATACTTCTGAAGATTTGAGGGTGCTGTCTGTTCCATACTCCTCCTACTCCTCATCCATCCTTTTAGGGGTAGAAACAATAGTAATTGGGGCCTAGTGTGGTTTTGTACGTGCGAGATACATACACTTTTTTGGATCATATTTCCTATTCCGCTATTCAATAAAAACCTTTCTAGGGCAAGATCTTAAATTACAGAAATATGAGGAGACCGTCAAATAAGGGCCGTGGCCTGGGTCGTGGTGCTGCTGGTAGAGCTCCTGTTGCAAGGAGAGGACGTGGTCGATCTGTGCCAGCTACACGCACAAGTGAAACACCTTCCTCAAGTGTGAGTAGGCGACAGAACCTGCATCAGTATTTGGTAGGGCATCAAACGCCCCTAGAAGTGATGAGGCCAGAACAAGTTGAGGCGATAGTAGATTGGTTTGCTGCTGACAGTGCCTCCAGTTCCTTCACATTGTCTCCCACCCAGTCTACTGCAGAAAGGTCAGAGTTGGCACCTGCAGCCAATGTCCAACCGTCTTTCACCTCACCCCCTTGCAAATCAGGCCAGCAGTCTGAGCCCCAAGCCATACAGCAGTCTCTTATTCTTTTTGAGGACTCTGTCAGCAGGGTTTCCCAGGGCCATCCACCTAGCCCTGCCCCAGAAGTGGAAGAGATTGAGTGCAGCGATGCCCAACCACTTATTTCTCAAGATGAGTACATGCAAGGATCATCGCAGCACGTCTCCGATGATGACGAAACGCAGGTGCCAACTAATGCGGCGTTCAGCATTGTGGAGACCGACAAGGAGGGCAGGGGTGAAGACTGGGTGGAAGATGATGTGGAGGACGATGAGGTCCTCGACCCCACATGGAATGAACGTCATGCAGGTGACCTGAGTAGTTTGGAGGAAGAGGCGGTGGTCGCACAGAGCCACCAGCACAGCAGAAGAGGGAGCAGGGTGCAGAAGCGGAGCGGCCGTGCCCTAGACACTACGCCCGCTACTGCCCAACGCAGCAAGGGAACGAGCGCACCAAAGTCAGCTCAAAGGAGTTCTCTAGCGTGGAAGTTCTTTAGAAAATGTGCTGATGACAGGACACGAGTGGTTTGCACCCTGTGCAATCAGAGCTTGAAGCGAGGCATAAACCTTCTCAACCTGAGCACAACCTGCATGATCAGGCATCTAAGTGCAAAGCACGAGCTGCAGTGGAGTACACACCTTCAAAACCAAGAAACGTCTCTGGCTCATCCTGCTTCCTCTTCTGCTGCAGTCTCGGCCGCTCCAGCCACATCTGTAGTGATACCGGCACCTGCCACCCCGCAAACAGACGATCTGTCAGCAACACCACCACCTGGGTCACCAACAACCATCTCCACAATGTCCCGTGGAAGCGTTCAGCTTTCCATCTCCCAAACACTTGAGAGGAAGAGGAAGTACCCCCCTACCCACCCGCGATCCCTGGCCCTGAATGCCAGCATTTCAAAATTATTGGCCTTTGAAATGCTGTCATTCCGTCTGGTGGAGACGCACAGTTTTAAAAACCTTATGTCGGTGGCTGTCCCACAGTACGTCGTGCCCAGCCGCCACTACTTTTCCAGGCAAGCCATCCCTTCCCTGCACAACCAAGTGGGGGAAAATATCAGGTGTGCACTGCGCAACGCCATCTGTGCCAAGGTCCACCTAACTACGGATACGTGGACCAGTAAGCACGGTCAGGGGCGTTATATCTCCCTAACGGCACACTGGGTAAATGCAGTGGCGGATGGGCCTGAGGCGGATAGCAATTTGGCGCATGTCCTTCCACCACCGAGGATTGCAGGGCGCTTCAGTTTGCCTCCTGTTCCTAACTCCTCCTACTCCGCTTCCTCATCCTCTACCGCCTCCTCATCCGGACAGCGTAACACCTTCACCACCAACTTCAGCACGGCCAGGGGTAAACGACAGCAGGCAGTTTTACAACTTGCCTGTTTGGGGGACAAACCACACACCGCGCAGGAGTTGTGGAGGAGCATGGAACAGCAGACAAATGAGTGGTTGCTGCCAGCGAGCCTCAAGCCCGGCCTGGTGGTGTGCGATAACGGGCGAAATCTCATAGCAGCTCTGGGCCTAGCCGGTTTGACGCACATCCCTTGCCTGGCGCATGTGCTGAATTTGGTGGTGCAGAGGTTCCTTAAAAACTACCCCGATATGTCAGAGCTGCTGCAGAAAGTGCGGGCCGTTTGTGCGCACTTTCGGCGTTCTCACCCTGCTGCTGCTCGCCTGGCAGCGCTGCAGCGTAACTTCGGCCTTCCCGCTCACCGCCTCATATGTGACGTGCCCACAAGGTGGAACTCCACCTTGCACATGCTGGAAAGACTGTGCGAGCAGCAGCAGGCCATAGTGGAGTTTCAGCTGCAGCACGCACGCGTGAGTCGCTCTGCGGAACAGCACCACTTCACCACCAATAACTGGGCCTCCATGCGAGACCTGTGTGCCTTGTTGCGCTGTTTTGAGTACTCCACCAACATGGCCAGTGGCAATGACGCCGTTCTCAGCTTAACTATCCCACTTCTATGCCTCCTTGAAAAAACAATTCGGGCGATGATGGAAGAGGATGTGGCACAGGATGAGGAGGAGGAGGAGGATGAAGAGGTAACATTTCCAAGGCTTTCAGGGCAGTCATTCGCAAGGGGCTCCGAGGGTGGGTTCCTGCACACGCAAACGCCAGGGACGCAATTGTCCAGCAGGGGCACAGTTCTGGAGGATGAGGAGGATGAGGAGGAGGAGGAGCTGGAGGAGGAGATGGAACCATGTTCACAGCAGGGTGGCACCCAGGCCAGCTCATGGCCATCACTGGTGCGTGGCTGGGGGGATACAGAGGACACGGACGATACACCTCCCACAGAGGACAGCCTTTCGTCGCCTCTGGGCAGCCTGGCACACATGAGCGATTACATGCTGCAGTGTCTCCACAACGACCGCCGAGTTGCCCACATTCTAACTTGTGCTGATTACTGGGTGGCCACGCTGCTGGATCCCCGTTACAAGGACAACGTACCGTCCTTAATTCACTCACTGGAGCGCGATCGCAAGATGCGCGAGTACAAGCGCACGCTGGTAGACGCCATGCTGCTGGCATTCCCATCTGACAGCGGGGCCACAGTGGAAGCACAAGGCAGAGGAGGAGGAGGAGGAGGTCGCCAACGCAACCAGGGCACCGCCAGCACCTCAGAAGGCAGGGTTAGCATGGCCGAAATGTGGAAAAGCTTTGTCAGCACGCCACAACAAACAGCAGCACCAGCAGCTCAGATGGAACGTCTTAGCAGGAGGCAGCATTTTACCAACATGGTGGAGCAGTATGTGTGCACACGCCTACATGTAGTGAATGACGGGTCTGCCCCCTTCAACTTCTGGGTCTCCAAATTGGGCACATGGCCTGAGCTTGCCCTTTACGCCTTGGAGGTGCTGGCGTGCCCTGCAGCCAGTGTATTATCTGAACGGGTATTTAGCACGGCTGGGGGCGTTATAACAGACAAGCGCAGCCGCCTGTCCAGAGACAATGTGGACAAGCTCACGTTCATTAAAATGAACCAGGCATGGATCCCACGGGACTTTTCCGTACCTTATGCAGAATAGCAATGGATACCGACCTTACCCACCCATTGTTCCATTTTTGCTCTTTCTCACTCTTTTGGGGTGTACCCTCATTTAAAATTTTTGAAAAGAAGCAGTGTTGGCTACCTCGTCCTCCTCCTCAGGGCCAGATTAATGTAGGGGCTATTGGAGCTGCAGCTCCAGGCCCCTACCTTTTATATAGGCCCCGGGTTGGCCATATTCACTGTTACCGCTCTTCTGTCACTTGTAAACACAGAAGTCTGGCTTCTATGCTCGCTTCCCCAGGCAGCACCCTCAGAACCTCCCCACACAGCGTGAAGGCCGGACAAGGAGGGACAGTTGGCGATGCATGGATGTGTTTATGGGCTTCAGAGACAGCATCCCATGTTGAATTAGGCATGCATGGCTGCACCCTTCCTCCTCTGGGTGCATGGCAAGGCACGGCCCTTAAGGCCCTTCAAAATCCTCAGCACCAAGCCCATGATGCTGTTAATCCAGCCCTGGTCCTCCTCCACCGCCGCTTCCACCTACACCGCCCATAGGTGTGCGCAGCCTATTGCATTAAGGTGTGCACCCCAAAGTTGAAATACACATGCATGTGTTTGCCAGCAGGGAGAGTAATGTATCGGGGCCATGTACCTGTAGGCAAGGAGAAATAGAGCAGAGCAGGTCCCAGGGAGATCTTTCCCATCTCCTCACTGGCAATGCTATGTGCCCTAGGTGATTAGGGTGTGCCCAGGCACACCCAGCACACCCTGTGCGCACGCCTATGTCACCGCCACATCCACCACCACCTCAACCTCCCTCCTACTCCATATGGGCCTCGTCCTTCAGAGATGAAGAAGAACATTGTTTTATTTTTCTGTTTTTTTTTGTTGTTTTAAGTTATTTCCCTATCCACATTTGTTTGCAGAGCACTTGCCATGCTCTTAATTACGTTTTGCTGCCATTTGCAGCACTCTAGCCCTTTCCTTTGGTGTTTTAGAGCCATTTTAGTGCCTTAAAGTTCGGGTCCCCATTGACTTCAATGGGGTTCGGTGTCCGGGAAAAGTTCGGTAAAAGTCCGGGACACGGACCCGGACTTTTTTTTAAAGTTCGGCCGAACCCGTCGAACACGGACATCTAGGTGTCCGCTCAACCCTACTGCAGACCAGTCAGGGTGCCCATGCTGACCCATGTCCACAGCCAAAAGTCCCTACCATGAGCACATAAGCATCAGAACTGAACCACGGAGTAATGGAAGACGGCAGCCTGGTCTGATGAATTCAAGAATGGTTTGAGGAACACAACGAGTTTGTGGAGTTTCCTTGGCCTCCAAATTCTCCAGATCTCAATCCAATCGAACGTCTGTAGGATGTGCTGGAAAAACAAGTCTGATCCATCCAATATACTGTACGACATTTTTGTTTTTTTTGGTTTAGTACCGCTTTGATTTTATTTTGTGACAAAATGTAGTAGCTACAATGTGGTGGGAAATCTTTACCAATTGTTTTCTATAAAATTGTTTCTCTGTGATGTTGGCACGCCATTAAAGGGAATACACGAGTCTATCCATGCTTCCATATATTGATTATATATATATAAATGAAGACAGAAGGTAGCAGCACTCAGACTCTATTACTTCAACATTAATAAATCCATACTCACACTTCTTATATTGGCATTGTGATGATTCAACAAAAGGCTTCACATTCAGATTTAGGCTCCATTCACACTTGTGCGACTTAAAAGTTTTGCTCGATTTTGCTGCAATTTTTACTGCACTTGAAGGGATACATGTGTAATCTTAAGGTCTATGGACCTCAAAACGCATCAAAGTCGGACCAAAGTAGCGCCTGGACGACTTGAAGTCGCACAGATATGAATGGTACTCATTTGAAATTACGGAGTACGACTTGTCATGCGACTTTGCAGTCACAAGTCACAGAACAAGTTGCACAAGTGTGAAAGGGGCCTAACTTCATCCCTTCCTCAGGTCTGACATGTCTGGATCAAAGTTACAAAGTATATCTTCAAATATACACACAATGATCCAGAAATGATACATTGTATACAATAACACCTTCACTATTACATAGGAGGAAACAACTGTCATAGGAAAACCATAAACAACCACTTGAGGACGGCTGAGATTTAGAGCCCATTCACACTGCAGTGACTTGTCAGACGACTTGTCAGCCTGAAGAGTCGCGGTCCATTGAGTAGCACAGGACCCTTTCTAATAGGAGCAACACAAGTCGCTCCGACTTAGAAAAAGGGTCCTGTACTACTTTGGGGCGACCTCAGAGCGACTTGCATAGACTTCCATTATGTGATGTCCCTGCAAGTCGTGCCAAAGTCGCGGTGCACGCGACTTCACAGGTCGCCCCCCGAAGTCGTGTCGCCTCAGTGTGAACCGGCTCTTACTATGGAAGAGCGGCCCCGCTGCGCTGGATCAGAGTGGCCCACCCGCCACCCCAGCTGTGCTGTCATTCGCTACAGAAGAAGCCGATCGACGGCCAATTCATTTTTGGCTGGGACCCGTTAATCACTGCCAGAACAAAAGAAGAGAGCTCTGTGTTGGTAAACAACACAGAGCTCTCTGCAGACAGCATCATTGTGACCTCTTCTTTTTTTTTTTTTTTTTTTTTCCCTCCCTGCAAAGCAGGCACATTGCTCAGTAAATGCAGCACACACAGTAAACATAGTTAGGCACAGAGTTACCCCTTGATTGCCCCTCAATGTTAACCCCCCTTCCCAACCTGTGTCATTAGTACAGTGACAGTGTGTACAGAATTAGCATCATTAGTGTCACTGGTGATGTCAGTCATTTCCCCACCAGCGTCAGTTAGCGTCAGATTGTCCGCCCCACATCCCAGTCCCATTATAAGTCCCTGATCACCACCATTACTAGTATAAAAAATGAGCTTTATAGCAGAAAGTAAAAAAAGTTTTTTTATTTATATTAGTGGTCTTCAAACTATGGCCCGCGGGCTAGATTCCCTGGCCAACCTTTATCTGGCCCTTGGGGCACTTTTTCTTCCCACCGACACCAATGGGGCATATTTCCTGTTACTGACAACAATGGGGCACTATTTCTCTCATTGCCCCCACGATGGGGCACTATTACTTCATTGATGCCAATGATGGGGCACTATTCCTCCCACTGACACCAATGATGGGACACTATTCCTCCCACTGACACCAATGATGGGGCACTATTCCTCCCACTGACACCAATAAAGTAGGGCACTATTCCTCCCACTGACACCAATGATGGGGCACTATTCCTCCCACTGACACCAATGATGGGGCACTATTCCTCCCCCTGACACCAATGATGGGACACTATTCCTCCCCCTGACACCAATGATGGGGCACTATTCCTCCCACTGACACCAATGATGGGACACTATTCCTCCCCCTGACACCAATGATGGGGCACTATTCCTCCCACTGACACCAATGATGGGGCAGTATTTCACCCACTGACACCAATGATGGGGCACTATTCCTTTACTGAAATAAATGATGGGCAATATCCCTTCACTGACACCAATGATGGGACACTATTCCTCCCACTGACACCAATGATGGGGCACTATTCCTTCACTGACACCAATGATGGGGCACTATTCCTTCACTGACACCAATGATGGGCACCAGGGCAGCCATCAGAAATGTTGGGGCCCCTTACACAGTTTTAGGCCTGGGCCGCGATCCACCCCCCCTGGCCCTGTCCACAAACATTCCCCAGGGCCCGCCTACCATATCATCATCCTCCTCCAGTCCCATGTCCTCCTTCCTCCCATGTCCTCCTAGTCCTCCAGTCCCATCTCCTCCATCCCAGGAAAATAAAGGTGAACGGTTCTAGTACATTCCGCCCCTCCTGTCCAGGAGTGAATAGCTGGAGCACATGGGAGGGCAGCGCCTACAGCTGTGTTTGAGGACTAATGAGGGGCAGGACCCCCCACATAGTGCCAGTCTGCAAGGGAACAGCGGAGCTTGCAATTGAATGGTATTGCGAGGGCAGGTGGCAAACCCTACTCTGTTTGGGGCCCCTCGGGACGCCCGGGCCCCCTACATGTGTATGGGCTGTACCCCCCTGATGGCTGCCCTGATGGGCACTGTTCCTTCACTGACACCAATGATGGGTACTGTTCCTTCACTGACACCCATGATGGGGCACTATTGACACCAGGAACATTTCTACATTTAATGGCTGCAGTCCAACCCCCCTAAACTCTGAAGGACAGTAAACTGCCCCTTTGTTCAGAAAGTTTGGAGACCCCTGGTTTATATGAAAAAAAAAATGATATAAATTGTATTTGGGTACATTGTTGCATGACTGTGCAATTACCAGTTAAAGTAGCGCAGTGCCAAAAAGCAAAAAAATAGCCTGGTCATAATGGGGGGGTAAAACCCTCTGGAGTTGAAGTGAGTAGTGAATCATATTAGTCATTTATTATTATTACTATTATTATTATTAATAATAAAAATAATTGTTCTTATTACTTTTATTACCTTTCAACTCAAAACTATTTTTATCTTTAATTCACAGAACTTTCTCCGCCTCCTGCGCTTGTCATCTCACCAACCCATCATCCTGTCCAGCTTGGATTGTTGTTGTCAGCTGACGAGACGTTTTTTCCACCCGGTGATACCTGAACGGAGTGGCAGAGATTTGGGAAGCAGCCTGGCATATGGGCAGAAGGAGGTCCGTGTCATAAACACAGCGGGAGCGTCATAATTAAGACAGACTCAATCTGCGACTCGCGTGATTGACGAATGGAAGAATATAGCAACATCTGTCCCCGATATATCACAGCCCGACAAATGATTCTTTATTTACTGTACAAAGAGAATGGCGATAAAGAAAAGCCGCAGACGGCGAATGCGCTGTGCGACAATCAGGCTGCCAAATTGTATCAAAGAATTACAATTATTAACTAAAAAGAATCTGAAACTCCAAATCTGAGCAAAAAAACAGCAAAATAAATGTACAATAATAATAGTGTGTGACATTAGAGCGTAAGCTCCTCTGGTACAGAGACTGATGTGACTGTGGGGGAGGGGACATTAGAGCGTAAGCTCCTCTGGTACAGAGACTGATGTGACTGTGGGGGAGGGGACATTAGAGTGTAAGCTCCTCTGGTACAGAGACTAATGTGACTGTGGGGGAGGGGACATTGGAGTGTAAGCTCCTCTGGTGCAGAGACTGATGTGACTGTGGGGGAGGGGACATTGGAGTGTAAGCTCCTCTGGTACAGAGACTGATGTGACTGTGGGGGAGGGGACATTAGAGTGTAAGCTCCTCTGGTACAGAGACTGATGTGACTGTGGGGGAGGGGACATTAGAGTGTAAGCTCCTCTGGTACAGAGACTGATGTGACTGTGGGGGAGGGGACATTAGAGTGTAAGCTCCTCTGGTGCAGAGACTGATGTGACTGTGGGGGAGGGGACATTAGAGTGTAAGCTCCTCTGGTACAGAGACTGATGTGACTGTGGGGGGGGGGGGCATTAGAGTGTAAGCTCCTCTGGTACAGAGACTGATGTGACTGTGGGGGAGGGGACATTAGAGTGTAAGCTCCTCTGCCACAGAGGCTAATGTGACTGTGGGGGAGGGGACATTAGAGTGTAAGCTCCTCTGGTACAGAGACTGATGTGACTGTGGGGGAGGGACATTGGAGTGTAAGCTCCTCTGGTACAGAGACTGATGTGATTGGCTCAGTGATCCCTGTACAGCGCTGCGGTATATGTCAGAGCTATATAAATGTATAATAATAATAGTTTTTGACTGGGGAGACAGAGTGTAAGCTCTTCTGGTGCAGAGACAGATTCAGCATTATATTTACCAACATGCATGACAATGAATGATAGGAAGATTATATATTCATAACCTTCTTTTTTTTTTTTTAGACCAAAGGCCCACTTCATCAGGAGAATGAGGTAGGTGACCAAAAAAAACGCCAGCATTCATGCATGCAGTATCACCAATGTCTATATGGGGGGTAGGACTGCTGGAAATACCATAGAGGTGCTGTCCACTTCAAATGGTCTACACCAGCTTTTTCCAACCTTCTAACCCCAAGGAACCCTTTAAAAAATGTTCAAATCTCAGAGAACCCCAGCTAAAGTCAATTCAATGGTAATTAGTGGAAGGCATACCCCCTCCCCTACAAATGCTTGTCAGAATGCATCCTTTCCAGACAACTAAAAAGATTATCAATGTCATGCCACAGACTCGGCCATGTGGCTTTGCCCCTGGAATGATAAAAAGACACAATCAGATAGGAGGTCAGACAGTAACAGCTCAAATAACCCCCAAGCAACCTCTGAGGGATCCTTGGCTGAGAATGGCTGGTCTACTCTGAGGATAGAGTATGAGGTAATGATTGCACCATAAGACCAAAGAGGATGAGGAAGATAGAAAAGCCCCAAACCAGGACCCCATCCTCCCTACGGGCCACAAGGAAGCTTCACTCCTCTTTCCTCATCCTCTCTGGTCTTTATAAGGCAATCATTTACTCATGCTATATCCTCAGAGTAAAACAGCCTTTCTCAACCATGGTTCCTAAAGAGGTTGCTCTTGCTGATTGACCTCCTATTTGATAGCGCTTGCATCATTTTGGGATTAACCCCATTGGCATGACCCCAAGAGTCTTTATAGCTATTTGGAAAGGGTACATCCTGGCCATCATCGTAGTCTCATAGCAAAGGTTCCCTGAAGTCTAAAAAAATGTTTTAAAGGTTCCTCAGGAGTTAAACATTTGAGAAAGACTGATGTAGACCAGTTGTGGATGGGCAGCACCCTCTATGGTATCTCCAGAAGCCCCCCATAAAGACATTGAGGATACTGCACACATGATGGCTGACATACGATTCTATGGTCACTTCCATCGTTCTCCTGATAAAGTGGGCCTTTGGTCTATTAAACTCGTAGGTTATATATCATCTTCCCATCATTTATTGTCATACAGATATTGAATATTCCGCTGATGATGTAATTTTGTCACCCAGGTCTGAATCTGCGACCTCTGCTGTGTCTGGTGATGTCTCTTCTTGCTGAGCCACCTGGGATGTTGGACAGCACCCTGGAATATTCCAGGGTCTCTCTTGAACCTTGAACATTTGTCTTCTCCCCCTGATTTAAGCCATGCCTTTGCACTTCCTGTTTGCCTGATTATTTTGCTTTCTCTAGCCAATATCTCTCTTGTCACTCCTGCTGCCATCCGTATCTCTGCTACCACTCATTACCGTCCTTTGAGTTAGTTCCTCGACTATGCTTCTGCCTGATCCCAAACTGCAACCATTCATTACCAACCTTTGACTTGTTCCTTGAGTTCGCTTCTGCCTGATCCCCGACTGTAACCACTTATTACCAACCTTTGGCTTGTTTATCAACTATGCTTCTGCCTGATCCCAGACTGTAACCACTTATTACCGACCCTTGGCTTGTTTATCAACTATGCTTCTGCTTGATCCCAACCTGCATCCATTCATTACCGACCTTTGACTTGTTCCTCAACTATGCTTTTGCCTGATCCCAACCTACGACCAACCCTTGGCTTGTTCTTCTGTTCCACAACTACGCTTCTGCTTGATCCCAACCTACGACCACTTGTTACCGACCCTTGGCTTGTTCCTCAACTACACTTCTGCTTGATCCCAACCTGCGACCATTCATTACTGACCTTTGACTTGTTCCTTGACTATGCTTCTGCCTGATCCCAGACTGTATCCATTTATTACCAACCTTTGGCTTGTTTATCAACTATGCTTCTGCTTGATCCCAACCTGCAACCATTCATTACCGACCTTTGGCTTGCTCCTTGACTACGCTTCTGCTTGATCCCAACCTGCAACCACTTGTTACCGATCTTTGGCTCATTTACAGACTACACTTCTGCTTGATTCATATCTGCCATATCTGCTATTTGACCCCGGCTTGCTCCCCTCCTGGATCCTGAGGAGTGAAACCGGATACGAACATGCAGCAAAACGCATCTCCACCATCAGGAGCTCTGATGAACACCGGTTAGTGCTTAGACCTCACATCTTTTGTGAGCCCGAGTCATCTGCCAGGGTGACCTGCTTGTACATTTATCCAGCTGGTTGGTGGGAATCTCTCTACTGCTATAGCTACTGGTCTCTGAGCCTGACCTCAGACCAGGACACATGGTTTATTAAACATGTAGAGAATATATCATCTTCCCATCATGTATGGTCAAACAGATACCATTGAATATAATGCTGATGATGCAATCTACAGGATCTCACAAAAGTAAGTACACCCCTCCCATTTTTGTAAATATTTTATTCCATCTTTTCATGTGACAACACTGAAGAAATGACACTTTGCTACAATGTAAAGTAGTGAGTGTACAGCTTGTATAACAGTGTAAATTTACTGTCCCCTCAAAATAACAACACACAGCCATTAATGTCTAAAATGCTGGCAACAAAAGTGAGTACACCCCTAAGTGACAATGTCCAAATTGGGCTGAATTAGCTATTTTCCCTCCCCGTTGTCATGTGACTCATTAGTGTTACAAGGTCTCAAGTGTGAATGGGGGGCAGGTGTGTTAAATTTGGTGTTATCGCTCTCACTCTCTCATACTGGCCACTGGAAGTTCAACATGGCACCTCATGGCAAAGAACTCTCTGAGGATCTGAAAAAAAGAATTGTTGCTCTACATAAAGATGGCCTAGGCTATAAGAAGATTGCCAAGACCCTGAAACTGAGATGCAGCACGGTGGCCAAGACCATACAGCGGTTTAACAGGACAGGTTCCACTCAGAACAGGCCTCGCCATGGTCCACCAAAGAAGTTGAGTGCACGTGCTCAGCGTCATATCCAGAGGTTGTCTTTGGGAAATAGACGTATGAGTGCTGCCAGCATTGCTGCAGAGGTTGAAGGGGTGGGGGGTCAGCCTGTCAGTGCTCAGACCATACGCCACACACTGCATCAAACTGGTCTGCATGGCTGTCATCCCAGAAGGAAGCCTCTTCTAAAGATGATGAACAAGAAAACCCACAAACAGTTTTCAGAAGACAAGCAGACTAAGGACATGGATTACTGGAACCATCTCCTGTGGTCTGATGAGACCAAGATAAACGTATTTGGTGTCAGATGGTGTCAGGCGTGTGTGGGGGCAACCAGGTGAGGAGTACAAAGACAAGTGTGTCTTCCTACAGTCCAGCATGGTGGTGGGAGTGTCATGGTCTGGGGCTGCATGAGTGCTGCTGGCACTGGGGAGCTACAGATCATTGAGGGAACCATGAATGCCAACATGTACTGTGACATACTGAAGCAGAGCATGATCCCCTCCCTTCAGAGACTGGGGGGCAGGGCAGTATTCCAACATAACGACCCCAAACACACCTCCAAGATGACCACTGCCTTGATAAAGAAGCTGAGGGTAAAGTTGATGGACTGGCCAAGCATGTCTCCAGACCTAAACCCTATTGAGCATCTGTGGGGATCCTCAAACAGAAGGTGGAGGAGGGGAAGGTCTCTAACATCCACCAGCTCTGTGATGTCATCATGGAGGAGGGGAAGAGGACTCCAGTGACAACCTGTGAAGCTCTGGTGAACTCCATGCCCAAAAGGGTTAAGGCAGTGCTGGAAAATAATGGTGGCCACACAAAATATTGACACTTTGGGCCCAATTTGGACATTGTCACTTAGGGGTGTACTGACTTTTGTTGCCAGCGGTTTAGACATTAATGGCTGTGTGTTGAGTTATTTTGAGGGGACAGTAAATTTACACTGTTATACAAGCTGTACACTCACTACTTTACATTGTAGCAAAGTGTCATTTCTTCAGTGTTGTCACATGAAAAGATAGAATAAAATATTTACAGGAATGTGAGGGGTGTACTTAGTTTTGTGAGATACTGTATGAATGATGGGATCTCCATCTCTAGGAGGACGCATGCTGGGGTAGATGTGGAGGTTTTAGTCAATGCAATCTATAAAGAACATAACATTGTATCCATTAACAATGATTTGTAATAAAATCATATATTTAATAACGATGATTTTATAATTCTTTTTTGCCCCTCGTTTCTTCTTTGATCCAATAAGCGCGCTCCGTTTCTTCCCTCTGCGATTTATCTATCAGCCGATATTCCGTGCGCTGGCGTTGTCTGTAGCAGCGAGGAGAATGATATTTTCTCTGCCCCGGCTGAACAATCATGTACAACAATTGTGAAATTGTTGTGTTTTAGTGAAATTGCTTTCTAGAAGTGAAGATAACATGCAATCTATTGGCGGATCAGACATGGAGGGGGAGGGGTGCTGCAAACCAATTTTACGTTGTTGCAATCGTGTATTATGAGGCCTGCGGCTTCCGGCGCTCTGAGGGCGATTATTTGCGGTAATATTAAAATTGATGGCGATGGCGGCAGCCGCGGTTATCTACACAGAGGTGTCAGACTTCTGACCTTCCAGAGGAAGACTTTGTAAAGACCAGACTGGAAATCCATTGAGGGCTCCAGGAGCATCGCGGGGCGACCATCTGTAGGACAATCGATGGATTTTGATGGCCACATAACAGCTGTTCAGCATGAATACTGATTGCTTGGTTTTAAAAGCAGACTGGAGCTCCCTCTAATGGCTGCATGAAATATGACACTGGCTGAGCTGCAATGCTGATGGATAGGAAGGGGGCTGTAAAACATTTGTTACAAGAAGCGTTCCTGCAAGTTGAAGGAAATGCCCCCCAAGATTAATGCCTGTATCACCAGCGCCGTCTAGTGGCCAAAATGTGGTATAGTTTTCTCTTGGAGGGATTTCAGAAAACTATACTGAATTTTGTCCACTAGGTGGAGCTGGCAGTGCTGGCAATAATCTCATAGAGAAAATACCGGACATTTCGCTCCAATTGTACGAATACCTCTGACATTCGTGCAACAAATGTATTATTATTATTAGACCCCCCCCCCTGGGGTGTTTATGAAAGCTTACAGGATGAGAAGAGTTCTCCATAACTGTCACCAATGTGCCGCGATTACAGTAGATGTGACATTCCCTTTAGAAATCCGTAAATTCCCGCCATGTCACAATATACAGTAATAGGACCACTGCTCAGAAATCTCCACCTTCAGTCATCAAAAACATCCTTAATATCCATTCAGTGACTCTGCCTAGGCTGAGATGATGTCATCACTCTGCTGCAGGAAGGAGGAAGCATTTCCTCAGTCTCCCCTCCCCCAGTGATCAGGCTGTACATTGTAACTTTGCAGAAGGAGGAGGAAGCATTTCCCCAGTCTCTCCTCCCCCAACACCCCCCCCCCCTCCCCGATCAGACTGCACAATTGTAGTTTGCATTGGCTGAGATTTTGTCATCAGTCTGCTGCAGGCAGGAAGAAGCATTTACTTGGTTTCTTCTCCCCCAGTGATCAGACTGTACATTGTAACTCTGCTGTGGCTGAGATGATGTTGTTGGTCTGCTGCAGGTAGGAGGAAGCATTTCCCTAGTCTCCCCTCCCCCAGTGATCAGACTGTACATTGTAACTTTGTAAAAGGAGGAGGAGACATTTCCCCAGTCTCCCCTCCCCCAGTGATCAGACTGTACATTGTAACTTTGTAGAAGGAGGAGGAAGCATTTCCTCTGTCTCCCCCTCCCCCCCAGTGATCAGACTGTACATTGTAACTTTATAGAAGGCAGGAGGAAGCATTTCCTCAGTCTCCCCTCCCCCAGTGGCCAGACTGAGGAAATGCTCCCTCCTCCTTCTACAAAGTTACAATTTACAGTCTGATCACTGGGGGAGGGGAGACTGAGGAAATGCTTCCTCCTCCTTCTACAAAGTTACAATGCACAGTCTGATCACTGGGGGAGGGGAGACTGAGGAAATGCTTCCTCCTCCTTCTACAAAGTTACAATGTACAGTCTGATCACTGGGGGAGGGAAGACTAAGGAAATGCCCCCTCCTCCATCTCACCTCCCCCAGTGACTTTTCCTAGGCTGAGATTTTGTCATCAGTCTGCTGCAGGCAGGAGGAAGCGTTTTCTTCTTTTCCCCAGTGATCAGACTGTACATTGTAACTTTGCAGCAAGTCACAAAGTGAGAGGCGGTGACAGGGGGCTGATCTGTGTCAGACATTTGTGAACACAGCCAGGAACTGCACAGGCTCCAGGATTTACATGATTGTGTCATCTCTGAGCCGGCATCCTTCTGGAGAAAAAAAAAGAGCAGATGAAGGCGTTGTCGGGGGGGGGGGGGGGGTCCCTTTGATTTCTGTGAGGTGAAATAAATACTCGGAGGGGTCACACTGACATTACTGAGCATGAAAATATATATCTAATGACAGATCCCTTTTATCTTGTGTTCCCCCGGACAGGCAGGGGGCGGGGCAGTGACACATAGCAGAACGCCAGGTGTTGTCACCCTCCCTGTGCCGTGCCTTGCTCTGCATTTCCTCTGGACGCTGCTGTATACAGCATGGCCTCCATCTTTGCGCTCCAGCATGAATCGCCATTATATATTCTCAGCCCGAGCATTGGCGCGCCGGCTGCCATCTTGCCATTCGCTCTGCCTGCAGTGGGGGAGAACTGATAGCTGCTATCTCCCGGCTTCCACATTATGCTGAGCCACGAGCCTCATAATTTATGGAGATTCCGGAATTATCCGCCCCCTGCTCCCTTCAGGGTGTCCAGATGTGCCGGAATAAAACTAAGCACATGATCTGCATATATTTACATACATGCAAATGAGGGCTTATTACCGGCAGCCTTAACACGGGCGCCGAGGAACAGAACAGAACGGCGCTGCGAGGGGGGGAAAGCGGGAGAAAATCCGCATAAAACAGCAAAAACAATAATAAATAAAAAAAAATTACAAATAAAATGCCAGAATGAAAGTTACCTGGAAATATGGGGCGGGTCTATTGTGGGTGATGGGGCGGGTCTACTGTGGGTGATGGGGCGGGTCTACTGTGGGTGATGGGGCGGGTCTACTGTGGGTGATGCTAAAATTCTCGCCGCGGTATTCAAATCTCAATTTCAGCCAATTTCCTAAGTGGTGAAATCCCCGTGCCTGACCCCCCCCCCCCCCCCCCTAACAATGGGGCGTATTAACCACTTCCTGCCCCGGCCAATTTTCAGCTTTCAGCGCTGTCGCACTTTAAGTTAAAATTGCGCGGTCATGCAACGCTGTACAAAAACAACATTTATATAATTTTGTTCCCCACAAACAGAGCTTTCTATTGGTGGTATTTAATCACTTCTATGCTTTTATTTTTTGCTAACAAAAAAAGAACGAAAATTTTGAAAAAAAAATAAAAACGTTTTTATAGTTTGTTAAAAAATTTTTGCAAACGGTTCATTTTTCTCCTTTATTGATGTGCACTGAGGAGGCTGCACTGATAAGGCAGCACTAAAAGGTGGCACTTATGGGCACCAATAGGCAGCACTGATGGGCACTGATGAGGCGGCACTGGTGGGTACTGATGAGATGCACTGATGGGCAGCACTGATGGGCACCGATAGGCTGCACTGATAGGCACTGATAAGATGGCACTTATGAGGCGGCACTGGAGGGCACTGATGAGGCTGCACTGATGGGCACCAATAGGTGGCCCAGATTATGAGGTACTGATGGGCACTGGTAGGTGGCACTTGTGGGCACTGATGAGGTGGCACTGATAGATGGCACTGATAGGCAGCACTGATAGGTGGCACAGATGATGAGGTACTGATGGGCACTGGTAGGTGGCACAGATGAGGTACTGATGGGCATTGGTAGGTGGCACTGGTGGGCACTCAGGAGGCACTGAGGCAGGACTGATAGGTGGCACTGATGGCCGCTGATAGGCAGCACTGATAGGTGGCATGATGGTGAGGCACAGATGGGCACTGGTAGGTGGCACTGATAGGTGGCACAGATGATGAGGTTCTGATGCGCATTGGAAGGTGGCACTGGTGGGCACTAAGGGCAGCACTGAGGCAGGACTGATAGGTGGCACAATGATGAGGCACTTATGGGCACTGGTAGGTGGCACTGATAGGTGGCACAGATGAGGTACTGATGGGCATTGGTAGGTGGCACTGATGGGCACTCAGGCAGCACTGAGGCAGGACTGATAGGTGGCACTGATAGGCAGCACTGATAGGTGGTACGATGATGAGGCACTGATGGGCACTTGTAGGTGGCACTGGTGGGCACTGATGAGGCTGCAGTGACTCTCTGAGTGCAGGGCCAATGTCCCATTTACACTAGCCAGTAATCGGCTTTTCTTTTTTTTCGTGAGGGAAAGAAAAGTCGATGACCGACTTCTGTTTACATCACGTGATCAGCAGTCATTGGCTGACAGCTGATCACATTAGACATGTGCAGTTAGTTTGATTGCGAATAAATATTCGAAGATTTGGATACATCCGAATACCCGAATTGCAGTATAAACAAAGTTTACTGAATGCTCCGAATAACGAAATGAAATTCCTCAGAATTTCGGAAATTCTAATTGAAATTCAAATAGAATTTTAGATGGAATTCCAGTCGAATTCGAACTGTAAAAATATTTCTGAAATCAAAGTCTGTGCGTGTTATTGGAGGAGCATTTGGAAATAATTGCTGTTTTTTGTTACGACAAAGAAGGTTTAAAGAGTCATTGTAATCATTTGATGTAGAATTTTCTTTTGTTTGTTCACTTTGCCACATTTAAATCGGAAAGAAAAAAATCCAAAAAGTTTCAACCGATTCAAAATGTATCCATTGGAATGTTTTAAATGGAAAAAAATGAATAAAATCGGAAGAAGATTCAAAAAAGACATAAAACAAATTCCTAATATGAATACTGAATATGAATTGAACGAATCAACCAAATCTAAACCAAACAAATTTTTTTTCGTCATGCACAGGTCAAGATCAAGATTTGTAAGGGGCTGGAATCGATGGACTCACCGATCACCCACGCCCCACAGGGCGCACAGGCAGCACATGCACGGGAAGATGTATGTGGATACCACCCCCCCCACCCCCCCCCCCCCCCCGAAAGTTTAGGTCTGCGCTATAGCTGTCTTTCGGCTATAGAGCGGGTGCGAAGGGGTTAATATTTAATAAAATATTGGTATCAATTCTAGTAACAATGTAGTGTATTAGTAACAATGTTGCTTTTTTGCCTTTTGGCTAAGGTCAAGTGTAGTATCTGTTCTTATCAGTGTCCAGTAGGGGGCGCTCCACCGTCATTCTGGCTGGGATGTCTGGCTGCAAAGTATTCCTGCTGGTATAATGGCGATCTTGAGAGACCTTCCTCATGGCAAGGAATCCGAATTGAGCGCCCCCTGGGGGTGAGGGTCAGTAACACTTCCCCAGTGTGGAGGAACCTGAGGGACCCAGTGCCTCCTGATTTTAGCAGTGTTGGCCAGGGAACAGGGAGGCAGAGAGCCTGTAGGTGCCCCCAGGAGTGGAGCCCCAAGGGTGATCCTGGTATCACTATGGGTTTAGGACCCCACTGTGAAAAAAGGCACAACACGACCCCCGCGCTATTTTTTTCTTTCTTTATTTTTTCAATACCTGGGGGCAAGCAATTGCATCCACGAGTCATATTAACCACTTGAGGACCAGAACTATTTCTGACATTTGTTGCTTACAAGTTAAAATCAATATTTTTTGCTAGAAAATTACTTAGAACCCCCAATTATTATTATTATATATATATATTTTTAAGCAAAGGCTCTGGAGAATAAAATGGCGGTTGTTGCAATATTTCATGTCACACACAGCAGTCTTTTAAAACGCAATATTTTGGTAAAAAATACACTTCACTGAATTTAAAAAAAAAACTAAACAGTAAAGTTAGCCCAATTATTTGTATAATGTAAAAGATGTTATGCTTAGTAAATGGATACCCAACATGTTACGCTTTAAAATTGCGCACGCTCGTGGAATGGCGACAAACTACGATACTTAAAAATCTCCATAGGCAATGCTTTAAAAATATTAACGGTTACCAGTTTAGATTTACAGAGGAGGTCTTTTTCTAGAATTATTGCTCTCACTCTACCATATGCGGCGATACCTCACATGTGTGATTTGAACGCTGTTTACATTTGTGGACGCGACTACATTTTCTTTGGCGCGTGAGCCTGAAAAAAAACTGATGATTTTTATTGCTGTGAGAAGGAATGTAAACATCCCCTGTGACAGTAATAGGCAGTGACAGGTACTCTTTATGGAGGGATCGGGGGGGAATGTGACAGTAATAGGAGTGACAGGTACTCTTTATGGAGGGATCGGGGGGGGAATGTGACAGTAATAGGAGTGACAGGTACTCTTTATGGAGGGATCGGGGGAATGTGACAGTAATAGGAGTGACAGGTACTCTTTATGGAGGGATCGGGGAGGAATGTGACAGTAATAGGAGTGACAGGTACTCTTTATGGAGGGATCGGGGGAGGAATGTGACAGTAATAGGAGTGACAGGTACTCTTTATGGAGGGATCGGGGGAATGTGACAGTAATAGGAGTGACAGGTACTCTTTATGGAGGGATCGGGGAGGAATGTGACAGTAATATGCAGTGACAGGTACTCTTTATGGAGGGATCGGGGGGAATGTGACAGTAATAGGCAGTGACAGGTACTCTTTATGGAGGGATCGGGGGGAATGTGACAGTAATAGGCAGTGACAGGTACTCTTTATGGAGGGATCGGGAGGAATGTGACAGTAATAGGCAGTGACAGGTACTCTTTATGGAGGGATTGGGGGGAATGTGACAGTAATAGGAGTGACAGGTACTCTTTATGGAGGGATCGGGGGGAATGTGACAGTAATACGAGTGACAGGTACTCTTTATGGAGGGATCGGGGGGAATGTGACAGTAATAGGCAGTGACAGGTATTCTTTATGGAGGGATCGGGGGGAATGTGACAGTAATAGGCAGTGACAGGTACTCTTTATGGAGGGATCGGGGAGGAATGTGACAGTAATATGCAGTGACAGGTACTCTTTATGGAGGGATCGGGGGGAATGTGACAGTAATAGGCAGTGACAGGTACTCTTTATGGAGGGATCGGGGGGAATGTGACAGTAATAGGCAGTGACAGGTACTCTTTATGGAGGGATCGGGGGGAATGTGACAGTAATAGGCAGTGACAGGTACTCTTTATGGAGGGATCGGGGGGAATGTGACAGTAATAGGCAGTGACAGGTACTCTTTATGGAGGGATCGGGGGGGAATGTGACAGTGACAGGTCCTCTTTATGGAGGGATCGGGGGGAATGTGACAGTAATAGCAGTGACAGGTACTCTTTATGGAGGGATCGGGGGGAATGTGACAGTAATAGCAGTGACAGGTACTCTTTATGGAGGGATCAGGGGGAATGTGACAGTAATATGCAGTGACAGGTACTCTTTATGGAGGGATCGGGGAGGAATGTGACAGTAATATGCAGTGACAGGTACTCTTTATGGAGGGATCGGGGGGAATGTGACAGTAATAGGAGTGACAGGTACTCTTTATGGAGAGATCGGGGAGGAATGTGACAGTAATAGGCAGTGACAGGTACTCTTTATGGAGGGATCGGGGGGAATGTGACAGTAATAGGAGTGACAGGTACTCTTTATGGAGAGATCGGGGGGGAATGTGACAGTAATAGGCAGTGACAGGTCCTCTTTATGGAGGGATCGGGGGGAATGTGACAGTAATAGCAGTGACAGGTACTCTTTATGGAGGGATCGGGGGGAATGTGACAGTAATAGCAGTGACAGGTACTCTTTATGGAAGGATCGGGGGGAATGTGACAGTAATAGGAGTGACAGGTACTCTTTATGGAGAGATCGGGGGGAATGTGACAGTAATAGCAGTGACAGGTACTCTTTATGGAGGGATCGGGGGGAATGTGACAGCAATAGGAAGTGACAGGTCCTCTTTATGGAGGGATCGGGGGTCTAAAATACCCCAAACCCCTCCACTGCACTTCAAAGTATTCAAAACGCCAAAATAGGCATTTTTGAATACTTTGAGTTTTTTTTTTAAATTGGAAGTGACGCTGTGGCGTCGCCTTCGGTTCATTACATTGGAGACCCGATCAAAGCCAATTCTGGCTTTGTTCAGGTCTCCGGCCAGCCGGTGCATGGGCTGGCTGGTCGTTCAGGTCTCCCAGTGGGACAGGAGACCCTGGCAGAGCGGCGGAAAGCAGCAGGAGGAAGGGACGTCCCCTCCTGCTGCTTGGGATAATGGCTGAGCAGCTGCTTAGCTGCATTGGTTGTTATCATCTGAAAGCTGTCCACTCTAAATAACGGCACAGGGGTGATGCCTCTAGCTGCAGGCATCACCCCGGTACAACCACTTCTTATGTACGGGTACCTGATTTTGCGGGAAGTGGTAATTGTGATTTTTTTCTTTATAAATTAAATTTTTGCTGCAGCAGGTTCTATACAGAGTACAGATGTGCCACTTTACAGACAGACTAAGGGGACCCCCAGGCACTATTTTTAAAGAAATTTTTCATTTTTATTGTTGCAATTAAAGCATAACTAAAATCACTGCTCCTGAAAAGCGGTAACCCCGAGCCACACTTGGGGTTACCCTGTAGTTAAATTTACATTGTCCCTACAATCCCCCCAATGTCATTCCGCTGTGTCCTCCGGCCGATGCTGGCATCCGTCTTCCGAGTTCCCTTCCCTGCGAGCACCGCAAAGCAGGGGGGGCGGAACCAGGTGGGAAATTAATAAAAAAGTACACAAAACAGCGATGACGTTCAGCTCCCAGGAGTCAATGCAAGCAGGAAGTGACTGCGCGGGCAGCCGCAGAGGGAGGAAGTGGAAGAAAGGTAAGTATATTTTATTCAATAACAAGGTAAGTAATTGAAAAAAATAATTGGGACTATTCATTTTGATTTTCAGCAAGCGGATGGCCCAAAGTGGTTTTTGAGGCCGGATCTCCGCTTTAAGGTAGCGCAGTGCTGATTCTGAATAGCAAAGAATGCCCCGGTCATGAAGGGGGTAACATTTTCTGGAGGTTACATGGTTAATAAAATATCAGTAACCATTTTAGTAACCATGTTGTGAATTAGTAACACTGTAGCGATTTTGACCCTTTGAGGTCAGACTTCGCGGAGTTGCATCGCTATCTCGTAAAAATTCGAAGGCCTAAAAATAACGTGACGTGGAAAGCTCCGCAGACCAATTTTTGTGAAATTACTAGAAATAAACTTAATAACAAAAGAAGAGCGCGGTATTAATTTAAGATAAAAGCGTCTAAGTCCGTTATCTGGATACCGCTAATCCTTTATGCAATAAAAAAAAAAAGAAGAGATTTCCAACTCGCGGTATCTGCGCGGCAGCGGCGGCTCCCCCTCGCCTTCTCATTAATTTAAAGTCAATAATAATGGTTTTCCACTATTGATTATACATAAGTCTTTTGTCTCTCCGTAATGAACTTTTGGCGGAGTCGCTCCCCAAACTATTATTTCAACCTCGTAAAACGGCAGATTTGACAATTGGCGCGGGCGGCTGATAGAGGCGGTAGGGTTATCCTTAATAGCTTTTTGTTTACCTGAGCTCTTGTCATTTACGGGGTTTTTGTTCGCCGCGTTAAACCGTCGCAGATTCGTCCTGAGGAAAATCTCCCAGTGGAATTGTAATCTCCTGTGAATGGGGTTTATAATTCTTCACCTGATTTTTTTTTTTTTTTTTTTAATTTTAGTGTTTTTCAAAATTAGAGAGAAAAAAAAGAATTTGAAGACTTTTCTCCCCAGTTTTGAAGGAGTTTGCAAACGCAGATGGAAATTGTTATAATAAAAAGAATAAATAATTGGGGTTCCCATCCCCCGACTAATTCCTATCCTCCATCGACCATTTTAGTTATAATCCCCTCAGCACTCACTTGTGTCTTTTCCATTGCTTAGCGTTTTGATTTCCCTGCAGTAGTTTGTGTCTTAGCCCCTCCCACAATGGGGAGGTTTCCTGCAGTAATTTGTGTCTTTGCCCATCCCCCAATAGTAATATTTTCCTGCAGTAGTTTGGGTCTCTGCCCCTCCCACAATGGGGAGATTTCCTGCAGTAGTTTGTGCCTCTGCCCCTCCCACAATGCCGATATTTCTTAGAAGTAGTTTGGGTCTCTGCCCCCCCCCCCCCACAATGGTGAGATTTCCTGCAGTAGTTTGTGTCTCTGCCCCTCCCACAATGGTGATATTTCCCGCAGTAGTTTGTCTCTGCCCCTCCCACAATGGGGAAATTTCTTGCAGTAGTTTGTGTCTCTCCCCCTAATACAATGGGCAGATTTCCCACAGTATTTTGTGTCTCTGCCCCTCCCACAATGGTGATATTTCCTGGCAGCAGTTAATGTCTATGCCCCTCCCCCAATGGTAAAATTTTATTGCAGTAGTTTGTGTCTGCCCCTCCCACAATGGGGAGATTTCCCAGCAGTAGTTTGTGTCTCTGCCCCTCCCACAATGGGGAGATTTCCCAGCAGTAGTTTGTGTCTCTGCCCCTCCCACAATGGGGAGATTTCCCAGCAGTAGTTTGTGTCTCTGCCCCTCCAACAATAGGGAAGATCTCCCCACACTAGGTGAGGAAATCTAATCCCTGGATTTCCTGAGAAATATATGAATTCTTATGTCGCTCTTTTTTTTTACCATCATTTTGGGTGGTGCTGCCCTTTAAATCCTGTCCAGATTCTCAGCTGTATAAAGGGGGATGGTGCACTTAGTCTCAGGCAGTGAGGGGTTAATGGAGAATTTGAGTTAATCCTTGCAGTGGGTCTCTGCGATTTCCTCTCCATGAACACGCCATCTTCCATGACAATGATTTGCGGACGCAGCAAACATTTTTTTTTTTCTTGTCGCAGACTCTACACGCATTAGAAATAAAGGCGTCCCCGCAGTGGTGCAGCCGGTTACACATAAAGTCTTTTTCTGCTCTCTCCCGGCTCTTGTCAGTGGCAGCAATTACCTGTCTAGTGGCGTCCCGGGGGGCCGCATCCAGCGTCGCCCCATTAACCGCTGTCGTCTCAAATTACGACAAGGTTTATTCCCCCGCAGGTAGCCTGCGTGCGCCGTGTTCACTGGGAAATGCTGCAACATTGTTCTTCGTTTAGGATTCAATACCGGGACGAGTTCCCGGCTACAATCCAGACAATGAAAAAAAAAATCTGAAGCGGTTATAATGGCCGAGTTTGGGAGGTCGAAGCTCCGACCAGCGCGTTTCTTCCGGGTCAATGTGGCCATAAGTAGTGCAATAAGTGAAGTAATCAATACGCTATACCACTGGCATGGTGTGCAGGACACACAGACACTGAGATATCAGTCACAACATTGGTGTACTTCATAGTGGGCCCAATCAAAGACCACCAAAGGGTGGCGAGAGCAACTAGGGGAGATCTCATGTCCCTAAAAGTTCCCCAAAAAATGTTTGAGTGGTTTTTAGGGGGTGCAACGAGCTTATAATGGCTCCTTGGGGTGAAAGGTAAGGAAGCTCCTTACACCTATACTGGACCTGCTGTTGTGACAAAAAACTTCCCCTTATTGACACTCGAAATAAAGAAAAACAAAACAAAAAATGAAGAAAAAAACAAAATAATTGGAAAAAAAACAAAATAAATATATATAATAATGAAAATAAATAAACTATTCTAAATATACAAAAACCCCAGACCCTCCAAATAAAGAAAAAAAAATTATATATATATATATATATATATATATATATATATATATATATATATATAGAATCTAAATATATAAAAACCCAGACGCTCTAAATGAAGAAAAATTAAACAAAAATAAATATATAGAAAAATTAAATAAACAAATCTAAATATGCAAAAACCCCAGATCCTCTAAATAAAGAAAAACAATATATATATATATATATATATATATATATATATATATATATATATATATATATATATATATATATATATACATATATAAATAAATGAAAATAAACTCATCAAAATAAAGAAAAACAAAACAAAGAAATGATATATGGAAAAATAAAAATAAATAACTCAGAAAAACTCAGACCTTCTAAAGAAAAACAAAACAAAGAAATTATATATATATATATATAGAAAAAAAAAAAATAAACCAATCTACATATACAAAAACCCTAGATCCTCTAAATAAATATAAACCAAAATAAATATATATAAAATGAAAATAAATAAAATTGGCGTACTAAATTGTGGGCTCATACAAAGACCACGAAGGGTGGCGAGAGCAAATAGGAGAGGTCTCATGTCCCTAAAAGTTCCCCAAAAAATGTTTGGGTTGTTTTTAGGGGGTGCAATGAGCTTATAATGGCTCCTTGGGGTGAAGGGTATGGAAGCTCCTTTCACCTATCCTGGACCTGCTGCTGTGACAAAAAAACTTCCCCTTATTGGCTTCAATAAAGGAAATAAACAAAGAAAACAAAATAAAAACCTATGAAAATGGAAAAAAAATAAACTAGACTCATTTAAATGCATAAAAACTCCAGACCATCTAAATAAGGAAAAAAAAAAACAGACCCTAAATGAAGAAAAAGACAAAACTAAATATATATAAAAATAAATAAACTAATCTAAATATACAAAAATCCCAGACCCCTCTAAATAAAGAAAAACTAGATAGATAGATAGATAGATAGATAGATAGATATAGATAGATAGATAGATAGATAGATAGATAGATAGATAGATAGATAGATAGATAGATAGATAGATAGATAGATAGATAGATAGATAGATAGATAGATAGATAGATAGATAGATAGATAGATAGATAGATAGATAGATAGATAGATAGATAGATAGATAGATAGATAGATAGATAGATAGATAGATAGATAGATAGATAGATAGATAGATAGATAGATAGATAGATAGATAGATAGATAGATAGATAAGATAGATAGATAGATAGATAGATAGATAGATAGATAGATAGATAGATAGATAGATAGATAGATAGATAGATAGATAGATAGATAGATAGATAGATAGATAGATAGATAGATAGATAGATAGATAGATAGATAGATAGATAGATAGATAGATAGATAGATAGATAGATAGATAGATAGATAGATAGATAGATAGATAGATAGATAGATAGATAGATAGATAGATAGATAGATAGATAGATAGATAGATAGATAGATAGATAGATAGATAGATAGATAGATAGATAGATAGATAGATAGATAGATAGATAGATAGATAGATAGATAGATAGATAGATAGATAGATAGATAGATAGATAGATAGATAGATAGATAGAGTCCTCTAAATATAGAAAAAACCCAGACCCTCTAAAAACAGAAAAATAAATATATAGAAAATTAAAAATAAATAAACGAATCTAAATATACAATATACAAAAATCCCAGACTCTCTAAAGAAAGACAAACAAAAATAAATACATAAAAAATGAAAATAATAAAATTGGTGTACTCCATTGTGGGCCCCCATACAAAGACCACCAAGGGTCGCGAGAGCAAATAGAAGAGGTCTCAGGGATGGGCTGGATGTTTGAGTCGAGCGTAAGTTCGTGTTCTTTGCCGAACACACAGACAACCGGGGCGTTCGGCAGCAAGTTCGCCTGCCGATGAACGCCCCATTATGCACTGGACAATTGCAGTGCAATAATTGCTTGTGATTGGCAAAAGCATGCACCTAACCTGTGTGCTTTGGCCAATCACAAAACAATGTCCTGTCAGAGCCATGATTGGTCAAAGGCAGGGTGCCTTTACTATACAAGGCTTCTGCTTACACGGCAGCGGTGTATAGTGTGTGATAATAGGGGTTAGGCAGGTAGTTAGTGGATAGTGAGTTGAGTTAGATTAGTGCAGTCAGTGTAGTGTAAAGGCTTATATTCCACTTTTATAATGTATGGATATGTTGTAGTCCTGGGTCCCATCTCTGTGCTCCCCAAGTTTTGTACCCCTGTCACTTATAGTTCGGGAGCAGTGCCATGCCAAGCTGACCAAGATTTCCCATAGACTCCAATGTTAAATACAGGGAGCAGTGCCATGCCAAGCTGACCTAGATTTCCCGTAGACGCCAATGAGTACTGAAAGCTGAAAATTGGTCTAGGCAGGAAGGGGGTGAAAGTGCCCTGTATTTAAGTGGTTAAGGGGAACCCTATGACAGAATTTAAAAAAATATGGCATGGGGTCCCCCCCCCCCCAAAAAAAAATCTATACCAGGCCCTTTGGGTCTGGCACAGTTTTAAGGGGAACTCCACGCCAAAAAAAAAGGTGTGGGGTCCCTCCCCAAAATCCATACCAGACCCTTATCTGAGCATGCAGCCTGGCAGGCCAGGGTGGGGGTGGACGATGAGCAAGTGCCCCCCTTCCTGAACTATACCAGACCGCTTGCCCTCAAAATGCGGAGGGTGCTTTGGGGTGCCAGAGAGTTCTTTGCCATGAGGTGCCATGTTGAACTTCCAGTGACCAGTATGAGAGAGTGAGAGCGATAACACCAAATTTACCCACACCTGCTCCCCATTCACACCTGAGACCTTGTAACACTAACGAGTCACATGACACTGGGGAGGGAAAATGGCGAATTGGGCCCAATTTGGATATTGTCACTTAGGGGTGTACTCACTTTTGTTGCCAGCGGTTTAGACATTAATGGCTGTGTGCTGAGTTATTTTGAGGGGACAGCAAATTTACACTGTTATACAAGCTGTACACTCACTACTTTACATTGTAGCAAAGTGTCATTTCTTCAGTGTTGTCACATGAAAAGATAGAATAAAATATTTACAAAAATGTGAGGGGTGTACTTACTTTTGTGAGATACTGTACATTCCTTGACAGCCGTTGTCATCTTCTCCCCAGCTGCCGGGTTTTCAGCCTCTTGATTGGCAGGTAGGAGATGATGTCACCCTGACATAGGCCTAGGAGTCAGTCACTCCAGTACAGCCCAGTGTGCCGGGAATGCACTCTGAGATGCGCATGCACAGCTCAGTGTACATTCAACAGAAAACTGCGAGCAGGTAAGTGTGTATTATTGTAGAAGAGACGTAGCAAGTTTCTTCTGCAATAAAGAGATACCTGCGCGGCGGAGGCCACTAGATGGAGCTAGGGATCAAAGAAAAAATAAAAACATAGTTCCTGTTATCATCAGCGCCATCTAGTGGCCTTAAAGTAGAATGAAACCCAATTTATTTTTTATGATCCCCAGCTCCATCTAGTGGCCATATTATGGTATCTTCCGGAATGACCCTATTTTTATAAACGAATAACATTCGACCTGGGGAGAAAATAGACTAATAACATTCGATTTTGCTCGATTTGCACAGAACAAATGTACCAGCTTTTCACTTTTTAAAAAAATTAAAAATTCATAGTTTAATGTATTGCTTTCTTTTTATTATCCATTCAACAGGCTGGGGGTGGGGTGGTGACACCACGGCGTGCTTTAATTTTAAGCAAAAAAAGTGAGGCTGTCATGCCGATCCATGGATTCACGCTGGAACAAAAATGAGCACATCGGCTGTCCTGGCGCGTGATTCCATGCCTGTCCCCGATACCGAGGGATGAGGATGACAGCCACAGATTTCCGTCCTTCAGACGGGCGCCGTTGGTGCGGCGTGAATTTGCTTGCGATTATTTCCATCCAGTAATTAGCATTGTTGTGATGCAGCGATTGTCCCCTCCGTCACAGAAATCACATCTTATTTAGAAGACGGCTCAAGGTAAGGCGATGTAGCCGCAGCTGCACCCCCCACCCCTCCCCTCCCCCAATCACGCGGCATTAATATTGTATTAGACAATAGAGATCACTTCTTCATCCTTAATTGGTACTTACATTTTTTTCCTCTGATGAAATTACTGATTGATTTGAAGTTTAAATGAACTCATTTATTATAATTGCGGAAGTCCTGAATACAAAGTAGTTTAAAATAAGGAACGTCACGGCGAGATTGATGGTCCTGCCGCGGAAAAAATGCCATATGTCTTTCCCCGACGGCTCTTAAATTGCGGGAGGAATTAAAAATATAAAAAGAAGTGAAAATCATCTTCATTTAGGTGACGGGACGAGGGGGGGAGACGCGGATAAATATAAACGGCGCCAGCAATCCCAAACGTGACCTTTACTGCTGCCAAAGAATGTCAGATTTGACGCCACGATAAAAGACCGTCATCAGTGAAAGATCAAAATAAGAATTGTTGCAAATTTCCCCACAGGGGGATTTATCCCTCACTTCCTGTCTGGACAGGAAGTGATAGAAAATCTCTTGGATGGGGTCACAGAGAAAAACACATTTTCAGTAGAGTCGGGGGAGGAGATCAGGAACTTCTCTCTGGCTTTTATTTCCATCTGTGTAACTGCTGAGGAGATTTCTTCTGACTTCCTGTCAGGACAGGAAGTCATGAAAATATCTTTAGTAGAGGCAAAAAACACATTTTTATCAGAGTGGGGAAGGTTTAGAATGTGGGGAAATATTTTTTATTTTTTTTGCTGTGCCTTCCTGGTGACAACTGGTCCTTCCATTTCTTGTATTATGGTGTGACAAGGACAGGAAGTGAGAGAAAATCTCCTCATTGGGGGAGGGGAAGGGTCCATAATAGCAGCCATGAATTTCTTACTGTATAGGTTTCACTTTAGGACTTTGAACACAGGAGATACGATCTGAAAAAATACAGCTGACAACATTTTTAGAATGCATTTTCTACATCCAGCTCCTCCCACTGCCACTGATCCCCACCCCCGTCATAATGACAGCCAGGTATTGCTTTGTATTAAACAGCAGCTGTCAAAATGCAGCCACTTATGTGAAAAATGACACTTCTAGATAGTCTACAAGTGTCATCACATAAATACAATGTAACGATGGATTGTTACATTTTATTTACGGTTTCATTCATTTGTAGATCAAAGGTTTGATCTTTAATCTGTGGGTGAAATCACTTAAAGAAACCTTACAACTATATAAAAAAAAGCCTTTTAGTAATTAAATGTAATTTTCCTCTAACCTCTTTTTGACACTGATCAACCCTAATTAAATCCCTCCTCCCTAAAGCTATTACCAGGCCCAGATCTAGGGGAGTGTTTGGGTGTGTTGTGCTCCCCCCCCCCCCCCCCCCCTAGTCTCTAAGAGTACATCCACTGATCCATGAGGCAGTCTGATGGGAACAATTATTGTAAGGGGGCTCTGATGAGGACAGTTGATGTAAGGGGGGCTCTGATGGGGACAGTTGATGTAAGGGGGGCTCTGATGGGGACAGTTGATGTAAGGGAGGCTCTGATAGGGACAGTTAATGTAAGGGGGGCTTTGATGGGGACAGTTGATGTAAGGGAGGCTCTGATAAGGACAGTTGATGTAAGGGGGGCTCTGATGGGGACAGTTGATGTAAGGGAGGCTCTGATAAGGACAGTTGATGTAAGGGGGGCTCTGATGGGGACAGTTGATGTAAGGGGGGGCTCTGCTGGGGACAGTTGATGTAAGGGGTCTCTGATGGGGACAGTTGATGTAAGGGGGCTCTGTTGAGGATAGTTGATGTAAGGGGGGCTCTGATGAGGACAATTGATGCAAGGGGGGGCTCTGATAGGAACAGTTGATGTAAGAGGGGCTCTGATGAAGACAGTTGATATGGGAAGGGCTCTGATGAGGATAGTTGATGTAAGGGGGGCTCTGATAAGGACAGTTGATGTAAGGGGGGCTCTAATGGGGACAGTTGATGTAAGAGGGGACTCTGATGAGGATAGTTGATGTAAGAGGGGCTCTGATAGGTACAGTTGCTGTAAGGGGGGCTCTGATAGGGACAGTTGATGTAAGGGGGGCTCTGATGGGGACAGTTGATGTAAGGGGGGCTCTGATGGGGACAGTTGATGTAAGAGGGGCTCCGATGGGGACAGTTGATGTAAGGGGGGCTCTGATTGGGACAGTTGCTGTAAGGGGGTTCTGATGAGGGCAGTTGATATGGGAAGGGCTCTGATGAGGATCGTTGATGTAAGAGGGGCTCTGATAGGGACAGTTGATGTAAGGGGGGCATTCTGACAGGGACAGTTGATGTAAGAGGTATTCTGATGAAGACCCCTGATGTAAGGGGGGACACTGTAAGTAACACTTGATATAAGGAGGCACAGGGTCTGTTTAATCATCCTAATCTAATGACAACCCAATACACACTACTGTTCTCTGTTCATTCCTGCACCACCTCTGTCTGTCAGATGTTATTTGCTGGTTGTGGCTCATGGTATATAAGTGCGTGGAGTGAATGGGGAATACTGGTTTTCTGCTTCTCTGTCACACATTATGCCCCCTGACTTTATTTACTGCACCCCTATATTAGATAAAGCTAGATCTGTCCCTGGCTTTTACTTTTCTGATTTTATATATTTGTTTTTATTCTTTATATTTTTTTATTTTCATGCCTTTTGCTTGATTATATTTTTAATGCCGCATAAAAAGAAAGTGTTCAAAATAATGAAAAAATGTCTTTTTTTCATTTGCAAAAAACTTTGGCATACAAAAAATGTGACTAATTAGAGAATAAAAGCGTATATTTTTTATTTACAGTAAAACTACATTTTGAAAAACTAACACCAGTTAAAATAGATTTTTTTTCTTTTATCTTTTTTTTTTTTAGAGTTCAAAAAAAAAAAAAAAGTTTTGCAAGACAATACTGCGAATAGAAAGCACAAAAAAAAAAAAAAAAAAAAAAGCCAAAACTATTAGGCCTCATTCACATGGACATATTTAAAGTGATTGTAAAACTTTAATAATTATTTTATTAAAATAAAAACATGTTATACTTACCTGCTCTGTAATGGTTTTGCACAGAGCACCCCTGATCCTCCTCTTCTCAGTGCTTCTGGCTCCTCCTCCTTGCCGAGTGCCCCCATAAGAAGAAGCTTCCTATGGAGGCACTCGTGTGGGCTCGCTCCTGAGCCCCTCTATCTTTGTCCATAGACACAGACAGCAGGGCTTGGCCCCATCCCCTGCGTAGCAGAATTAGATTGACAGTAGCAGGAGCCAATGGCTATTGATCGGCCCTGTGAGGGGGGGGGGAAGAGCAGAGAGCCATTGCTCTCTGGCACAGCACTGGATCGTGATGGTGCTCAGGTAAGTATAAAGGGGGGCTGGGGGGATCCCAGTCACAGAAGGTTTTTTACCGTAATGCATAGAAAGGTTTTACAAACAAACACTTTAAGCGTACACCCAAGGGAGGGTCATATTTGCCAGCACGGGATGCCCATGTGTGCTCCCAATTTGATATCTGTGTGGGTATAGGTCCATCGAACGCAAAGTGTGAATTCTGGGAGACGCATGCGCACAGATGTCAGATTGGCAGCAGCAGGCACTGCGTCACAATTGACATGAATGGGACTGCCTACACCTGTACTGGCAAACATTGGCCCTCACATGGGTGTACAGATGTCCCCACCCCCTGAGCTTTTAATGCGTCCGGTGGCTTCAGTGACCAATAAGAGAAGCTCAGAAGACCAGAGCGGCTTGCCTGAGATTGACTTTCACAAGAAAAGGAGATCCACATATATCTTCAGTTGCCTCTCTCTTAACTTTTCATCAGCTTGACACGTCATGACCTTCGATGACGTATTAATTTATCATATGGTCAGTCTGAATTTCCCAGGTTTGTCTGGATATGCTGGGACTTGTAGTACCCAGAGAGTTATTACGCTGCTGTGTGCCACTGACCATCCCTCCACACCCCACCAACAATCCATCTACTCACAAGATGAAATTCTTTAATGGAGATTAAAATCTGGAAACGGCAACATATCATAACATGCAACTGATTGTAACAAGCAGCGGGTCGAAGGTCAAGCGTTTGCTACAAATGGTTAGTAATCAGAACAATGTTTCAGGAGTAGAAGATAAAAAAAACGCGCAGCGCAACTCATTACAATGTGACGTCAATGGGACAGTAATCCAAAAAGTTGAATAACTAATGTCCACCAACCCATTCATAGATTGGTCTGCAAAGGTCCCAAGATGGGAAAAAAAGTGCTAGGGAAGGCCAGAGGGAGGATTTAATTGTGCAGGTTGAACTTTGAATGTAACTTTTTTTGGGGTAAAATTTATTAAACATGATTGCCCTTCACACCAACCTGAAAAAAAAAAAAACAATTAGATATAATAAGTAGAGTGGACTAGTGAATATAGAATTCAGGAGCCATTCAAGCACCTCCCCAATTTTACATTCAACTAGCAAAGCCTCCAAAAGTCAGGCACCCCTGTGATTTCCTAGGCACGTCGGTATCCCCTCCTTTGATAAACTTTTTGGGTTTTCTGGTCCAGAAATTTCTCCAAGGTGCAGTCCTCTTTTTCTGAGACCTTTAGTTAAAGACCTCAACGTTTTCTCTTCAGTTCAGGGGTTGGTTGTCGGACTTGATAACACTTTACGGAGGAGATTGGATGCCATCTCCCGAGTACACTATGTCTTGGGCTAAGCCCCCAATGTTTTTGGCACAACAATAAAATGTTTCAGACTTTCCCTAAAATGTTTTCTTGACCCGTGGTGTGGCTGGTTGTCCCTGGGAGGGTTTCTGGCCCTGGCTGGTGACTGACTGTCCATGGGGGAGTCTCTGGCCCTGGCTGGTGGCCAGCGGTCCCTGGGAGGGTCTCTGGCCCAGGCTGGCGGCTGGTTGTCCTTGGGAGGGTCTCTGGCTGGCGGCCTGGCACGGTTTCTCACTCCGGCTTGTAGACGGGGCTGATCTGTGCAGCAAGGAGTTATCCTGACTGTCCTGCATCCTGCGAGGCTTGTGCTGTGGAGATGTTTTTCTTTCGGCAGGCTGTGGGTGAGGACACAGAACACACTATTAGGATTGGAAACTCTCTCTCTCCCTCCCTCTCCCTCTCTCTCTCTCTCTCCCTCTTTCTCTCCCCCCTCTCTCTCTCTCCCTCTCTCTCTCTCTCCCTCTCTCTCTCTCTCCCTCTCTCTCTCTCTCCCTCTCTCTCTCCCCCCTCTCTCTCTCCCCCCTCTCTCTCCCTCTCTCTCTCGCCCTCTCTCTCTCGCCCTCTCTCTCTCGCCCTCTCTCTCTCGCCCTCTCTCTCTCGCCCTCTCTCTCTCGCCCTTTCCCTCTCTCTCTCTCTCTCTCTCTCTCTCTCTGAGCCCCAGTGCACTGCATTGCCCGGGGGCCTATAAGGCTCTTAAGATGGCACTGGTGGTGACCAGCACAGGAAGTAAGCCCGATCCCAGAAGACCATGAATACTCATACTAGTGAGAGAGACACAGAATGGAGGGAACCCAATACATAGACCAGAATATGGAAACTGGTCTACCGGATCCATGGGAAGGAGGAGGAGCTAGCAAACAATGGTAGACGTTGCCTGGCACAGCTGAAGACGTCCATCTTTCTAGGACACTAGCAAAAAAGCTGAGCCCTGCTGGGAGTAGGAGGGGTTATCCTACACTGGCCTACAATTTTTTTTTTCTACGCTAGTGTCAAAGCCTCCTTTAGATGGCAGTATAACCCAAAAATATATGACTTCATGTGTCCCTCGATGGACGAGAAATAAAAAAATTTGTATATGAGGTATGGTTAGATGCTCCACAAACATAATTTTCACATTTTAGGTTTTCTTTTTAGACATTTAATGGCTAGGAGCAGCAAATACAGACAACAAAGACATTCACCCGGCTGCCTTTAGTGCCATCAGGAGATGCCAGCCCTGAAGAAGAGGAGAGGGGGTTTCCCCTGAAACGTGTTGGCTGTATCTGATGTTCTTACCCATTAAATGTTTAAAAAAGGTCTTTCAAGGCGCTCCTCTGTACACATCCAGGAATTTATCATCTGGCGAGACCTTCTTGGGGATGTCCCACGTGGGTATAAATACAGGCATGTCACATGTAGGTATAACTAATGGGATTTTTGTACTTACTGCGAAATCCATTTTTTTTAGTTCATACACGGACACAGCTCTCTATAAATCATAACTACTGGGACGTCCAAAAGCAGTGCCAAAAGGAAATTGGGGGGTTGATAATATAACCCAAGGTTAAACATAAAAGAGTCCTTAACCAGGACACAGGAGCCCTAACTGGGTCACAGAAGCCCCATCTGAAAAATAAAAGTTTAAAGAAAAACACCCCTCAAGAGGGAACAGCCCCTCTTAAACCGCAGCCTGCAAAACTTTGAGGCCAAAAGAAGCATCCGCAGATGCCAAAGTATCTGCCTTATAGAATTTTGTGAAGGTATGCGCCGACGACCAAGTGGCCGCCTTGCAAACCTGATGACGGAAGGACCAAGAAGCACTCAGTGCCCGAGTAGAATGCACCAGAGAAAGGTGGAACCTGACCTTTAATGGAATAGGCCTGAGTCACCATCTGTCTGATCCATCTGGAGATGGTAGCCGAAGAAGCGGACAGCCCGTTTCTGGGTCCTTCCATAACCACAAAAAGCTAGTCTGACCTCCGAAAGGACTCAGTAGTTGCCAGATAAACCCGAATCGCGCGAACCACATCCAAGGTATGAAAATCTAATTCCTTGGGATGAGCCGGCTTGGGACACAAGGAAGGCAACACAATGTCCTCATTCAAATGGAAGCCAGAGACAACTTTGGGCAGGAATAATGGACAGGGAGAAAGAACCACTTTATCCCTATGGACCACCAAATAGGGACAGCAACAGGATAATGCCGTCAATTCCGATACCCCACGGGGCGAGGTACTAGCCACCAAGAATGTCACGTTCTGGGAGAAAGTAGACAAGAGAATCTCCCCAATATTCCCAAATGGAGGTTTCTGGAGAAACGAAAGCACTAAATTTTAATCCCATGGCGGCAAAAGAGACCGTACAGGTGGAGCCAAATATCGTACCCCCCTGAATGAAGGTACGAACGAAAGAGTGTGTGGCTAGGGGGGTCGCTGAAAGAAGATTGCCAGGGCAGACAACTGGCCCTTGATGGTACTCAAGGCCAACTTCTGATCAACGCCCCCCCCCCCCCAAATCATACCCTTGATGATGTCATTCAGGGTAGCCCCAAACAGGCGATCCCCTTGAAAGGGCAGATCAATGAGAGCTTTCTTACAGGCTTGGTCTGCGGACCAATTCTTAAGCCACAGCACGCGCCTAACCACCACAGCTGAAACATAAATTTTGGACAGCACAGGAGCTGTATCCAAAGTTGCATCACAAATAGCCCATGGACAAACTGATCCACTAAATCAACATAAGCAGCGGGGACCTGCTCATCCCCCTAGGCCCTGTCGCAAAAGCTTGGCCCATTCAGTTAAGGTCTGAGACACCAGGGCTGAGGCAAAGACTGACTGCAAAGCTGACCCAGCCATAGTAAACATGCCACAGCCTGTGCTTGCCTGTCAGCCGGGTCCTTAAAGGACGGAGAGTCCTCTACTAGGATCATGGTTGCTTTATTCAACCTGAAAACAGGAGATCCACTTTTTTAAAAAGGGGACTCCTCAAAAGAGTATTGTACAGCAAAAAATGTGGGGACCACAAATGACAATGACCTCCCTTGTTTGTTCCACCTTACGGCTCCAGATACTCCATATTTATTTATTTCCCCTTTGGAGTTGGGTCGGTACCCTGATAGTATTAATTTCCAGATTGGGTTTTTGCTTTGATGTCGTTTGATATCGTGACTCAAGTTTTTTGAATTAATTTTGCAAATGGTAGAATGTGATGTAATATAACATATGATCATTAATGTATTGTAAAATTACAGCTCCCTGTATGGACAGGACTCCCTGAAGAAGCTACAAGCGAAACGCGTAGCGATCCTTGTGATTGTTTGAGATACCCATGGAACCTAGATACTTTCATCATTTACTACATGCCATATGTACACACTACGGGTATTTCTATAGGCCTCTCCCTTGTATATTAGGAGAGAGCCTGTTTAACATTGGGGAGATGTTGTATATGTTTTTTGTACTGATTTTATGTAATTTTTTAATGATGTCTAAATAAAATGTATTTTTTACATAAACACTTGAGTCTTTTTCTCCGTGGGGCTATGAGTGGCTACCTTTAAAGTCCCATTTCCTTTTTCTGCTTCTTTTACCATTATGCGTTGGGATGTGGAGCCACAATTAATTGAGTCTTGTCTCATATTTTTTGGATGACCACAAAGGGTAAATTTTGGTTGTTCCCATTCCTTACAGGAAAACCTGTCAAAATAAGGCACATAAAGGAAACACCATTGGGAGTACGAGGCGACTTGTGCGCAGCAAATGACACGGCCACATCAGCCGCAGCCTCCATTTTTAAAGCCTCATGCACTGCGGTGATAAGTGCGTCTACCAACGCTTTTTCATTAGCTTCAGCAACCACGGAGGAATCATGTATTGGATGAATCTGGGGGTGCGATATTAGGTCCCCCTGGACGGGCCGCATCCACGACGGCATCAGGCTCAGAGTCAGATGAGACAGACTGAGCAGGGGATGCTTCCACCTGGGCCTTTGCCCACACGCCACTTCCACCCAGGACACTAAGGGCTGCAGGACCCTCGTCAGTGCAACCATGGAAAGCTGGGGTTCTGGGGAACCTGCCACCTCCATGAGGGGGTCAGTGGGGGAGATGTGACCCTGAGGCTCCATAAGGAACAAAACAAACAAAATGACACCACTAAAGGATTTCCTCAGGGCTCAGGGTACCTTTCACCAGAGAGAGAAATAACATGGACCCCCAAAGACTTACCCTACCGACCAGAGGAGCGCTGAGAATTCGAACCAAACATCATCATGAATGCCATTCCTGTTCATATGACCTGGGCACAAGAAAAGGAAACTGAGGAGGAAGAGGAGGAGGTGCTTCGGCATCCCAACAAGGCTTCGGCCGTCTCCATCATCTCCCGGACTAAGGGAAAATGCCCCCCCTGTGACATCATCAGGCCACACAAACATGGTCGCCAATCGGAGACCAGCCAGACTAAGGGAAAAGGGCCACCATCAGCTACAAACGCTGAAGCATGCTGCCTGGATCTTCCCTGCACCCTCTCCAAGGGGACCCCCCCCCCGAAGGTAGGACACACATTGGGGGAGACTCCGCTGCGCACTCTGCACTGGTCTCTGCATTGGGACCCCCCTGCACTATACCCACACTGAAGTAGGGCATGCACCTAGGGGTCTCCTACACTGGGATCACTCCAGACTATCAGGGCAAGACTCACACTATCCCAGGACCCTTAAAGAGTGGGGATAGCGGGGAGAGATACCAGGGGTCTCCGCTGCATTCTTAGCCCTGGGACCCCCACCAGACTCCAGATTCAGACAGGGGGGAAAGGGAGTGGGGGGAAGCCCAGCTCACTGAGGTATTTAAGGATGGAAGTGAACCTGCAGGCAGGTCTGACCGTCCCTAGAGGTCACCCGCGTCCACCCCAAAAAAACTGCAAAAAGGGGAGAGAGGGGACTGTACTTATCCTTCTATGGTGCGGGAAACGCTCCAGACAGAATCCTCGCCACAAAAGTAGGGGAGCTGTTGGCCAAGGGACCGATGGGACTCAGACCCAAGCCCGGTCCTATGTGACCCTGCAAGATGTTTAACTCCCGGGCTATGTCCTGTCCATGAGGCTATGTCTCGACCAACCTAGAGAGTAGCTGCGGTCTGCAGGCACTCGCTGGTTGGGCTGGGGGGACCACTGGATCAAGATAATCCAGCCCGTCGCCCAGCTGTTGATTGTAGATCCCCCGAGGGAAAAAACAAAAAAGATGTAAGGAAGGAGAAAAAATTGCTAGGACCAGAGAGCCCAGTCGGGAGCCGAGGTCCTTACTCCTGACTAGACAGATTAAAACTGATTATCTAGAGCAAAGAGGGGGGTTTATATGCTGACGGCGGCTCATGGGTGTAGCCAGGTGTTTTTTGTTGTGCCTAGTCTTACTCCTGGAGGAGGCAATATAACCCACAAGTTATGATTTATTGAGTGCTGTGTCCATCGATGAACGAAAGAGAAACTGGGATGTTCCATGTGGGTATAAATACTGGAATGTCCCATGTGGGTATAAATACTGGAATGTCCCATGTAGTTATAAATACTGGAATGTCCCATGTGGGTATAAATACTGGAATGTCCCATGTGGGTATAAATACTGGGATGTCCCATGTGGGTATAAATACTGGAATGTCCCATGTGGGTATAAATACTGGAATGTCCCATGTGGGTATAAATACTGGAATGTCCCATGTGGGTATAAATACTGGAATGTCCCATGTGGGTATAAATACTGGAATGTCCCATGTGGGTATAAATGCTGAGATGTTCCATGTAGGTATAAATACTGGGATGTCCCATGTAGGTATAAATACTGGGATGTTCCATGTGGGTATAAATACTGGAATGTCCCATGTGGGTATAAATACTGGAATGTCCCATGTGGGTATAAATGCTGAGATGTTCCATGTAGGTATAAATACTGGGATGTCCCATGTAGGTATAAATACTGGGATGTCCCATGTGGGTATAAATACTGGGATGTCCCATGTAGGTATAAATACTGGGATGTCCCATGTGGGTATAAATACTGGGATGTCCCATGTGGGTATAAATACTGGGATGTCCCATGTGGGTATAAATACTGGGATGTCCCATGTGGGTATAAATACTGGGATGTCCCATGTGGGTATAAATACTCGGATGTCCCATGTTGGTATAAATACTGGGATGTCCCATGTGGGTATAAATGCTGAGATGTTCCATGTGGGTATAAATACTGGGATGTTCCATGTGGGTATAAATACTGGGATGTTCCATGTGGGTATAAATACTGGGATGTCCCATGTGGGTATAAATACTGGGATGTCCCATGTTGGTATAAATACTGGGATGTTCCATGTGGGTATAAATACTGGGATGTGTTCTGGACACAGTAGAACTGAGGAAATCATTTGAATGATCCGTGACTAAGAATGTTCCGGAACCCTGATCTGTCCTCACATCAGATTTTCTTGTTGATAAATTCTACTATCAATGAAGGATTAATGTGCGTTACGTACAGAGCTGGAAGTCTTCAGCCCGGAGTTCTTCTTCACAGACGTTCCGTTGGGCAAAGAACCAGATGGAACTTTCTTACCGACGGCCTGGAAAACAGAAGAAGAATTTTCCATAAAACAGGTAGCAGTGAATTTAAGGAAAATTTGCATAGCAAAGAAATTGGTACATTTGTTTTTGTGTGATTGGTGCAAAATCAAAAGTTCTCTCACTATTTCCTCTACGGGTCAAATGCTATTTATCAGGAAAAAAAAAAACAGTGGTTTGAGAAAATACTGCATTTTGGCCACTAGATGGAGCTGAGGATCACAGAAAATAAGTATTTACTTCCTACTACCTAAGGCACTGTTCTGCCTAGATGCTCCCCCAGACCGTCCAGGATCCATTCTGAAGGACGAATCCAAGAGTCACCGAGACTTCAGCATTTATTTGTTCAGAACAGTGAAGAGAATATCATCAGTCAAGGAGATTACTGGTTCTAATAATGCGGCTCGCATAAAAACACGGCTACCTTCCAATGGGTATCCAGAAGGTGGCTCAAAGCATCAGGAGCGCCGGATCAAATGGTGAAAGAGTCCAAATAACTAATGATTATTAATGAGTATCACATGCAACACGTTTCAGGGGGCAAACTACCCCTTCATCAGGGCCACAAGAAATATCAATGTATTTTTAAATAAAAAATATGGAGATTATAAAAAGCATGAATGTAAGAGAAGGGAATAAATATCAAAAATAATCTAGACAGTATATGTAACCATGAAACTAAATATAATAAATGTTTTTGGAAAAAAAAAAAAAATAAATGTATCTATATGTAACCAAGGAAATAAATATAATAGATGTAACTACACATAATCATAAAAAAAAATGTTCATGGGAATATATATATATAATAAATATATCTTATAATCATGGAAATGTATATAAAGACTATCTATATGTAACCATGAAAATAAATATAACAAAATGTATCTCTATGTAATCATGGGAAAAAATATAATAAATGTATCTAATATGTAATCATTGAAATAAAAATAATAAAATATAACTTCATAATCATGGAAATACATATAATAAATGTATCTATATGTAACCAAGGAAATAATAATAAATGTCTCTATAGGTAACCATGGAAATAAATATAATAGATGTATCTACGCGTAATCATAAAAAAAAAAGTGTTCATGGGAATATATATAATAAATATATCTTTATAATCATGGAAATGTATATAAAGACTATTTATATGTAACCATGAAAATAAATATAACAAAATGTATCTATGTGTAATCATGGGGAAAAAAATAATAAATATATCTTTAGAATCATGGAAATACATATAATAATTGTGTTTATATGTTATAGAAAAAAATATACAAATGTATCTATATGTAACCATGAAAATAAATATAATCAATGTATCTATATGTAATCATGGGAATAAAAATAAATATATCTTTATAATCACGGAAATACATATAATAAATGCGTTTATATGTAATTATTGAAATAAATATACAAATGTATCTATATGCAATCATGGGAAAATATATAATCAATGTATCGATGTGTAATCATTGAAATAAAAATAATAAATATAACTTCATAAATCATGGAAATACATATAATAAATTTATCTATATGTAATTATAGAAATAAATCTACAAATGTATCTCTATGTAATCATGGGAATAAAATTAATAAATATATCTTATAATCATTGACATGTATATAAAAAGACTATTTATATGTAACCATGAAAATAAATATAACAAAATGTATCTCTATGTAATCATGGGAAAAAATAATAAACATATCTTTATAATCATGGAAATAGATATAATTACATATAGACACATTTATTATAGAAATAAATATAGGAATGTATCTATGTGAGATCACAGAAGGAATTACGATCGTGTTGTATTGATAGTTTGGGTCGGGATGATTTTCGGTCATCTGTCATTTCTCTGCGCAGTAATACATCCAAAAACAGCCCAAATGTGCGTTTACGAGCCGTTGCATCGTCGCCATAAAGTCAGAGCGGGACATTTACAGTCCAGTAAAAAGATATTAAAAATGTCTTTTGGATATATAATCCAGTTAAAGGAAATATTAAATTCCCCAATAAGCTGCAGATAACGATAAAACAAAGAGTTTATGGAACAATCAAAGGAAACATGACTTGTATGTTCAATGAGACCCATCCAGAGTGATATCTCCAGATACAGCGAGCAATAAATCTACGGAATGTTCCAGACCATGGATTGTATGGATGGAGTTTGGGGGAGGGGGGGCTCTTCATAAATGTGACAGTGTTCTCTGTACAGCTCCGCAGTATATGTCAGAGCTATATATGATAATAGTGTGTGACTGTGGGGGAGGGGACATTAGAGTGTAAGCTCCTCTGGTACAGAGACTGATGTGACTGTGGGGGAGGGGACATTAGAGTGTAAGCTCTTCTGGTACAGAGACTGATGTGACTGTGGGGGAGGGGACATTAGAGTGTAAGCTCCTCTGGTACAGGAACTGATGTGACTGTGGGGAAGGGGACATTAGAGTGTAAGCTCCTCTGGTACAGAGACTGATGTGACTGTGGGGAAGGGGACATTAGAGTGTAAGCTCCTCTGGTACAGAGACTGATGTGATTGGCTCAGTGATCTCTGTACAGCACTGCGGTATATGTCAGAGCTATAGTGGGGTCCCATTGCACATTTTGGGGTAACAGCATTTCCTGATATAGCGGACAGAAGACAGGGGGCGCTCTATTACCGGTTTTGTTGGTGTAGACGGTTTGCTGCTGCTGCTGTCGGTCTCGGAGGTTCCGTTGCTGCTGATTGGACTGCAGCGATCTTCCGTCGTGTCCAATGGGTTTCTCTGGACCAAGGAAGGGCCATCAGAGTCCCCATCCACATTGTCATCGCTGTCCACGCTGTTCCTCCAAGTCTTCATCATCTGGACGATGTTGGGGGGGCGCTGGATGGTCCCCGTGTTCCCCTGGGAAGGGAAAGTTTTACATATTAAATCAGAAAGAAGCTTCCAACCCCCTGATAGTGGGTGGGATTTTGACAGGGGGGGGTGGGGTGCTCCGGACATCTAGTCATTAGATACAATAGGCCCTTTGAGGGCAGCCAGAATGCTGTTGTGGCCCGCAATGACATTGTGTTTGACACCCCTGTACTCCTCACAGCTCAGACCAGACTCAGATCTCCTTTAAAGAGGAACTCCGGGCACAAAATCTTCCATTTAAATTCATTCCTCTATGGCCACAAATGATCTAAATCCACTCTGTACACAAAATGACTTTACCAATCCGGATATTACAGTGTAAAAGTAGCAGTGACATCATCACTGTGCTGCACAAAGCCAATGCAGAGAGCAGAGCTGTGGGAGGGGCCCAGCAGGCTCCACCCACTACAGAAAACTACTGGAGGGGCAGAGACAAGACCCCTCACCCTGCTCAAGGAGAGAGCTGTGGGAGGGGCCACTACAGAAAACTGCAGGAGAGGGGCGGAGACAAGACCAGTCACCCTGCCCAAGAAGAGAGAGCAGAGCTGTGGGAGGGGCCACTACAGAAAACTGCAGGAGAGGGGCGGAGACAAGACCAGTCACCCTGCCCAAGAAGAGAGAGAAGAGCTGTGGGAGGGGCCCGGCAGGCTCCACCCACTACAGAAAACTACAGGAGAGGGGCATGGACAAGACCAATGCAGATCGCAAGCAATGTCTGTGCGATGCAGCAAACTATATAGCTGAAATCGCATCAGAATGGTGCAGGACCCTTCTTTTTGTTTTCTGCACTGGAATCGGATCGCATTAGTGTTCACACCTATGCGATCCGATTCCTGCACCATTTCACAGTTCGCACTGCGATCTGCCAACCGATCTGGGAGGGGGCAGCACTGAATCGCAGGGTTTCCCACATGGCACCAGTGTGAAGCAGAATACATTTATTACCCCGGACATAAGATTTAAGGAACGGAGGACTGCAGGTCATTGGAGGACCAATGGGAGGTTAGGAAGTATGAAGGGATCGGAAAACTCACCGTGATCCAGGGGTCATCCAGTAATTCATTGGCTGTGATCCGTTCTGCGGGATCCACTCTGAGGAGTTTCTGCAAAACGTCTTTGGCTTTAAAAAAGGAAAAAAATCATAAAATAAATTGACGGCTTCCTCCAACCAAAATCCCATCAGTCCCGAAATCCCAACATTTCCAACCAATCAGAAGCCGAGCAGGAAAACGTTCTGCGGTGTTTACTCCAATAGTCGCTGATCACACAGAATCATTGCGATTCTGCCAGATCACTTGTTTGGGTGCCATTGTTCTTTAATCGCACCCCAAAAGCAACATGATCGGAACCGTGCGGCAAAACGCGCATTTAAAAATCACGCTACGGCCCCATTCGCATATACGCATTTCTCCTCATGCAGCAAACCGCACAGAAAACGCCCGCTTTGCCATTAAATGTGAAAGGCGCCCCAATCACAGGGAGTGGGCGGGTCTTTGCTGTGTGTTTTCTCATGCGACAAACGCACTAAAAACACACAAATAAGCAAGGTTTAAAAAAATGCACCACGCTCTGCCCCAAAAACAGTACAGCAACTTTGTTGGGGGCGTCTGTCCTGTAAAGGGCACAACAAAAATAGGGTGCTATTCCCCCCACTGACACCAATGATGGGGCACTATTCCCCCCACTGACACCAATGATGGGGCACTATTCCTCCCACTGACACCAATGATGGGACACTATTCCTCCCACTGACACCAATGATGGGGCACTATTCCTCCCACTGACACCAATGATGGGGCACTATTCCTTCCACTGACACCAATTACGGGGCACTATTCCTCCCACTGACACCAATGATGGGACACTATTCCTCCCACTGACACCAATGATGGGGCACTATTCCTCCCACTGACACCAATGATGGGGAGCTATTCCTCCCACTGACACCAATGATGGGGCACTATTCCTTCCACTGACACCAATGATGGGGCACTATTCCTCCCACTGACACCAATGATGGAGCACTATTCCTCCCACTGACACCAATGATGGGGCACTATTCCTCCCACTGACACCAATGATGGGACACTATTCCTCCCACTGACACCAATGATGGGGCACTATTCCTCCCACTGACACCAATGATGGGGCACTATTCCTTCCACTGACACCAATTACGGGGCACTATTCCTCCCACTGACACCAATGATGGGACACTATTCCTCCCACTGACACCAATGATGGGACACTATTCCTCCCACTGACACCAATGATGGGGCACTATTCCTCCCACTGACACCAATGATGGAGCACTATTCCTCCCACTGACACCAATGATGGGGCACTATTCCTCCCACTGACACCAATGATGGGGCACTATTCCTCCCACTGACACCAATGATGGGACACTATTCCTCCCACTGACACCAATGATGGGACACTATTCCTCCCACTGACACCAATGATGGGGCACTATTCCTCCCACTGACACCAATGATGGAGCACTATTCCTCCCACTGACACCAATGATGGGGCACTATTCCTCCCACTGACACCAATGATGGGACACTATTCCTCCCACTGACACCAATGATGGGACACTATTCCTCCCACTGACACCAATGATGGGGCACTATTCCTCCCACTGACACCAATGATGGGGCACTATTCCTCCACTGACACCAATGATGGGGGCACTATTCCTCCCACTGACACCAATGATGGGGCACGATTCTTCCCACTGACACCAATGATGGGGCACTATTCCTCCATTCACACCAATGATGGGGGCACTATTCCTCCCACTGACACCAATGATGGGGGCACTATTCTTCCCACTGACACCAATGATGGGGGCACTATTCCTCCCACTGACACCAATGATGGGACACTATTCCTCCCACTGACACCAATGATGGGGCACTATTCCTCCATTGACACCAATGATGGGGCACTATTCCTCCCACTGACACCAATGATGGGGCACCAGGCTGTCGTATGCATGACGTACATTAATGCATGAAAAAAAGTGCATAAAAACCATGCAAACAGAAATGCGAGTTTCCGCTGTGCACAGATGTGATTGGTGCCTACGCTTGTTGCCCAGGAGCTCCCTAAAAATCACGCGTGGGAAGGTGTAGACGAGGTCTGAATGGGGCCTCAATCTGGTTCCACCATAATATTACAATTTGCCTTCAGCAGACACAATGGTGGGAATGAAGCAAAACTGGAGCCGCTGTGAATGGAAACCAATCAGCTTCCAGCTTTCATTTTCAAACCTTATCTGAACAAGCTGAAGACAGAAGCTGATTGGTCGCCATGCAGAGCGGCTCCAGACTTAGTATTGATCCATTCTCTCCTATGAGGATTCTTCATGTAAGCCACAACATATAAGTAAAGTTTATTGCGGGGGGGGGGGGTCGCTGCGTATTCCTGGCGGAGCGCGGTCGCCCCGGCTGGACGCTGATTTGAGGCGATGGGAAGAAAACTTTCAGATAAAAGCAGGAAAGGTTCTTTTGCTGTGAAGTGCGGCGAGCGGCGTGTAATGTCAGGGAACGCGGAACGCACTTAGGAGGAAAAGGCTGCAGACGTCCCCCCGGAAGGTTGTTTGTGCATTAAAGCCGTGACATTTCCCCGCTATGACACGAGATCGCAGCGCCGCTCCGTATTGTAAAGACAAAAGACTAATGCGAGCGATCAATAGCGGAACCTTTCCTAAAGTACGCTTTCATGTACGCCGAACAATGGCGCCTCCCGCCCCGGCGTGCCGGCTGGTAAAAGGCCTTTTATTTCCCCGCGTCGGCTTTTCCCTGGAGCGCGCTCCGCCGCTCCCATTCCCACGGCTATTAAAAGCCTCTTTCTTCAGAGTCGCACGCTGCGCCCGCCCCTCCGACCCAACGCCAAACAATGCGCCCGCCACTTACCAGCGCTGCTGACGCTCTGCCACGCCGTCTGCGGAAACTTCAACTCTCCTCTCTTTATCAACTCGAAAAGTTTCTCCTCCGAGTTCGCCATGAATGGCGGATCTCCGCACAACCTGCAAAGAGAGGGCGTCACACGCTGCCATGGCAACACAGATAAAGGGGAACTCCAACCTGCAAAGAGAGCGCGTCACACGCTGCCATGGCAACACAGATAAAGGGGAACTCCTTCCTGCAAAGAGAGCGCGTCACACGCTGCCATGGCAACACAGATAAAGGGGAACTCCAACCTGCAAAGAGAGCGCGTCACACGCTGCCATGGCAACACAGATAAAGGGGAACTCCAACCTGCAAAGAGAGCGCGTCACACGCTGCCATGGCAACACAAATAAAGGGGAACTCCAACCTGCAAAGAGAGCGCGTCACACGCTGCCATGGCAACACAGATAAAGGGGAACTCCAACCTGCAAAGAGAGCGCGTCACACGCTGCCATAGCAACACAGATAAAGGGGAACTCCTTCCTGCAAAGAGAGCGCGTCACACGCTGCCATGGCAACACAGATAAAGGGGAACTCCAGCCTGCAAAGAGAGCGCGTCACACGCTGCCATGGCAACACAGATAAAGGGGACCCCTAACCTGAAAAGAGAGCGCGTCACACGCTGCCATGGCAACACAGATAAAGGGGAACTCCAACCTGCAAAGAGAGCGCGTCACACGCTGCCATGGCAACACAGATAAAGGGGAACTCCAGCCTGCAAAGAGAGCGCGTCACACGCTGCCATGGCAACACAGATAAAGGGGACCCCTAACCTGAAAAGAGAGGGCGTCACACGCTGCCTTGGCAACACAGATAAAGGGGAACTCCTTCCTGCAAAGAGAGCGCGTCACACGCTGCCATGGCAACACAGATAAAGGGGAACTCCAACCTGCAAAGAGCGCGCGTCACACGCTGCCATGGCAACACAGATAAAGGGGAACTCCAGCCTGCAAAGAGAGCGCGTCACATGCTGCCATGGCAACACAGATAAAGGGGAACTCCAACCTGCGAAGAGAGCGCGTCACACGCTGCCATGGCAACACAGATAAAGGGGAACCCTAACCTGAAAAGAGAGGGCGTCACACGCTGCCATGGCAACACAGATAAAGGGGAACTCCAACCTGCAAAGAGAGCGCGTCACATGCTGCCATGGCAACACAGATAAAGGGGAACTCCAACCTGCATGTTACCGGTCTATAAAGGGGAACTCCAACCTGCATTTTACTAGTCTATAAAGTGGATCTGTTAGGTATGTATTGATTCAGACTTGTAACGTTACTAACAGGGCTCTCCTCTAGGCTGAGATGATGTCATCAGTCTGCTGCAGGCAGGAGGAGGCATTTCCTCAGTCTCCCCTCCCCCAGTGATCAGACTGTACATTGTAACCTTGCCTAGGCTGAAATGATATCAGTCTGCTGCAGACAGGTGGGAGTATTTCCTCAGTCTCTCCTCCCCCAGAGATCAGGCTGTACATTGTAACTTTGTAGAAGGAGGAGGAAGCATTTCCTCAGTCTCCCCTCCCCCAGTGATCAGACTGTACATTATAACCTTGCCTAGCCTAAGATGACCTCATCAGGCTTCTGCAGGCAGGACAAAGCATTTCCGCAGTCCCCTCCCCCCCCCCCCCCCCCCAGAGATCAGACTGTAAATTGTAACTTTGTAGAAAGAGGAGGGGGCATTTCCTCAGTTTCCCCTCCCCCAGTGATCAGACTATACACTAAAACTTTGCCTAGACTGAGATGATGTCATCAGTCTGCTGCAGGTAGGAGGAACCATTTCCTCACTCCCCCAGTGATCAGACTGTACACTGTAACTTTGTAGCAAGTCACAAGGTGAGAGGATGCAGCAGGGGGCTGATCTGAGTCAGACACAGCCCAGAACTGCACAGGCCCCAGGATTTACATGACTTTGCCATCTCTGAGCCGGCCTCTTAGCCCAGGAAGTAGATGGTGGTGCTGGATGATGCCTGAACAAAGATGGTGCCGTCCTTCTGTAGAGAAACCCAGATATCGCTGTCAGGAGGAGCGCCGGGATCTATGTGAGGTGACAAATACCTGGAAGTGTTCAGCCAGACCATAGAGGATTGGAATATTGGCCAGGGCAGCAGGGAAATCCAAACATGTATGGGAAGGCTGGATGTACCCAAGTTGATCAATGAATCGTCTTTGGTGCAGCCAGCCTATCAGATGTCATATGCGATTATTTCTGGCGACTTTTACAGTCACTGGCAATAATCGCTGCGTTCCCTGGGCTCCCCCAGAACCCCCCCCCCCCCCTGCCCGGAGAACACAACGGCTCCGCAGGAGGTATTCCTGCATCAATACTGTCTGTATTGATGGATTCGTTGTGCGATTTTCTTTGGCAGCAGAAAAAAATAAATAAATAAAATCTCTCCCTCTATGGGCGGCTTTACACATTACTGAGAATGCTGCACAGATAGGTCTGGTGACAGCTCCACTTTAGGTGGCCTTGCTGGGAATGTTAGACTGAGACTTCACTTGGCGCATGCTTGAACCCAACGTCTGATGACAGGTTCGATCTGCTGTTACATTTAGTCAGCCAACCAGGGGCTTTGCCTGGACACAGATTCCTCCCTTTCATGCAGGTCATGTGACCCAGCGCCCATGGCTGGGTTCAGGTAAAAATATAGTCTGCTGTGTTTACAACAGCAGACCGCCGTTCTCTCTTCACGGGGAGCGATCGCGGGTGCCCGGCGGTAATCGTGGCCGCCGGCCCCTTGAATCAGCTTCCCCGCTGGCTAATGGGGGCACCAGGATCGCTCCCACCAATCTCCGTACAGGTACGATGATTTGCGCAGCCGAGCCAGCCTGTCACAGTATATCTCCGGTGGGCGGTCGGCAAGTGGTAATTGGTGACAAAATCAAATACAAATACTCATATTAAAAAAGCATCGAATGTAACTATTGTAGACAAGATAACAAAAAGGGATCAAAAATCCCATCAGTGATATTCAATCAGTCCAAAAGTGAACGAATGAATCCTCACACCTCTGTGAAATGATTATCTGTTCCCCATTAGGGACAATCGGACTCCGGATGGATGGATAGATGGATGGATGGAGGGAGTGATGGATGGAGAGGTGATGCATGGAGGGAGGGATGGATGGAGGGGATGGAGGGGATGGAGGGATGATGGATGGATGGATGGATAGATAATTGTCTCTGGATGTATCAAACTTCCAATGTCTCCTCATACATGACACCCGACCACAGGGAACACAAATGACATATCTGGCGCTCTCTGTAAAAACGTTTATTTTCAGCACAAGTATGAAAAGTTCTCACTGACATAATACAGCACTAAGCTGTGCCGGCTGTAATAGACTCAATCTATAAATCCTCCGTCTCACAGCCCTGAGATCAGCGATGGCCGTGGGTAAAGTCAGAGGTCAGCTCCTGCCTCCCAGACGCGTTGCGTCTTCAAAAAGACTTCTTCAGTGGGGCGGACTCTCTGGTGAAACCGGAGTCAAAGCTGCAGGTGAGCTACTAGGAGTCACTGTTGGTGGATTGATTTGGAGCTCCTGTTCCCGAGATAATCATTTCACAGAGGTGTCAGGATTAATTTGTTCACTTTTGGACTGATTGGATATCACTGATGGGATTTTTGATCCCGGTTTGTTTTGGTTTTGTTTTCTGGTCTCCAATAGTTACATTGTATGCTTTTTAGTATGAGTATTTGTAATTGATTTTGTCACCTAATATTAATATTGATTCACATGTCATGTGTAGCAATTGTTGGATATATTACACAGATTGCGCTGTATTTACAGTATCTCACAAAAGTGAGTACACCCCTCACATGTTTGTAAATACCGTATTTATCGGCGTATAACACGCACGTTTTCCTTTTGTTATACGCCGATATAAAAAAAAAGTCCAGAAAGCAGCACCGAGAGGTAGAAGGGGCGGGCGGCATGGAGGAGAAGGAAGGACACGCTGTCATCGGAAGTCCCGCCTCCTATGCCGACGTCAATCATAGGCGCCGGGACTTCCGATGACAGCGCGTCCTTCCTTCTCCTCGGCGCCGCCCGCCCCTTCTACCTCTCGGCGCTGCTTTCTGGACATTTTTAAAAGTGATTTGTATAGTGGCGCTGGTGAGGCTGCAATTATGGGCACTGGTGAGGCTGCATGTATGGGCACTGCACTGGCGAGGCTGCATTTGTGGGCACTGGTAAGACTACATTTAATTTTAAATAAATGTTCTGAATTCAAATCTGTTTATTTTAGATTTCAGCTTTTTTCCTGAAATTTCTGCCCTAAAATTTAGGTTTGTGTTATACGCCGATAAATACAGTATTTTATTCTATCTTGTTCATGTGACAACACTGAAGAAATGAGACTTTGCTACAATGTAAAGTAGTGAGTGTACAGCTTGCAGGTGTGTAAAATTCTGTGTTATCGCTCTCACTCTCTCATACTGGTCACTGGAAGTTCAACATGGCACCTTATAGCAAAGAACTCTCTGAGGATCTGAAAAAAAAGAATTGTTGCTCTACATAAATATGGCCTAGGCTATAAGAAGGTTGCCAAGACCCTGAAATTGAGCTGCAGCACGGTGGTCAGGACCATAAAGCGGTTTAACAGGACAGGATCCAATCAGAACAGGGCTCACCATGGTCCACCAAAGAAGTTGAGTGCCGTGCTCAGCGTCATATCCAGAGGTTGTCTTTACACTCCCATCACCATGCTTGACTGTAGAAAGACACACTTGTCTTTGTACTCCTCACCTGGTTGCCCCCACACACGCCTGACACCATCTGACACCAAATAAGTTTATCTTGGTCTCATCAGACCACAGGAGATGGTTCCAGTAATCCATGTCCTTAGTCTGCTTGTCTTCAGCAAACTGTTTGCAGGCTTTCTTGTCCATCATCTTTAGAAGAGGCTTCCTTCTGGGACGCAGACCAATGCAGACCAATTTGATGCAGTGTGCGGCGTATGGTCTGAGCACTAACAGGCTGACCCCTCCCCCACCCCTTCAACCTCTGCAGCAATGCTGGCAGCACTCATACGTCTATTTCACAAAGACAACCTCTGGATATGACGCTGAGCACGTGCACTCAACTTCATTGGTCAACCATGACGAGGCCTGTTCTGAGTGGGACCTGTCCTGTTAAACTGCTGTATGGTCTTGGCCACCGTGCTGCAGCTCAGTTTCAGGGTCTTGGCAATCTTCTTATAGCCTAGGCCATCTTTATGTAGAGCAACAATTCTTTTTTTCAGATCCTCAGAGAGTTCTTTGCCATGAGGTGCCATGTTGAACTTCCAGTGACCAGTATGAGAGAGTGAGAGCGATAACACCAAATGTAACACACCTGCCCCCCATTCACACCTGAGACCTTGTAACACTAACGAGTCACATGACACCGGGGAGGGAAAATGGCTGATTGGGCCCAATTTGGACATTGTCACTTAGGGATGTACTGACTTTTGTTGCCAGTGGTTTAGACATTAATGGCTGTGTGTTGAGTTAATTTGAGGGGACAGTAAATTTACACTGTTATACAAGCTGTACACTCACTACTTTACATTGTAGCAAAGTGTCATTTCTTCAGTGTTGTCACATGAAAAGATAGAATAAAATATTTACAGTAATGTGAGGGGTGTACTTACTTTTATATATATATATATATATATATATATATATATATATATATATATATATATATATGATATAGATACAGATACATACATATACACATATATATATATATATATATATATATATATATATATATATACACACACATATATCTGTATCTATATCTATATATATATATATATATATATATATATATATATATATATATATATATATATAGAGAGAGAGAGAGAGAGATATAAAAGTACACCCCTCACATGTTTGTAAATATTTTATTCTATCTTTTCATGTGATCTATATATATATATATATATATATATATATATATATATATATATATATATATATATATATATATATATATTTTTTATTAATTGGAGTGAAGTGAAAACACTTACTTAATACAGGCAACAACCAATGTTGTACTACTTTTTAGCATTTTTTGCACTTTGTGGTTACGGTATTGCGTTAAGACACATTATATTAATAATTTAAATCAGAGTTCAGGTAAAAGTCCACTTTAAGTTTGTAAAATTGAAGATTATATTGAATTAACTTAAAACAATCTTCAATATCTCGATCCGACGCGCTCATGGCGCAGCGCCAGCTGACAGCCTGCAGGGGGCCTCCGGCGCGGCTCTGATTAACTTTATTGACTAATAAACGTTTTGAAGAATGTCGGTTTCCGGTAGTCAATTATGACGCTGTTTGAGTGTAACCCAATTTCCCAACTGTCACTGAAGACGCCGTTACATAATGACAGTCATCAAAATGCAAATTTCTTTTTATTTGCTTTGTGCCGACGTATAAAGATATTACAGTCAGAATAATCAGAGTCGCAATTAGTCAAAGGAAGGAGCGCAGAAACGGGCGGCGATTTATGTTTAATTCCCGCGATATGAGCCACATGGAGAAAAAAAAAAAATATCGCTCTTCAGTGACATGTGGCGCATTGAACGCACGTCTCAGGATAATAGACGGGATACGAGGATTACAAAATAACCACTTCTGGACCGGAAAGTTTTTTGTTTTTTTTTTCCACATAAACAGATCTTTCTTTTGGTGGTATGTAATCATCACTGACTTTTTTATTTTTTTGCGCAATAATTAAAAAAAAAAAAAAGACAAAAAAAAATTTTTTAACCACTTTAAGACCGGAAGGATTTACCCCTTTAATGAGCCATTTTTTGCGATTCGGCACTGCATTATTTTAACTGAAACTTGTGCGGTCGTGCGACGCTGCACCCAAATAAAATGTACGTCCTTTTTTCCCCACAAATAGAGCTTTCTTTTGGTGGTATTTGATCACCTCTGCGATTTTTATTTATTGCGCTATAAACAAAAAAAGAGCGACAATTCTGAGAAAAACATTTTTTACTTTCTGCTATAAAACATTCCCAAAAAAATTATTTAAAAAATCGAATTTTTTCATCTTTTTAGGCCAATTTGTATTCTTCTACATATTTTTGGTAAAAAAAAAAAAAAAAAAATCCCAATAAGCGTATTTTGATTGGTTTGCGCAAAAGTTATTGCATCTACAAACTAGGGGAAAGATTTATGTCATTTTTATTTATTTATTTATTTTTACTAGTAATGGCAGCGATCTGCGATTTTTAGGGGGACTTTGGTAAAAAAAAAAAAAATCCCAATAAGCGTATTTTGATTGGTTTGTGCAAAAGTTATCACGTCTAAAAATTAGGGGAAAGATTTATCTCATTTTTATTTATTTATTTTACTAGTGATGGCGGTGATCTGCGATTTTTAGGGGGACTGCGACATTGCGGTGGACAGATTGGACCCCTGACTGACATTTTTGACACTTTTGGGGGGACCAGTGACATTACTACAGTAATCAGCGCTATAAATATGCACTGTTACTGTAATAATGACACTGGCAGGGAAAGGGGTTAACACCAGGGGCGATCAAATGTGTCCCTAGGGGGTGTTTTCTGGGGGGGGAAATGTATTGCTGAATGAATACAGAGATCTGTGTTCCTAAATTGGAGGATCTCTGTGTTCATTGCTGACAGAACAGCGGTGTGCTGGGTTTACAATGGCAGACCGCCGTTCTGTCTCCACGGGGAGCGATCGTGGGTGCTGGACCCGCTGATCAGCTTCAGCTGTGGTAAATTGGCGCACGCGCGCACCCCCGCTAGCGGTCCCACGAAGCGATGTACAGGTACGTCATTTCACAGGACAGAGCCGACCTGCCGCCGTAAAACGATTGTTGTTAAGCTGCTATTGAGGCTAATGGGGGCCCAACCCAGGATGAAGAACTAGACATGTGCAGAGCGAAAAAATGGGTTTCACTTCGATTCGTTATTTACATAAAATGTGTTAAGTTAAATTAATTGAATTCGTTCAATTTGTTTTGTTTGTTCAAATTTGAATCAATTCAAATTTTCCTAATTCAAATTCCATTAGAAATCATTTTTTGTCCATTCAAAATTAAAAATTTGAATGATGGTTATATTCTTTCTATTCCATTATATTCTATCGTTTTTTTTTTATATTCTTTTCTATTATTTTCTATTCAAATTTATTCTATTGGAAATTCGAATTTTAGAAAACAGTTATAATGTTATATACTTTCTATTCTTTTTCTTTATTCTACTCTATTATTTTCTATTTTATTCTATTTTATATTTCTATTCTTTTCAAATTTGTACTATTTGAAATTCAAATTTCGGAAGATGGTTGTATTCTTTCTATTCTATTTTATTGTTTTTGTCTATTCTATTCTAGTCAATTATCTTCTGTTATTTTTTTATTCTATTACAATCTATTTTTTCTATTCTATTCAAACTGATTCTATTTGAATTTTTGGAAATGGTTATATTCGTTCTATACTGTGTTTTTTTAAATTCTATTCTTTGATTTTCTAGTCTATTCTTTTCTATTGTATTCAAATGTATTCTATTTGATAATCACATTTCAGAAGATGGTTTTATTCTATTCTTTTTTTATTCTTTTCCATTTTATTCTTTTTTATTCTATTTAAATTTTCTATTTCAGAAGATAGTTATATTCTATTATTTATTCTATTTATTTATTCTATTTATTTATTCTATTACATCCCTTTATTTTCTATTCCATTTTATTCTGCTCTTTTATTTTCTATTCTATCCCTTTTTTTTCTATTCTATGACACCGCCCCCTACTGACATCACAGACTGGTGCACGCTGGGAATTTTTTTTTTTTTTATTTATACATGTCCCCCAGGGCAGTACCCCATGCCCAGATCACCATATATTTTCTGAAAGCAGAGGCCCTGTAGAATAAAAAGGTGATATTTTTGTTTCAACTGATATATGCGCAACTGTTTATTAAAACGCAAATTTTCTGGAAAAAAAATATAATAAAATGACTTTTAGTGCAAAACGGCACCATATGCTCATCAGTGCCACCGATCAGTGCCGCCTATCAGTGCCCGCTCATCAGTTATCAGTGCCCGCTCATCAGTGCCTGCTCATCAGTGACGCCAATTAGTGCCCATCAGTGCATGCTCATCAGTGCCACCGATCAGTGCATGCTCATTAGAGCCACCTATCAGTGCTGCCTATCAGTGCCCACTCATCAGTTATCAGTGCCCGCTCATCAGTGCCACCTATCCATGCCGCCAATCAGTGCCTGCCCATTAGTGCTGTCTATCAGTGTCCATCAGTGCTGCTCATCAGTGCCCATCCATGCTGCATTAGTGCCACCTCATCATTGCCCATCAGTGAAGGAGAAAAATTTTAGACCAGAAAATAAGAAAAACTTTTTTTTCCAAAATTTTAGGTTTTTTTTAATTTTTTTAGCAAAAAATAAAAAACCCAGTTGTGATTAAATACCACCAATCGAAAGCTTTATCTGTCACAAAAACAAATGATAGAAATGTAGTTTGTGTACAGAGTAGCATGATTGCGCAATTGTCATTCAAAGTGCGACAACGCAGAAAGCTGAAAATTGTCCTGGGCAGGAAGGGGGTGAGGGCCGCCCAGTGTCATTTTATCATTCTGTAATTGTAAGGAAATCTCCTTAGTTGTAGCAGATGTCCCCACTGGAAGATTTTCCCTCACTTCCTGTTCTGGTGACACTGGTCAATAGGACTATTATAGGGGGATCTCCTCAGCAGTATTCCATAACTGATTGGCTGGAGACGGAATGGTGGGCAGGAAAGGGGGTGTGGTCTTCATTGCTGCAAACTCTGAAGGGTTGTCACCCTCCTTTTGGGGGAACCCACAATAGTACGAGGATTCTTTTCCTGCGTATATTTCTCAGCCGTGTATTTGGATTTTTTTGGATAGAATTTATCCGGCGGATCTATAAATAAAGGCGGGGGCCGGCTACTCACAGCATATACATGATGACTCCGATACTCCAAATATCGCACTGCTGCGTGTATTCGTGAGCGTTGATGATCTCTGGAGCTGACGGAGGAAGCAAAAGAAACCAAATATTAATAATACACAAAACACTTATAAATGCTTAAACCGGCAACGCACGCAACCTGCTGATCCCCCGATTTATTCCCCGATGGGGGGAGGGGAGCAGACAGATGTTTGTATGAATTATGTAGCGGCCCTGCGAGTTCCCCCGCTCAGCGCTCCCAGAAACGATGACTGGATAAATATCCCGATGATCGGTGACTTTTTAATTGTTCCGTGTGACTGTGGAAACAGATGGGGCGCGGGGCGGTGCACACCGCGAGCCTCGCTTGTTAAATCTTTGATGTTCTGGATGCTGAGGCTGCAGGAGACATCGAAACCCACCGGATGAATGACACCGGGAGAGACGGTGCAAACTACCTGCCAGCCAGCAGAAATCGCACCACACAGCGACCATCCGAATCAAATCCTAAACATCAACTTCTCCGCTTTTCCCCTTTCAGTCTGTTAAAGGTGAACTCCGAGCATTAAGATTTTCATTTATAATATGATATTCCTCAGTAAAGGACTTCAATCTATTTTGAGTGCAGAAAATGTCTTTGCAAACCCAGATACTTCATTTTAAAAGTAGCAGTGACATCATCACTGTGCTGTGCATAGCCTGAGCCATAAAAGGGGCCCAGCAGGCTCCACCCACTACAGGCCACGTGCAAAAAACTACAGGAGGGGGGTCTTGCACACCTTTAAAATTATGAGCAGTATCAGCCCCACTTTTGTTTTAGAAAAGTGTTGCCAAGAATATGCTCACACAGTTCTATGATCCCCCCCTCCCCCCATTGCTTATAAACATTGATCGGACAGGAGATAGAGAGATACAAAGTAACATTGTTTATAAAACATTGATCAGACGGGAGATGGAGAGATACAAAGTGACATTGTTTATAAACATTGATCAGACAGGATAGAGAGATACAAAGTAACATTGTGTATAAACATTGATCAGACAGGAGATAGAGAGATACAAAGTAACATTGTTTATAAACATTGATCAGACGGGAGATAGAGAGATACAAAGTAACATTGTTTATAAACATTGATCAGACGGGAGATAGAGAGATACAAAGTAACATTGTGTATAAACATTGATCAGACAGGAGATAGAGAGATACAAAGTAACATTGTTTATAAACATTGATCAGACAGGAGATAGAGAGATACAAAGTAACATTGTTTATAAACATTGATCAGACAGGAGATAGAGAGAAACAAAATAAAATTGTTTATAAACATTGATCAGACGGGAGATGGAGAGATACAAAGTAACATTGTTTATAAACATTGATCAGACGGGAGATAGAGAGATACAAAGTAACATTGTGTATAAACATTGATCAGACAGGAGATAGAGAGATACAAAGTAACATTGTTTATAAACATTGATCAGACAGGAGATAGAGAGATACAAAGTAACATTGTTTATAAACATTGATCAGACAGGAGATAGAGAGATACAAAGTAACATTGTTTATAAACATTGATCAGACAGGAGATAGAGAGATACAAAGTAACATTGTTTATAAACATTGATCAGACGGGAGATAGAGAGATACAAAGTAACATTGTTTATAAACATTGATCAGACGGGAGATGGAGAGATACAAAGTAACATTGTTTATAAACATTGATCAGACGGGAGATAGAGAGATACAAAGTAACATTGTTTATAAACATTGCTCAGGCGGGAGATATAGAGATACAAAGTAAGGTTGTTACTTTTGTATCAACTCTGTTTCATTCATCTGCAGATCAAAAGGATGAACTTCTGTTTGCATTCAATGTCGGCTTTAATCACTACAGGAGGGGGTCTTGCACCCATTTTGATTATAAGGAGCAGCATCTGCCCCACTTTCCTTTTAGAGAAGAGGTGCCAACAATATCCTCACACAATTCAATGATACGCCTGCCATCCCCCCCCCCCCCCCCCCATTGTTTATAAACATTGATCAGACGGGAGATGGAGAGATATAAAGTAACATTGTTTATAAACATTGATCAGACAGGAGATAGAGAGAGAGACACAGTAACATTGTTACTTTTGTATCAACTCTGTTTCATTCATCTGCAGATCAAAGGGATGAGCTTCTGTTTGCATACAATGTCGGTTAAAGCAAACTTATACAGTAAAAAAAAAAAAGTTATAGCCTGGGACTTCCCCTGCCCCCAGGGCCCCCATGCAGACTTACCCATGTATTTAGGAGTGCCACACGTGGCCTGCAACATGTTTTCACTGCCAACTCCGCCCTTCTGCACCGCCAAGCCAAAATCCGTCACCTGCCAACAGGAACAGAAAACCAGAGCGGTGTTCATCATTACTATGCACAGCAGTCAGATTATTGATAGCAGAGGTTGATCTACTTTGTGACATCACACGTGGGACCTGCTAATGCCATCCAGCAATGATTGAAAATGTTCTAAGATCAGAAAGTTCAATAATGCCACCTAAATCTGAGTTATTTGTAATCTGCTGCAGCCAGAATATAGAGAGCACCTCACATGGGCGGTAGGTGGATCTGCTCTTTGGAGTCTAGGCTGGGCAACCTCTCTCATATATACAGAGCTGTCATTAGAAATCTCGGGGCCCCCAGATAAAGCTGCTATCCTTATGGGGAGCACTGGAGCATGTAGCGGAGGAGTGCTGCCAATCAGGTGAGCTGAATGCAGAAGCCACCTACCTAACGCACCAATGACTGAGAGAGCATCTGGAACCAGCCCTGACCTTGGTGGGCTGTGGACCCTTAACTAAGCCACAAAGAAGCCCCTGCTGGGACTGGGCCCCCTGCCAACCCAATGTCTGCACTCCCTCTCAGCAGCCAGCAATCTGATTGGAGCTTCAAGGGCCATTATGACGGACAGCTGTGAGGAACATCTAAACCCTGACTCCTTGATACATCTGATTTTTTGTATGTCAGAGACAACAATGAGCCTGCAGGGGGCGTGTCAGAGTTCATTATTACCACTACAAGCTGGTTTTCCTAGATTACCAGATCTAAATAAATTCTGAGGATAGGCATAACATCCAGGTATCCTGGTTTCTCCTTGGAGGCCTTCCCTTTAAAATCTTACAAACAGATCACATGAGTTGGTGACGGCTCCGCGTTGGGGCGGAGCAGAGTAGGAAAGTGCAGACACAGATGTACTGACCTTAATGTTCACCATCATCCCCTCACCCGGCTGGTTCTCGTTACTCTTCACTAAAATGTTCTCCAGTTTGAGGTCTCTGTGGACGATATCTGTGCGGAGACACAAACACCGGGACTGGAATCTTCTGGATCACAGAACAACATACCGTATGGCACTTCAGATTTATCATAAATGAAACATCAGTGTCATCCCCCATGATAGTCAGAATATGAAATCTAACATCTGATAGGACATTACAGACTAAAAACACACATTAGATCCCTTAAACCCCCCCCTCCCCCCATACTGTATGTCTGAAGCTCTCTCTGGCAGAATTCCTGACTCTGTTCCCACCCATGAGGAGTTCTGGGGGTTCCCACTCACCTTTGTATTCCTCTGCTCCCGCAGACTGTTCCTGTTCACCTTTGGTGTTCCAGCTCCTCCAGTTACATTCTTCATAAACAGAACCCAGGGCCCTGTGGTCCTCAGCAGTGAACAGAGCCCAGGGCCCCAGTGTCCTCAGTAGTGAACAGAGCCCAGGGTCCCGGTGTCCTCAGAAGAGAACAGAGCCCAGGACCCCGGTGTGCTCAGCAGTAAACAGAACCCAGGGCCCCTGTGTCATCAGCAATGACTAGAGCATGGGGGCCCCAATGTCCTCAGCATTGACTAGAGCCCAGGGCCCAGAGTTCACAGCAGTGTCTAGAGCCTGGGCCCAATTGTCCTCAGTGGTGAACAGAGCCCAGGGCCCCGGTGTCCTCAGCAGTGAACAGAGCCCAGGGGCCCCAATGTCTTCAGCACTGACTAGAGCCCAGGGGCCCCAATATCCTCAGCATTGACTAGAGCCGGGGGCCCCAACGTCCTCAGCATTGACTAGAGCCGGGGGCCCCAATGTCCTCAGCATTGACTAGAGCCAGGGGCCCCAATGTCCTCAGCATTGACTAGAGCCGGGGGCCCCAATGTCCTCAGCATTGACTAGAGCCCCGGGGCCCACAGCAGTGTCTAGAGCCTGGGCCCAATTGTCCCCAGCAGTGAACAGAGCCGAGGGCCCCTGGGGCCTCATAAGTGAAAAAAGAGTCAAGGGCCTCAGTGTTCACAGCAGTGAATAGAGCCCGAGGCCCCGGTGTCCCCAGCAGTGAATAGAGCCCGAGGCCCCGGTGTCCCCAGCAGTGAATAGAGCCTCATAAGTGAAAAGAGTCCAGGGCCTCAGTGCCCTCAGCAGTTAATAGAGCCCTAGGCCCCGGTGCCCTCAGCAGTTAATAGAGCCCAAGGGAATCTTTACAATATAAAATGATGCACACTTACCTTTCTTGTGCAGGTAGGTGATGGCAGAGGCCAGGCTGTGAATGATGTGTCTTGTTTCCGTCTCTGAAAACTGCTTTCTGCGCAGGAGGATCTTCTGCAGCTCGCCGCCCTCGCAGAGCTCCATCACCAGGTACATCCGCTGCAAAACAAACCGCCAATCCTGGGATAATGTGACAAAGACTGGCGCAGGTGGCACAACCGCATTTACCAACCATGCCACAACATGTGACAGATATAGAAATGTTCTCAGTGTAATGAATGATACCTTCTTGACCACTGGAAATGGGATTATTAGGTCACCTATGTGTCTCCTACCCCCCCCCCCCCCTCCTGTAAAAATGTCCCCTGTGTTAGACTGCCAGCACAGCATAATGCAGAAAAGCCGGAATTCTCACTCTAACTCAGGGTGCTGTGCAGGGAATTGAGGAATTGATATACAAAAAAAAAACACATTCAGCTTACCTGTATGCAGCAGACTGATGACATCATCTCAATTTAGGTAAAGTTACAATGTTGCAGTCTGATCACTGGGGGAGGGGAGACTGAGGAAATGCTTCCTCCTGCCTGCAGCAGACTGATGACATCATCTCAGCCTAGTCACTGATTGGATCTTAAAGGATGGCTTTTTAATTAAAAATGGTGGAGCTGAACAATGATCCTGTTACTGTATATTATAACCAGTCAGGAATTTATTTATGGAAACTTGTAAAGCACAATAACAACCTATTATCGTCATGTGAATTATCTTCAGTTGATACAAGTTTGCAACATTTACTATGTCTGACCAACAGGTGATCCCTGCAGTGGGCGGAGCCAGAGGGAAGAATCGAGAAATAGAGAACACCCAACAATGGATGCTGTAAATCACATTACTAAGCAATGAGGTTTCCCTTCCCCCCTGGAATAAAGACGATTGACAGACAAGTGGAGAGGCTGACCTTGGGGGTCTCGAAGACTTCCTCCAGGTGGATGATATGTTCATGAATGACTCGCTTCAAGATGGAGACTTCACGTTCCAGCAGCATGACAGTGGAGCTTCCGGCCTGGAGAACCAAAATCATCCCTCAGTAATTCTACTCTTCTGCATATTAAATTATCCCTCCAAGAGGAAGAAGATTGGTGGAGGACACGTCTATCTACACTGAGAGAAGGAAGGGGATTGGTGGAGATCAGGTCTATCTACACTGAGAGAAGGAAGGGGATTGGTGGAGATCAGGTCTATCTACACTGAAAGAAGGAAGGGGATTGGTGGAGGACATGGCTAGCTACACTGAGAGAAGGAAGGGGATTGGTGGAGGACATGGCTAGCTACACTGAGAGAAGGAAGGGGATTGGTGGAGGACATGGCTAGCTACACTGAGAGAAGGAAGGGGATTCGTGGAGGACATGGCTAGCTACACTGAGAGAAGGAAGGGGATTGGTGGAGGGCATGGCTAGCTACACTGAGAGAAGGAAGGGGATTGGTGGAGGACATGGATAGCTACACTGAGAGAAGAAGGGGATTGGTGGAGGGCATGGCTAGCTACACTGAGAGAAGGAAGGGGATTCGTGGAGGACATGGCTAGCTACACTGAGAGAAGGAAGGGGATTCGTGGAGGACATGGCTAGCTACACTGAGAGAAGAAGGGGATTGGTGGAGGGCATGGCTAGCTACACTGAGAGAAGGAAGGGGATTGGTGGAGGACATGGCTAGCTACACTGAGAGAAGAAGGGGATTGGTGGAGGGCATGGCTAGCTACACTGAGAGAAGGAAGGGGATTGGTGGAGGACATGGCTAGCTACACTGAGAGAAGGAAGGGGATTGGTGGAAGGCACGTCAATACACAGAGAAGGAAGTGGATTGGTGGAGGACATGGCTATCTACACTGAGAGAAGAAAGGGGATAGGTGGAGGACACATCTATCTATACTGAGAGAATGAAGGAGATTGGCGGAGGACACAACTATCTGCAATGGGCAAAGAAGAAAGGAGATTAGTAGAGGGCACATCTATCTACACTGAGAGAAGAAAGGAGATTGGTGGAGGACAGGTCTATCTACATTAAGGGAAGAAGGAAATTGGTGGAGAACACGTCTATCTACAGTGAGAGATAGAAGGAGATTGGCGGAGGACACAACTATTCAAAATGGACAAAGAAGAAAGGAGATTAGTAAAGGACATGTCTACCTACACTGAAAGAAGAAAGGATATAGGTGGAGATCACATCTATCTACAATGAGAAAAGGAAGGAGATTGATGGAGGACACGTCTATCTACATTAAGGGAAGGAAGGAGATTGGTGGAGGACACATCTATCTACATTAAGGGAAGGAAGGAGATTGGTGGAGGATACATCTATCTACACTTAGAAAGAAGGGAATTGGTGGAGAACACGTCTATCTACACTGAGAGAAGGAAGGGGATTGGTGGATGACATGTCTATCTACAGTGAGAGAAAGAAGGAGAAAGAAGGATATTGGCGGAGGACACAACTATTCACAATGGGCAAAGAAGAAAGGAGATTAGTAGAGGGTACATCTATCTACACTGAGAGAAGGAAGGAGATTGGTGGAGGACATGTCTATCTACCCTGAGAGAAGGAAGGAGATTGGTAGAGGACATGTCTATCTACACTGAGAGAAGGAAGGAGATTCGTGGAGGACACGTATATCTACACTGAGAGAAGGAAGGGGATTGGTGGATGACATGTCTATCTACAGTGAGAGAAAGAAGGAGATTGGCAGAGGACAGGACTATTCACAATGGGCAGAGAAGAAAGGAGATTAGTAAAGGACATGTCTACCTACACTGAAAGAAGAAAGGATATAGATGGAGGACAATGAGAGAAGGAAGGGGATTGGTGGAGATCACGTCTATCTACACTGAGAGAAGGAAGGGGATTGGTGGAAGACATATCTATCTACACAGAGAGAATGAGGGAGACTGATGGAGGACACGTCTATCTACACTGAGAGAAAGAAGGGGATTAGTGGAGGCCATGTCTAGTCACACTGAGAGAAGGAAGGAAGGAGATTGGCAGAGGACATAACTGTCTGCAATGGGCAAAGAAGGAAGGAGATTAGTAGAGGACACGTCTATCCCCACTAAGGGAAGGAAGGGGATTGGTGGAGGATACATCTATCTACACTGAGAGAAGGAAGGAGATTGGTGGAGGACACGTCTATCTACACAGAGAAGGAAGAGGATTGGTGGAGGACACATCTATCTACACTGAGCAAAGAAGGAACAGGATTGGAAGTGGACATGGCTATGTATGCTAAGAGAAGGAAGGGGATTGGTGGATGACATCTATCTACGGTGAGAGAAAGAAGGAAATTTATGGAGAACACATCTATCTACACAGAGAGAAGGTAGAGGATTGGTGGATGGCATGTCTATCTACAGTGAAAGAAAGAAGGAAATCTGTAGAGAACACGCCTATCTACACTGAGAGAAGGAAGGAGATTGGTGGAGGACATGGCTATTTATCCTGAGAGAAGGAAGGAGTTTAGTGGAGAACAGGTCTATCTACAAGCAGAGAAGGAAGGAGATTGGCAGAGAACACGGCTATCTACAAGCAGAAAAGAAAGGGAATTGGTGGAGGATGCGTCCATCTACAAAAAGCAAAAAAGGGGATTGGAGGAGGACATGGCTATCTATGCTGAGAGAAGGAAGGGAAGGAATTGGTGGAGGACATTTTTCGATCCCCACTGAGCAAAGAATGAAATGGATTGGCAGAGGAAACATCAGATCTGAGCATAGAAAGGAAGGTGATTGGCTGAGGATACGTCTATCTGCACTGAGAGAAAGAAAGATATTGGTGGAGGACACGTCTATCTGCACTGAGCAAAGAGGGAGGGGAGTTAGAGGAGGACACCTCCATCTGGACTGATCTCAGTCTCACCTTTTCTCGGTTGACTTTCTTAATGGCCCACTTCTTTCCACTTTCCTTGTGTGTGGCTTCAATCACAACTCCAAAGCTCCCCTCTCCCAGCTTCTTCCCGAAACTGTAAATTTGCTGAAACAATACACACAATATAATTGGAGTTATGGCCAAATAGAGAAGGGGTAAGGAGAGGAGGGTGATTGGGAGGAAGGGAGAGAGCAAAAGAGGGGAAGGCGAGAGAGAGAGCGAGAGAGAGGGAGGGGGAGAGAGAGAGAGCACGAGAGTGACAAGAGTGCACAAGAGTGACAAGAGAGCAACAAGAGCGTGAGAGAGACAAGAGAGCGACAAGAAAGCAAGAGCGACAAGAGAGACAAGAGAGCGAGAGCGACAAGAGAGACAAGAGAGCGAGAGAGAAAAGAGAGCGAGACAAGAGAAGAGAGCGAGACAAGAGAGCGAGAGAGACAAGAGAGCGAGAGAGACAAGAGAGCAAGAGAGACAAGAGAGCAAGAGAGACAAGAGAGCGAGAGCGACAAGAGAAGAGAGCGAGACAAGAGAGACAAGAGAGCGAGACAGACAAGAGAGCGAGAGAGACAAGAGAGCGACAAGAGAAGAGAGCGAGACAAGAGAGACAAGAGAGCGAGACAGACAAGAGAGCGAGAGAGACAAGAGAGCGAGAGAGACAAGAGAGACAAGAGAGCGAGACAGACAAGAGAAGAGAGCGAGACAAGAGAGCGAGAGAGACAAGAGAGCGAGACAGACAAGAGAGCGAGAGAGACAAGAGAGCCAAGAGAGACAAGAGAGACAAGAGAAGAGAGAGTGAGACAAGAGAGCAAGAGAAGAGAGCAAGACAAGAGAGCGAGAGAGACAAAAGAAGGGGGTCAGAGGAAGAGAACAGGAGAGGCAGAGAACTGTATTATTACTGTCCAGTAATACGAATCAGAGTTTTATGAATTTTGAGGCCATGGCCTGGTAAGTGAATCCAAGAAAGAAGTCTCACTCCTCTTGCGGCACATCCTTTGTAATATAAAGAAAGGGAAATCTTAGGCACAGTGAATTCGGCCATATACAATATCTCATTGAAGGAGATGCTGGGAGTAGTAGTTTCTAAACAAGCCATAAGTATGTGTGTCATCTCTGCAAGTGCACAATTGCAAAAGCCGCAGGCAAAACATAACGAAGCAGAAGAGCTACAAGACCTGTAATCAGGACTAATAACGGGGTTGGACAGCGAGCTGGAATGACAATTATGGCCATCCAGAATGGAGATGAGGAATTTCCATTGTGTGTAATACACCGCTCCACTCCTTATTGCGTGACATTGGCAGCGAGCATCTTGTGTTACTGCGACGACCATCTTGGCCGGGGTGACAGGAAGGTGACAACACAATAGAAGGCAGAGGGACTGAATGCCAACCTGTTATTACAGATGTGGGAAACGTCAAGGTGAGATGTACTAAGACAAGGCTATCGCTTATTACCCCCTGGCTGCTCTGTCACTGTCTGTATCACCCTGGCCAATCACTGTCACTCCACTTCCTCAAACCCAATCTATCCAAAACCAAACTTATCATTTTTTTCTCCCCCCACATGCCCCTTCCCCTGATCAAAATCCATGGCACAACTATCAGCCCATCCCAGCATGCCAAGGTCCTAGGTATAATCCTGGACTCGGATCTATCCTTTGAGCCCCACATCCAATCGCTGTCCAAATCTTACCACCTCAACCTCCGCAACATCTCCAAAACACGCCCCTTCCTAACCAACGACACCACAAAGCTCTTAATTCACTCCCTGGTCATCTCTTGTCTCGACTGATGCAACTCCCTTCTCATTGGCTTATCTTTACTTAGGCTCCTCCCCCTTCAGTCCATCATTAACCACTTAAGCCCCGGAAGATTTTACCCCCTTCCTGACCAGGGCCTATATTGCGATTCGGTACTGCGTGACTTTAACGGACAATTGCGCGGTCGTGCGACGCTGTACCTAAACTAATTTGGCGTCCTTTTTTCCCCACAAACAGAGCTTTCTTTTGGTGGGATTTGATCACCTGAGCGATTTTTTGATCATGCGCTATAAACAAAAAAAGAGCGCCAATTTTGCAAAAATAACAATATTTTTCACATTTTTTTATATGAAATTCCCCAAAAAAAATGTAAAAATCAAAATTTTTTAACATTTTAGGCCAATTTGTTTTCTGCTACATATGTTTGGTAAAAAAAAAATAGCAATAAGCGTATTTTGATTGGTTTGCGCAAAAGTTATTGCGTTTACTAACTAAGGGAAAGATTTTTGTCATTTTTGTTGTTTTTTTTTTAACGAGTAATGGCGGCGATCTGCGATTTTTTTTGCGGGACTGCGACATTGCGGCGGACAGATCGGACCCTTGACTGACATATTTGACACTTTTGGGGTTACCAGTGACATTACTACAGTAATCAGTGCTATACATATGTATGGTTACTGTAAAAATGACACTGGCAGGGAAGGAGTTAACTCTATTGGAGAGGGAGGGATTAAGTGTGTCCCTAGGGGCGTGTTTCTAACTGTGATTGGCTGTGGCTTGAGGTGTAAGAACAGAGATCAACGGTCCTAAAATCTATCCCGTAGTTTGTAGACGCGATAACTTTTGCGCAAACGAATCAATATACGCTTTTTGGGATTTTTTTACCAAAAATATGTAGCAGAATACATATTGGCCTAAACTGATCAAACTTTTTATAGCAAAAAGTAAACAATATTGTGTTTTTTTCAAAAATTGTTGCTCTTTTTTTTTTTTGTTTATAGCGCAAAATTTTAAAACTGCAGGAGGTGATCAAATACCACCAAAAGAAAGTTCTATTTGTGGGGAAAAAAGGAAATCATTTTATTTGGGTACAGCGTCGCACGACTGCGCAATTGTCAGTTACAGTAACGCAGTGCCGAATCTCAAAAAAAAATTGCCTGATCATGAAGGGGGAAAATCTCGGAGGTAAAGTGGTTAAAAAGTTGACTTTTTTTACTTTAACCAATTGTGGACATTACACATGCTACACACACCCACAAACCCCGCCCGGTCCCATGCTACACACACCCACAAACCCCGCCCGGTCCCATGCTACACACACCCACAAACCCCGCCCGGTCCCATGCGTCACACACCCACAAACCCCGCCCAGTCCCATGCTACACACACCCACAAACCCCGCCCGGTCCCATGCTACACACACCCACAAACCCCGCCCGGTCCCATGCTACACACACCCACAAACCCCGCCCGGTCCCATGCTGCACACACCCACAAACCCCGCCCGGTCCCATGCTACACACACCCACAAACCCCGCCCGGTCCCATGCTACACACACCCACAAACCCCGCCCGGTCCCATGCTGCACACACCCACAAACCCCGCCCGGTCCCATGCTGCACACACCCACAAACCCCGCCCGGTCCCATGCTGCACACACCCACAAACCCCGCCCGGTCCCATGCTGCACACACCCACAAACCCCGCCCGGTCCCATGCTACACACACCCACAAACCCCGCCCGGTCCCATGCTGCACACACCCACAAACCCCGCCCGGTCCCATGCTACACACACCCACAAACCCCGCCCGGTCCCATGCTACACACACCCACAAACCCCGCCCGGTCCCATGCTACACACACCCACAAACCCCGCCCGGTCCCATGCTGCACACACCCACAAACCCCGCCCGGTCCCATGCTGCACACACCCACAAACCCCGCCCGGTCCCATGCTGCACACACCCACAAACCCCGCCCGGTCCCATGCTACACACACCCACAAACCCCGCCCGGTCCCATGCTGCACACACCCACAAACCCCGCCCAGTCCCATGCTACACACACCCACAAACCCCGCCCGGTCCCATGCTACACACACCCACAAACCCCGCCCGGTCCCATGCGTCACACACCCACAAACCCCGCCCGGTCCCATGCTACACACACCCACAAACCCCGCCCGGTCCCATGCTACACACACCCACAAACCCCGCCCGGTCCCATGCTACACACACCCACAAACCCCGCCCGGTCCCATGCTACACACACCCACAAACCCCGCCCGGTCCCATGCTGCACACACCCACAAACCCCGCCCGGTCCCATGCTACACACACCCACAAACCCCGCCCGGTCCCATGCTGCACACACCCACAAACCCCGCCCGGTCCCATGCTGCACACACCCACAAACCCCGCCCGGTCCCATGCTGCACACACCCACAAACCCCGCCCGGTCCCATGCTGCACACACCCACAAACCCCGCCCGGTCCCATGCTACACACACCCACAAACCCCGCCCGGTCCCATGCTACACACACCCACAAACCCCGCCCGGTCCCATGCTACACACACCCACAAACCCCGCCCGGTCCCATGCTACACACACCCACAAACCCCGCCCGGTCCCATGCTGCACACACCCACAAACCCCGCCCGGTCCCATGCTACACACACCCACAAACCCCGCCCGGTCCCATGCTACACACACCCACAAACCCCGCCCGGTCCCATGCTGCACACACCCACAAACCCCGCCCGGTCCCATGCTGCACACACCCACAAACCCCGCCCGGTCCCATGCTGCACACACCCACAAACCCCGCCCGGTCCCATGCTACACACACCCACAAACCCCGCCCGGTCCCATGCTGCACACACCCACAAACCCCGCCCGGTCCCATGCTACACAAACCCCGCCCGGTCCCATGCTGCACACACCCACAAACCCCGCCCTGTCCCATGCTACACAAACCCCGCCCGGTCCCATGCTGCACACACCCACAAACCCCGCCCGGTACCTATTCCTGCACACACTCACTGGCCGATTTATTAGGCACACCTGTTCAGTTGCTTGGTAACACAAATTGCTAATCAGCCAATCACATGGTAGCGACTCAATGTATTTAGGCATCTAGACGTGGTGAAGACGACTTGCTGAAGTTCAAACCGAGCATCAGAATGAGGAAGAAAGGGGATGGAAGTGACTTTGAACGTGGCATGGTTGTTGGTGGCAGACGGGCTGGTCTGAGTATTTCTGGGATTTTCACACACAACCATCTCTCGGGATTACAGAGAATGGTGGGGAAAAGAGAAAATATCCAGTGAGCGGCAGTTGTGTGGAGGAAAATGCCATGTTGAGGTCAGAGGAGAATGGACAGACTGGTTCCAGATGATAGAAAGGCAACAGTAACTCAAATACACACTCGTTATACCCAAGGTATGCAGAATACCATCTCTGAATGCACAACACATCCAACCTTGAAGCAGATGGGCTCCAGCACCGGGTGCCACTTTGTCAGCTAAGAACAGGAAACTGAGGCTACAATTGGCACAGGATCACCAATATTGGCCAATAGAAGATTGGAAAAGCGTTGCCTGGTCTGAGGAGTCTGGATTTCAGCTGCGACATTCAGATGGGAGAGATGGGAGGGTCAGAATTGGCCCAGTATGGGAGTGGCTAATGTTCCTATGTGAAATGATCTCATACATATGGAGGATGTGAACGGAAAACACTTTTTTGTATATTCATTTTTTCACATTTCTTTGGTATTTCTTCCCCATGAGGATCACACTAAATAGGCAGCGCCACCGATATGCCACCAACACCTCTTCCCTAGATTCAGATTTTATTTCTGTGAATGAGTAGAGGTACTACCAATCCCTTACTCCTTCACATAGGGGGGAGGGGTTACATCTGGGGGCCCCCTTATTGTTAAAGGGGCTTCCAGATTCTGACAAGCTCCCTGCTTGCAGATCACCACAACCACTGGACCCTGGGGTGTGGGGGAAGAGGTTCTTCTCCTCCTCAACAAAGAGACAAGGAGCTGTGCCAGCAAGGTAACCTAACCCTAACATTCACAAAGGACCTGGCGGGGATTTTCCTCTTCTCAACAAATAAAGCAGGGTTTCTCAACCAGGGTTCCTCCTGGGGTTGCTGGGGGTTCCTCCTGGGGTTGCTGGGGGTTCCTCCTGGGGTTGCTAGGGGTTCCTCCTGGGGTTGCTAGGGGTTCCTCCTGGGGTTGCTGGGGGTTCCTCCTGGGGTTGCTTAGGATTCCTCCTGAGGTTGCTGGGGGTTCCTCCTAGGGTTGCTGGGGGTTCCTCCCGGGGTTGCTGGGGGTTCCTCCTGGGGTTGCTGGGGGTTCCTCCTGGGGTTGCTGGGGGTTCCTCCCGGGGTTGCTAGGGGTTCCTCCTGGGGTTGCTAGGGGTTCCTCCTGGGGTTGCTAGGGGTTCCTCCCGAGGTTGCTGGGGGTTCCTCCCGAGGTTGCTGGGGGTTCCTCCTGGGGTTGCTGGGGGTTCCTCCTGGGGTTGCTGGGGGTTCCTCCTGGGGTTGCTGGGGGTTTCTCCTGGGGTTGCTGGGGGTTCCTCCTGAGGTTGCTGGGGGTTCCTCCTGGGGTTGCTGGGGGTTCCTCCTGGGGTTGTTGGGGGTTCCTCCTGGGGTTGCTGGGGGTTCCTCCTGGGGTTGTTGGGGGGTTCCTCCTGGGGTTGCTGGGGGTTCCTCCAGGGGTTTCTAGGGGTTCCTCAAGCAATGGGCCATTTCTGCCTCTCAGATAAGTTGCCAATGACACCATTGTTCCTTTTAGCTATCTGTAAGGGAGTAATTCTTCCCAATGGTGACAAGAGTAATGTGTCATGAGTTGTAGATTTTTCATTTTTAGCCGGGGTTCCCCGAGACCAGAAATTTATTTTAAGGGTTCCTCTCTGTTGAAATGGTTGAGAAAGACTGAAAATAGACGTTCAATCAGATTGTGGAAAGGGTGGACCGTGTATTGGAGAGAGCGGATTGGGTGATCTCCACAGGTTGGAATGTAGTCAAGGTTAGAGAACTCATTAGATGGTCAGGGTGATGGACACTGACCTAACAGGCAGACAATACGATACATTATAAGAGATCACAACCCCCCCTCCCTACCTTATAGGAGATCACAGCCCCCCCCCACCTTATAGGAGATCACAGCCCCCCCCTCCCCACCTTATAGGAGATCACAGCCCCCCCCCCTCCCTACCTTATAGGAGATCACAGCCCCCCCTCCCTACCTTATAGGAGATCACAACCCCCACCTTGTAGGAGATCAAAGCCCCCCCCCTCCCTACCTTATAGGAGATCACAGCCCCTCCCCCCCCCACCTTATAGGAGATCACAGCCCCCCCTCCCTACCTTATAGGAGATCACAGCCCCCCCCCCCTCCCTACCTTATAGGAGATCACAGCCCCCCCTCTCCCTACCTTATAGCAGATCACAGCCCCCCCTCCCTACCTTATAGGAGATCACAGCCCCCCCCCCTCCCTACCTTATAGAAGATCACAACCCCCCCCCTCCCTACCTTATAGAAGATCACAGCCCCCCCCCCACCTTATAGAAGATCACAGCCCCCCCCCACCTTATAGAAGATCACTGCCCCCCCACCCACCTTATAGGAGATCACAGCCTCCCCCCCCCCTCCCTACCTTATAGGAGATCACAGCCCCCCCTCCCTACCTTATAGGAGATCACAGCCCCCCCCTCCCTAACTTATAGAAGATCACAGCCCCCCCCCACCTTATAGAAGATCACAGCCCCCCCCCCACCTTATAGAAGATCACAGCCCCCCCCCCACCTTATAGAAGATCACAGCCCCCCCCCACCTTATAGAAGATCACAGCCCCCCCCCACCTTATAGAAGATCACAGCCCCCCCCCACCCACCTTATAGGAGATCACAGCCCCCCCTCCCTACCTTATAGGAGATCACAGCCCCCCCCCCCCACCTTATAGGAGATCACAGTCCCCCCCCCACCTTATAGGAGATCACAGCCCCCCCACCTTATAGGAGATCACAGCCCCCCCACCTTAAAACAGATCACAGCCCCCCCCCCACCTTATAGGAGATCACAGCCCCCCCCCCCACCTTATAGGAGATCACAGCCCACCCCCACCTTATAGGAGATCACAGCCCCCCCAATACCTGGATTGCAGCTTCATCGTCCATGCGAGTGTGTGGGACTTTGTTCTCTGCGCTGTTGTTGCGCGACCACTGTGACGCCATCTTCCTACTTGCATCACTGCTCTCTGGACTCAGCATCTGGAACACAAAAAGTAGCTTAGTACAAATTCTACTGACCTATAGAGCTGAGAAATTAGATATGTGAAAGAAAAAACTGATTGTTGGAAACATTTCTAACGAGAACTATTATTATTATTATACATTTATATAGCTCTGACATATACTGCAGTACTGTACAGAGATCACTGAGCCAATCACATCAGTCTCTGTACCAGAGGAGCTTACCCTCTAATGTCCCCTCCCCCACAGTCACATCAGCCTCTGTACCAGAGGAGCTTACACTCTAATGTCCCCTCCCCCCCAGTCACATCAGTCTCTGTACCAGAGGAGCTTACACTCTAATGTCCCCTCCCCCACAGTCACATTCGTCTCTGTACCAGAGGAGCTTACACTCTAATGTTCCCTCCCCCCCCAGTCACATCAGTCTCTGTACCAGAGGAGCTTGCACTCTAATGTCCCCTCCCCCACAGTCACATCAGTCTCTGTACCAGAGGAGCTTACACTCTACAAATATAATAATGGAATCCCTCCTCCTAGTCTTCAGCCAATAATGAAAAGTTCTCGGTGTTCAGGACATAAACTTTGGGGACATTGTAATTGGATTCTTCTCTCTAACAGATTACAGATATGAAGGAAGTGTGAAATTCTTCATAAAAAGTAATATAAAACGCCATCTGGACGCTGGGCGGCCGCTGGAATTCGCATCGCCTTCTGCTGAGGAGAACGCGGCCAACACTCTGCAATTCCAACCAATATGAAGACCTGAGAGACCCGCTAGGAGAAGATCTCTTCTCTCCGCAGTTAGGATAAAGTTTCTGTGAATCAAATAAAATTAATAGGAATGGAGGCCGATGGGCCCTCGGGGAGGACGATACAGATGGGCCCTCGGGGAGGACGATACAGATGGGCCCTCGGGGAGGACGATACAGATGGGCCCTCGGGGAGGAAGTTACACATGGGCCCTCGGGGAGGACGTTACACATGGGCCCTCGGGGAGGACGTTACACATGGGCCCTCGGGGAGGACGTTACACATGGGCCCTCAGGGAGGATGATACACATGAGCCGTCGGGGAGGACGTTACACATGGGTCCTCGGGGAGGACGTTACACATGGGCCCTCGGGGAGGACGTTACACATGGGCCGTCGGGGAGGATACAGATGGGCTCTAGGGGGGGGGAGAAATATGGACCCCTGGGGGGAGGGGGGGAGAGAAAGATGGACCCCCCGAGGAGGAATTAGATGGACCCCCCGAGGAGGAATTAGATGGACTCCCCCGGGGAGGACATAGATGGACCCGCCAGGAGAGGACATAGACGGACCCACCCGGGGAGGACATAGACAGACCCCCCCGGGGAGGACATAGACTGACCCCCCCCGGGGAGGACATAGATGGACCCGCCCGGGGAGGACATAGACAGACCCCCCCGGGGAGGACAAAGACTGACCCCCCCGGGGAGGACATAGATGGACCCGCCTGGGGAGGACATAGACGGACCCGCCCGGGGAGGACATAGACGGACCCGCCCGGGGAGGACATAGACGGACCCGCCCGGGGAGGACATTAAAAAAAAAAAAAAAAAAGTGCTTTGAGGGTCGTAGCTCACAGAGAGCCCTGAAGTCCTATCCCACCACTGGTGAAAATTTGGGGCTCCTAGCACCTATTGTTCCGGAGATACAGGGCTCCTTGCACAGCCTATCAGAATGTGTTTGCAGCAGACAGAGAGGATGAGCTCACAGTGCCGCTCATTTCTTGTCAGAGGCACTGAGCTCAATGGACAGCTTGGAGCCTTGGACCAATGGTAAAGCACCATCAGTCCAAGCTGTCCAATAAAAATGCTGCAGTGGAGGCTTTCCTCTCACCGCAGTGTCATAGAAGGGGGCGTGCTCACTTTCCGCCCAGCCCTCTTACTACAAGGAAAAAAACATAGGTTTACCCACAATCCCATGTTTTTCTCACACAGTTAAGAGGGAGAATCTGCTGCTGAAAATGTACTTCAAAGCAAAATAATAAATTAGCATAATAAATGTATCTATTTACTGTGAATTCACTGGTTTAAAGTTACAACTTCAGTAATTTGGCCATTAAGCCACCTGTACATTTTTATTTTTTTTAATATATATATACACACACAGTATCTCAAAAAAAGTAAGTACACCCCTCCCATTCTAGCTTTTCATGTGACAACACTGAAGAAATGACACTTTGCTACAATGTAAAGTAGTGAGTGTACAGCTTGTATAACAGTGTAAATTTACTGTCCCCTCAAAATAACTCAACACACAGCCATTAATGTCTAAACCGCTGGCAACAAAAGTCAGTACACCCCTAAGTGAAAATGTCCAAATTGGGCCCAATTAGCCATTTTCCCTCCCCGGTGTCATGTAACTCGTTAGTGTCACAAGGTCTCAGGTGTGAATGGGGAGCAGGTGTGTTACATTTGGTGTTATCGCTCTCACTCTCTCATACTGGTCACTGGAAGTTCAACATGGCACCTCATGGCAAAGAACTCTCTGAGGATCTGAAAAAAAGAATTGTTGCTCTACATAAAGATGGCCTAGGCTATAAGAAGATTGCCAAGACCCTGGAACTGAGCTGCAGCACGGTGGCCAAGACCATACAGTGGTATAACAGGACAGGTTCCACTCAGAACAGGCCTCACCATGGTCCACCAAAGAAGTTGAGTGCACGTGCTCAGCGTCATATCCAAAAGTTGTCTTTGGTAAATAGACGTATGAGTGCTGCCAGCATTGCTGCAGAGGTTGAATGGGTGGGGGAGGGGTCAGCCTGTCAGTGCTCAGACCATACGCCGCACACTGCATCAAAGTGGTCTGCATGGCTGTCATCCCAGAAGGAAGCCTCTTCTAAAGATGATGGACAAGAAAGCCCACAAACAGTTTGCTGAAGACAAGAAGACTAAGAACATGGATTACTGGAACCATCTCCTGTGGTCTGATGAGACCAAGATAAACTTATTTGGTGTCAGATGGTGTCAGGCGTGTGTGGCGGCAACCAGGTGAGGAGTACAAAGTACATAGTCATTCACTTATGCAAAAAAACCTTCAGGGATCGTAAAATGTTAGTCAGATGGAAAATTCTGGCTGATTCCCTGTTGCTCCTGGCAGTCTGATAACTTTACAAAGAAGCAAAAAAAAAATGTTTACAAATCTGCAACTTCTCCAAGCTTTCCACAAGGGGGCAGCAGCGCTCCGCTGAGTCCCCACAAAAAAAATCCCATCAAGCGGATCGTCAAATAAAAATGACAATGGGGATTAATTAGATGGAGTTGTGATAAAGGTCATTCAATATTAGCAGAAGATTAAGTGTCTGCCGGCTACAAACAGACAAATGTTCTTTTCTCTTCTCGTCTTTGCCGAAATTTAAACAATTTATTCATTAAAACTTCAACTCAGCAAATCAGAAAATGGAACAATTTGTCCTTCTCTTCACTGGAGGCAGAAAAACCGATTTGTGGGTTATGGAAAGGATTCGGCGTGGAAGGAATGAGGCATAAAGGTGAGGGCGAGGCGTTCCTGCACCCCAAATCTACAGATCAGTGCGAGGACAATCAATGGAACCCCAAATCTACAGATCAGTGTGAGGACAATCAATGGAACCCCAAATCTAAAGATCAGTGTGAGGACAATCAATGGCACCCCAAATCTACAGATCAGTGCGAGGACAATCAATGGAACCCCAAATCTACAGATGAGTGTAAGGACAATCAATGGAACCCCAAATCTACAGATCAGTGTCAGGACAATCAATGGAACCCCAAATCTACAGATCAGTGTGAGGACAATCAATGGCACCCCAAATCTACAGATCAGTGTGAGGACAATCAATGGCACCCCAAATCTACAGATCAGTGCGAGGACAATCAATGGCACCCCAAATCTACAGATCAGTGTGAGGACAATCAATGGCACCCCAAATCTACAGATCAGTGTGAGGACAATCAATGGCACCCCAAATCTACAGATCAGTGTGAGGACAATCAATGGAACCCCAAATCTAAAGATCAGTGTCAGGACAATCAATGGAACCCCAAATCTACAGATGAGTGTAAGGACAATCAATGGAACCCCAAATCTACAGATCAGTGTCAGGACAATCAATGGAACCCCAAATCTACAGATCAGTGTAAGGACAATCATTTACCGGAGCCGTCGGTAGCGGGGAAAACATTCCGGTCCTTTCCCCTCCTAGGCAGGAAGTTGAGTGAGGGCAAGATGGCCCCCACTGCACTCTATGGCCTTTTTTTTTTTTGCTTTTTAGTATAGATGTGAGGTGTGAGGTCTTTTTGACCCCGGATCTCACATTAAAGAGGACCTCTCCTGATTATTTCTAATACAAGGGATGTTTACATTCCTTGTAATAGGAACAAAAGTGATCAAAAAACATTTTTTAAAGAGAGTGTAAAAATAAAAAATAAAAGATAAAATAAATAGGACAAAAATGAAGGCGCCCTGTCCCTGTTAGTTTGCGCGCAGAAGCGAACGCATATGCAAGTTGCACCCACATATGTGAACTCTCTGCAGGATCTGAAAAAAAGAATTGTTGCTCTACATAAAGATGGCCTAGGCCAGTGATGGTGAACCTTGGCACCCCAGATGTTTTGGAACTACATTTCCCATGATGCTCATGTACTCTGCAGTGAACTTGAGCATCATGGGAAATCTAGTTCAAAAACATCTGAGGTGCCAAGGTTTGGCATCACTGGCCTAGGCTATAAGAAGATTGCCAAGACTCTGAAACTGAGCCGCAGCACGGTGGCCAAGACCATACAGTGGTTTACCAGGACAGGTTCCACTCAGAACAGGCCTCTCCATGGTCCACCAAAGAAGTTGAGTGCCGTGCTCAGCGTCATATCCAGAGGTTGTCTTTGGTAAATAGACGTATGAGTGCTGCCAGCATTGCTGCAGAGGTTGAAGGGGTGGGGGAGGGGTCAGCCTGTCAGTGCTCAGACCATACGCCGCACACTGCATCAAATTGGTCTGCATGGCTGTCATCCCAGAAGGAAGCCTCTTCTAAAGATGATGCACAAGAAAGCCTGCAAACAGTTTGCTGAAGACAAGCAGACTAAGGACATGGATTACTGGAACCATCTCCTGTGCTCTGATGAGACCAAGATAAACTTATTTGGTGTCAGATGGTGTCAGGCGTGTGTGGGGGCAACCAGGTGAGGAGTACAAAGACAAGTGTGTCTTCCTACAGTCAAGCATGGTGGTGGGAGTGTCATGGTCTGGGGCTGCATGAGTGCTGCCGGCACTGGGGAGCTACAGTTCATTGAGGGAACCATGAATGCCAACATGTACTGTGACATACTGAAGCAGAGCATGATCCCCTCCCTTCAGAGACTGGGGGGGCAGGGCAGTATTCCAACATAACGACCCCAAACACCTCCAAGATGACCACTGCCTTGCTAAAGAAGCTGAGGGTAAAGGTGATGGACTGGCCAAGCATGTCTCCAGACCTAAACCCTATTGAGCATCTGTGGGGATCCTCAAACAGAAGGGGGAGGAGCGCAAGGTCTCTAACATCCACCAGCTCTGTGATGTCATCATGGAGGAGGGGAAGAGGACTCCAGTGACAACCTGTGAATCTCTGGTGACCTCCATGCCCAAGAGGGTTAAGGCAGTGCTGGAAAATAATGGTGGCCACACAAAATATTGACACTTTGAGCCCAATTTGGACATTGTCACTTAGGGGTGTACTGACTTTTGTTGCCAGCGGTTTAGACATTAATGGCTGTGTGTTGAGTTATTTTGAGGGGACAGCAAATTTACACTGTTATACAAGCTGTACACTCACTACTTTACATTGTAGCAAAGTCTCATTTCTTCAGTGTTGTCACATGAAAAGATAGAATGTGAGGGGTGTACTTACTTTTGTCAGATACTGTATATACAGACACAGAATAGCCTACATAAATTATGCAGCAAAAAAGGGAACCAACAATGTATTCTGTAAAACAAAGCCCTTCATCTGACATGTTTCAGACCCCGGGTGCCTTCATCAGAGGTGCCCCCAGGAGGATCAGTTCATGGTTTGTAAATCCGACTTTCATCATTTTATTTATGAAAAGTTTTATCTGCACTTTAGGTTTTCTTTTACCTGAACTGGAAGTTTTATAAAACTATTTCAGACATTTTATAGGATTGAAGGGCAGATGAGGAACACGAGCGACGTCTGACTCAACGCACAAACATGTTTACCAACAAATCCGATGTTACATAACCGCCCATAATAAACACGCCGAGTAATCCCAAAAACAAGACCTGGGATCAGAGTGAATGGGATCGGCACAATGAGCGGCATTAGGAGATCAGAAAAGACAACGCCGGGTCACCGAGTCACATGTCTGCGCCATGCCGTCCCATCACCCCGAGGGTTCAAAATCAACTCCAGGGGAAGGATACAACGCAAACAATCTTCATCAGATCGGAGGGGACAGTCAACCAGTCTGGCTGTTCCCAGGGTGACGATCAGTCGGCCAATTAGAAAAGTTGTTACAAAGTCTCCTCCATCCCATAATAGACAACTCCAGAACTCCAGACTTCAATGCAAAAACGGCCCTTAGTGACAGCAATGGAAAATCGCATCCAATGGACTTCAATGCAAAAAACGCCTCCCATTCACATCAATGCAAAATTATGTCCTATTGACTTCAATACAAAATCACTGAAGTCAATAGGACATAATTGTCACCTCCCACTGACCAGTAATGCAAAAAGGCCTCTAATTGACCTCAATGCAAAAACGACTTCCATGCAAAAAACGCCTCCCATTGCCTTCAATGCAAAAACACCTCCCATTGACCTCAATGCAAAAACTACTTCCATGCAAAAAACGCCTCCCATTGCCTTCAATGCAAAAACACCTCCCATTGACCTCAATGCAAAAACTACTTCCATGCAAAAAACGCCTCCCATTGCCTTCAATGCAAAAACACCTCCCATTGACCTCAATGCAAAAACTACTTCCATGCAAGACCCCCCCCCCCCCCATTGACTTCCATGCAAAAACATCTCCCACTGCCTTCCATGCAAAAAAGCCTTCAATTGACCTCAATGCAAAAACGCCTCCCATTGACTTCAATACAAAAACACCTCCCATTGACCTCAATGCAAAAACTACTTCCATGCAAAAAAAACCCTCCCCTCCCCCCCATTGACTTCCATGCAAAAACATCTCCCACTGCCTTCCATGCAAAAAACAGCCTCCCACTGACCTCAATTCAAAATCGCCAGCCAGATAAATTTATTTATTTTAATTATCCGTTTCGGATAATTAGGAGCCAATCAGCTGTGCTGCAGTGATCACATGCTATCAAGAAACACGCTGATAGGAGGAGGGAGGAGAGAGCAGAGTGACGTATAAATGAGCTCATCACTGGCCAGTCACAGGCGGTTGTTGTTGGGGAGGATCTATTATCTATTCAGTGTTACTGAACTGCAGCAGAGACATATAAGGACTCCAACACGACCAAACAAGGCTGTGCTATATGGCAGAGCTGTGTAAATCTCAGGACTGGATGGCCAGAAATACATATGAATGGACGGTATTTCCTGTAGGGGTATCTTGGCCAGTTCTCAGGTGTGTTCAGTTCAGGACAGATGACCACCAGCTGGATCAGCCCTGAGGTTACCCGCGCTCTGCAGTGCTATTTGACTTTATCTGCAGGTCACAGCTTTCCCCCAAGAGATCATCCGGGGTCTGATACGGGGGAGGGGTACACCCCAGGAGCGCTCAGTCCATGGAAAGACGCTAATATTGAAGAATTTTCAGGGAGCAGGTGAAGACTCCTTGGTGGCCAACCATTGGTCCACTATGGAGGTGTTCAGGGGCTCTGATTGGCTGGACTCTTCTTCAAATCTAGAATTTTACGGGGCAGGGGCAGGTCAGGTTTGGCGGTAAGGGTCGGTGTCAATGTCAGGTGTAGCGGTACTGGTCAGTGTCAATGTCAGGTGTAGCGGTACCGGTCAGTGTCAATGTCAGGTGTAGCGGTAATGGTCAGTGTCAATGTCAGGTGTAGCGGTACTAGTCGGTGTCAATGTCAGGTGTAGCGGTACCGGTCAGTGTCAATGTCAGGTGTAGCGGTAATGGTCAGTGTCAATGTCAGGTGTAGCGGTACTAGTCGGTGTCAATGTCAGGTGTAGCGGTACCGGTCAGTGTCAATGTCAGGTGTGGCGGTACCGGTCAGTGTCAGGTGTAGCGGTACCGGTCAGTGTCAATGTCAGGTGAGGCGGTACCGGTCAGTGTCAATGTCAGGTGAGGCGGTACCGGTCAGTGTCAATGTCAGGTGGGGCGGTACCGGTCAGTGTCAATGTCAGGTGGGGCGGTACCGGTCAGTGTCAATGTCAGGTGGGGCGGTACCGGTCAGTGTCAATGTCAGGTGGGGCGGTACCGGTCAGTGTCAATGTCAGGTGGGGCGGTACCGGTCAGTGTCAATGTCAGGTGGGGCGGTACCGGTCAGTGTCAATGTCAGGTGGGGCGGTACCGGTCAGTGTCAATGTCAGGTGGGGTGGTACCGGTCAGTGTCAATGTCAGGTGGGGCGGTACTGGTCAGTGTCAATGTCAGGTGGGGCGGTACCGGTCAGTGTCAGTGTCAGGTGGGGCGGTACTGGTCAGTGTCAATGTCAGGTGTAGCGGTACTGGTCAGTGTCAATGTCAGTATGGTGGTACCGGTCAGGGTCAGGTCCAGTGTTATGGTACGGGTCGGTGTCAGGTAAGATATGGCGGATCGGGTCAGTGTCAGGTCCAGTGTTACGGTACAGGTTGGTGTCAGGTCCAGTGTTACAGTACGGGTCGGTGTCAGGTCCAGTGTTACGGTATGGGTCGGTGTCAGGTAAGATATGGTGGAATGGGTCAGTGTCAGGTCCAGTGTTACGGTACAGGTTGGTGTCAGGTCCAGTGTTACGGTATGGGTCGGTGTCAGGTCCAGTGTTACGGTACGGGTCAGTGTCAGGTCCAGTGTTACGGTACATGTCGGTGGCAGGGCAGATATGGCGGTACGGGTCGGTGGCAGGTCCAGTGTTGCAGTACGGGTCGGTGGCAGGTCCAGTGTTACGGTACAGGTCGGTATCCGGTCAGATATGGCGGTACGGGTCGGTGGCAGGTCCAGTGTTGCAGTATGGGTCGGTGGCAGGTCCAGTGTTACGGTACAGGTCGGTATCAGGTCAGATATGGCGGTACGGGTCGGTGGCAGGTCCAGTGTTGCAGTACGGGTCGGTGGCAGGTCCAGTGTTACGGTACAGGTCGGTATCAGGTCAGATATGGCGGTACGGGTCGGTGGCAGGTCCAGTGTTGCAGTACGGGTCGGTGGCAGGTCCAGTGTTGTGGTACAGGTCGGTATCAGGTCAGATATGGCGGTACAGGTCGGTGGCAGGTCCAGTGTTACGGTACAGGTCGGTATCAGGTCAGATATGGCGGTACGGGTCGGTGGCAGGTCCAGTGTTGCAGTACGGGTCGGTGGCAGGTCCAGTGTTGTGGTACAGGTCGGTATCAGGTCAGATATGGCGGTACAGGTCGGTGGCAGGTCCAGTGTTGCAGTACAGGTCGGTGGCAGGTCCAGTGTTGCAGTACGGGTTGGTGTCATGTCCATTGTTGTGGTATGGGTTGGTGTCAGGTCAGGTGTCCAGCGGCCTTGGCGTTCTCTCCATGTTTGCGTTGCCATACATCATTATTTATTCTCACGGACATTTTATCCCGAATGACGTCAGAGAGAATATCAGACCAAACAGAACGCCGCCTCCACCTGGGCTAATATTTGTAGACGTGACAATACAATATCTGCAGAGACTGGAAGGCAGACATGTCTGAGATTTTATATATATATTCCTTTTAGTATTTTTTACTTTATTATTATTATTATGTATTCTTGTAATGGTAACATAATTAATAAATACAATGTATATATACACACACGTGTGTGTGTGTGTGTGTGTGTGTATGTATATATATATATATATTTTTTTTTTTTTTTGTGATGCTCTATAAAAAAAAAAAAAAAAAAAATCCTAACATATAATTACTGTCCCAAAGCCCATTCTAATGTGAGAATGAAACACAATTTTGTGGAGAATTCGATCAATGATGATTCCATGAGCATTCTCAGCATTCTCAGCATATACCAAAGAATTGTTCCATAATCATCCAGAGACCTAAAACTCCAAAATCCATTCCGAACAAAAAACTGATTTCAGCTCCAAATATATAAAACATAAAAACAGTAAAAGAACAGCACTAAAATCACACCGGAACATTCTTTAAATCTCCACATACAGTAGTAGAATTCCTTTGATTTTTTTTTTGGTTTTGTTTTAAGAACATTTGCTGGATTTTCTAATCACTTGTGGGGTCATTTCGGTGTTTTGTTTTTTTTTTACCGCAGTGCGAAAATTCAAAGGAGCAGGATGGAAAATATTTCTTAAGCGGAGGAAGTTCTAAGAAAGCCCATACATTATTTTTTTTTTTCAACCAGCAAGTTGGAAAAAAAAAAAAAAAAAAAAAGACCCCAAATCCCCCATCCACATCAAGTTCTTCCCATTGAGCTGGTGTATTCGGATGCCATCATCAAAACACACAAGCTCAATGGGAAGAAACATAGAAACATAGAATGTGTCGGCAGATAAGAACCATTTGGCCCATCTAGTCTGCCCAATATATCTGAATCCTATGAATAGTCCCTGGCCCTATCTTATATGAAGGATAGCCTTATGCCTATCCCATGCATGCTTAAACTCCTTCACTGTATTTGCAGCTACCACTTCTGCAGGAAGGTTATTCCATGCATCCACTACTCTCTCAGTAAAGTAATACTTCCTCATATTACTTTTAGACCTTTGCCCCTCTAATTTAAAACTGTGTCCTCTTGTGGTAGTTTTTCTTCTTTTAAATATGCTCTCCTCCTTTACCGAGTTGATTCCCTTTATGTATTTAAAAGTTTCTATCATATCCCCTCTGTCTCTTCTTTCTTCCAAGCTATACATGTTAAGGTCCTTTAACCTTTCCTGGTAAGTTTTTTCCTGCAATCCATGTACTAGTTTAGTAGCTCTTCTCTGAACTCTCTCTAGAGTATCTATATCCTTCTGGAGATATGGCCTCCAGTACTGCGCACAATACTCCAAGTGAGGTCTCACCAGTAGTGTTGAGCGAACACGGACTGTATTATTCGTGTTCGTACCGAATAATTGGATTTTTTGTACCCGAACACGGACACGGACACTTTACTGTATGTTCGGGTAAAAATCCGTGTTCGGTCGTTTTATTTCCGGGTTTTGCATGCTTTGGCGCTCTTTTCATGGCGGGCTTTCAACAGCCAATCAACAATCGTTTAACTGGTGTGCCTTAAGCCATCCCAGCCATGCCTGCAAATGTCTCAGTAGCTGTGATTGGCCGTCTGAAGCATGTGACCAAGTCTTTATAAGTTCGAGGCAGCCGCAGCGGCGTCATTATGCTGCTTAGATTCAGGGACAGAGCACACATCAACGTGCTGGCTGCTGATTAGGGAAAGATAGGCAGGAAAAAACCATTTGTGTCCGGATAGAATTGAGGGACAGGTCGGAGTGTTTAGGCAGGGCGAGTTGTAGGCATTTTAGGGATAGAGTCTGCTGAATTATATAGGGTCAGTGTCTTCTACAAACTACAATCGATATTGCTGTGTGGGGGGTGGGGTCTGCACTCAATCCTGATCTACGATCTCTTCTCAATCCTGTTAGGGACAGAGTCTGCTGAATTTTAGGGAAACTGTGTTCTACAAACTACAATCGATATTGCTGTGTGGTGTGGGATTGGAGATAGGCAGGTGTCAGTGATCCACATCCATTTTTCTGTGTGTGAGCTGCAGTGAACACAATCTTTTTGGGCTGCAGTGAACACAATCTTTTTGGGCTGCAGTGAACACAATCTTTTTGGGCTGCAGTGAACACAATCTTTTTGGGGTGCAGTGAACAAAATCTTTTTGGGGTGCAGTGAACACAATCTTTTTGGGGTGCAGTGAACACAATCTTTGTGGGGTGCAGTGAACAAAATCCTTTGTGGGGTGCAGTGAACACAATCTTTTTGGGGTGCAGTGAACAAAATCCTTTTTGGGGTGCAGTGAACAACATCCTTTTTGGGGTGCAGTGAACACAATCTTTTTGGGGTGCAGTGAACAAAATCCTTTGTGGGGTGCAGTGAACACAATCTTTTTGGGCTGCAGTGAACACAATCTTTTTGGGCTGCAGTGAACACAATCTTTTTGGGCTGCAGTGAACACAATCTTTTTGGGCTGCAGTGAACACAATCTTTTTGGGCTGCAGTGAACACAATCTTTTTGGGGTGCAGTGAACAAAATCTTTTTGGGGTGCAGTGAACACAATCCTTTTTGGTGTGCAGTGAACACAATCTTTGTGGGGTGCAGTGAACAAAATCCTTTGTGGGGTGCAGTGAACACAATCTTTTTGGGGTGCAGTGAACAAAATCCTTTTTGGGGTGCAGTGAACAACATCCTTTTTGGGGTGCAGTGAACACAATCTTTTTGGGGTGCAGTGAACAAAATCCTTTGTGGGGTGCAGTGAACACAATCTTTTTGGGGTGCAGTGAACACAATCTTTTTGGGGTGGAGTGAACAACATCCTTTTTGGGGTGCAGTGAACAAAATCCTTTTTGGGGTGCAGTGAACAAAATCATTTTTGGGGTGCAGTGAACACAATCTTTTTGGGGTGCAGTGAACACAATCTTTGTGGGGTGCAGTGAACACAATCTTTTTGGGGTGGAGTGAACAACATCCTTTTTGGGGTGCAGTGAACAACATCCTTTTTGGGGTGCAGTGAACACAATCTTTTTGGGGTGCAGTGAACACAATCTTTGTGGGGTACAGTGAACAGAATCTTTGTGGGGTGCAGTGAACACAATCTTTGGGGGGTACAGTGAACACAATCTTTGTGAGGTGCAGTGAACACAATCTTTGTGGGGTGCAGTGAACACAATCATTGTGGGGTGCAGTGAACTCAATCTTTGTGGGGTACAGTGAACACAATCTCATACTGAAGGTTTGAGGGTGCTGCCTGTTCCATACTCCCCCTACTCCTCATCTAGCCTTTTAGGGGTACAAACAATAGTAATTGGGGCCTAGTGTGGTTGTGTACGTGTGATATACATACACTTTTTTGGGATCATATTTTCTATTCCGCTATTTAATCAAAAACCTTTGGGGATCAGTTAAATTGGGGGATAGTCTGTGTTGGTACGTGTGAGAGAGATCCACCTTTCCAAGTTGTTGGGGTTCATCTCATACTTCTGAAGGTTTGAGGGTGCTGCCTGTTCCATACTCCCCCTACTCCTAGCCTTTTAGGGGTACAAACAATAGTAATTGGGGCCTAGTGTGGTTGTGTACGTGTGATATACATACACTTTTTTGGGATCATATTTTCTATTCCGCTATTTAATCAAAAACCTTTGGGGATCAGTTAAATTGGGGGATAGTCTGTGTTGGTACGTGTGAGAGAGATCCACCTTTCCAAGTTGTTGGGGTTCATCTCATACTTCTGAAGGTTTGAGGGTGCTGCCTGTTCCATACTCCCCCTACTCCTAGCCTTTTAGGGGTACAAACAATAGTAATTGGGGCCTAGTGTGGTTGTGTACGTGTGATATACATACACTTTTTTGGGATCATATTTTCTATTCCGCTATTTAATCAAAAACCTCTGGGGATCAGTTAAATTGGGGGATAGTCTGTGTTGGTACGTGTGAGAGAGATCCACCTTTCCAAGTTGTTGGGGTTCATCTCATACTTCTGAAGGTTTGAGGGTGCTGCCTGTTCCATACTCCCCCTACTCCTAGCCTTTTAGGGGTACAAACAATAGTAATTGGGGCCCAGTGTGGTTGTGTACGTGTGATATACATACACTTTTTTGGGATCATATTTTCTATTCCGCTATTTAATCAAAAACCTTTGGGGATCAGTTAAATTGCGGGATAGTCTGTGTCGGTACGTGTGAGAGAGATCCACCTTTCCAAGTTGTTGGGGTTCATCTCATACTTCTGAAGGTTTGAGGGTGCTGCCTGTTCCATACCCCCCCTACTCCTCATCTAGCCTTTTAGGGGTACAAACAATAGTAATTGGGGCCTAGTGTGGTTGTGTACGTGCGAGATACATACACTTTTTTTGATCATATTTCCTATTCCGCTATTCAATAAAAACCTTTGAGGATCAATTGAATTGCGGGATAGTCTGTGTCGGTACGTGTGAGAGAGATCCACCTTTCCAAGTTGTTGGGGTTCATCTCATACTTCTGAAGGTTTGAGGGTGCTGCCTGTTCCATACTCCCCCTACTCCTCATCTAGCCTTTTAGGGGTACAAACAATAGTAATTGGGGCCCAGTGTGGTTGTGTACGTGTGATATACATACACTTTTTTTGGATCATATTTTCTATTCCGCTATTTAATTTAACTGGGCCTCCATGCGAGACCTGTGTGCCTTGTTGCGCTGTTTTGAGTACTCCACCAACATGGCCAGTGGCAATGACGCCGTTCTCAGCTTAACTATCCCACTTCTATGCCTCCTTGAAAAAACAATTCGGGCGATGATGGAAGAGGATGTGGCACAGGATGAGGAGGAGGAGGAGGATGAAGAGGTAACATTTCCAAGGCTTTCAGGGCAGTCATTCGCAAGGGGCTCCGAGGGTGGGTTCCTGCACACGCAAACGCCAGGGACGCAATTGTCCAGCAGGGGCACAGTTCTGGAGGATGAGGAGGATGAGGAGGAGGAGGAGCTGGAGGAGGAGATGGAACCATGTTCACAGCAGGGTGGCACCCAGGCCAGCTCATGGCCATCACTGGTGCGTGGCTGGGGGGATACAGAGGACACGGACCATACACCTCCCACAGAGGACAGCCTTTCGTTGCCTCTGGGCAGCCTGGCACACATGAGCGATTACATGCTGCAGTGTCTCCACAACGACCGCCGAGTTGCCCACATTCTAACTTGTGCTGATTACTGGGTGGCCACGCTGCTGGATCCCCGTTACAAGGACAACGTACCGTCCTTAATTCACTCACTGGAGCGCGATCGCAAGATGCGCGAGTACAAGCGCACGCTGGTAGACGCCATGCTGCTGGCATTCCCATCTGACAGCGGGGCCACAGTGGAAGCACAAGGCAGAGGAGGAGGAGGAGGAGGTCGCCAACGCAACCAGGGCACCGCCAGCACCTCAGAAGGCAGGGTTAGCATGGCCGAAATGTGGAAAAGCTTTGTCAGCACGCCACAACAAACAGCAGCACCAGCAGCTCAGATGGAACGTCTTAGCAGGAGGCAGCATTTTACCAACATGGTGGAGCAGTATGTGTGCACACGCCTACATGTAGTGAATGACGGGTCTGCCCCCTTCAACTTCTGGGTCTCCAAATTGGGCACATGGCCTGAGCTTGCCCTTTACGCCTTGGAGGTGCTGGCGTGCCCTGCAGCCAGTGTATTATCTGAACGGGTATTTAGCACGGCTGGGGGCGTTATAACAGACAAGCGCAGCCGCCTGTCCAGAGACAATGTGGACAAGCTCACGTTCATTAAAATGAACCAGGCATGGATCCCACGGGACTTTTCCGTACCTTATGCAGAATAGCAATGGATACCGACCTTACCCACCCATTGTTCCATTTTTGCTCTTTCTCACTCTTTTGGGGTGTACCCTCATTTAAAATTTGTGAAAAGAAGCAGTGTTGGCTACCTCGTCCTCCTCCTCAGGGCCAGATTAATGTAGGGGCTATTGGAGCTGCAGCTCCAGGCCCCTACCTTTTATATAGGCCCCGGGTTGGCCATATTCACTGTTACCGCTCTTCTGTCACTTGTAAACACAGAAGTCTGGCTTCTATGCTCGCTTCCCCAGGCAGCACCCTCAGAACCTCCCCACACAGCGTGAAGGCCGGACAAGGAGGGACAGTTGGCGATGCATGGATGTGTTTATGGGCTTCAGAGACAGCATCCCATGTTGAATTAGGCATGCATGGCTGCACCCTTCCTCCTCTGGGTGCATGGCAAGGCACGGCCCTAAGGCCCTTCAAAATCCTCAGCACCAAGCCCATGATGCTGTTAATCCGGCCCTGGTCCTCCTCCACCGCCGCTTCCACCTACACCGCCCATAGGTGTGCGCAGCCTATTGCATTAAGGTGTGCACCCCAAAGTTGAAATACACATGCATGTGTTTGCCAGCAGGGAGAGTAATGTATCGGGGCCATGTACCTGTAGGCAAGGAGAAATAGAGCAGAGCAGGTCCCAGGGAGATCTTTCCCATCTCCTCACTGGCAATGCTATGTGCCCTAGGTGATTAGGGTGTGCCCAGGCACACCCAGCACACCCTGTGCGCACGCCTATGTCACCGCCACATCCACCACCACCTTAACCTCCCTCCTACTCCATATGGGCCTCGTCCTTCAGAGATGAAGAAGAACATTGTTTTATTTTTCTGTTTTTTTTTGTTGTTTTAAGTTATTTCCCTATCCACATTTGTTTGCAGAGCACTTGCCATGCTCTTAATTACGTTTTGCTGCCATTTGCAGCACTCTAGCCCTTTCCTTTGGTGTTTTAGAGCCATTTTAGTGCCTTAAAGTTCGGGTCCCCATTGACTTCAATGGGGTTCGGTGTCCGGGAAAAGTTCGGTAAAAGTCCGGGACACGGACCCGGACTTTTTTTTAAAGTTCGGCCGAACCCGTCGAACACGGACATCTAGGTGTTCGCTCAACCCTACTCACCAGTGTTCTGTACAGCGGCATAAGCACTTCTCTCTTTCTACTGCTTATACCTCTCCCTATACATCCAAGCATTCTGCTGGCATTTCGTGCTGCTCTTGAGGACTCTTGAGGACTCTTGAGGACAGCATCAATCAAAAAGGACAGATCCTGCACATGCTGATATACAACAAGTACAAAGAGGAGTACTTCAGGATACACCGATCAGTGCTGCCGACTACAGCCGACGACGCTAATCGATCGATAAAAACCCTGACAGAGTACTTGTACAGATATCGATAGGCAGAACAACTTATGATCAACCAGCCTGCCCATACATGGATCAAGATTTCAATCCAAGTACAGTATGGCCGACTTAACAGTGTAGGAAGGAATTTCTAACAGTGTATGTGATTTTCGTTGAGTAAAGTCCATTCTTTCCAAAACTGGATGAAACAAATGAAATTTTGAAGTACTTTTTAATGTCAAGCTTTCAAATGTTTCTACAAACATTCGTTCAAAAATATACTGCATTTCCAACTTTATAAGACTCATATCTAACATCAGCTATACAAGACTCAAGGTATACATTCAGACCGGCCAGATCCTTCAAGAAGATCTCAGCACCCTGGACACTAAAAAGAGAAAGAGAAACTCCACAACGGGGAGACGGAGAACCTTCTACCAGGAAACTATGAATGCAATCACACCATGTGTCTTCCCTGAAATATGTGACTAACAATACAACAGAATACACAAAACTTCAACATCATCTAATCTCTCATCAGCTTGAATGTCCTTGTGGTCTCCAATACATGGGAAGGACACAAAACCGAGAAACCGAATCAACCAGCACAGAGGTACCATTGTACAAGGCTTGATGAAACGTGAAGTATCTGAGCACTCCCACCGTATTCTATGAGAAATCTGAAATGTAACAAATATTACACCCAGAGAACATATCGGGGCTTCAGAGGAGGAGAACACATACAGAAGAAGAAATACGGGAACCTTCTAGAGATTTACATTAAGACTTTCCATCCAAAAGGCCTCAACCAAAATCAGGAATGTGATTGAACCCAGAACTTCCCAATATACACATTCATATTTACCAAAATATCCTTTTATATGTCTTCATAACCAGGAGGAAATAATTCTGCCAATCAAAGTGTTTCTTTTTGCTTTTTATTTACATGTTTTGTTTCTATACAGTATATATACACTGAACAAAATTATAAAAATGCAACACTTTTTGTTTTTGCCCCCATTTTTCATGAACTGAACTCAAAGATCTCAGACTTTTTCTATGTACACAAAAGGCCGATTTCTCTCCAATATTCTTCACAAATCTGTGTAAATCTGTGTTAGTGATCACTTCTCCTTTGCCGAGATAATCCGTCCCCCTCACAGGTGTGGCATATCAAGATGCTGATTGGACGGCATGATTATTGCACAGGTGTGCCTTAGGCTGCACACAATAAAAGGCCGCTCTAAAATGTGCAGTTTTACTGTATTAGGGAGTCCTGGGGGGGGGGGGGGGTCTGAAAACCAGTCAGTATCTGGTGTGACCACCATTTGCCTCACGCAGTGAACACATCTCCTTGGCATAGAGTTGATCAGGTTGGTGATTGGTTCCTGTGGAATGTTGGTCCTCTCCTCTTCAATGGCTGTGTGAAGTTGCTGGATATTGGCAGGACCTGGAACACGCTGTCCTATACGCCAATCCGGAGCATCCCAAACATGCCCAATGGGTGACATGTCCAGTGCTGGCCATGCAAGAACTGGGATGTTTTCAGCTTCCAGGAATTGTGTACAGATCCTTGCACCATGGGGCCGTGCATTATCATGCTGCAACATGAGGTGATGGACGTGGATGAATGGCACAACAATGGGCCTCAGGATCTCCTCACGGTATCTCTGTGCATTCAAAATGCCATCAGTAAAATGTACCTGTGTTCCTTGTCCATAACATACGCCTGCCCATACCATAACCCCACCGCCACCATGGGCCACTCCATCCACAACCTACGCCTGCCCATACCATAACCCCACTGCCACCATGGGCCACTCCATCCACAACCTACGCCTGCCCATACCATAACCCCACCGCCACCATGGGCCACTCCATCCACAACCTACGCCTGCCCATACCATAACCCCACCCCCACCATGGGCCACTCCATCCACAACCTACGCCTGCCCATACCATGTGCCTTTTGTGTACATAGAAAAAGTCTGAGATCTTTGAGTTCAACTCATGAAAAATGGGGGCAAAAACGAAAGTGTTGCGTTTATAATTTTGTCCAGTGTAGGTAATGACTGGTTATTATAACGAATTTACAACGTATTATGGGGTGGTTTCCACACAACATTATTTTTTTTTTCCCTTTATGCATTCATTTATTATTATGATTTCACAATGTTTAGTGGATTTGGTTGTCTCTCATTCAATCCATTGTATATCATTTATTTACTTTCACTTGCATCTTTTCAAGCCTAACTCAAGGCGTTACCTTAAAAAGTTTGTTTGGGACACTTGTAAAGTTATTAAAATGTCCACTTTAAGGATACATTAGAAAGAATGATGGGGGGGGGGGGGGGGGATGGTATTAAAGTCAACATAGGTTATGTGACCGGCCGCAGCAGTGCTTGGCCAAATTATGCCAATTCAATTGAATGGGGCAGTGCCACAAAAACCAGAGACCAAGTGCAATGCACACAGTTCTGGGATTCTCGGGGATAAAGTAGGCATTGAGGAGGCAACAAAACACTACCTCAAAGCTTATTTGATGCCCTCTGAAAAACAATCCACCACTGAACAAATGCAAGAGTGAACGAGTCTTTAGAGAAACTGTATGACATAAAAACCGATGGTCTGACAGGTTGACTTTAAAGCCCAATTCCAGAAATATCAAAAATTCATCCTTACACTGGACTCCCCCCTTCCCATGGACTGCAAGGGTTACTGTTAAATTATGTCCAGGGGGGTGCACTGCTGACTGTATTACTTATCTGTTCAGCTGGCTCTGGAGCTCTCCTCCTCTGCCACATTAACCCTGTATTGTATGCCAAGGAGGCTGCATGTAACCAATGTTGGTCATAGCTCATGCTGTGAAGGACCGGTCACGGAACTGGAGGGACCCTGCTGAAGTGAGCGATAACATGATTATTCCTTATCCTCTACCCCTAGACATAATGAGCATCTACCCTTGGTGCGAGTGTGCGTGTGTGAGATCCCTGGAGTTGGCTTTTAGGACATGCTCCTCTCTTGCCTAACCTTGGCTCATACTCATGCCTAGGAAAGACGCCAGCACCTTTTCCCAACAATTCTCCCCCAGTGTTGGAATTCCCCCAATTTTTGTCAGGGAGCTTTAAACACACCCAGCACTGGAAACACATCTAAAGAGAGCCAACCATGGCCAACACTGAGATGGTCCTGGTGATTCCCTTCCCTGTCAAAGGCCTTGGCCTTGTAGAAAAAGACCGGACGCCTTAGGGACGTACACTGGGCACTAGAACCCAGCAATGTCACTCATTCTGCCAGGGATCCCACTGGCACCAGGTCCCAGCAATGCCCCTAATTCTACCCCAGATCCAACTAGGCACCAGAACCCAGCACTGCCACCCATTCTACCACAGTTCCAATTGGGCACCAGCACCCACCAATGCCCCCTATTCTACCACAGATCCAACTGGGCACCAGAACCCAGCAATGGCCCCAATTCTACCACAGATCCAACTAGGCACCAGAACCCTGCAATGTTACCTATTCTAAAGTGGATCCAACAAGGCACCAGAACCCATCAATGCCACCCATTCTATCATTGAGTCAACTGGGCACCAGAACCCAGCAATGCTATCAATTCTAGCATAGATCCAACTGGGCACAAGTACCCTGCAATGTCACCCATTCTATCAAGGATCCAACTGGACACCAGAACCCAGCAATGCCCCCCATTCTACCACAAATCCAACTGGGCACCAGACCCAGAACCCAGCATTGCTTCCCATTGTACCACGGTTCCAATTGGGCACCAGAACCCAGCAATGCCACCCATTCGATCATAGATCCAACTGGGCACCAGAACTTAGCAATACTTCCCATTCTACCATGGTTCCAATTGGGCACCAGAACCCAGCAATGCTACTCATTCTATCAAGGATATAACTGGGCGCCAGAACCCAGAAATGCCGCCCATTCTACCACTGACCCAACTGGGCACCAGAACCTAGCAATGCCCCCATTCTACCACAAATCCAACTGGGCACCAGAACCTTGCAATGCTACCTATTCTATCATGGATCCAACTGGGCACCAGTACCCTGCAATGCCACCCATTCTAACAAGGATCCAACTGGGCGCCAGAACCCAGAAAGGCCCCTGATTCTACCACGGTTCAAATTGGGCACCAGAACCCAGCAATGCTCCCCATGCTATCATGGATCCAACTGAGCACCAGAATTTACCAATGCCCCCCCCCCCCACCATTCTATCACAGACCCCCACTGTATTTCCTCAAGTTCCATGTCAGTTACAAGCTAATAGCCTTCCAGCACTAATCCCCATCTATGATTCATGATAACTGCAGGTACAATGTCCGTCTCCAGGCCGATCAATGACCTGAACACATTCCACACAGCCATTGTTAACAGATCTTCCCCCTAATTATGAGTGACGGCTGACAGCCATGATGGATAGCGCACCATATAAATGTGAAGTATGTCTAAAAAGAGAATTGAACCTCTTAACATCGCCCACAACAAAACATAACCAGGTAACCGCTGACTCCGGAGAGTTTAGAGAAGACGGAACAATAAAACAAAGAACTATATATAGAGTCACCTATAGAGTCATTTTCATTTCACTGATCCACCCGGCCAGTAAATCACAGAAACATCGAAAGAAAAGCTAAGCGCTCCCTTTTCAGGGTGTCCAAGTCCAAATCTCAGGTTTTTGCAATGAGTTTGATCCTTCACATCACAGCTCCCACCCTCCTTTTACATCATAGTCCCCCCCCCCCCATCACAGCCACCCCCCCCTATCACAGTACCCCCTTCTATTTCAAAATACTCCCCTTTACATAATAGACCCCCCTCCATTTTACTTCACAGTCCCCCCCTCCACATCACAGCTCCCCCTTTACATCATAGCCCCCACCCATTTTACATGGATAAGTCCAAATCTCAGGATTTTGCAATGAGTCTGACCCTTCACATCACAGCTCCCACCCTTCTTTTACATCATAGACCCCCCTCCCATCACAGCCCCCCCCCCCTATCACAGTACCCCCTTCTATTTCAAAATCCTTCCCTTTACAAAATAGACCCCCTCCATTTTACTTCACAGTCTTCTCTTCCACATCACAGCTCCCTCTTTACATCATAGTCCCCAATCATTTTACATCACAGTCAACCATCCACACTACAGTCTCCCCTCTACATCATAGCCCCCACCCATTTTACATGGAGAAGTCCAAATCTCAGGTTTTTTGCAATGATTCCGATCCTTCACATCACAGCTTCATTCCTCCTTTTACACTATAGTCTCCTTCCCCCTTCCATTAGGATCCCACTTTACATCATAGTCTCCACCCATTTTACATCACAGTGCCCCCTTTACATCATAGTCCCCACCCATTTTACATCACAGTGCCCCCTTTACATCACAGTGCCCCATTTACATCATAGTCCCCACCCATTTTACATCACAGTGCCCCCTTTACATCACAGTGCCCCATTTACATCATAATCCCCACCCATTTTACATCACAGTGCCCCCTTTACATCCTAGTCCCCACCCATTTAACATCACAGTGCCCCCTTTACATCATAGTCCCCACCCATTTTACATCATAGTCCCCACCCATTTTACATTAGGACCCCCCCTCTATTTACATCATAGTCCCCATCCACTTTACATCACAGTGCCTCCTCTAAATTAAGATCTCCTTTTACATCATAGCCCTCTACCCTTCCATCTTTATCACAGTCCCCCCTCTACATTAAGATCCCCCTTTACATCATAGTCCCCACCCATTTTACATTATAGTGCCCCCTCTACATTTGGACCCCCCTTTACAACATAGTACCCTCCCATTTTACATCACAGTACCCCCTTTACATTAAGATCACCCTTTTAATCATAGTCCCCTTCCACATCACGGTCCCCCCTCTATATAATGATCACTCCCTTTACAACATAGTCCTCCCTCCACCATTTTATATAACAGTCCCCCCCTTCTTTATAAAGATCACTCCTTTTACATCAAAGCCCCCTTCCATATCCTAATCCCTCCCCATACCTTCCATTTTACATCACTGCCCCCCTCCACATCACCTCTGTCTCATAATGGGCATTTAACCCTTGCTTACAGTGGCTGGGGGGGGGGGTTGGGTGGTGTGAGGTATTTTTTTTTTTTGTATATCCTTTGAGTTGGGCTTTAGGACATACTCCTCTCTATACTAACCTTGGCTAATAATCATGCCTAGCAGCTTTTCCAAACAATTCTCCCCCAGTGTTGGTGTTCCCCTAATTTCTATCAGGAAGCTTTAAACACACCCAGCACTGGAAGCGTATCTGAAGAGAGCCAACTATGGCCAACACAGAAGGTCCCGGTGATTGCCTTTGCTGTCAATGTCCTTGTAGAAATAGACCTGACACCCCAAAATGTACACTGGGCACCAGAACCCAGCAATGCCATCCATTCTACCACAGATTCAACTGGAAACCAGAACGCAGCAATGCCCCCCATTCTACCATGGATCCAACTAGGCACCAGATTCCAGCAATGCCCCCGTTCTATCATGGATCCAACTGGGCACCAGATGCCAGAAATGCCCCCATTATACAATGGATCTAACTGGACACCAGATCCCAGCAATGTCACTCATTCAATCACAGATTTAACAAGGCACAAGATCCCAGCAATGCCACCCATTGTACCACTGATTCAACTGGGCACCAGATCCCAGCAATGCCACCCATTCTACCATGGATCCTACTGGGAACCGAATCCCAGCACTGCCACCCATTCTACCATTGATTCAACTGGGAACTAGAACCCAGCAATGCCACCCATTCTACCATGGATCCAACTGGGAACCGGATCCCAGCACTGCCATCCATTCTACCATGGATCCAACTGGGAACTAGAACCCAGCAATGCCACCCGTTCTATGAATCCAACTGGGCACTAGATCCCAGCAATGCCACCCATGTTATCATTGATCCAACTGGGCAGTAGAACCCAGCAATGCCAACCATTCTACCATGGATCCAACTGGGCACCAGATCCCAGCAATGCCACCCATTTCATCATTGATCAAACTGGGCACCAGATCCCAGCAATGCCCCCCCCCCCCCCCCATGCTACCATGCATCCAACTGGGCACCAGATTCAAGCAATGCCTCTCATTTTATCATTGATCAAACTGGGCACCAGATCCCAGCAATGCCCCCCCCCATTCTACCGCAAATCTAACTGGGCACCAGATCCCAGCAATGCCACCCATTTTATCATAGATCCAACTGGGCACCAGTACGCAGCAATCCTAACCATTCTACCATGAATGCAACTGGGCACCAGATCCCAGCAATGCCACCCTTTCTACCATGGATCCAGAGGCACTGGAAGCCAGCAATGCCCCCCAGATTTACCCTTTACATCATAGTCCCCACCCTTTTTACACCACAGTCCTCCTCCACATCACAGTCCCCCTTGTAAGATCACAAGATCACTCCCTATAAATATTCACAGTCCCCTCTCATCAGACACCCCTTTACATCACAGTCTCTTCCAATTTACATCAGTGCCCCCCTTAGCATCACCCCTCCCTCTCTCTCTCCCCCCCCCTCCCTGCTGCAGCTGGGGGCTGATCTATGATAGACATTTGTGATCACGGCCAATAACTGCACAGGCACCAGGATTTATACGATTGAGTCCTCTTTGAGCGGACATCTCAGTCCAGGAAGTATATGGTGACCCTAGGTCCTTCAATGGGAGTGCAGACTCATCCATACAATGAGGATAGGACAGAGTGGAACAAAGTCCGACAGGGACTGTTTGGCATGAAAGCTTCCATGGCACCAGGCAGACCTTTGAAAATGCAGCCAGCATGCCCTCTGGTGAAAAGCCTGCTGAATTCATCTGATGGGGTTATATAAAATTTAGATAAAAAGGTAAACTGAGTGAACTTTCTGACTTTAGCACAGTTGTGGTGTTTGCTGGATAGCACTTTTCTATCACACCTGCAGCAGGACATTGACAAGCAGACAGGTGGCAGCACAATGGCGCCATTTAATTGGGCCACCAAACAATTCTCCTAACGCCGAGCAACAGGATAAAATAAAAAAATTGTTGCAGAAACATCAACTCTGGTTGCTACATGTGTAACCTGAGAGAGCGGCGTTCAATCACAGCGGATGTTAGAAAATAACAGGCATCACATTGCCGGCATTGACAGCCAATGAGCCGGATCAACGAACGCAATAAACACCGCGCAACGATCTGTCACCCTGACACCGTGAATGAGCACACAGGTGGTCACACAATGCTGGGGGACAAAGACCTGGAGGACCCTGCGCTGTGCACCGAGCTTAGTATAAGCCAGCAGTGTATTGAGGTACCGGGGTCCTGGTATCAACTGACACAAACCTCCACCTGCTTCATTCACACCAATAATAACAGTGTGTGACTGTGGGGGAGGGGACATTAGAGTGTAAGCTCCTCTGGTACAGAGACTGATGTGACTGTGGGGGAGGGGACATTAGAGGGTAAGCTCCTCTGGTACAGAGACTGATGTGACTGTGGGGGAGGGGACATTAGAGTGTAAGCTCCTCTGGTACAGAGACTGATGTGACTGTGGGGGAGAGGACATTAGAGTGTAAGCTCCTCTGGTACAGAGACTGATGTGACTGTGGGGGAGGAGACATTAGAATGTAAGCTCCTCTGGTACAGAGACTGATGTGACTGTGGGGGGGGGGGAGGATTAGAGTGTAAGCTCCTCTGGTACAGAGACTGATGTGATTGGCTCAGTGACCTCTGTACAGCACTGCAGTATATGTCAGAGCTATATAAATGTATAATAATAATAGTGTGTGACTGTGGGGGAGGGGGCATTAGAGTGTAAGCTCCTCTGGTACAGAGACTGATGTGACTGTGGGGGAGGGGGCATTAGAGTGTAAGCTCCTCAGGTACAGAGACTGATGTGACTGTGGGGGAGGGGACATTAGAATGTAAGCTCCTCTGGTACAGACTGATGTGATTGGCTCACATATGGTCAGACATATACCGCAGTGCTGTACAGAGATCACTGAGCCAATCACATCAGTCTCTGTACCAGAGGAGCTTACACTCTAATGTCCCCTCCCCCACAGTCACATCAGTCTCTGTACCAGAGGAGCTTACATTCTAGTGTCCCCCCCACCCACAGTCCCACATTATTATTATTATTATTTTTATTATTAGCAGCGTGGGACTGTGGGGGGAGGGGACATTAGAGTGTAAGCTCCTCTGGTACAGAGACTGATGTGATTGGCTCAGTGATCTCTGTACAGCACTGCGGTATATGTCAGAGCTATATAAATGTATAATAATAATAATAATAATAGTGTGTGACTGGGGGAGGGGACATTAGAGTGTAAGCTCCTCTGGTACAGAGACTGATGTGACTGTGGGGGAGGGGACATTAGAGTGTAAGCTCCTCTGGTACAGAGACTGATGTGACTGTGGGGGAGGGGACATTAGAGTGTAAGCTCCTCTGGTACAGAGACTGATGTGACTGTGGGGGAGGGGACATTAGAGTGTAAGCTCCTCTGGTACAGAGACTGATGTGACTGGCTCAGTGATCTCTGTACAGCTCTGCGGTATATGTCAGAGCTATATAAATGTATAATAATAATAATAAATAGCATGTGACTGTGGGGGGACATTAGAGTGTAAGCTCCTCTGGGATGGTAGTAGAGTAGGTCAGTACTTAGTAGTGTATTGTACCACATTAACCATTGATAAAAGCAGGAAAGTTTGGGGTGCAGGTGATCCCCTTTATTAGCTGACCTAAGTTACTTTCTGGGTAATATCGATCCCTTCTGTATGGTTTTCTATAAAACCAGAGGAAGAAATCCAAGTCATCCCCAAAAGTTTGAACCTTTAATATTGTAAATCATCCAATAAAGGGGATCACTTACACCCCAGAATTTCTGTGGAAGAAGATCATGGAGATCAGGATTCCCCATAGACTGTCTATCCTGGAGGAGATGTTACGGGGAGGACGCACACAGAATGTCTGGACGCAGACCAATGACGGTTATTATCTACCTGTAGAGACGTTTCACTTGGATACAAAGTTACTGAGGAGGAAAGTTACAAGTTCCAACATGAATTGCCGCTACTTGAGCAATGGAGCACTCTGAGGACACTTTGTGACGTCAAGAGCAGTGAAGGCCAAAAATTAGTAAGAGTCAACGAGATTTTTACAGATCATCGCACAAAATGATAGGCGGAGACCTCAAACAACCAAACATTCCATTTCTCCGACAAAGACCGGAGCGGAGTACCAAGTCAGGAGAGCAATGAGCTGGAATGAGTGAGAGTTAATATCAGAATGGGCGAGGTTCAATCCCTCTCACTGGGCTTTACATGACCTTTCCTGAACTATTTCTACAATAAAAGTGCGGAATTCTCCCCATCTAGATGTCACATTCCTACAAGCCCCCGGCGTTTATCAAAGATCCATAATCAGAGGTTACTGTTTGTAAAGCCAGAATGAGGAGACAAGACCAAGGCCAAATCCACAGACCGGAGGATGAACAAGAAAAGATTGTGTGTATGTTGGCTATCGTATGCAAGAGCCACCACAATTCTCACCGCCTGACCACCCAAATAGTGACTGCATCTGATAGGACATTGTTAGTCAAGAATTTTCCAGGACAGAAGATAGAGAGATACAAAGTAACATTGTTTATAAACATTGATCAGACGGGAGATAGAGAGATACAAAGTAACATTGTTTATAAACATTGATCAGACAGGAGATAGAGAGATACAAAGTAACATTGTTTATAAACATTGATCAGACGGGAGATAGAGAGATACAAAGTAACATTGTTTATAAACATTGATCAGACAGGAGATAGAGGGATACAAAGTAACATTGTTTATAAACATTGATCAGACAGAAGATAGAGAGATACAAAATAACATTGTTTATAAACATTAATCAGACAGGAGATAGAGAGATACAAAGTAACATAACATTGTTTATAAACATTGATCAGACAGGAGCTAGGGTACTTTCACACGGCCGCTCCGTGTGTCCGCAAATCATCCCATCCGTTTGCGGATGATTTGCGGACATAATGTAAGTGAATGGCACTGCGGGTGTCAGCAGAATACCATCCGCTGACATCCGATTTTCCTCCTTTCAGTTCTGTTCCGTTTTTTCGAATGGAACAGAACCCTATTTTTTCTTCCGTGTAAAAAACGGAAAGGAAGGAAAATCGGATGTCAGCGGTGTCATCCGCTGACATCCGCAGTGCCATATACTTACATTATGTCCGCATATCATCCGCAAACAGATGGGATGATATGCGGGCACACGGAGCGGATGACAGAAATGTCATCCACTCCGTGGAAAAAAAAAAAGTCCAGCAGCGGACCTTTCACACGGAGCGGCCGTGTGAAAGGACCCATAGAGAGATACAAATTGACATTGTTTATAAACATTAATCAGACTGGAGATAGAGAGATACAAAGTAACATTGTTTATAAACATTGATCAGATGGGATAGAGAGATACAAAGTAACATTGTTTATAAGTCCCGGTTCACACTTGTGCGATGCGGGAAGGCTGCGAATTCACAGCCTGTTCCCGCATCGCAAACGCACCTCTGGCAGTTCACACTGCCATATGCGATACGCAGGGGGTGTCAATTAAATGTTAACGACACCCCCAGTTTGATCGCATATCGCAGTGCGATCTGACAGTTCGCACAGGATCGGATCGCACAAGTGTGAACCACTGTGCGATCCGATCCTGATGCGGCTGGAAAAAAGGGTCCTGTGCGTGTTTGGTGCAGATACAGTGCAAATTCAGCCATACAAAGTGTATGGCTGAATTCGCATCCGCACCTCCGATCGCATGTAATGAAGGAGCAGTGCGCTCCAAATTACATGCGATCGCCGCACTCACACAAATGTGAACCGGCCCTTAACATTGATCAGACGGGAGATAGAGAGATACAAAGTAACATTGTTTATAAACATTGATCAGACGGGAGATAGAGAGATACAAAGTAACATTGTTTATAAACATTGATCAGACGGGAGATAGAGAGATACAAAGTAACATTGTTTATAAACATTGATCAGACGGGAGATAGAGAGATACAAAGTAACATTGTTTATAAACATTGATCAGACGGGAGATAGAGAGATACAAAGTAACATTGTTTATAAACATTAATCAGACTGGAGATAGAGAGATACAAAGTAACATTGTTTATAAACATTAATCAGACTGGAGATAGAGAGATACAAAGTAACATTGTTTATAAACATTGATCAGACGGGAGATAGAGAGATACAAAGTAACATTGTTTATAAACATTGATCAGACGGGAGATAGAGAGATACAAAGTAACATTGTTTATAAACATTGATCAGACGGGAGATAGAGAGATACAAAGTAACATTGTTTATAAACATTAATCAGACTGGAGATAGAGAGATACAAAGTAACATTGTTTATAAACATTAATCAGACTGGAGATAGAGAGATACAAAGTAACATTGTTTATAAACATTGATCAGACGAGAGATAGAGAGATACAAAGTAACATTGTTTATAAACATTGATCAGACGGGATAGAGAGATACAAAGTAACATTGTTTATAAAACGTTGTTCAGACCGCAGATAAGAGTAATACATTGGCATTGCTTTACTCAAATTGTAGAGTGCAAAATCTGGTGCAGCTCTGCATATAAACCAATCAGCTTCCAGGTTTTATTGCCAAAACTTCATAGAAGAAGCTGAAGTTAGAAGCTGATTGGCTACCATTCACAGCGGCTCCACATTTTGCATTCTCCAGTTTTAATAAATTAACCCCAAAGTAACATTCAGCATTTTCTTTTCTCTCACTGGAGTTCCCAATAGCAATAATTCAGCACTTTATTATGTGGCCGTTATATGAATTATTGTTCACAGCAAGTTGATTATTATTATTTTATTATTTATTTATTTATTTTTTTAGGTATTTATAGTGCTCTGCAGATTTTTTTGTTTTTTGTTGTAAGTTTTTTTGCAATCATATTATCCCAGTCACCGATACATATTCAGATATAAAAGATTAGCGCAGAATGTATACATAGTTCAGTCTTTCTCAAGCGATTCTTGAAAAGTGTTTTCAGGTCTTCAGGAAACACCTGAAATAATTTTCTAATCAGCAGCTGACCGTATGTAAATATGATGCAATCAGCGAGGTGTTCGTGTAATAATAAATAAAAGAATACATGATAAGATGTACCTCTTTAACCACTTAAGCCCCGGAAGATTTTACCCCCTTCCTGACCAGGGGGTATTTTGCGATTCGGCACTGCGTGACTTAAACGGACAATTGCGCGGCCGTGCGACGCTGTACCTAAACGAATTTGACGTCCTTTTTTCCCCACAAACAGAGCTTTCTTTTGGTGGTATTTGATCACCTGTGCGATTTTTTTATCATGCGCTATAAACAAAAAAAGAGCGTCAATTTTGCAAAAATAACAATATTTTTCACATTTTTTCACATGAAATTCCCCCCCCAAAAAAAATGTAAAAATCTAAATTTTTTAACATTTTAGGCCAATTTGTTTTCTGCTACATATGTTTGGTAAAAAAAAAAAAAAAAAATTGCAATAAGCGTATTTTGATTGGTTTGCGCAAAAGTTATTGTGTTTACTAACTAAGGGAAAGATTTTTGTCATTTTTATTTATTTATTTTTTTTTAATGAGTAATGGTGGCGATCTGCGATTTTTTTTGCGGGACTGCGACATTGCGGCGGACAGATCGGACCCTTGACTGACATTTTTTACACTTTTGGGGTTACCAGTGACATTACTACAGTAATCAGTGCTATACATATGCACTGTTACTGTAAAAATGACACTGGCAGGGAAGGGGTTAACTTTATTGGAGAGGGAGGGATTAGGTGTGTCCCTAGGGGCGTGATTCTAACTGTGCAGGGATGTGGCTGTTCATGTAACAGCAGAGATCAACGGTCCTACATAGCAGGACCGTATGATCTCTGCTGTTACACAGGGGAGAATGACAGGCGGCTTTGTTTACATCAGCTGCCTGCCTTTCTCCCGCTGTAACCGACGATTGCAAGTGACTGGCGGACATCGGGTCCGCCGGTCACACGCGCGGGGATCAGAGTGAGCGAGCGGGGGCGGGAGTGCGCCCCCTATTGGATCGCAGGCGAGTGACGTACTGGTATACTTGCGGCGGTCGGCAAGTGGTTAATGTGAGATCTGGAATTGCTTTAGTGCTCAGTGATAACACTCAGTGAACGCTTTGCATTCGTTGAGAAAAATGGAAAGTGTTCTGTGAATGGCGCCCCCGCTGAGCGAGCGATGAGCCTCCTGTGTTCACTAAGCAGAGCAGGGCAGCCAGTTGGTACAGGACCAGCAAACTAGTGGAGATCGCTGTAGTAGTGGTGCAGTAGCAGTGTCTATACAGTGATTTCCAGCTTCCAAGGGGATCCCACAGGTATGGCACGTACATACATACATACATTCATACATACATACATACATACATACATACATTCATTGGTCCAAGCTGGTAATGAAAAAATTGCCATCCCTGAACTTCAGCTTTAGAGCCGGTTCACACTACCGTGACCAGAAAGTCACCCCATGAAGGAGCGACTTTTTAGCGTGACTTTGAAGAGACATGTAAGAGAGGCAACTTTGTCTGTGGGGAATGCCTGGGTAATCTTTTTCTTCTTCCTGGAAAGTCTGATCACAGTCGCTTGAAAATAGATAAGGATCCGACTTAGTCGCGTCCCAAGTCGGAGTAGTGTGAACCAGGTCTTAAAGTGAATGTTACGTAAAATGTTTATTTTTTAAAAAATAATAAACGTTTCATATTTACCTGCTCTGTGTAAGCCCCCGTTCACATAGGGGCGACGCTACTTCGCACCGCGACCTCGGAGCGGCCGCCACGGACTTCATAACATTGAAGTCTATGGCGGTCGCCTCCTGGTCGCCCCAAAGAAGCTCCGGACCCTTTTTCTAAGTCGGAGCGACTTGTATCGCTCCTATTAGAACGGGTCCACAGCTTCCCTATGGGAGGCGACCTACGGCGACCTGTGAGGCGACCAGGTCGCCTCACAGGTCGCCTTAGTGTGAACGGGGGCTTATAGTTTTACACAAAGCAACCCCAATTCTACTCTTCTGGGGTCCCCCACCAGTGCTGCTGGTTCCTCCTCCCAGATTTATAGCAGGTCACTTTCTATGGGGGCACTCATGCAGGCTTGATCCCAAGCCATGATGTGTATTGTCCATAGACACGCACAGCGCTGCTCTCTCCTCACAGGCTGTGCTTGACAGCAGCTGAAGAAATGTTCTGGAGGGAGGGAGAGGGAGAGAGGGTGGGAGAGGGAGAGAGGGTGAGAGGGTGAGAGGGAGGGGGAGAGAGGGTGAGAGGGAGAGAGAGGAAGAGAGGGAGAGAGGGTGAGAGAGGGAGAGAGGGTGAGAGGGAGAGAGGGTGAGAGGGAGGGGGAGAGAGGGTGAGAGGGAGGGGGAGAGAGGGTGAGAGGGAGAGAGGGTGAGAGGGAGGGGGAGGGAGGACACAGTGCTGGATTGAGATGGGGGTCAGGTGTGTATCTGGGGTTGGGGGTCTGGTGAGGGGATCCTATGCTCAGAAGGTTTTATTTTACCTAAAAAAAATATTCTAAAATGTTTGAATGTAAAAAAATAAATAACAAACATGTTATACTTAGTCCCCGTTCACACTAAGGTGACCTGTGAGGCGACCTGGTTGCCTCACAGGTCGCCTTCCATAGGGAAGCTGTGGACCCGTTCTAATAGGAGCGACACAAGTCGCTCCGACTTAGAAAAAGGGTCCGGAGCTTCTTTGGGGCGACCAGGAGGCGACCGCCATAGACTTCAATGTTATGAAGTCCGTGGCGGCCGCTCCGAGGTCGCCCCCCCGAGTCGGATCGCCCCTATGTGAACGGGGCCTTACCTGCTCTGTGTAATGGTTTTGCACAGAGCAGTCCCAATCCTCCTCTTTTTGAGTCCCATACTGGCGCTCCTGGCTCCTCCCTCCTACGAGTGCCCACCATAGTTTGCTTGCTATGGTAGCACTTGTGCAGGCTTGTAAACATTGACACACAGAGTGTGGCTCAGCCCTGCCCCCCCTCTACCTCCTCACTGGCTGTGATTGACAGCAAGGGGAGCCAATGGCTGCAGCTGCTGTCTCTTAACCTATGAGGGAGAGAGCCGAGAGAGTGGGTGCTCTCATGTACATCTCTGGATTGACATCAGGCTCACTCAGGTTCACATCTATGTGTTTTTTAGTGCTTTTTTCAGGAACACACAACAATCCATTTAACATGGTTTCCTATGGAACACATTCACATCTATGCTTTTTTCAGCTGCTGCGTTTTTGGAAAAGTAAAGCAGTGCTTAATGGTTTTAATGACTTTTTTGGAGAAGCTGTGGATGAACATGTAGTACATTTTTTGTGGCGATTTTTTTTTTTTTTTAAATCTGCCCAACAAAAAATTGCCCCAAAACAAAAAAAAAAAAAAAAAAAAAAAGCAAAAATGCATGAAAAACGCATTTAAAAATTGCACCTCAAAACAGCACTGAAGAAATGGATGAAAAGCAAACTGCATTAGTGTGAACTGGACCTAAGCCTAAGTGTGGGCGGGGCAGCATACTGAAGGTTTTTTACCCTATTGCAAATATATATTAAATAAAAAAAGATTTTTTAAAACCGAGTCTCATACACTCCACCCTCATACACCAAATAGAAGCCACACTGCTGTCCCCCCATTGTATGGAATGGTGGAAGCTCTTCCTACTTTATCTTACATCTGCAGGAATGTATCTTAAAAAAAAAAAAATGGTTTATGGCATCTTTAAAAAAACTGTCCAATCTCACACAGAAACCTGAACTTCAAGTCGTTATATCAGGTGAAATCATTTAACGGAAAACAATTATTCTAATTATGGAAGAAAAAAGCCTCATCTCCGTCCTGTGTAATGCCTCTTCCTGGTGCCGGCTGAGGGGGGTAATAATCCTAAGGGCTCTTTCACACGGGCGGTCCGATCAGATCCACCTGTCAGTTTTTTAGGCGGATCTTATCGGATCCTCCATGCAGCTCTATGGGGCAGCGGGTGTCAGCGGAGGTCACCTCCACTGACACCCGCTGCCATCCGCATCCGATTCTGTGCTGAAATCTGGACGGATGGAAACCCTATTTTTCCATCCGTTCAGTAATCGGAGCGGAGCGGATCTGATGAGAGCGGACAAGCGGTCCGCTCTCCTCCGATCCCGCATAGAGGGCAGCGGGTGCTGAGACACCTCCCTCTCCGCTCTGCAAGCGGAGACGGAGCTGTCATCCGCCCGGCTCAGCGGGGATCGCGGATCGATCCCCGCTGAGCAACACGGATCCGCCTGCGGAGGCGGACCGTGTGAAAGAAGCCTAATAAAGGTTTTGTTCTAGTTCACAACCTGGTGTTAATTAGATTAGAATGATAAGAGAAGTCCGTGTTCCTCCACACACCGGTGTATGTTTATGAAACAGAGAAAAGCCGTGATCCCGGAGATTTGTAGTGCTTTATGTAGCGGAGATGAGGAGCAAAGAAAACGTTCTCCACCACTCATCACAGTACAGGACCATTCTGTCCTAAGCGGCCAGTTTATAAAAGTGAGATCCGAAAATCCAACTGGCCGTTACACTGAAAGATCTCCATCCCAGATTCTGCCGCTCAGGAGGTGGAGAACCTGGGAGAGAAGCTGCTGCAATTAGAGGAAGAAGACTTCTTTCTTACTATAGATCAGCACCAGCAGGTTGAAAATGTTATAAAATAAATATATATATATATATATATATATATATATATATATATATATATATATATATATATATATATTAGTACAGACCAAAAGTTTGGACACACCTTCTCATTCAAAGAGTTTTCTTTATTTTCATGACTATGAAAATTGTAGAGTCACTTCAAGAGGAAGTCACCTGAAATGGTTTTCACTTCACAGGTGTGCCCTGTCAGGTTTAATAAGTGAGATTTCTTGCCTTATAAATGGGGTTGGGACCATCAGAAGTCAGGTGGATACAAAGCTGATCGTCCTACTGAATAGACTGTTAGAATTTGTATTATGGAAGGAAAAAGCAGCTAAGTCCAGGAAAACGAGTGGCCATCATTACTTTAATGAAGGTCAGTCAGTCCGAAAAATTGGGAAAACTTTGAAAGTGTCCCAAGTGCAGTCACAAAAACCATCAAGTGCTACAAAGAAACTGTCTGACATGCGGAGCGCCCTAGGAAAGGAAGACCAAGAGTCACCTCTGCTGCGGAGGATAAGTTCATCCGAGTCACCAGCCTCAGAAATCGCTGAGATTAGAGACCAGGTGAATGGCACACGGAGTTCTAGCAGCAGACACATCTCTAGAACAACTGTTAGAGGAGACTGTGTGAATCCGGCCTTCATGGTAGAATATCTGCTAGGAAACCACTGCTAAAGAAAAGCAACAAGCAGAAGAGACCACAAGGAATGGACATTAGACCGGTGGAAATCTGTGCTTTGGTCTGATGAGTCCAAATTTGAGATCTTTGTTTCCAACCACCGTGTCTTTGTGCGACGCAGAAAAGGTGAACGGATGGACTCTACATGCCTGGTTCCCACCGTGAAGCATGGAGGAGGAGGTGTGATGGTGTGGGGGTGCTTTGCTGGTGACGCTGTTGGGGATTTATTCAAAATTGAAGGCATACTGAACCAGCATGGCTACCACAGCATCTTGCAGCGGCATGCTATTCCATCCGGTTTGCGTTTAGTTGGACCATCATTTATTTTTCAACAGGACAATGACCCCAAACACACCTCCAGGCTGTGTAAGGGCTATTTGACCAAGAAGGAGAGTGATGGGGTGCTGCGCCAGATGACCTCCGCAGTCACCGGACCTCAACCCAGTTTTTTGGTTTGGGGTGAGCTGGACCGCAGAGTGAAGGCAAAAGGGCCAACAAGTGCTGAGCATCTCTGGGAACTCCTTCAAGACTGTTGGAAGACCATTTCAGGTGACTCCACAATTTCCATAGTCATAAAAATAAAGAAAACTCTTTGAATGAGAAGGTGTGTCCAAACTTTTGGTCTGTACTGTATGTATGTGTGTGTGTGTGTGTGTGTGTGTGTGTGTGTGTATATATATATATATATATATGCGCAATATTATGTTATTGAACTAATGACACTGGCAGGGAAGAGGTTAACACTAGGGGCGATCAAAGGGTTAAGTGTGCTCCTAGGGAGTGCTTTCTAATAATAATAGTAGGGAAAAAAAAATAGGAAAAAAAAGTTTTCACTTTTTGATATAAAACACAGCCACATTTAAAAAAAGATAGAAAATCAAAGTTTTCATCAATTTAGGCCAATATGTATTCTGCTACATATTTGGTACAGCTATATATATATATTATATTTATTATTTTTTTTTTTTTTTGCTTCAAATGTGACATGAAACGGTATAAAGTAAACATTACGATCAATAAATATACATAATAATAATAATATTTCTTATAATGCAGAATATATATATATATATATATATATATATATATATATATATATATATATATATATATATATATATATATATATATATATATATATATATATAATGTGTGTGTGTGTGTGTGTATGTAGAGCTTTATATTGGGCAGGAAATGGTAGAAGGTAAACATTACAATAAATATATTACCATTACATATTATTATATTATATAGACTACTACCATTTCATTATATATATATATATATATATATATATATATATATATATATATATATATATATACACATACATACACATACTATATTATAGTAAGAACAATTATTATGTTACATTATTATGTACAGTAGTGTTTACCTTCTACCATTACATGTCTGATATAAAACAGTATAAATATATCCTGTGTTATAGAAATAAGAAGTATTATTATTATATTATTAAGTTATATTGTAAAATACATTTTCTGATGAGATGCATAGTAAACAAATTCCATTTTCTGGGTAGATTTGGGGGAATTGGAGGATCGCTGACATTTTATATGATCCGCCCTCTGGCTTTCCTTGCTCCCTTTTTTGCCTGGAATCTTTTATCCAGATTTAGTAATAAGTGATCAGAGCAAAAAGTCATTCCAGTTTATAAATAATGACAATAAAAACCTGAAAAGGAGGAGAAGAGAATGGAAAGGAAGAAATGCAACTTTGTTTCTTTTGTAAATAAACCAGAAACAAAATAAAACATTGAAAGATATGAGAAGATAAACATAAAATGAAATCATTCTTCCTGTAAAGTTCCCTTTGATTCTATCAGAAGATAAAATGAATCCAGAGGCTCAGCATTGTGCGCTCTCACCCATAGCTGTGCGTCTCACAGCGACACCGTACACAGCCCGGGGACCCGTGTCACCGCCAGCGTCATCTCCCTGCCCGAGGTCTGACAAGGTGATGAACCAGCCGTCCCTTCTGCAGTGTCCCAGCTCTAAGCACCTCCCACTTCTGTCCTACCTGTCTAAGCTCCACCCATCCAAAGCTACAAAAGGGCATGAAAACTCAAAAGTCACAAAGGGGGGGGAGGGGGGCGGATTTACTAAAACTGGAGAGTTCAGAATCTGGTGCAGCTCTGCATGGGAGCCAATCGGCTTTTAACGTCAGCTTGTTCAGTTAAGCTTTGACAATAAGCCCCCATTCACATCGGCACAACTTAACAGGTCAAATCGCAGCATATTGCCAGCAACGGCCCTGTCCCAATCGGGGCGATGCCAACTTTGCTGCACCGCACGGATTTCCTGCGCTACTTTTGGCGACTTTGGGGGCGATTTTCAATAGACATCAATGTATGAAGCTGTACAGATGTCTGTCAAATCGCCCCCCAAAGTCGCACTGAAATGCTGAACTCGCACAATTACAAACCCGTGTTCAATGTGAATGGGGGCTAAAATCTGGAAGCTGATTGGTTTCTATGCACAGCTGCACCATGCAGCTTTAGTATATCAACCCCCAATGTATTACTCTCATCCCCCATCTGATCAATGTTTATAAACAATGTTACTTTGTATCTCTCTATCTCCAGTCTGATCAATGTTTATAAACAATGTTACTTTGTATCTCTCTATCTCCCGTCTGATCAATGTTACTTTGTATCTCTCTATCTTCCGTCTGATCAATGTTTATAAACAATGTTACTTTGTATCTCTCTATCTTCCGTCTGATCAATGTTTATAAACAATGTTACTTTGTATCTCTCTATCTCCCGTCTGATCAATGTTTATAAACAATGTTACTTTGTAACTCTCTATCTCCAGTCTGATCTGATCTATGTTTATAAACAATGTTACTTTGTAACTCTCTCTCTAGTGGGTGGGGGTGTATACACACACACTCTATATATACAGAATACAGATTACGTTTTTCATTTAACATGCAGCTAATGTAATTTAAAAACTGCCAATAAAATGTAAATGTCACTTTTTTGCAGGTCATTCCCAAAAACTCGAATTTCCTGTGCGTGTAATTGTTTATCTCAGACAACTTCACAGAGCTCAAAAATCAATGTATACACTGCGTATTGTAAATATCTCCCCTCCCCCCACCAGGAAATGACACACTTTTACCCCAAAAAAAGTCACTTTGACAATTCAGACTGGACAGCAGACAGATCAAACCAAAACCATGAATTGGGGGGGGGGGAGGGCACATCTGTAATTAATAAACCACTGTACGACCACCCGCCACAGATGTATTGGGGCCGGCAGCCGCTCCTAGGCGAGACGCCGTACAGGTCACCTGTGCCGCTCCTTCAGAGCCCTGTGCCGTGAACGGCGGTTCCCACGCGCATGAGTGACGTAATCACGCCTCCGGCCAATCAGATGGCCGGAAGGACGCGAACCAGGAAGCAGGATGGCCAAACATTATTATTATTATACAGGATTTATATAGCACCAACAGTTTGCACAGCGCTTTACAAAGTGGGGGAAATGTCGGCCGTCCTGTCGCTAAGCGGGCGGCACTGCGGGGGCTTCGTTCTAAGTTAAGTATTTCATAATGAGCTAGTATGAGATGCATACTAGCTCATTATGCCTTTGTCTTGCAGGGGTTTTTTTTTTCCATTTTTTTTTGAGGGGTTTACTTCCTATTTAATGGTAATGCACTTTTTTTTACACTTTTTGTGAGGCAAAAATGGAAAAAAAAAAACTGATCAGTGTAGAGTCCTTAGTGCGTTGGGGGTCCATGTAAAATTTACCTGCGTATTACCACCCAGCCTTAACCCTTCCCTGCTCTATCCACACTGAAATGGCTGTACATACACATCACGTTAGACCGAGACATAGAAGCCGGACAAGGAATAACATTTCATCAGACCCCCAAGCATTGACAGTTGCTGGTAACATCTGAGCAGGGTGGATAAAAAATCGAATTAAAAAAAAATTTAAAAAAATTAAAAATCGAATTACAAAAAAAAAAATGATTTTTTTTATTTAAATCAGATTTTTTTTTCTTTCTTTTTTTTTTTTTAATATGATTTTTATTTTAATTAAATTTATTTTAAATAAAATGCTTTTGGAGTAAAAATCTATCTAAATATAGTTTTATATTTAAGAAACATTATTATTTTAGTTTATTCCGCATGAAATGGAGCTTAGTTATGTAATACTGTATGTATGTATATATATATATATATATATATATATATACATATACAGTATCTAACAAAAGTAGGTACACCCCTCACATTTTTTGTAAATATTTTATTCTATCTTTTCATGTGACAACACTGAAGAAATGACACTTTGCTACAATGTAAAGTAGTGAGTGTACAGCTTGTATAACAGTGTAAATTTGCTGTCCCCTCAAAATAACTCAACACACAGCCATTAATGTCTAAACCTCTGGCAACAAAAGTCAGTACACCCCTAAGTGACAATCTCCAAATTGGGCCCAAAGTGACAATATTTTGTGTGGTCACCATTATTTTCCAGCACTGCCTTAACCCTCTTGGGCATGGAGTTCACCAGAGCTTCACAGGTTGCCACTGGAGTCCTCTTCCCCCTCCTCCATGATGACATCACAGTGCTTGTGGATGTTAGAGATCTTGCGCTCCTCCACCTTCCATTTGAGGATCCCCACAGATGCTCAATAGGGTTCAGGTCTGGAGACATGCTTGGCCAGTCCATCACCTTTACCCTCAGCTTCTTTAGCAAGGCAGTGGTCGTTTTGGAGGTGTTTGGGGTTGTTATGTTGGAATACTGCCCTGCAGCCCAGTCTCTGAAGGGAGGGGATCATGCTCTGCTTCAGTATGTCACAGTACATGTTGGCATTCATGGTTCCCTCAATGAACTGTATCTCCCCAGTGCCGGCAGCACTCATGCAGCCCCAGACCATGACACTCCCACCACCATACCTGACTGTAGGAAGACACACTTGTCTTTGTACTCCTCACCTGGTTGCCCCCACACACGCCTGACACCATCTGACACCAAATAAGTTTATCTTGGTCTCATCAGAGCACAGGAGACGGTTCCAGTAATCCATGTCCTTAGTCTGCTTGTCTTCAGCAAACTGTTTGCAGGCTTTCTTGTGCATCATCTTTAGAAGAGGATTCCTTGTGGGATGACAGCCATGCAGACCAATTTGATGCAGTGTGCGGCGTATGGTCTGAGCACTGACAGGCTGACCCCTCCCCCACCCCTTCAACCTCTGCAGCAATGCTGGCAGCACTCATACATCTATTTCCCAAAGACAACCTCTGGATAGGACGCTGAACACGTGCACTCAACTTCTTTGGTCGACCATGGCGAGGCCTGTTCTGAGTGGAACCTGTCCTGGTAAACCGCTGTATGGTTTTGGCCACCGTGCTGCAGCTCAGTTTCAGGGTCTTGGCAATCTTCTTATACCCTAGGCCATCTTTATGTAGAGCAACATGTTTTTTTTTTTTTTTTTTTTCAGATCCTCAGAGAGTTCTTTGCCATGAGGTGCCATGTTGAACTTCCAGTGACCAGTATGAGAGAGTGAGAGCGATAACACCAAATTTAACACACCTGCTCCCCATTCACACCTGAGACCTTATAACACTAACGAGTCACATGACACCAGGGAGGGAAAATGGCTAATTGGGCCCAATTTGGACATTGTCCCTTAGGGGTGTACTGACTTTTGTTGCCAGCGGTTTAGACATTAATGGCTGTGTGTTGAGTTATTTTGAGGGGACAGTAAATTTACACTGTTATACAAGCTGTACACTCACTACTTTACATTGTAGCAAAGTGTCATTTCTTCAGTGTTGTCACATGAAAAGATAGAAATAAAATATTTACAGAAATGTGAGGGGTGTACTTACTTTTCTGAGATACTGTATAATTTTATATATATATATACACACACACACACTGCATATGTGTATATTCTGTAATATTTACATTTTTGGTAATCTCAGTCATTGAATCCAGGCTCTGCACGCAGAGATATCATGCGCTGCATTGATGCATTCACACTACCTATCAGCAGGAATGAGTCCTTACATGTAAAGAGCACCGGTCATTTCAGATCCATCATGGCAGCGCCTATTAGCGGGCATCCACTCACCTGCTCCCGCCACGTCCCTCACCTTGGTGTGTCACTGCCGCATCACCAGCTGTCCCATTAAAGTGAATAGGAATGTCGGTGAGTGAATGGCGGGTCAGAGGAGGATCCGCTGGGGACAGAGATGACCGTTGCTCTTTAAAAATGATAATTAAATCCAAGCGTTTTTAGTAGTGATAAATGCGATCCATGCTGCATCTCAGTAAGGTAAAAGGGTCAGCTATGACCCCTCGGAGAGCGCTCGCTGCGCAAACAGACGCAAAGGCTCGGCGCAGCGTTCAGAAAAGCTCTTGTGGACTTTGGCTGCATCACAAGAGGGAAACGTTCCAACTGGAGAGCCATCAAACCACAGGAAAGATGGAGAACGCATGGCGATGGGGAATGTATACCGGATCCTCCAATCACAGTCCATCCAAATCTCACAGCAAACAATGGCGTAAGAGCGCTGACATTTAATAGCACACAAGTCACCTTTCCACCTACAAACCGATGCGGGGGGTTATATATTCCCCACACCCGCCTCGTACACCGAGGGGGGGGCACCTGCTGAACAACCATTTACAGACATGGTGCCGCTTACCACTGATGCCATTTTAGAAGGCTATAAATAAATATGGGCTCCGTTCACAAGGCGATATTCTTATCTTATAAAGGAATGTCCGCAAATTGCACTGCAAGGAATCGGATGCAATTTGAAGAGGAATGCGGTGCATGCGGTTTCCTGCACCGCTCCTGAAATCACTATAAGCTGCCAGTGCGTGAGGAGAGGAGAGCCGATAACCGGCAAATCCACACAGGGGACATCTACACTGATAATCAGGGCACTGCCCATCAGTGCAGCCCCAAAAGTTCCCACCAGTGCTGCCTGTCAGTTCCGCTCCATCAGTGCCACTCCATCAGTGCAGCCCCATCAGTGACGCTTCGTCAGCGCAGCCCCGTCAGTGACGCTTCGTCAGCGCAGCCCCGTCAGTGACGCTTCATCAGCGCAGCCCCGTCAGTGACGCTTCATCAGCGCAGCCCCGTCAGTGACGCTTCATCAGTGACCTTCGTCAGTGCAGCCCCGTCAGTGCAGCCCCGTCAGTGACCTTCGTCAGTGCGGCCTCGTCAGTGCACCCCCATCAGTGCAGCCCCGTCAGTGACCTTCGTCAGTGCAGCCCCGTCAGTGCAGCCCCGTCAGTGCAGCCCCGTCAGTGCAGCCCCGTCAGTGCAGTCCCGTCAGTGACGCTTCGTTAGTGCAGAATTCGTTTTTCCAGAATTGTCACTCTTTTTTTGTTTTTAACGCAAAAAATAAATACCACAGAGGTGATCAAATGCCACCAAAAGAAATCTCTATTTGTGGGTAAAAAAGGACATCAATTTTTTTGGCTACAGTATTCGCACGACCGCGCAATTGTCAGTTAGATTAACGCAGTGCCGTATCGCAAAAAATGGCCTGGTCATTAAGGGGGTAAATACCACCAAAAGAAAGCTCTATCTGTCTAAAAAAAAAATTATAAAATTATTATCCTACAGCGCTGCATGACCGCGTAATTGTCATTCAAAGAGTGAGAGCGCTGAAAGCTGAGAATTTTCACTGGGCAGGAAGGGGGTGAAAGTGCCTGGTAAGCAAGTGGTTAAAGTGCGACAAAAATGCAAAAAAAAAAATAAAAAACCTCAGGAAGGGGGTGAATACTTTGTCACAGCGCTGTATATATATATGACTACAATCAGACTTTTCCCCGGTTCCCTGCGAGGATTGCAGCGGCTTTGTTTGCGGATAATTAATGCGATATCTCCAGCAACCGGCCAGGTAAACGTTAGGAAACCCGATCGCTGTGTACTTTACCTGTCAGACGGCCAATTAACATTCCACAGACACTGAAATTCCAGACAGATACCTCCAGCCAAACATTAATTAGCTGAGAAGCTTTATGAACGCCGGCCAAATTAAATACCAGATGGCGGCCAAGAGAAAACCGCCATGGCGGCGGGGACTGGTACGAGCGTCCACCGCTAGCCAGGCAGTACAAGGGACCCGATCCATTGTTACCTGTATAGAAGTAGGTTTTACAGAGTCCCCCACAGTGCAGAGTATTTCAGGAGAGGAGAGTTACAGAGGAGGGAGCAGAGTCCCCCACAGTGCAGAGTATTTCAGGAGAGGAGAGTTATAGAGGAAGGAGCAGAGTCCTCCAGCAGTGCAGAGTATTTCAGGAGAGGAGAGTTACAGAGGAGGGAGCAGAGTCCTCCAGCAGTGCAGAGTATTTCAGGAGAGGAGAGTTATAGAGGAAGGAGCAGAGTCCTCCAGCAGTGCAGAGTATTTCAGGAGAGGAGAGTTATAGAGGAAGGAGCAGAGTCCTCCAGCAGTGCAGAGTATTTCAGGAGAGGAGAGTTATAGAGGAAGGAGCAGAGTCCTCCAGCAGTGCAGAGTATTTCAGGAGAGGAGAGTTAAGCTGGCCATTGATGGATCAAATCTTGGCCAGGTCACCAGGGACTTCAGCACTTCTTGAAGCCTGCTAACAGCTAGCTTAACCACCTCAATACCGGCCCTTTCACCCCCTTACTTTCCAGGCCAATGTTCAGCTTTCAGCGCTCTCACACTTTGAATGACAATTGCACGGTCATGCTACACTGTACCCATATTAAATTTTTATCATTTTTTCCATGCAAATAGAACTTTCTTTTGGTGGTATTTAATCACCTCTGGGATTTTATTTTATTTTTTGCTAAATAAACAATAAATAAAAGACCACAATTTATTTTAAAACAGGTTTTTCTTTGTTTCTGTTACAACATTTTGCAAATAAATAATTTTCCTTCATAAAGTGCGGCCAAAATGTATTCTGCTCCATTTCTTTGGTGAAAATAACCCAATCAGTGTATATAATTATTCAGGAAAGTCATAGAGTGCACAAACTATGAGATAAATATCTGAGAATTAATCAATCCTAATGTACTGACGGCCGATCTCATTTCTGAAGGCCTGAAAATGTCAGAATAGTACAAATACTCTCCCCCCCCCCCCCCCCCCAAATCACCCCTTTTGGAAAGCAGTCCGAGGTATTTAATAAGAGGCATGGCAGAGTTGTATTATGGTAATAAATTCTCTCCTCAATAGAACTCCAGATTTTGAGGATTGTCCTGATAAAGGCAGCAGAAATTTGACTTCAGTATATCAGAGTTGCTGGATTGGATTTATGGATGAAGAAAGATAACTCATATGGAGGAGGACAAAAATAGAGCAAACAAAACCCTGGACGTCTTTTTGGCGACACGCGTCCTGCGATTCCGCCCGCGATTTAGAATGCCCAGGTGTGAATGGAGCCAAAAGCATCGACAAAAAAAACTGCAAGCTGATTGGTTTCTAGGCACAGCTGCACCAGATTCTGTGTGCTCCAGTTTTAGTATATTAACCACTTAAGCCCCAGAAGATTTTACCCCCTTCCTGACGAGGGGGTATTTTGCGATTCGGCACTGCGTGACTTTAACAGACAATTGCGCGGTCGTGCAAAGCTGTACCCAAATTAAATTGATGTCCTTTTTTTCCCATAAACAGAGCTTTCTTTTGGTGGTATTTGATCATCTGTGCGATTTTTACTTTTTGCGCTATAAACAAAAAAAAGAGCAACAATATTGCAAAAAAAAACAATATTTTTCATATTTTTTTTATATGAAATTCCCCAAAAAAATGTAAAAATCTAAATTTTTTAACATTTCAGGCCAATTTGTTCTCCGCTACATATGTTTGGTAAAAAAAAAAAAAAAAAAAAATCACAATAAGCGTATTTTGATTGGTTTGCGCAAAAGTTATTGCGTTTACTAACTAAGGGAAAGATTTCTGTCATTTTTGTTGTTTTTTTTTTTTTAACGAGTAATGGCGGCGATCTGCGATTTTTTTTTTTGCGGAACTGCGACATTGCGGTGGACAGATCGGACCCTTGACTGACATTTTTGACACTTTTGGGGGGTACCAGTGACATTACTACAGTAATCGGTGCTAAAAATATGCACTGTCACTGTACTAATGACACTGGCAGGGAAAGGGGTTAACTTTATTGGAGAAGGAGGGGTTAAGTGTGTCCCTAGGGGCGTGTTTCTTACTGTGCAGGGATGTGGCTTTTCATGTAACAGCACAGATCAATGATCCTACATAGCAGGGCCGTATGATCTCTGCTGTTACACAGGGGAGAATGACAAACGGCTTTGTTTACATTAGCCGCCTGCCTTTCCCCCTCTGTAACCAACAATCGCAAGTGACCGGCAGACATCGGGTCCGCCGGTCACACGCGCGGGGATCCCAGTGAGGGGGCGGGAGAGCGCCTCCGGCGGTGCGTGCTCACCCCCTATTGGCTCACAGGCTAGTGACGTACCGATACGTCACTTTGCCTGCACGGGGCTGACTGCCGCAGTATATGTACTTGCAGCGGTCGGCAAGCTGTTTACCCAATTATGCAATTAAAAGCTCCTATCTGTTCACAAAAGTTTTTTTGTTTTTTGAGTATGCTTCCTATTTTTTTATTTATTTTTTAAATTCATTCTTTATTTTCCCCACAAAAACAAAAGATCCTTAAATTCACAAAACAGTTAAAAGACAACCGACTAGAAGCCTGGGTTCACACTGGGGTGACTTCAAAGTCACCTGACTCTGAAGCCCACCCCGTGCAGCACAACTTCAGCGGGCCTTGCATACGACTTCTCTAATAGAAGTCGCCCCCAAAGTAGTGCAGAAACCTTTCTCTAAGTCGGGGCGACTTGAGTTGCTCCAATTAGAACGGTTCCATTGCACTGAATGGAGCGCGACTTGTCAGGCGGCTAAGTTGTCTGACAAGTTGTCCCAGTGTGAACCGGGACTTAGGGTTGCACCGATATTGGTGAGGATACGAAGCATTTGCATGAGTATCAGTACATGTGTAAATGCTCCAATACCTGAAACCGATACTTTCAGGCTCGGTTCTTTCAGCTGTCAGCAGGATTCCCCACTGACAGCTGAAACGTAAAAAAAAAAAAAAAAAAAAAAAAAAGCAGTCGGCATTTACCAGTTGTTAACCACTTCTGAATTTCCCTCCTTAATGGCCAGGCAAATTTTTGCGATACGGCACTGCGTTACTTTAATGGACAATTGCGCGGTTGTGCGACACTGTACCCAAATAAAATTTACGTCCTTTTTTTTTTCCCCCACACACAGAGCTTTCTTTCGGTGGTATTTATTCACCTCTGCGATTTTAATTTTTTTGCGCAATAAACAAAAATAAAAAGAGTGACGATTCTGAAAAAAATATATATATTTTTTTTTTTACTTTCTGCTATATAACATCCCCAATAAAAAAATATAAATATATATATATACACACACACACACAAATCAATTTTATTTTCATCATTTTAGGTCAAGTTGTATTCTGCTACATATTTATGGTAAAATCAAAAAATCCCAAAGGATGTATATTGATTGGTTATCGTGTCTACAAACTAGGGGAAAGATTTAGGTCAGTTTTATTTTTTCTTACTAGTAATGGCGGTGATCTGCGATTTTTAGTGGGACTGCAATATTGCGGCGAACAGATTCGACACCTAACTGACATTTGACACGTTTGGGGGGGACCAGTGACATTACTACAGTAATCAGTGCTAAAAATATGTGCCGTTACTGTACTAATGACACTGGCAGGGAAGGGGTTAACACCAGGGGTGATCAAGGGGTTAAGTGTCCCTAGGGAGTGTTTTCTAACTGTGTGGGGGGATGGGCTCGCTGGATTAACAGAGATCCATGTTCTTAAATAAGAGGATCCCTGTGTTCATTACTGACAGAACAGCAGTCTGCCGTGTTTACAATGGCAGACCGCCATTCTGTCTCCATGGGGAGCCATCGTGGGTGCCTGGCGGACATTGCGGCCGCCGGACCCGCTGATTAAATCCCCCTATGGCCAATCAGCGTGTGCCCGCCCGCACTAGCTGCCCCGCGAAACAAAGTGCAGGTACATAGTTTTGCGGGACAGAGTCAACCTGCTGCAATATATGTAGGCCGGCTGGTGGGCAAGTGGTTAAGGAAAGGGGGCACCTCAACAACTAACGACTCAATCAGCTGACAGCGGGATTCCCCTTTGACAGCTAAAGTGTAAACAAAGTCCCAGCAATTTCAGCTGTCAAAAAAAAAAAAGCCGGACAATGTTTATTAACAACATTGCTAAGCCAGTTAGCCCTGGTTCACACTTATGCGATGCGGGAAGGCTGCGAATTCGCAGCCTGTTCCCGCATCGCAAACGCACCCCTGGCAGTTCACACTGCCATATGCGATACGCTGGGGGTGTCAATGAAATCTTAACGACACCCCCAGTTTGATCACATATCGCAGTGCGATCTGACAGTATGCACAGGATCAGATCGCACAAGTGTGAACCACTATGCGATCCGATCCTGATGCGGCTGCAAAAAAGGGTCCTGTGCGTCTTTTGTGCGGGTGCAGTGCGAATTTCAGCCATACAAAGTGTATGGCTGATTCGCATCCGCACATCCGATCGCATGTAATGAAGGAGCAGTGCGCTCCGACATTACATGCGATCGCCGCACTCGCAAGAGTGTGAACCGGCCCTAAAACAGAAAGAAAAAAAGAAACATTGTTAACTTTGTATCTTTCTGTTTATTCATCTTCAGATCAAAGGGATGAACTTCCATCTTGCAAATGAAGTCAGTTTAAAGTGATATTTAAAAAAAAATACATAAAAAAGAGATTTTTAAAAACAAACATATTATATATCCCTCCTCTGTGCAGTTGGTTTTGCACAGAACAGCCCAGTTGCTCCTCTTCTCAGGTCCCTCTTCCTGCTCCTGGCCCCTCCCTCCTGTCGAGAGCCCCCACAGCAAGCAGCTTGCTATGGGGGCAGCTGAGCTGCAGCTCCGTGTGTCCATTCAGACACGGAGCTGTGGTTCAGTCCCGCCCCCTCTTTCTCCTTAATGGCTAACTGACTTTGATTGACAGCCACAGGAGCCAATGGCTATGTCTTTGCCAAGGGACTCGTGGACATCGCTGGACAGAGATGGGACTAAGGTAAGTATTAGGGGGCTAGGGAGGCTGCTATAATAAACAGAAGGCTTTTTATCTTAATGCATAGAATGCACCTTCCGCCTTTACAACTCCTTTAAAAGCAACCTGTCAAGTAAAATAAAATGTATTATTTTTTTTTAATGAAAATGTTCCTCTTTAGAACCCCTTATTAACCCCTTAACTTACTCTAATCAGCCCCAATTAACTCCTTATTCTCCGTCTTCATGTTATTATTATTTTCCTGTTGATTTTTCTTTTCGTTAATCTCTATTTTATAAACTGTTAATAATTAAAACATGTTTTTGTTTGCTTTTGTTCATTAATATTTTTACACCTTTAACTTATATTACACGTTTCACATTTTAAAAAAAAAGTGCACAATTAAAAAAAATAAATACATTTATTACGGAAGAAAAAAATAAATAAATACATTTATTACGGAAGAAAAAAATAAATAAATACATTTATTTCATTTTTAAATACATTTTCAATGGTTTGTACCATTGCTGACAGCTGAAATGTAAACAAAACAGTTTCCGGCAGGTATTTGTATCGGCGAGTACTAAAGCAAAAAGTGTCGATAATGATTATTTAGGAAAATGGGGGTCGGTGCATCCCTACCTACTGACATTACAGCAACAAATAGCCGGATACAAAAGTTCCACTTAATTGCTTTCCAACCGCCCGCCGCAGTTATACTATATATTGGGACATGGACACAATTCTAATCTTTTTGGCTCTATACACCACATTGGATTTGAAATGAAACAAACAAGATGTGCTTTAACTGCAGACTTTCAGCTTTAATTTGAGGGTATTTACATCCAAATCAGGAGAACGGTGTAGGAATTACAGCAGTTTGTATATGTGCCTCCCACTTTTTAAGGGACCAAAAGTAATGGGACAATTGGCTGCTCAGCTGTTCCATGGCCAGGTGTGTGTTATTCCCTCATTATCCCATTTACAAGGAGCAGATAAAAGGTCCAGAGTTCATTTCAAGTGTGCTATTTGCATTTGGAATCTGTTGCTGTCAACTCTCAATATGAGATCCAAAGAGCTGTCACTATCAGTGAAGCAAGCCATCATTAGGCTGAAAAAACAAAACAAACCCATCAGAGAGATAGCAAAAATATTAGGTGTGACCAAATCAACTGTTTGGAACATCCTTAAAAAGAAAGAACGCACCGGTGAGCTCAGCAACACCAAAAGACCCGGAAGACCACGGAAAACAACTGTGGTGGATGACCGAAGAATTCTTTCCCTGGTGAAGAAAACGCCCTACACAACAGTAGGCCAGATCAAGATCGCTCTCCAGGAGGTAGGTGTATGTGTGTCAGATCAGGAACACTCTCCAGGAGGTAGGTGTATGTGTGCCAGATCAAGATCACTCTCCAGGAGGTAGGTGTATGTGTGCCAGATCAGGAACACTCTCCAGGAGGTAGGTGTATGTGTGTCAAAGTCAACAATCAAGAGAAGACTTCACCAGAGTGAATACAGAGGGTTCACCACAAGATGTAAACCATTGGTGAGCCTCAAAAACAGGAAGGCCAGATTAGAGTTTGCCAAACAACATCTAAAAAAGCCTTCACAGTTCTGGAACAACATCCTATGGACAGATGAGACCAAGATCAACTTGTACCAGAGTGATGGGAAGAGAAGAGTATGGAGAAGGAAAGGAACTGCTCATGATCCAAAGCATACCACCTCATCAGTGAAGCATGGTGGTGGTAGTGTCATGGCGTGGGCATGTATGGCTGCCAATGGAACTGGTTCTCTTGTATTTATTGATGATGTGACTGCTGACAAAAGCAGCAGGATGAATTCTGAAGTGTTTCGGGAATATTATCTGCTCATATTCAGCCAAATGTTTCAGAACTCATTGGACGGCGCTTCACAGTGCAGATGGACAATGACCCGAAGCATACTGCGAAAGCAACCAAAGAGTTTTTTAAGGGAAAGAAGTGGAATGTTATGCAATGGCCAAGTCAATCACCTGACCTGAATCCGATTGAGCATGCATTTCACTTGCTGAAGACGAAAACTGAAGGGAAAATGCCCCAAGAACAAGCAGGAACTGAAGACAGTTGCAGTAGAGGCCTGGCAGAGCATCACCAGGGATGAAACCCAGCGTCTGGTGATGTCTATGCCTTCCAGACTTCAGGCTGTAATTGACTGCAAAGGATTTGCAACCAAGTAATAAAAAGTGAAAGTTTAACAATTATGATTAACAATCATAAATCAATTGTTGATTGTGAATTACCCCCCCCCTCCCCGAGAAGCACGGGGAGCCGCCCAACACCCCCCCCCGCAGAATACAATGATCACTGCTGGCGGGACTGTAAATGTTAAATTAGGAGCCTAAGTGGCGGCTCAGATCTGTGATCCTCTCTTTACAAACCTAACTAAATAGATTAACGTTTAACCTCGCACGCCATCATTCCCTGCGGTCAAAGTTGTGCATGATTTGGGATGATCACAGAAGCGCGCTGATATGTTAAGCTGGCCCCGCCCCTCTCGACAAATATACAGAGCAGAACAAATAATAGAAAGTCCCCACAGAAAACCGCCATTATTTCTAATCACAGCTGAAGTTCAAACAGGATTATTTACCCGGGAATGAAATCTGAGGATCAAAGGCGATCACCGCCCGACTACAGCCAACACTGCGTCAGAGACATCGTCATCGCATACCACCGCGCCAGAGACATCTCCATTGCATACCACCGCGCCAGAGACATCGCCATCGCATACCACCGCGCCAGAGACATCGCCATCATATACCACCGCGCCAGAGACATCGCCATCATATACCACCGCACCAGAGACATCTCCATCGCATACCACCGCTCCAGAGACATCGCCATCTTATACCACCGCGCCAGAGACATCGCCATCATATACCACGGCGCCAGAGACATCGCCATCATATACCACCGCGCCAGAGACATCTCCATCGCATACCACCGCGCCAGAGACATCGCCATCATATACCACCGCACCAGAGACATCGCCATCATATACCACCGCGCCAGAGACATCGCCATCATATACCACCATGCCAGAGACATCTCCATCGCATACCACCGCGCCAGAGACATCGCCATCTTATACCACCGCGCCAGAGACATCGCCATCATATACCACCACGCCAGAGACATCGCCATCGCAAACCACCGCGCCAGAGACATCTCCATCGCATACCACCGCGCCAGAGACATCGCCATTGCATACCACCGCGCCAGAGACATCGCCATCGCAAACCACTGCGCCAGAGACATCGCCATTGCATACCACCGCGCCAGAGACATCGCCATCGCAAACCACTGCGCCAGAGACATCGCCATCGCATACCACCGCGCCAGAGACATCGCCATCGCATACCACCGCGCCAGAGATATCGCCATCATATACCACCACACTGTACTGACAGAGGAGGCGTCACATTCTATGAGAGGGCGCAAAACCAGACCTAACACTTACTAATAGTGTGTGACTGTTAGGGAGGGGACATTAGAGTGTAAGCTCCTCTGGTACAGAGACTGATGTGACTGTGGGGGAGGGGACATTAGAGTGTAAGCTCCTCTGGTACAGAAACTGATGTGACTGTGGGGGGGGAGGGGACATTAGAGTGTAAGCTCCTCTGCTACAGATACTGATGTGACTGTGGGGAAGGGGACATTAGAGTGTAAGCTCCTCTGGTTCAGAGACTGATATGACTGTGGGTGAGGAGACATTAGAGTGTAAGCTCCTCTGGAACAGAGACTGATGTGACTGTGGGTGAGGAGACATTAGAGTGTAAGCTCCTCTGGTACAGAGACTGATGTGACTGTGGGGGAGGGGACATTAGAGTGTAAGCTCCTCTGGTACAGAGACTGATGTGATTGGCTCAGTGATCTCTGTACAGCATATATATCAATGTATAATAATAGAGATGTTACATTGTATAATGGGGGGCGGGCCGGGAAGTCAGGTTGTTACATTGTATCCTCTGAGGAGGTCACGTGGTCCTCAGGGCTGCAGAGTGGGGACCGGGGTCACGTGGTGCGGCTCTCTGCCTCCCTCTATGGGTTGCCATGACAACCACAGAACGCACACATCGCCCCTCCTCCCGGCACTCTCCCCGCTTACCGTCCGCCAGTCCCGGGTGGTCTCAGTCGGGTGTCCCGGTTCCCAGATCGGCTTTCCCCTTCCCCCCCGAAGTTTCGAACAGTTCTTACCGGAGAGACTCCGGTGCGGCGTCTCTCCTCCTCCAATCCCCGACCACCAAGGAGGGCCCGGCTCCTCCCACCGCCCAATCACAGAACTGCTAGGCGGTCTCTGGCGGAGACTGACTGCGCAGAGGTCCAATCCCGGCGTGAGGGGCGGGGCTGTGCAGTGCACAGAGTGACAGTGAGGAGTTCTCAGAGATAGAACTCTAATGATGCCCCCGGTGTTCTCCTCCATTCCATAGGATGGCGCTATAATGTTTTATTTCATTGAGGAAATCAAAACACAGATGTGATATTAATGCGAAACACGACCAATGGCAAAAAAATGGGAGGGATTTCGCTAAAGCGCTGTGGGTGTGGTTTACAAAAAGTAGCAACCGGGTATTTTTTTAGTGCAAATTTTTATTCTGTCCCGTAAAATAATGAAAAATGGGAAATTTGGGTTTCTGGTACAAAAGCGCAAAGGCGTTACGCAAACGAAAATTTTTATTTCTTATTATTTAACGGGACAGAATCGAAAATTTGGGTTTCTGGTACAAAGCGCGCTCAAGCGCCACAAAAATGTAATTGATCCCCAAAAATTAAATAAACTTGTGAAGGCAGCGTTCACACCTTCGCGTTTCCTGGACGCACGACACAATGCTTTGTCGTGCTTTTCGCAAATACGTGTCACGCTTACAGCGCCATCAGTTGTTATTGGAACCTCAAACTCAGTTAGGCCGCCGCACGTTTTGTCGCACAACAAACATGTTATAAATGCTCCAATGCACGCAAAGCTAGGCGCAAAAAAATAGCTCAGGAGCTTCTTTGGCGCATTTGTGAAGGATAGGGCAGCCCTACGTATGACGCATGAAAAACGCGTGAAAAAAACGTGGGCGGGAATGTTCTGTGTGACGGGTGAATCCGGATAGACACCGTATACTATATACTGTATATATATATATATATTACAGCGCATCTGGAAAGACACTGTATACTATATACTGTATATATATATATTACAGGGCATCCGGAAAAACACTGTATACTATATACTGTATATATATATTACAGGGCATCCGGAAAAACACTGTATACTATATACTGTATATATATATATATATATATATATATATATATATTACAGCGCATCCGGAAAGACACCATATACTATATACTGTATATATATATATATATATATATATATATATATATATATTACAGCGCATCCGGAAAGACACCATATACTATATACTGTGTGTGTATATATATATATATATTACAGCGCATCCGGAAAAACACTGTATACTATATACTGTATATATATATATATATATATATATATATATATATATATATATATATATATATATATTACAGCGCATCTGGAAAGACACCGTATACTATATACTGTATATATATATATTACAGGGCATCCGGAAATACGCCATATTCTATATACTGTATATATATATATATATTACAGCGCAGTATTTACAGCGCTTCACTTTTTCCACATTTTGTTATGTTACGGCCTTATTCCAAAATGGATTAAATTCATTATTTTCCTCAAAATTCTACAAACAATCCCCCATAATGACGTTTGTTTGAAATCTTTGCAGTTTTATTCAAAATAAATAAATAAATAAATCCCATATACATAAGTATTCACACCCTTTGCCACAACACTCAAAACTCAAAAACAGCTCAAGTGCATCCTGCTTCCCCTGATCATCCTTGAGATGTTTCTACAACTTGATTGGAGTCCACCTGTGGTAAATTTAGTTGATTGGCCATGATTTGGAAAGGCACACACCTGTCTATATAAGATCCCACAGGTAACAGTGCATGTCAGAGCACAAACCAAGCCATGAAGTCCAAGGAATTGTCTGTAGACCTCGGAGACAGGATTATATGAAGGCACAGATCGGGGGAAGGGTACAGAAACATTTCTGCAGCATTGATGCTCCCAATGAGCACAGTGGCCTCCATCATCTGTAAATGGGAGAAGTTTGGAACCACCAGGACTCTTCCTAGAGCGGGCCGCCCGGCCAAACTGAGCGATCGGGGGAGGGGGGCCTTAGTCAGGGAGGTGACCAAGAACCCGATGGTCACTCTGACAGAGCTCCAGCATTTCTCTGTGGAGAGAGGAGAACCTTCCAGAAGAACAACCATCTCTGCAGCACTCCACCAATCAGGCCTGTATGGGTGTGGCCAGACAGAAGCCACTCCTCAGTAAAAGTCACATGACAGCCCGCCTGGAGTTTCCCAAAAGGCACCCGAAGGACTCTCAGACCATGAGAAACAAAATTCTCTGGTGTGATGAAACAAAAATTGAACTCTTTGGCCTGAATGGCAAGCGTCAACCAGGCACCACTCATCACCTGGCCAATACCATCCCTACAGTGAAGCATGGTGGTGGAAGGAGCAATACATGGGCAACGAATGGGCCATAGTGATAATAAAATGGCAACAAATAGAAATCCTTGCAATACAGGGGCTAATCTGACAATAAATGAGCAACAAATGAGAAACCTTGACAGTAAATGAGAAATTCTGACAATACATGGGCAATAAATGTAAAATCCTGACATTAAATGGGCAACTAACGGGAATTATGGACAAAATATAAGACAACAAAAGGGAAATTCGTACAAATGGGCAATAGTGAAAATACAATAGTAACAAATGGAAATCCCTGATAATACATGGGGAACATATAGGACATTCTGGCAAAACAGGGGCAAAAAAATGGGAAATTCTGACAATGCATGGGCAAAAAATGGGAAATTCTGACAATGCTTGGGCAACAAATGGGAAATTCTGATAAAACATGGGCAACAAATGGGACATTCTAACAATAGATGGGCAACAAATGAAAAGTTCTGACAAAACATGGGCAACAAATAGGGAATTCTATCAAAACATGGGCAATAAAAGGGAAATTCTGACAATGCATGGCCAACAAATGGGAAATTCCGACAAAACATGGGCAACAAAAGGGAAATTCTGACAATACATGGGCAACAAATGGGAAATCCTGACAATGCATGGGCAACAAATGGGGAATTCTGACAATGCATGGGCAACAAATGGGGAATTCTGACAAAACATAGGCAACAGATGGGAAATTCTGACAATGCATGGGCAAAAAAAATGGGAAATTCTGACAATGCATGGGAAGCAAATGGAAAATTATGACAAAACATGGGCAAAAAATGGGACATTCTGACAATACATGGGCAACAAATGAAAAGTTCTGACAAAACATGGGCAACAAATAGGGAATTCTATCAAAACATGGGCAATAAAAGGGAAATTCTGACAATGCATGGCCAACAAATGGGAAATTCCGACAAAACATGGGCAACAAAAGGGAAATTCTGACAATACATGGGCAACAAATGGGAAATCCTGACAATGCATGGGCAACAAATGGGGAATTCTGACAATGCATGGGCAACAAATGGGGAATTCTGACAAAACATAGGCAACAGATGGGAAATTCTGACAATGCATGGGCAAAAAAAATGGGAAATTCTGACAATGCATGGGAAGCAAATGGAAAATTATGACAAAACATGGGCAAAAAATGGGACATTCTGACAATACATGGTCAACAAAGGGGACATTCTGACAATAGATGGGCAACAATTGGGAAATTCTGACAATACATGGCCAACAAATGGGAAATTCTGACAATACATGGCCAACAAATGAGAAATTCTTACAAAACATGGGAAATTCTGACAGGGGCTTATCTGACAATAAATGAGCAACAAATGAGAAACCTTGACAGTAAATGAGAAATTCTGACAATACATGAGCAATAAATGTAAAATCCTGACATTAAATGGGCAACTAACGGGAATAATGGACAAAATATAAGACAACAAAAGGGAAATCCGTACAAATGGGCAATAGTGAAAATACAATAGTAACAAATGGAAATCCCTGATAATACATGGGGAACATATAGGACATTCTGACAAAACATGGGCAACAAATAGGGAATTCTATCAAAACATGGGCAACAAATGGGAAATTCTGACAATACATGGCCAACAAATAGGAAAATTCTAAAAATAGATGGGCAACGAATGGGAATTCTGACAAATCATGGGCAACAAATGGTAATTTCAGACAATACATGGGCAACAAATCGGGAAATTCTGACAATAGATGGGCAACGAATGGGAATTCTGACAAAACATTGGCAACTAATAGGGAATTCTGACAAAACATGGGCAACAAATGGGAAATTCTGATAGGTGACAAATATGAAATTCAAACAATACATGGGCCACAAATGAGCAAGTTCAGCAGGAATTGATCAGAATTCAAGCCGTCTATAGCCAGTTTAATGGGACAATATTATGAATTATTTAATAATTAAATTATTACTATTATTAATATTCGTATATAAGACAAACTACACACACCACACTCCAGGTATGATCATAAAATATCAATATTTTTTATTTATTTTTTTATTAGAGACATTGTAATATACAGTACATCTCTCTCTCTCTCTCTCTCCTCCCTCTCTCTCTTTCTTTCTCCCTCTTTCCTACTCTCTCTATCTATCTGTCTGTCTCCCTCTTTCTCTCTCTCTCTCTCTCTCTTTAGGGTAGAGTATAGAGCTTAGTTTGCAATATAGTGATAAGTTGTATTATACATTGCAGTGCTGCCATCCAGTGGCTGATTCAGGCCCTTGCCATACATCACTATTATTTCAAATTTTTATATCTATATATCTATATATCTATATATCTCTATATATATATATATATATATATATATATATATATATATATATATATATATAAATGTATATTATTGTTTCTATATCATTTATATTATTATTATTTCTGTTTTATTTATGTTATTACTATAATTATTATTTTTACTATTATTATTTATTATTTCTATTTTATTTTTATTATTATTATTTCTATTTTATTCTTTTTATTACTATTAATATTATTATTATACATTGGGAGTACCTTTCATCCCCAGTGTATTAATAGTTAATGATATAACTTTAGATACAAAAATAGGTCAGTGAATTGCAAGTCAAAATGGATCTGAGCTCTACCAGCATGACATTTAGTTTGCTCTGTGATCTGTGTGATCTTTTTTTTTTTTTTTTTTTAATCCACCTTGCACCTTTATAAAACAATGAATGTGACTTTCACTAAACCTTTACTACAGGTGACTTCAGTACATGTGTTATAAATGACAGTGATTGATGAATGTTTGGCCCCCGTTTGATAAATACGCCTTTTAAAGCATTATATTTAGACTCCATTCACACTAGCACGACTTGTCAGGCGACTTGGTCGCCTGACAAGTCGCGGTGGGTCGCCCGCCATTGATTAGCACAGGACCCGTTCTAATAGGAGCGACACAAGTCGCTCCGACTTTGAAAAAGGGTCCTGTACTACTTTGGGGCGACCTGGAGGCGACTTGCATTGACTTCAATTATATGAAGTCCGTGCAAGTCGCGCCGAGGTCTTCACAGGCCGCCCCAGCAAGTCGTGTCGCCCCTGTCTGAACGGGGTCTAAACATTTACAGATATAGTTCTATTTAGCAATAATAATGAATCCCTATGTGCCTATTATTTAATATCTTTTGTCCCAATTCCTATGTGATCCCGCCATTATCTTCTACTTCCTTCCTGATAACGACCACGGGATTTGGATACTTCCTATTTTTTTTGCTTGTCAAGCTGTCCAGCTCTTCTTTAGCGTCAGTGTACAGGGCGCCGTGCGTCCATATGGCGTCCTGTACACTCTAGTAGTCTGCCTGTGATTATACAGGCGGCCACGCCAGCTGGAGACTGGCAGCGGCTCCTGCAGGGAGTGTAGGGAGTGTTGTCAGGGAGTGTCACAGATGTCAATCATCCCCACAGCCTGAGGATGCTTCTTCCTGTCTCCATGGAGCTAAAGAACATCAGAGATGTGTTGCGTCACATTCTTGCGCCCAGTATCGGTATGAGACTCCGCCCTCAGCCCTCCCCAGCTAGGAAGAGAAGAGCAGAGGCAGCGGTGACTGCTCCGAAAAGGACCTATAAAAAGGTATATTTATATTTCTGAAAACTTTTATTGAAAACTGTATGCTTAAAGTGGAAGTTTAGTTAGATAAATTTGCCCTAATCGATGACTTCAGGCCGGCCCCTTTTGCAGGTATAGCTATGTAAAACATTAAAAATAAGCGCCTATACCGTGTAAGATCCAGCAATACACTGCCTCACCCTGCTCTGCACATGCTCAGTTGCTCTCTATTCTCTGCACTGTGCCTAAAATCAGAGCTATCAGAGGCCAATCAGCTGACAGCTTTAATATTTATTGCTGCTGAAGGGAGAAGAAAGCGACAGGAATAACACAGACTGTGTGGAGGAAACACAAGGAGGGAGAAAAGAAAAGCAGGAGAGATGGCAGGACAAACTCTGCTGGAAGGGGATACAAAAAAGTTAAACGTACAAGAATAGTGTCTTATCTCCTTGATTCTTTATCTCTTTTCCCTCATTGACAGCCTATGAACTTCATAATTGTAAAGCTTGTTAGGAACGGGTTCACCTGCTGGTGGCACTGTGGCTCCCAGACCTATAGGTTGTAGTTCCAGTGTCCACCAGCAGGTGTCTCTCAACAGCCAGCAGTTCCTAGCAATTAGTCCTCACCTGGCGCTGACTGCTGTGATCATATTTAGTCCTGCCTCTGTTACTCCATTTTGCCTTGGTGTTTTGTCCATGTGCCCCTGACCAGTGTTCCTGCATCCTGATCCTGACCCTGCATCCTAAACCTGACCCTGCATCCTGATCCTGACCTTGCAGCCTGATCCTGACCCTGTATCCTGATCCTGACCCTGCAGCCTGATCCTGACCCTGCATCCTGATCCTGACCCTGCATCCTGATCCTGACCCTGCATCCTGATCCTGACCCTGCATCCTTATCCTGCATCCTAAACCTGACCCTGCAGCCTGACCCCTTACCTGCCTGCTTGTTCCTTCTTCCGTTTACCATCTCCCTGTCCTGGCTTGGTTCCTCTGCCTGATCCCCTGTATATGACCCTGGCTCTGACACTGAATACACTTCACATATTCTGCTATCTGTATATATTTGGTGTGGGCAGATATTCATTGTTTTCTCCCTCACAATTAGATTGTCTGGTTTGATTTATACAGCTTTGGTATATTGGAGGTGCAATTATATATTTGTTATCTACTTATTCTTAGTAAATCAAATTATTTTACATTAAACTTGTGCCTGGTATTCTCTGAGCAAGTCCACATATTTCTGGTCACACCTGTTTCACAGGATACCAGCACTCAGTATCCCTGACAAAGCTTCTGTCCTCCTTCCTCTCTAGCTGAGCCAAGCCATACAATCAAGGCCGGAAATGTACATACACTATATTACCAAAAGCATTGGGACGCCTGCCTTTACACGCACATGAACTTTAATGGCATCCCAGTCTTAGTCCGTAGGGTTCAATATTGAGTTGCCCCACCCTTTTCAGCTATAACAGCTTCAACTCTTCTGGGAAGGCCGTCCACAAGGTTTAGGAGAGTGTCTATGGGAATGTTTGACCATTCTTCCAGAAGTGCATTTGTGAGGTCAGGCACTCTCTGCTCTAATTCATCCCAAAGGTGTTCTATCGGGTTGAGGTCAGGACTCTGTGCCGGCCAGTCACATTCCTCCACCCCAAACTCGCTCATCCATGTCTTTATGGACCTTGCTTTGTGCACTGGTCATGTTGGAACAGGAAGGGGCCATCCTCAAACTGTTCCCACAAAGTTGAGAGCATGAAATTGTCCAAAATGTCTTGCTATGCTGACACCTTAAAAGTGTCCTTCGCTGGAACTAAGGGGCCAAGCCCAACCCCTGAACACAACCCCACACCCTAATCCCCCTCCACCAAATTATTTGGACCAGTACACAAAGCAAGGTCCATTAAGACACGGATGAGCGTGTTCACTCCTTGCTGCAGTGACCAATTACAGGTGAGGGCAGTACCCACTTTTTTGTACTATGAATTATATTGGCCAGGCAACGCACTGACACCTTTGCTGCCATAGGGCTATGGGCTGGGTGTTAAGTGTGCCCCTGTGCCTTTAAGAAGGGTAAACAGGACAAATAGAGAGGAGGAATCTCCATAATCGATGCACAGACAGCAATAGAAACTGACAGGCATTCTAATCCCTCTCCACTCCATCCAGAACTAAAAAAAAAAAAGTTTTGCCTTTAGTTATACTTTAACCTCCCTGGTGGTAATCCCGAGTGTGGCTCGCGGTTAATTTTTAGTACCAAAACAAGTAAACCCGAGTAACACTCGGGGTTACCCTGTAGTGAAACTTACCTTGCCCCTACGATCCCCCCAGGGCCGGCCCTACTATTGGTCCCGCTGGGTCCATTGGACCCAGGCAGCACTTAGAGAGGGGCAGCAAATTGACTCCCAAGATTTTTTTTTTGCAGCAGTTTTGTGTCATACGTTTGTGGCGTGCTACAGGCGGCATTTCCCCATCTCATACTGCCGCCCGTAGTGCAAACTGACGAGTATGAGGAGGTGGAGCATCTCTGGGGAATGTCCCTCACGTGATCGTGGTGTGGGCAATGACGTCAGACATCAGCGCTCTCCATCTCATGCACTGCAGGCTGGATCTTCTAGGGCAGTAGGCGCAGCAGGCACAGGAGTGACATGAGGACTGAGGACAGACAGTGGGTGTTTGGTGGACCGGTCCGGTGGTGACTTATGGAAGAAGATAACAGTATATATACAGTAATATGTTCTAAGTTTTATATTTATAAAAAATAATGGATGTGGGGGGCCTTTTGTTAGGCATGATTTATTTTTGAGGGGGGGGCAACATTTCAATCTTGGGCCCAGGCAGCGCAATGTCAGTCCTGGATCCCCCAAAGTCCTCCTGCTGTGTCCTCCGGCCATAGGTGTGCACAGCATTAGGGTGTGCACCTCAAAGCTCAAACACATATGTCTGTATGTGCATACTGTCTATCAGGGGCGGCCCGTCCATTGGGGGCGCAGGGGCGCCGCCCCCCAACCAATGTGTCCGGCCCCCTAATCTACATGCAAGGTGCCGGACGCATGGATTCCAATAGGGATTTCTTTTTTTTTTATTGAAACACGTGATTACAGCCAGAGGCTCTAATAGGCTTCAAAAAAGGGAGGGCTCTGGTATAATTTCTAGTATAACATGCATACTCTAGTTGTGAACTTAGTCTAATCCAGCCTTTTTCAACCAGGGTGCCTTGAAGGTTCTTCAGGTGTGCCTTGGCAAAGTGTCTAATAATTGCCCAACAATTGTGTACAAGATGGCATGTTGATAAGGGCTCCCCTTTTAGTTACACTAAGTCACAGGCTTTCATTGTGCACCATTAGAACCTTCTAGCTGCCAGCGTCCTAATGACCAATGGCGTCATCAGTTGATAAGGAGGATGTCAGTCACCTGCATTGCATCCTTGTTTGACCCTCCTCTGCCCCTCTCCATCAGCGTTGGGTTCACATTAGCTGAGTGATGGAGAAAAACTGAGGGAGAAGAGAAACACTGGAATGCTAATCAGTACCAGTTTGCAAAAATATATTTGCTTTGGAAGAATAAATCGCCTCTAACATTGGGTGTCCTATTTAGTCTTGTGGCTACATGCCAGGGGCGTAACTACAGGGGTTGCAGGGGTTGCAATTGCAACCGGGCCCCATGCTCCAGGGGGCCTGTGTGGCTCCCCTGTACACCTGGATAGGAGGGGCGGCGGGGGCAGCATGTAGAGACATCACTGTCCTTCTCTTTCCTCCTGTAGCTGCAGGAGGAAAATGGAGGAGATTGGTTCCTCTGTATGCTGCCCCCGCCACTCCTCCTATCCAGTTCACTTGTGTTCTGCTGTCTCTGGGCTCCTTTGTGCTCCCCTGGTCCCCCCCCCTACTGTGCTCCCTCCCCTCTCCTGCCGGCTGCTGCAGGGGAGGTGTCACAATAGAGAACCAGGAAGGGGTCGGTAAATATGTAATTTACCAGCTCCTTCCTTTTCTGAATGGACAGAGTCATAGTCAGTCACATTGTAAAACAAATTAAATAAAATGATAAAAAGTAATACAATTAAAATAGCAAAAAATAAAAACTACTGACACCAGTGGGTGACCTTCCAGGATCTCAAAGGTCACACTTGCGACCGGGCCCTGGCATTCCACCACCCACTGCAGAACTTGTGAAAGGGTCCCGCTGCGGGACCGCAATAAAGGGCCCCGCAAGGAGAGTAAAGGGCCCCAGGATCAGTGGGAAGAGCCCCAGGCTTGAACAGAAGGGCCCCGGCCAGGGGTCTGGGGGACCCTTCATGGTTTCTTGCACCGGGGCCCTGAAGGTTCTAGTTACGCCTCTGCTACATGCTGCTGCATTATGTAAGACTATTGGAATAGCTTTTACATTTTAGAATGGGGTGTCTCGAGATTCTCCATAATTTATAAAGGGTGCTTTGACTGAAAAGAGGTTGAGAAACACTGGTCTAATCTAAGTGCAAGCTGCAACATTGTTGCTAGTGTAACAAATAAACAATGATTCACAATTCATGTTCCTGTGGAATGTGACATGTGTGGCAGAAATTGGGGATTCCCCTTTTTGTGATGTGTGACGGAAATGTGCTCCATAGAACTGAAAGATCACATTTTAGAGGGGGGGGGGGAGGAAATAGGCGCATTATCGCACTGAGCAGCAGGTGAGCTCCAATGAATTATGGTCGCTGCAACATATTAGATCATTTGTATCAATCTGTGACTTTGCTGCTACATAATTTCTCAGTCTGAATTTCTCGCTCTACCCCACCCATACTTTATCGGGCCCATTTATTTGAAGGAATGGCGGAACCCTCTGTATGTGACCAGAGACTGTACTGAGCCTGAGGCTGACAGCAAAGCTGGAATGATTGGAATGGGGAAGTGACACTGTGTGCAGAGCAGGTTCATATCAAGGAAGGGGGGGCACGTTGAAATAGGAGGAACAGACAGAGAACATGGTAATGGGAAGCTGCACTAATCAGATGGTATTTTTTTTTTTTTTGTAGCATTTGCTGATCATTTTAAAGGCATAGGTCCACCTTTTGCAAAAAATCCACCGGCGAAAAGACCCAATTCATTAGAGCCTTTAACCTTTAGAGGTATGTGTCCAACTTTGTGTGCAAGCATTCAACATTGAAAGACTGTAGCTGCGTTTCTAGACTTTGTTTTTAATGTGGTATGTGTATTTGTTTATCCAGCTGTATACTGGTGCTGCTATATACTTTCTTACCTTAAATTTATAACCATTAGAGCCTTTAACATTTAGAGGTATCCCCCGGTTATCTGTAGATCTTTCTGAAGTGAAACCTAGTGCTACTGAAGCAGCCCTAATTTATCAATTCCTGATTGTTTAATTGGATAAACCCCCACCCCAGGTCTAAGAGTATATAAGTGCAGCATCACTTGGGGGGGGCACATTTGCTTTTGGGGGGCTCTCTTCTCTAAGTGGGGGACGATTTCTACAAGTGGCATGCACTTTTGATTCTGCACTTCAGAGAATGCACAAAGTGAAGGAACACAGGAAAGGCTGAGATATACACCACTGAAACTGTAGATGATCTCTTTTTTTTTTTCCCTTTTTTCCCCCTTCAACTCTCTCCTTGTAAAATGCACTCTCTGCCACTTCTTCTGACAGCCCTGTCCTCTATCCTTAAATTCTCTCTACTTCACCCCTCTTCTCCACCCACAGCTTATATACATCACCCTCACTTCTGTCCTCACCTTATTACTGCACTCACCATCTCCTGCTATTCCTAAATCCACATGCACACAAATCCTCCAGGACACTGAGGCATGTCCCTTCACATAAATCACACTCTCATATTACCACCCTCACCTTTCTGCTTCTCCTGGCCTCTGGAGACATATCCCCAAACCCTGGGCCTCCATCTACCCATGCTCAATACACCACCTACCCTACACCCTCTGGCCGCAGTCGCAGTCAGCACAATCTAGTTCAAATCTCTCTTTTTCCCAAGACCAGACTCCCTTTCTCTTGCGCCCTTTGGAACGCCCGCTCTGTCTGTAATAAACTCACCTCTATCCATGACCTTTTCATCGCTAATTCATTTAATCTACTTGCCATCACCGAAACCTGGCTGCACGAATCCGACACTGCGTCTTCTGCTGCCCTATCCCAAGGTGGTCTTCTATGGACTCACTCCCCTAGACCCAACGGACGCAAGGGAGGGGGTGTCGGGATCCTTCTAGCCCCACATAGCTCCTTTCAGGTACTTCAGCCGCCTCCCTCTCTGTCACTCTCCTCATTTGAGGTACACTGCATTCGTCTTTTCTCCCCTCTCTCTCTAAGGGTAGCTGTGATCTACCGCCCACCTGGACCAGTATCAACCTTTCTTGATGACTTCTCCACCTGGCTACCCTACTTTCTCTCTTCTGAAATCCCCACAATCATTCTCGGCGACTTCAACATCCCTATTAATACTAACACTCCTACCACTTCCAAACTTCTCAATCTAACCGCCTCCTTTGACCTGAAGCAATGGATACACGCTTCTACTCACTCTGAAGGCAATATCCTTGACCTTGTTTTCTCCCACCTATGCACCCCGCACAACCTTTCCAACAATCCTTTCCCTCTCTCTGATCACTACCTTATTAGTTTCACTCTCTCCCTCTCCTCCACCTCCTCTCCCTCCAGCTACCATACAGTTACCCGCAGAAACCTACACCATCTCAACCCTTCTCTTCTCTACTCCGCTACCGACCATCTCTACGACAAAATTGCACCCCTGTCCTGCGCCAACCTAGCCACTTCTGTCTACAACACTTCACTCTTAGCCTCCCTGGACACATTGGCCCCCCTCACCACACACCAAATCAGGCCCCGACCCCTTCAACCTTGGTAAACCGATAATACTAGAAGTCTGAAAAAGCAGAGCCGTGGTCTTGAGCGCCTATGGCATAAGACTCGGTCTCAGAAGGATTTCAACCAATATAAATCTGCCCTCCAAAAATACAATTCCAGTCTCCACACTGCCAAACAGACCTATTTTATCACTCTCATTAACAGCCTGTCATCACGCCCCGGGCAACTCTTCGCTACCTTTAACTCTCTACTCCGTCCTCCACTACCCCCTCCCACCGACTCACTCACTGCCCAGGAGATTGCCAACCACTTCAAACAGAAGATTGACACAATTCATAAGGAGATCGTTGCTGTTCAGATACCTTCCTCCATACCTTTCACTTCACGCCCACAAGTGCGATCATTACTTCCCTCATTCAAACCCGCCACTACAGACGAGGTTGCTAAACTACTTGCTAACGTCCACTTAACCACCTGCCCTCTGGATCCCGTTCCCTCGCAAATGCTACGTTCACCTTCTGGCCCTATTCTACACTCTCTAACCCACATCTTCAATCTCTCCCTCTCTTCTGGCATCTTCCCCAACTCTCTAAAACATGCAATAGTCAGCCGCATACTTAAAAAGCCCTCACTGGACCCAACCGATCTGAACAACCTACGCCCTATTTCCTTGCTCCCCTTTTCATCCAAACTCCTCGAACGTCTAGTCTACAACCGACTGTGCGACCACCTTGCCGAGAATAGCCTCCTTGATCCCCTTCAGTCTGGATTTCGGCCTCAACACTCCACTGAAACTGCACTCCTAAAGCTGCCAAACGATCTGCTAATGGCCAAAATCAATGGACACTATTCTGTACTCCTACTTCTGGACCTTTCTGCTGCCTTTGATACAGTTGACCATCCCCTCCTCCTCAAAAAACTCCATGCCTTTGGTCTCCGTGACCGTACTCTTCAATGGTTATCTTCCTACTTATCTAACAGCACCTTTAGCGTTACCTACAATTCTACTTCCTCCTCTCATCTTCCCTTCTCTGTTGGGGTCCCCCAAGGCTCTGTTCTTGGACCCCTCCTATTTTCAATCTACACCTCCTCTCTAGGTCAATTGATAGCCTCCCACGGCTTCCAATACCATCTCTACGCTGACGATACCCAAATCTATCTATCCACTCCTCAGCTCTCTCCCTCAGTCTCCTCACGCATCACTAATTTACTATCAGATATATCGGTCTGGATGTCTCACTACTTCCTCAAACTCAATCCATCCAAAACCGAGCTTATAATTTTTCATCCACCGCATGCCCCTTCCCCTGATTTCTCCGTCAATATCAATGGCATTACCATCAACCCATCCCCACATGCCAAGGTCTTAGGTGTCGTCCTGGACTCTGAACTTTCCTTCAAACCCCACATCCAATCGCTATCCAAATCTTGCCGCCTAAGCCTCCGCAACATCTCCAAAATACGCCCCTTTCTAACCAAAGACACAACAAAACTCCTAGTTCACTCCCTGGTCATCTCGCGCCTCGACTACTGCAACTCCCTTCTCATTGGCTTACCTCTACACAGGCTATCCCCCTTCAATCCATCATGAATGCTGCCGCCAGACTCATCCACCTCACCAATCGCTCAGTGTCCGCTGCTCCTCTCTGTCAAGCCCTCCACTGGCTTCCGCTCACCCAACGAATTAAATTCAAAATACTTACAACATCTTACAAAGCAATCCACAGCCTAGCCCCCAGCTACATCACCAGCCTCATCTCAAAATACCAACCTAATCGCTCTCTTCGTTCCTCTCAAAACCTCCTGCTCTCTAGCTCACTCATCACCTCCTCCCATGCTCGCCTCCAGGACTTTTCCAGAGCCTCTCCAATCCTATGGAACTCCTTACCCTTATCTGTCCTAACATCTCCCACTCTATTAGCTTTTAGGCGATCTCTGAAAACCCTCCTTTTCAGAGAAGCCTATCCTACCCACACCTAACAAATATACCTCCATTTTCTCCATCAACCCATCCCCCAAGGTTATTGCCTTTTGTTTCACTTGACCCTCCCTTCTAGATTGTAAGCTCTAACGAGCAGGGCCCTCTAGTTCCTCCTGTTTTGAACTGTATTGTAACTGTATTGTCTTCCTTCACATTGTAAAGCGCTGCGCAAACTGTTGGCGCTATATAAATCCTGTATAATAATAATAATAATTCATACCTTGGCGTCCCAGGAACCGGCACAGAAATGCCATTTGCAAAGTGAATGGGTTGCCCTATGTTGTCGCCAGTGGCGGCCCATCCTTTAGGGGAGCAGGGGCACCGCCCCCCTATCCATGCGTGCGGCTCCCTAATCTACATGCAGGGCACCGGACGCATGGATTCCAATGGGTTTTTTTTTTTTTTAAGCACCTGATTACAGCCAGAGGCTCTAATAGGCTTCAACAAAGGGTGGGCTCGGGGCGCAGAGCACTGCCCCCCTGAGCCCACCCAGTTGTGTGAAAATAGCAAATGAATATTCACTATTGCTACACTGATTCTCCTCCATGCCAATCAGGAAGAGGGTCCTGAGACCTGTTTCCTAATTGGCCGAAAGGAGAAGGCATGCTATTGGCCAAAAAGGGGGAGGAGACGGCCGCCGAGAAGGGACATAAAAGAACCTGAGGGGGAAGTCGCAGCCTGTCATTCCGGAGGAACAAGGTAAGTAAACTGACGGGGGCGGGGGGGAGAGCTGTGGTGGTGCAGGCTGGAGTGATATGGAGGGGCGGGTCCATCTAAAGCCCCCCCCCCGACTGATGGAGGACCAGTCGCCACTGGTTGTTTCGCAACAAACAAGCAAAAAAAAGACAAAAAGTGCACGTACACGTCGCACAGTTGGGAATGGGGCCTTGTAGGATAAAAAATGTGCACTGATTACATTTTTGCATTCAGCCATGAAGAGCACTGCATCAAAAGCAAAAGGCTAAGGTATTGGTATTGGCGTTCGCTTTTAGGGTTGGGAGGGGGTGAGGTAGCTTACGAACCACACACCAATACCTTTTACATTTTGAATCGGGATGTAGGTACCTGAGATTTCTTGAGTATCATCAGACACAGCCACACATAGTCAAAAGCAAAAGGCTGCTGGAAGGAAAACCTCGCCGGTAAAGGGTGGGGGGTTTGGAGAATGCTACAATTTTTCATGATACACCCTAAATTACTATTATTATAACAACAGTTTGCACAGCACTGTACAATATAAAGGGAGCCAGAACTGATACAATACAATTTGATAAAAGAAGGTTAGTGAGAGCTTACAATGTAATGGGTGGGGGTGGGGGATAACTGTGAGGGATGAGATGACGGAATAAGTAAAAGTTCAAGTTTTAGGTGGAGGTGGGATAGGCTTCCCTAAAAATATGAGTTTTCAGGGATCACCCAAAGGGGGACAGAATAGGAGATAGTTGGACAGATTGGGACAGGGAGCTCCAGAAGATGGGACAGGCTCGGGAGAAGTCCTGGAAGTGAGCATGGAAGGTGGCGAGGAAAGAGCTAGAGAGCAGGAGGTTTTGGAGAGAGCAGAGAGGAAGATTTGGGTGATATTTTGAGACGGTTGGTGATGTAGCTCAGGAATTGTGGATGACTTTGTATAATATTGTTAATGTTTTGAATTATATTAATTGGGCAAGCAGAAGGCAGTGGAGGGATTGGCACAGGGTAGTGGTGGACACTCCAAAAGACAATAAGGTGTGACACCCTTTCTCCTGCGCTTGGTATCCCAGCCCCTCTACCACACTCCTCACGAGACTCACACCTGGCTTCTCCGATGGCTAGGTTCTTGCTGCCCAAAACGGACTGGGGTAGTCCACCGATACTAAAAGCAAAGAAAACAAAGAAAGGGCGCACCGACCTAGCGCATTATCCTCAAAAACACGGCTTTATTGTGTAAATATTTATTTGAGGATAATGCGCTAGGTCGGTGCACCCTTTCTTTGTTTTCTTTGCTTTTAGTGGTGGACACTGAATGGAAGGCAGTGGAGGGATTGTCAGAAAGGGTGGTGGACTCTGAATGGAGGCTAGTAAAGGGATTGGCAGAGAGGAGTGGTGGACACTGAATGGAGGTCAGTGGAGGGATTGGCAGAGAGTAGTGGTGGACACTGAATGGAGGTCAGTGGAGGGATTGGCAGAGAGTAGTGGTGGACACTGAATGGAGGCTAGTAAAGGGATTGGCAGAGAGGAGTGGTGGACACTGAATGGAGGTCAGTGGAGGGATTGGCAGAGAGTAGTGGTGGACACTGAATGGAGGTCAGTGGAGGGATTGGCAGAGAGTAGTGGTGGACACTGAATGGAGGTCAGTGGAGGGATTGGCAGAGAGTAGTGGTGGACACTGAATGGAGGTCAGTGGAGGGATTGGCAGAGAGTAGTGGTGGACACTGAATGGAGGTCAGTGGAGGGATTGGCAGAGAGGGGTGGTGGACACTGAATGGAGGTCAGTGGAGGGATTGGCAGAGAGTAGTGGTGGACACTGAATGGAGGTTAGTGGAGGGATTGGCAAAGAGGGGTGGAGGACACTGAATGGAGGTCAGTGAAGGGATTGGCAGAGAGGGGTGGAGGACACTGAATGGAGGTCAGTGGAGGGATTGGCAGAGAGGGGTGGTGGACACTGAATGGAGGCCAGTAAAGGGATTGGCAGAGAGGAGTGGTGGACACTGAATGGAGACTGATGGAAGGATTGGCAGAGAGGGGTGGAGGACACTGAACAGTTGGTGAGGTATATGAGCCGAAGGACTTTGCTAGTAACAGAGCGCACTGTCTGCATGTCGCAAGGGGCGCGAGGGCAGTGCAAGCAAGGGATGACGTCCATGGATGCCCTCCTGGCAAAATAAACCCCCCCTGTAGCCGTCTTTGGCTATAGTGTGGGTGGGAAGAGGTTAAAGCGGAGTTCCGGGCACAGAAGTCATTTTTTACTAAACATACCCCCGGGACAGTCAGGGCTAGCACATTCCACAATGGCTAGCCTCTGATCTGTCCCGGTTCGCACTTACCTTTTAGAAGAAATACTTACTTAAAATTTCTTCCACAGCGTTTCCATCTTTCTTGTGGGCAGCTGAAGCCGGCGCGGTCCTCTTCTGTGTCGTCTTCCGCGTCTTCTTGTCCCAGAATGCGCCGCACCGGCCCCTCTCGTCACTTCCGGTGCGGCGCTGCATTCCTCCACAGCTTCTGGGCATGCCCAGAAGCTGTTTAGCAGGGGAATGCGGCGTCGCCCGGAAATGACGAGCGGGCCGGTGCCGTCGCATTGATTCCTGGGAGCTATGACGTTCAGCCCCCAGGAATCATAGCGAGACAGGAAGTGACGGGGTGAGCCGCGGCTCCGAGGTAGGAAGTACTCTGAGGTGAGTATCTTTGATCTCCAATTACAAGGTAAGTAAACAAAAAAAAAATAAAAATAACTATCCAATTCCTTTTCAGGTGAGGTCTACCTAGCGGATATATCGTTTTTGTGCCCGGAACTCCGCTTTAAGAAAGGACACATTTTAAAGATGTTACAGAGATGAAGGTGGAAAGATTTGGACAGTGATTGGATGTGGGGCTGAATGGAGATGCCAGAATCTGGGATTACACCTAACACCCTGGCAGGAGGATTAGTTATGCTATTGATCTCAATGGAGAAGTCGGGGGTGGTGTTAAGTGAGAAAAATTATGAGCTCAGATTAAGAAAGAAAGTGTTGCGATGTCCATATTGATATGTTGGTTAGTAAATTAGTAATGCATGAGGAGACAATCACGGTGAGTTGAGGAGTACAGAATTAGATTTGGGTGTTGTTAGCATAGAGATGGTATTGGAAACCATTTTAGTTTATCAACTGTATCAACTGACCAGAGAATGAAGAGTAGATAGAGAATAGAAAGGGTCCAAGGGAAGAGCCTTGAGGGATCACAACTGAAGGAGGAAGAGGAGAGGGGGGAGGGGGGAGAGGGGGAGGTAGAGTTGTAGATTGGGAGCTGAGAAGTAGAGAGCTAGGTTTAGGTGTAGTGATGAGCCGAACATACCCCTCATCGGTTCGCACAGAACACTGCGAACATCGGAAAAGTTTGCCGAACTCGAACTTTTGAACTCCATTGAAGTCTATGGGAATTCGAACTTCTAAAATCAAAATAACTAATTTTAACGCCTTAAATGCAAGTCCCCCCCCCCCCCCCCAAAAAAGGGAATGGGGACCTGGGTAATGCCCTAAAGAACATATATCAATGAAAAAAAAAAGCATTTTTAAAGGAACAGTGATTTTAATGAAATTTAATGTAAAACAATAAAAATGAAAAATTACTTTAACCACTTTAGAACCGCTCACAGTAATACTACTGCGGCAGAGTGGTTCGTTATCGTCCAGCGACGTAGTATTAACGTCGTTGGACACTCCCCCTTCTGGGCGGCGCTTGCGCGCCGCCGGAGGCTCGCTCCCGCTGTTTTCATTCACAGCGGGAGTCGGGCCAGGGGAGGAGCAGCGGCGATCGCCGCTGCTCTTACCCGATCGTCTGGGATCGAGTCTGGAGATCCGCCCGCTGTGTGTAAACACAGCGGGCGGATCTCCATAGTGACAGGGAGTGACAGATCGGGCTGTTCAGCATAGCTGGACATCCGATCTGTCCATGACTCACTCAGTCACCTCCCCCCCTACACGTCAGTAAGCACCAGGCATACATTAACCCCTCCCTCTCCAATAAAATTAACCCCTTCCCTGCCAGTGTCATTTTTACAGTAACAGTGCATATGTATAGCACTGATTACTGCAGTAATGTCACTGGTACCCCCAAAAGTGTCAAAATGTCAGTCAAGGGTCCGATCTGTCCGCCGCAATGTCGCAGTCCCACAAAAAAAATCGCAGATCGCCGCCATTATGCGTTAAAAAAAAAACACCAAAAATGACAGAAATCTTTCCCTTTGTTAGTAAACGCAATAACTTTTGCGCAAACCAATCAAAATACGCTTATTGCGAATTTTTTTACCAAACATATGTAGCATAAAACAAATTGGCCAAAATTTTTAAAAAAAATTGTTTTTTACATCTTTTTTGGGGGGAATTTCATATAAAAAAATGTTAAAAATATTGTTATTTTTTCAAAATAAACGCTCTTTTTTTGTTTATAGCGCAAAAAGTAAAAATCGCACAGGTGATCAAATACCACCAAAAGAAATCTCTGTTTGTGGGAAAAAAAGGACGTAAATTTCGTTTGGGTACGGCGTCGCACGACCGCGCAATTGTCAGTTGAAGTCGCACAGCGCCGAATCGCAAAAAGTGGCCTGGACGGAAGACAGCAAAATCCTCCGGTGGTAAAGTGGTTAAATATTGTGGGGGGTCCCCGCAATGTGCCTGTAAAATTTTGGATCTGTAGCATGGATAGATCTTTCTACAGCAAAAAATACTTTTGTAAAGGAAAAAATGTAATTTAAACTTGCATTAAAAGTTAGGGTTAGAGTTGAGGTTAGGGTTAAGGTAACCCTAACTAACCCTAACTCTAACCCTAACCCTAAGCCTAACCCTTAACTTAGGGTTAGGGTTAGAGTTGGAGTTAGGGTTAACCATGTAAAACATTTAGAACATCAGTTTAATTAGGGTTAGAGTTAGTGTTGGAGTTAGGGTTAGGGTTAACCATGTAGAACATCAGTTTGATTAGGGTTAGTGTTAGGGTTAAGGCCAACTCTAACCCTAACGCTAACCCTAACCCTAACTCTAACCCTTAGAGTTACCCTAACTCTAACCCTAACCCTAACCCTTAGAGTTAACCCTAACCCTAACTCCAACCCTAACCCTTAGAGTTACCTTAACCCTAACTCTAACCCTACTCTCAACCCAAACCCTACCCCTAACTCTAACCCTAACCCTAACCCTTAGAATTAAGGGTATTAATATTGTATTCTATCTTTTCATGTGACAACACTGAAGAAATGACACTTTGCTACAATGTAAAGTAGTGAGTGTACAGCTTGTATAACAGTGTAAATTTACTGTCCCCTCAAAATAACTCAACACACAGCCATTAATGTGTAAACCGCTGGCAACAAAAGTGAGTACACCCCTAAGTGACAATGTCCAAATTGAGCCCAAAGTGTCAATATTTTGTGGCCACCATTATTTTCCAGCACTGCCTTAACCCTCTTGGGCATGGAGTTCACCAGAGCTTCACAGGTTCCCACTGGAGTCCTCTTCCATTCCTCCATGATGACATCACAGAGCTGGTGGATGTTAGAGACCTTGCGCTCCTCCACCTTCCATTTGGGGATTCCCACAGATGGTCAATAGGGTTTAGGTCTGGAGACATGCTTGGCCAGTCCATCACCTTTACCCTCAGCTTCTTTAGCAAGGCAGTGGTCATCTTGGAGGTGTTTGGGGTCGTTATGTTGGAATACTGCCCTGCGGCCCAGTCTCTGAAGGGAGGGGATCATGCTCTGCTTCAGTATGTCACAGTACATGTTGGCATTCATGGTTCCCTCAATGATCTGTAGCTCCCCAGTGCCAGCAGTACTCATGGAGCCTCAGACCATGACACTCCCACCACCATGCTTGACTGTAGGAAGACACACTTGTCTTTGTACTCCTCACCTGGTTGCCGCCACACACGCCTGACACCATCTGAACCAAATAAGTTTGTCTTGGTCTCATCAGAGCACAGGAGATGGTTCCAGTAATCCATGTCCTTAGTCTGCTTGTCTTCAGCAATCTGTTTGCGGCTTTCTTGTGCATCATCTTAAGAAGAGACTTCCTTCTGGGATGACAGCCATGCAGACCAATTTGATGCAGTGTGCGGCGTATGGTCTGAGCACTGACAGGCTGACCCCCCACCCCTTCAACCTCTGCAGCAATGCTGGCAGCACTCATACGTCTATTTCCCAAAGACAACCTCTGGATATGACGCTGAGCACGTGCACTCAACTTCTTTGGTGGACCATGGTGAGGTCTGTTCTGAGTGGAACCTGTCCTGTTAAACTGCTGTATGGTCTTGGCCACCGTGCTGCAGCTCAGTTTCAAGGTCTTGGCAATCTTCTTATAGCCTAGGCCATATTTATATAGAGCAACAATTCTTTTTTTCAGATTCTCAGAGAGTTCTTTGCCATGAGGTGCCATGTTGAACTTCCAGTGATCAGTATGAGAGAGTGAGAGCGATAACACCAAATTGAACACACCTGCTCTCCATTCACACCTGAGACCTTGTAACACTAATGAGTCACATGACACCGGGGAGAGAAAATGGCTAATTGGGCCCAATTTGGACATTGTCACTTAGGAGTGTACTCACTTTTGCTGCCAGTGGTTTAGACATTAATTGCTGTGTGTTGAGTTATTTTGAGGGGACAGCAAATTTACACTGTTATACAAGCTGTACACTCACTACTTTACATTGTAGCAAAGTGTCATTTCTTCAGTGTTGTCACATGAAAAGATAGAATAAAATATTTACAGAAATGTGAAGGGTGTACTCATATGTATGCATACTGTATATACATATAGATTTATATATATATATAGATAGATATATATATAGATAGATATATCTCTATATATATTAATAATATTTACAGAAATGTGAGGGTGTACTTACTTTAGTGAGATACTGTATGTATATATATATATATATAAAATGTTTGGGGGTTCTAAGTAATTTTCTAGCAAAAAATACAGATTTTTTTCTGGTAAACAAAAAGTGCCAGAAAAGGGCGGGTCTAGGGACGCCCCCTGCTGTGTGAATAAGGAGCTTAGGTAAGACTGTGCAGTCATCTGACTGTCTAATAAAATAACACAAAAAGTAATACATATTTTTTATATAAATTGGAGCAATTATGGGACACAATATTTCATAAATAATGACATGAGGTCAATTCACTGCGTGAATCTTTGATTTAAAATAACGCATGCAATATTTATCTCAAAAGTTTTCAATTCACCTAAAGACTGCGTTATTTCCTGAATGCAATAAATATTTTATATTTATGTCTTGCAATATTAAGAGCTTTAATTTTGCTTTATTTTTTGGCATTTTTATAAAAAAAAATTGTAACCGCTACTTGTAACCGCATACATACTGCGGCAGGGCGGCCCTTCACCGCAAAATCACGTACCTGTGCCGGCGACCCGCTCCCGCTGTGATTGGACACAGCAGGAGCCAATCAGCGGGTCTGGCCAACCCGATGTTTGCCGGCACCTGGCGATCGTTTCCCGAGAGAGGCAGAACGGTGGTCTGTCAGATGGGAAGATGGAGATCCTGTGTTTCTGCTAACCAGGAACATAGACCTCTGTCTTCCCCCAATCAAAGCACCTCCCCCACACAGTTAGAAAGCACTCCCTAGGAGCACATTTAACCCTTTGATCGATCCTGGTGTTAACCCCTTCCCTGGCAGTGTCATTAGTACAGTGACAGTGCATTTATTTTAGCACTTATCACTGTATTGGTGTCACTGGTCCCAAAAGGGCTCAGATTTGTCCACTGCAATGTCGCAGTCCCCGGTAAAAATCACTGATCGCCGCCATTACTAGTAAAAACATTTAAAAATAAAATTCAGTAAATCTATCCCATAGTTTGTAGGCACTATAACTTCAGCACAAACCAATCAGTATAGGCTTTTTGGGATTTTTTTTACCAAAAGCATGTAGCAGTCGCTCTTTTTTTGTTTATAGCACAAAAAATAAAATTGCAGAGGTGATCAAATACCACCAAAAGAAATCTCTATTTGTGGGGGAAAAAAGGACATCAATTTTATTTTGGTACAGCGTCGCACGACCGCGCAATTGTCAGTTAAAATAATGCCCTATACCAAAAAATGGCCTGGTCATAAAGGGGGGGGGGGTAAATCTTCCGGGGCTGAAGTGGTTAATGAAGGCACACAGCAATATTGTGAAACTATAAAAACATTCTAGGGAGATTTCATTCATAAAACCGTCTCCCTCTGAGGAAATGTTACAACTTATTTATATTCCTGAGCTCAGAGGAGACATTTTTTACACCGATACATTGTATACTCATCACACCGATACATTGTATACTCATCACACTGATACATTGTATACTCATCACACTAATACATTGTATACTCATCACACCGATACATTGTATACTCATCACACCGATACATTGTATACTCATCACACTGATACATTGTATACTCATCACACTAATACATTTTATACTCATCACATTGATACTGTACATTGTATACTCATCACACCGATACATTGTATACTCATCACACCGATACATTGTACACTCATCACACTGATACATTGTATACTCATCACACCGATACATTGTACACTCATCACACTGATACATTGTACACTCATCACAAAGATACATTGTATACTCATCACACCGATACATTGTACACTCATCACACCGATACATTGTATACTCATCACACCGATACATTGTACACTCATCACACTGATACATTGTACACTCATCACACTGATACATTGTATACTCATCACACCGATACATTGTACACTCATCACACCGATACATTGTATACTCATCACACCGATACATTGTACACTCATCACACCGATACATTGTATACTCATCACACCGATACATTGTACACTCATCACACTGATACATTGTATACTCATCACACCGATACATTGTACACTCATCACACCGATACATTGTACACTCATCACACCGATACATTGTACACTCATCACAAAGATACATTGTATACTCATCACACCGATACATTGTACACTCATCACACTGATACATTGTACACTCATCACACCGATACATTGTATACTCATCACACCGATACATTGTACACTCATCACACCGATACATTGTACACTCATCACACTGATACATTGTACACTCATCACAAAGATACATTGTATACTCATCATACCGATACATTGTATACTCATCATACCGATACATTGTATACAGCCCCTGTATGGCCCCCATGGTTGTCTGAACACCTGCAGAGTGACTGCACTTGGTAGGGCACATTCACTGCTCAATGGATGTATTTTCTTAGATTTTTAGCTTAACTTTTGTTGAGCCAAGTGGTGCCAACATGGCCACCCATGGCTCCAATTTGAGCAGTCTATGGAGGTTTATGGAAGTCTATGGAGGTCTATGGAGGTCTATGGAGGTCTATGGAAGTCTATGGAGGTCTATGGAGGTCTATGGAAGTCTATGGAGGTCCATGGAAGTCTATGGAGGTCCATGGAAGTCAATAGAGGTCTATGGAGGTCTATGGAAGTCTATGCAGGTCTATGGAGGTCTGTGGAGTTTTATGGAGGTCTATGGAAGTCTATGGAGGTCTATGGAAGTCTATGGAAGTCTATGGAAGTCTATGGAAGTCTATGGAGGTCTATGGAAGTCCATGGAAGTCCATGGAAGTCCATGGAAGTCTATGGAGGTCTATGGAAGTCTATGGAGGTCTATGGAAGTCTATGGAGGTCTATGGAGGTGTATGGAGGTCTATGGAGGTCTATGAAAGTCCATGGAAGTCCATGGAAGTCTATGGAGGTCTATGGAAGTCCATGGAAGTCTATGGAGGTCTATGGAAGTCCATGGAAGTCTATGGAGGTCTATGGAATTCTAGGGAGGTCTATGGAGGTCTTAGGTCTTCTGTTTCTTTGACGTGTTTTTCTAACAAGGACTTTTATCCCTACAGATGACTCATCCACTAAGGTGAATATGTAGCACGTACAGTCCTGTGTTCAATAAACATCAAGATGAAGGAAGTCCATTATGATCTGAAGGACGATGTGAAGCTCTGAGACCTTCAGGATGAAGCTTGGAAGTCTCATAGAAGGGCTCAGAGGAGCATTCTTGTGAATATATACTGAAAGCCATACTAAATTGGAGAAAGGACAGGAAGTCGGAGTGGACCTCCTTGTAGTTACCTCACAAATGGCAGGACTTTATAGGGTGTGGAGTTGTCACATATTGATGAGCACCAAAATTAGATAAAAAATCCAAATTTTATTAATATAAATTTTAAAAATATTGATCATAGAAATGTATAAAAAGAATCTATTTCATCAACATTAACAATGATAATACATGCTGGATCTGTTAGGAAACATATTAAGCTGGTTCAACGCGTTTCACAGAACACATTGTTCATTAATTGTTTCATCGGGAACTCCGAATTGGCTACCTTGTTTCTACAAGCATTATCACCATCATGTTTGATTTGTGAATAACAGACGGGATGGGCACAGCAGCACCATACAACGGCCAACTCCCCCCACAGCAGCATGGGACTACCAACGGTGGAAAAGATCTTGATGCACGCCGGACCAAGCCAGGACAGCAAGACGAATAAAAGCACTAATTCAATTCTTGTGAATATAGTTTGAGCACATTATTTATTTTGGACAACTGCTTGGTGCCGATGGTTTTTAAGAGTCTCTGTAAAAAGATCTGGAACATACCATTGGCTGCAATATATTCATCCATTACATTAGGTGAGCGCTGCCTTGAGGTTGTGTCTGCGCTGGAGATATGTGCACAACGCCATATAAGTATGAGTTCTCCTTGTGGCACACTGAACACGACACAGACATTGCTCTGCATGTTGCCGGTATTTTGGAGCAGAATGGCTACCGTGGCTTTGTTGAGCACCGCGATCAAGCCGGAGGAGTGCAGGCCATTTCAGCGGCTGACGCCATCATCCAGTCCAGCAGGGCGTCCTTCCTTCTCCTGTCCTCTCAATTCCTGGAAGAGTCCTGGTGCAGATGGGTCTCTGAATGGTGTCTCGTCAATTCTATAGAGCAAGATACCGCCAGGGTGATCCCAGTTTATATCAATCTGAAGAAGAACCGAATCCCGGAAGTTTTAAGATTCCTCACTGGTCTCAATTACAACAGCAAATTCTTTAAAAAGAAACTCTTAGATACTATGAAGTCTAAAACACGATTGTGATCAGTAACAGGGCTGCTGATAAGGCAGTACAGCCAGCCCTCTTGTACCGGGCCCAGCCCCATCAATTCAAAAGGGGGGGGGGGCCTGGATACCTGCCAAGCAGTAGGGGCGGCTGTACTGCCTTATTGCTAAGCCTTGTGACCAGTGGCGACCCATCCATTGGGGGCGCAGGGGCGCCGCCCCCCGTTCATGCATCCGGCCCCCTAATCTACATGCAGGGCGCCTGATGCATGGATTTCAATAGGGTTTTTTTTAATCACCTGGTTACTCTAATAGGCTTCAAAAAAGGGTGGGCTCAGGGTGCAGAGCACTACGCCCTGACCCCACCCAGTTGTATGACAATAGCGAATAAATATTCACTATTATCACACTGATTCTCCTCCCAGTAATCAGAAAGCGGGTCATGAGACCCCTTTCCTGATTGGCTGAAAAGAGAAGCGATTTTACTAACCATTGGTCAGGAAGAGGGAGGAGACGCACGGCTGGAGAAGGTAAGAATGCTGGCTGTCTGTCCGTCCCGCTGGGGGGGGGGGGTGATGCATTTGCCTGCCTGCCGGCCAGCCATCCCCCTAGGGGGGGGGGTGTATTTGCCTCCTGGCCGTCAGTCCCGCTGGGGGGGGGGGCTGGTGGATTTGCCACCCCCCCCCCCCACCTAAATTTTTATGCACCAGCCGCCACTGCTTGTGACTGCTGTAGATCCCCCTGCAGTGCTGCTGGCTTCCACTTTTCTTTCTCTCGGCTGCACTGCAGGGGGATTGGTTCTCGTATCTGCACCCCCTGCTGTCTGGGACAGTGCTGCCCCTTTCCCTACTCTCCACTCCTGCCGGAAGCTGCTGAGGGCACACAGGGGGGTTATTTCAGGATAGTGGGCAGGGGGCTCACCATCCTGAATGAACATACCTTTCCTGAATGAACACAGAGGGCGATCGGTACTGATCGCTCACAGTGGGAGTGCAGATATTGGCTCCTTGTCGCCTGCTTTGCATGCAGCTGCGGGGCGCTTGCAGAGCAGTGCTTTTTTACTTGAATGGGTCTTGTTTGACTGGGGTATCATTTCTGCCATGGCTGCGAAGCATAGCATCGCGCTCATGGCATTTTTACAAAAATGCAATTTGATATTTTTGGAGGAGGACCCTGTCAGGTAGGCTCTACGGGGCCCCATGATTTCTATCAGCGGCCCTGATCAGTTACATACGAGTTCCACACTATAGTGTTCTTGACTGTATTTATTAGGATTCTGGGAAAATATGAAAGCTAACTCCACTAACCCTAACCCTAAGTGGTTGTAAACCCAAAATGAAGCTGTTACAGATCTAGGTTGGGAATCCCCCCCCCCCCACAAATTAAATTGCCCCCTTGAGGACTGCTGGATTATTCACCTTGGGGCCCCCCTGGGTTACCGTTAGCAACTGCAGCATGCACATTTAACTCTTTACTTCTTGGCTCAGTCAATAAACAGTCTAGGGGTTGTAGTTGTTCTTGTGGTTTTTATTTAATTTAGGGATGGGAGAAGGGAAGAGTGGGAAACTCCAAATTGAACTATTCACATTGGATGAGGACTCCTGTCTGAAGATGCAGTCAGGCTGCAGATCCACCTTGCCACTAGATGAATCAGGATTAGGTTTCTGTAAAATCACTTGTAAGGAAGACTACCTTTGGGATACCCGCCTAGTATCCCCTTTCATTCCACCCACTGACACCCGTCCTCTGACTATCCTACACCAGGGTGGCCCCCTCTCCGGTCAGGCCCTTAGACACAATCCCCTTTACTCATGATACTGTTTTTCGAGGGTCTCCAGTGTCTCAACCCCTTCCAGTCAGCTCTACTGAACCTCTGGGTTCAGACAGCTCTTCTGGACCTCTGGGCTCAGCTCCTTTCCTACTGGTCCCCAGGCGGACTGGCTGTGCCACCAATGCAGAAGAGGAGACAGCCGTCCCCCTCCTTCCGGGACTCTGCTCACCAGCCAAAGACCCCATAGCACATGTGCTCCTGGCTTTTTTTTACCACATCTCAGAATGCACCTAGACCACTAGTCTGTGCCAATCACTAAAGCTGTATCAAAGCCTGTGTACCCATTGGTCAGGTTTCCTCCACTGTCCAATGTGCCTCCCCATTGGACCAGCCTGGAACACTCCCCAGTCAGATGAATTACACACTGAGCACCATCAGCAGATCTAACTCACAGATCCTGCTCTCTGTTAAACAGAAAGCAATATAGAATTTACCTGCTGCTCCTCTGATAGGCAGACAGAGCCACAACTATACTCTCTCTCTAGCACCTACCTAGGAGGGTGCTACACTCACCCCCCACCAAACTGAGCCATGTCCTCACTAGCACCTACCTAGGAGGGTGCTACACTCACCCCCCACCAAACCGAGCCATGTCCTCACTAGAACCTACCTAGGAGGGTGCTACAAAATCCAAGAGCAGGGTGTAATAAAATGCCTGCAATACCTTTACCTAGAAAAAAGTTTCTGACCCTCCCTCACTTACTGGTGTACTAAAGATACAGGACAAGGAGGGTGTAGGTAGGTGCCCCCCAAGAGGGTTTTTACTCTCTGTGCTCATGCCCTCAAGCTAATTGAGCCAGCCTGGTGCAATGTTGCACTGTGTGCTTAGGTTGACCTGCTGAGCTGGTGGTGACGGAGCAGGAAGGGTCAACGTTTTCCCAACACTTTTCAGAAAGGTTGCCGCCCCCCCTGCAGGTCATATCATATAAATAAGACTCACTAAATGCTCTAGGATTTCGCGATTAGGAAAAGCCTGCCAAAATGTTGCTGTTACTCTGTTGGAGTGGATTGCCCCCTTGGGGGGTTGATGGGAGCACAATCGGGTCCCCCAGGGGGGAATTCGGGAGCCTATAGACTCTCATGGACTTACAAATGCCAGTTATGGACTTTATTGCCTTTGTGGATTAGCACCAGATCATAGACTCTAAGGTACTATTGTGGATTGCTTTAATGGACTTGCCTGCCACCTGCCTAGAGTACAGTCACTTTTTGTGGCACTAGAGAGCTCTGTATAGGAACTGTGTGAGGATGTCCGTGGGAACTGTTACTTGTGATCTGCAACTACCTCAGTAAAAACCCTTTATTTATTCACACGATGTGCCTGTTCTGAAGTCTCTTCAAGGGGTGCATGCATGCTGTATCAAAAGAATTGGGTTTACAAGTAGGGGAATGAGTTAGGAAATATACATTACATGGGTAGAATGCTGTCCAGCGGAGACTAGAATGTTGTTAACAATGACTAAAGTGTCTCTGTCACTGTCAAGGCCTTGCCCTCCTGTTGGCAGCCATCTTTGACATGTGCAAACTGCTGCCCCTTATAAACTCTGATTGCATCATCACTTACCTGCTGCCTGGGTGTTGCACAGTGATGATGCTGCACACCTGACTATATCTACCACCTGATGGGTTGCAGTCCATGCCCTTGTGTTTGTGCTCCAAGGTACATCTCTGCTAGCAGTCTTCTGTTCTCCGTGTTCCTCCGTGTATGACCTGGCTTGGCTGACGACTCTCCTGGGTCTCGACCCTGCATCAGCAGACGACCCCGCATCAGCAGACTACCCGCTTCTGGATTCGACCCCAGCTTGGATGACCACCCACTTCTGGACTTGATCCCGGATTGTGGACTGGATCCTGGCTTGTTTCTGATCTCGCTTCCTCACTCTTGCTGTGCGTTTATTGTTGTTTGCTCCAAAAAAACTGCTTTATTTTACCTGCATTTCCATGTGGTCTGGTATCCTGCCCCCCTTACAGTCACATGCCAAATCAGCCAACCAGCCAGGAAGTGGGTGACATGGCCAGGGTGACAGTTACTCTGATAGTGTAGGGTGTTATGTGCTCAGCGTTACTCTGATAGTGTAGGGTGTTATGTGCTCGGCGTTACTCTGATAGTGTAGGGTGTTATGGGCTTGGCGTTACTCTGATAGTGTAGGGTGTTATGTGCTTGGCACCTTCACTAGCACCTGGCTTCCCACTTCCTGGGACCGGATCCATGGCACAAAGTGTATGGAGTCATGGGAGAAGGAGTTGAAGTAGCAAGGCCTTGGGATGAGAAAGCAAGCACAGAGAATGAAGAAAGTGTGTTTTCTGTATCCAGTAGTAACAGCGGGATTAGTCACTACTACTAGTAGTGAAATGACGGAATAGCTGTGTTGGTAATGACTGGTCCGCAGCACCGGCTCAGAAATGCTTAGAGGATATAAGCTAAGGGGTAATATATAGGGGTACTGTACCATTTATAGTAGGAATGCCCCAAGATCGGGAGACATTTGGAATAGGATTAACAGCAACAAAATTATCTACACAGCAACAGTCCCACATAGCCTTGGACCAGTCCCTCACACTCCTCGGAATCTTTTCCATTCCAAAATTTTGATTGCAAGAGCAAAGAAGAAGCCCTGTGTATCTTTAAACACAAAATCTGGTAGATTATGCTCAATAAAAAGATCTTTATTGTTATAATGATAGGGTACTGCAGTATGAGAAGACTTGGGATCCCCGGACCCAATATGTACATTCAGCTGATGTTTTCTCCCGTGGCAGGTTAAGCTATTGTTGGAGCTCTCTAGGTTAGTTTTTCTTCTCTCTTTTCCATTTCTTATTTTTCTCTTTCGGATTCCCTATCTTTCTCCTCTTGGTGGGGTAAGGATCTCCTAGGTCTTCACATTGACAAGGATTGTTGGTTCTCATGCACACTACATGTTTGAGAGGGTAGGAGTAGGATGTGATATTTGAGGAGTCTCTAGGTACTGTGCTATGACTCTCCTCTCTAGATCCTTGGTTCTCAGCTTGTGAATAGCCCCCCAGCTAAGCCTATCTGGGACCTTGGTGTCTTCCTCACAGATTCTTCCAGATAGCTGCCTTAGGGGCAGAGCCCCTGCACAGGGGTTTCCTCCAGCAGGACTGGACTCAAGAACTCTGCTACTGCTACTGCTTCGGCCTCAGACTATTTATGGGCACTCCCTCTACCTTCTGGGCACACCTCCCCAGGGATTGGCTGGAGTTCCATAAATATTCAGACTGCCTGCTCCATTCTTCCTCCCACTATACTTCTAGAATCCTCTAGAACAGGGGTCTCCAAACGTTCTAAACAAAGGGCCAGGTTACTGTCCTTCAGGTTTCAGGGGGGACCGGACCATGGCCATTGAAAGTAGAAAATGTCCTGGCATCCAGTGGAGTGAACAAAGGAAAATTGCCATTTCATTGGTGTCAGTGGGAGGAATAGTGCCCCATCATTGGTGTCAGTGGGACGAATTGTGCCCTATTGTTGGTGTCAGTGGGAGGAATGATGCCCCATCGTTGGTGCCAGAGCGAGGAATAGTGCCTCATCATTGGTGTCAGTGGCCATTGAGGGTAGAAAATGTCCTAGTGTCCAGTGGTAGTGGACATTGCAATCTTTGTTGTCAGTGGGAGGATGAAAGGAATTCTGCCCCATTGTTGGTGTCAGTGGGAGAAGTAGTTTCCCATAATTGGTGTCAGTGGGAGGAATAGTGCCCCCATCATTGGTGTCAGTGGGAGGAATAGTGCCCCATCATTGGGGTCAGTGGGAGGAATAGTGCCCCATCATTGGTGTCAGTGGGGGGAATAGTGTCCCATCATTGGTATCAGTGGGAGGAATAGTGCCCCAATGTTGGTGTCAGTGGAAGGAATTGTGCCCCATTAGTGGTGTCAGTTGGGAGGAATAGTGATCCATCATTGGGGTCAGTGGGAGGAATAGTGCCCCATCACTGGTGTCAGTGGAAGGAATAGTGCCCCATCATTGTTGTCAGTGGGAGGAATAGTGTCCCATCATTGGTGTCAGTTGGGAGGAATAGTGCCCCATCATTGGTGTCAGTGGAAGGAATAGTGCCCTATCATTGGTGTCAGTGGGAGGAATAGTGTCCCATCATTGGTGTTAGTAGGAGGCATAGTGCCCCATCATTGGTGTCAGTTGGGAGGAATAGTGCCCCATCATTGGTGTCAGTTTGGAGGAATAGTGCCCCACCATTGGTGTCAGTTGGGAGGAATAGTGCCCCATCATTGGTGTCAGTGGGAGGAATAGTGCCCCATCATTGGTGTCAGTGGGAGGAATAGTGCCCATCATTGGTGTCAGTGGGAGGAATAGTGCCCCACCATTGGTGTCAGTGGGAGGAATAGTGTCCCATCATTGGTGTCAGTGGGAGGAATAGTATCCCATCATTGGTGTCATTGGGAGGAATAGTGCCCCATCATTGGTGTCAGTGTGAGGAATAGTGCCCCATCATTGGTGTCAGTGGGAGAAATAGTATCCCATCATTGGTGTCATTGGGAGGAATAGTGCCCCATCATTGGTGTCAGTGGGAGGAATAGTGCCCCATCATTGGTGTCAGTGGGAGGAATAGTGCCCCATCATTGGTGTCATTGGGAGGAATAGTGCCCCATTGTTGGTGTCAGTGGGAGGAATAGTGCCCCATTGTTGGTGTCATTTGAAGGAATTGTGCCCCATTAGATACAATTTAAAAATCTTCTGCAATAAACATAATTGAATTAGTCATTTTTTTTTTCAGCCTTTGCTGAATTTATCCACTTCTGGACCGGAAGGTTTACCACCCATCATGACCAGGCCATTTTTTGCAATTCGGCACTGCGTTACTTTAACTGACAATTGCGCGGTCATGCAACGCTGTACCCAAATAAAATTTATGTCCTTTTTTTCCCACAAATAGAGATTTCTTTTGGAGGTATTTGATCACCTGTGCGATTTTTATTTTTTGCGTTATAAACAAAAAAAAGAGCGACAATGAAAGTTTACTTTCTGCTATAAAACATCCAATAAAAAAAATTTAAAAAATCTGATTTTTTGAAATAATTTAGGCCAATATTTATTCTGCTACATATTTTTCGGTAAAAAAAATATCCCAATAAGTGTATATTGATTGGTTTGTACAATAGTTTTCGCATCTACAACCTAGGGGAAAGATTTATGTAATTTTTATTTTTTTACTAGTAATGGCGGCGATCTGCGATTTTTAGTGGGACTGCGACATTGCGGCGGACAGATTGGACCCCTAACTGACACTTTTGAGGGGACCGTTGACACCAATACAGTGATCGGTGCTACAAATATGCACTGTCACTGTACTAATGACACTGGCAGGGAGGGGGGTTAACACCAGGTGGCGATTAAAGGGCTAAGTGTGTCCCTAGGGGGTGCTTTCTAACTGTGTGGGGGATGGACTCGCTGGATGAACATAGAGATCCGTGTTCCTAAATAGCGGGAACACAGGATCACTGTGTTCATCTCTGACAGAACAGCGGTCTGCCTTGTTTACATTGGCAAAGCGCTGTTCTGTCTCCGTGAGGAGCGATCGCGGGCAGACATCGCGTCCGCCGGACCTGCTGATTGAATCCCCCTCTGGGTAATTGGCGCGCGTGCGTGGCGTGTGCGCGGTGCTTGCGCCCCCTACTATCTGTTACACGAAGTGATGTACAGGTACGCCGTTTCGCGTAATAGAGCCGACCTGTCTCAGTAAAACTACGCCGGCTGGTCGGCAAGTGGTTAAATATATTTATTTGTTGACGGCGGAGGGCGGCGCCGATGGGTGAACTCGCGCTCTTGTTTCATCTGCCAGCAAAATAGAATTTTAATTGATTTTTCTACTCAAGGTTGGAAAACATCCGTGTGCTTACAATGGCTTTGTCTCCGGAGATTGGTTTGAAGAAAACGCTGGGCGCTCTTCTAATTACGTTGTTAAGTGAAGCATCGGAAACCTTCCGAAAATCAACCTGTTCAATAAACTGGAGAGATCCCGAAATCCGCAGCTGAGGACTCATTATTATCACCACAAAGAAAACTGGAATGTATGTCAGTAATGGCAGGAAAAATTATAAAATGTGATCGGCTGATTCAAAATCAATATTTCATCTCTCACTGTATACAGATTTCCTAAAACTGAAGTTGAATCTGCTTATATTTTTGCTTTCCCTGGATGCCCCCCCCCCCCCCTCATCAACATACTAACTTTTTTTTTTTTTAAATAAAACCTTTCCATTTTTATTACATGATTTCTTACACACAGTCATGTCATCACCGAGTCTCTGTGATCCTCTAGAAAAGGCAGGCAGATCATGGCTGGTGGGAGGGGCCAGCAGGGGGCGGTACATAGATTCCTGAAAACATCACAGCCCCCGCCCTCAGTACTCCTCTCCAGAGTCCTCAGTCCTGATGCAAGCAGTGCCTTGAGGCAGAGGCGTAACTAGAACCTTCAGGGCCCCGGTGCAAGAAACCATGAAGGGCCCCCCGGACCCCTGGCCGGGGCCCTTCCCTTCAGGCCTGGGGCTCTTCCCACTGATCCTGGGGCCCTTTACTCTCGTTGCAGGGCCCTTTATTACGGTTCAGCAGCGGGACCCTTTCACAAGTTCTGCAGTGGGCCCCCTTCCTGCCATCTTGGGGCCTCCCCACGGTGGTGGAATGCCAGGGCTCGGTCGCAAGTGTGACCTTTGCGATCCTGGAAGTTCACCCACTGGTGTCAGTAGTTTTTATTTTTTGTTATTTTAATTGTATTATTTTTTTATCATTTTTATTTTTTTTTCAATGTGACTGACTATGACTCTGTCCATTCAGAAAAGGGAGGAGCTGGTAAATTACATATTTACCGACCCCTTCCTGGTTCTCTATTGTGACACATCCCCTGCAGCAGACGGCAGGAGAGGGGAGGGAGCACAGTGGGGGGGGGACCAGGGGAGCACACAGGGGCCCAGAGACAGCAGAACACACGTGAACTGGATGGGAGGAGTGGCGGGGGCAGCATACAGAGGAACCAATCTCCTCCATTTTCCTCCTGCAGCTACAGGAGGAAAAAGGAGGACAGTGATTTCTCTACATGCTGCCCCCCCCCTATCCAGGTGTACAGGGGAGCCGCACAGGCCTCCTGGAGCACGGGGCCTGGTTGCAATTGCGACCCCTGCAACCCCTGTAGTTACACCCCTGCCTTGAGGGGCAGAAGTTTTTCTGGAGCAGTGGGTGGCCCTAGGCAGGCTGTATCTCCATAGGTAACGCCCACATGGGATGCTGAGCGTTCATGATTGACAGGGCGGAGGTCCAATGAAAGAAAGGGGTGGGCCAGGGAGGAAAGGGGACCTGTAGCCAGAAGCCCCTTTTATGTCACAGGTCCTGCACAGCCCACCCATTCCCACCACTGCTGTCTCTCCCAGTCTCTTGCTGCAATAGGACTGGGCAGATAGGAGGATATTTATTGGCTTCAGAGGCAGCTGGAGCTTACCCCGCCCCCCCCCCCCCCATTCCCCCAGCAGTGTTAATCTTGATTTTAAATCTCTATTTAGTTTTAGTCGTATTTTATTTATCTGGATTGTTTTTATTTTAAAACGTATTTTAATTTACTAAAATCGAATGGGCTTAGTTAAATTGTAATGCATTATTTAACCACTTCAGCCCCGGAAGGATTTGCCCCCTTAATGACCAGGCCATTTTTTGTGATTCGGCACTGCGTTATTTTAACTGACAATTGCGCGATCGTCCGACGCTGTACCCAAATATAATTGACGTCCTTTTTTCCCCACAAATAGAGATTTCTTTTGGTGGTATTTGATCACCTGTGTGGTTTTTATTTTTTTGCGTTACAAACTAAAAAAAGAGCGACAATTATAGAAAAAAAAAAAAAAACAATATTTTTCACATTCTGCTATCGAACATTCCCAATAAAAAAAAAATGTAAAAATCAAATTTTTTCATTATTTTAGGCCAATTTGAATTCTGCTACATATTTTTGGTAAAAAAAAAATCCTAAAACGCGTATTTTGATTGGTTTGCCTAAAAGTTATCGCGTCTACAAACTAGGGGAAAGATTTATGTCATTTTTATTTATTTATATATTTTTACTAGTAATGATGGAGATCAGCGATAATGGCTGTGTGTGGAGTTATTTTGAGGGGACAGTAAATTTACACTGTTATACAAGCTGTACACTCACTACTTTACATTGTAGCAAAGTGTCATTTCTTCAGTGTTGTCACATGAAAAGATATAATAAAATATTTACAGAAATGTGAGGGGTGTTCTCACTTTTGTGAGATACTGTACATCCCATAATAGGTTGATCCCAAGGCAGACAGAAACAATAGAACAATGGGATACAGGCACTTCATAACAATAAAACCCCACCCCACTTCAAACTATCTAGCAATGGTCTATGAGATAAACTCCTACAAGCAGCCTGAAAAGCCCGAACCAATCCATCATAATATATTTCCTGAGGCATACCGTTCATAAATAAGAAGAGCCCCTTCCTTCTTTCAACACAAACCACACATAGAACCCAGGATAACCGGGGTCACAGGAAATGCTGAGTCCAGTGTGGTTGTACTGGGAGTCTGGTTAGTGCAGACCCAACTGGGATTCTCGGTCATCCAATGCTCCTAATAGACACAGGGTGACTTACACATAAGAGGGGCCAGGGGAAGCTTAACAAGGAGTTTCCAGACCTCTCTAAGGTAATCTGGGTTCCACAAGCCCCCCACCCAAAGTAACTCCCGTCACAGAACTCATTCCCATGTCCTTTGCTGACTGATCTTCAGCTGTGCCCTGTGTCCTAATTGATCCTGCATGTTCTCCTTGTTACTGACCTGGCTCGTTCTTGACCTGATACTGGATTCTGCTTCTTCCCAAGATGGTTCCGGAAGCATGGATGACAGATACTTGCTGGTTTGAGACAAGATTTGGGGCCCCGCTGATGCTACACATCGTAGGGAGCACAGCCCCAGTCCCTTGTCTACTTCCAGCCTGATTGGTATCTTTACCCATCCTGCTGTTTTAGGCATGGACTGGTTTTCATCAAACCCACCCCCGCCAGTGTTTATTACCCTGTGGAGTGGATCTATGGCTGCTGTTCGGTGCTGTTACCAGTGGAGGCTGGTGCATTTGGCACACAGGGGCGCCACCCCCCCCTATCCATGCGTTCGAGCCCCTAATCTACATGCAGGGCACTGGACGCATGGAGTTCAATGGGGCTTTTTTTTTTTTTAGCATGTGATTACAACCAGAGGCTCTAAAAGGCTAAAAAAAGGGTGGGCTCGGGGCGCAGAGCGCTGCGCCCCGAGCCCACCCAGTTGTGTGGCAATAGAGAATGAATATTCGCTATTGTCACACGGATCCTCCTCCTGGCCAGTCAGGAAATGGGTCCCGAGACCCGTTTCCAAATTGGCCGAAAGGAGAAGCCATGCCATTGGCCATGGAGGAGGAGGGAGGAGACGCAGAAGACTGAGGGGGAAGAAGCAGCTGCCGCCGTTTGCTGTTGCTGCCTACCCTCCACATGTCCAGGCAGGGTGGGTGAGCCGGCGACAGGGGGGGGGTATGGTGTGTTGCCTTGTGTGGTCCAAGGGGTGGTAGGGTGCAGTCCATCTGCCGCCCCCCCCGGCCCATGGAGCTCCAGCTGCCACTGGCTGTTACCTATATTCTGTCCAGGCTCGAAAATCAAACATGAAAGTTTTTATGATGCAAAGTGTTTGTAGAAGCAATATAGTCAACATTGATGGTCCCTGACGAAGCAATCGATTAACAGTATGTTCCGCAAAACGCGTTGGACCGCCTAAATATGTTTCTTAACAAACTAAGCAATCATATTTTGTATTGAAGCCGATGTAACCTTATATATATATATATATATATATATATATATATATATATATACACATTCTCTCTATGAGAAATTTTAATTTTGTACTCTGAATAAATTTTGTTTTTTTACTGAAATGAATTTTTGTTGAAGTGCTCATCAATTTTTGACAACTCCACATTCCAACCATTTGTAGAGAAGGTCAATCCTTGCCTCACCTTGTCCTCTTCCTATTTTTACTGTTCTATAGTATATTTATGGATGTGGATAGTTGTCCCTAGAACTGATTGCTATTATTTTATGCATGGATTCTGCTTCTGTCTTGTCATTTAGCCTTATTCCAGCTCCGTTCCCGACTTTGGCTCTGCTCATGACTCGGTACCTCGCTGCCTGCCTATTGATGACCCTGGCTATTCCTGTGACCCTGCTTCTGCCTCTGATCCTGGCTCCGGGTGCTTGCCTGGCTGTCTGCTGCACCAGCTCTGTACACCGCTGTATGTTCCAGCCTTCAGTCAGGGGAGGACTGGACCAGGGGGCAGGAGGGCAATTGCCCCCCGGTTGCTCTGATGTCCTGTAAAAAGGCTGCACCGCTTCTGCCACAGACCTGCTTAAAGGATTCCTAGAGAAGAGAAGTAAAAAGTCCCCACCACTGACCTACTGGGTGCAGGATAAAGACAAGGAAAGAGCGGAGGCTTCCCTCCTCAGCATGGATGGTGTAAACTGTGTCTGAGCAGAGGCTGGTTCCATGTCCCACTGGAGACTCTCCTCCCCTGGCCAGCCCCAACTGAGCTGTCCCAGCTACCCCAACTGCCCCCTTGTCAGAGAAACGGCCATGCTGCAACTGGCAACTCCGCCAGTACTTCCAATGGCCGCAATGGACTCAGGCCATAGACTCATTGTCAGTGAAATGGCTGTGCTGCAACTGGCAAATTTGCCAGTACTTCCCATGGCTGCAATGGACTCAGGCCATAGACTAATTCACTGGCCTATAAAAGGACTCTGCTCAGCCCATCTGATTGCTGGATTGTCTTCAGCTCTTCCTGTTTCCTGTGCATTGCTACTTCCTGGATTCCAGTTTGACCCGGCTTGTTTCTGACCTGTCTGCTCTCTCTCCTGGCTTTGACCCACGGCTTCGTCTGACCCTTCGATCCTGCTCCAGTGTTTGACCCTCGGCTTGTGTGACCATCCTTGCTCTCTTGTCCTCTGCCTGACTTCCAGTGTACCGATCCCGGCTTGCTCAACGGACTTGCTTCTGCTCAATCCCCTTGTCTTGGCGACCTGTTTGGACTGATACCTGTGTATGACCCTCGGCCTGGCTTTTACCTGCACATTGCTTGATTCCCTGGAGGCCCTGCAAGTTGTTCTAGGATATCCTTGTGAACCTTTACCTGCACTCCACAAGCATCCAGTGCTCCTTGGGACGCGTCACCTCCTGTCCCACTTCCAGGGGTGATTCGCACCGAGCTGCAAGGGAAGCCCTCTCAGCATTTCGGCCTCTACCAAGAAGTGATCTGACAGTACAATCCAGCCATGTCAGAGGCCGACAGAGGTGCTTCCCAGCTCGAGGCTCTTTGTCAGCAAGTCTCCTCTTTAACACAGGCGGTCCAGAGACTGCAGGACGGTTATTTTCAACTAGAGGGTCGAGTGTTGAACCTAGCTGGCGCACCCTCTCCTTCCGACCCCAATCAACCGCCCGCTAGCTCCGGGGGCACCTCCACTCAGCAAGGACCAGCCGGCCCTGCGCAGGCAGCCATGGTTTTCCCACCTGAACCCAGGGTACCTACACCCGAACGCTTCCGTGGGGAACGGAGAAGGTTCAGATCCTTTAAGAATGCATGTCTCTTGTATTTAGCCCTTCAGCCCAGAACCTTCTCTTCAGAGACCGTCAAAGTAGGATTCATAATTTCTCTGTTGTCAGAAGAACCCCAGACCTGGGCCCATAACCTCCTTGAGCAAAAGAGCCCCTCATTGAACTCTGTAGACTCCTTCTTCCAGGCCATGGCCCAGTTATATGAGGACCCCCAACGGACTGTTACGGCTGAATCAGCCCTACATGCCTTACAACAAAATAAACGTCCTGTAGAGGACTATACCATTGACTTCCGCAGATGGGCCGCGGATACAGACTGGAATGAGCCAGCACTCAAGTACCAGTACCGTCACGGATTGTCTGAAGCCCTTAAGGACGAGTTAGCTCGGGTAGAAACCCCTACGTCTTTGGAAGGTCTAATCTCACTGGCAATCCAACTGGACAGGCGCCTGCGGGAGAGACGCTCAGAGCGCCTTCAAGGGGCCCGACCTACCTGGGTACTCCCGAAAGTCCCACTTGCTGCTTCACCCCATCCTGGGCCTTCTGTCTCCGGGGGATCAGAAGGAGAACCCATGCAGATTGGTCTAATCCGTTCTGCCTTGACCCCCGAGGAAAGACAACGTCGCCGTCAAGCTAACCTCTGCCTTTATTGTGGGGAATCTGGCCACTTCCTACGCAATTGTCCTGTGAGACCCAGTAAGTCCTATTCACGACCTCTGCTGAACTGTCAAGTCGCTGGGTCATCCCCTACTCATCTTATTCTCCCTGTCTCCCTACAGGTAGCAGAAAAGAAGATTCGGCTTCTGGCGATCGTTGATTCCGGGGCATGTAGTTGCTTTCTGGACCGTTCTTTAGCTCAAAGACTGTGTGTCCCCATGCAAGCTAAGGAACAGCGACTCCATATTCTTCTGGCTGATGGTTCTTTGCCCAGTTCCGGGCCTGTTACTGAAGAGACGTGCCCCATCTTCACCACGACAGATTCTCTTCACCAGGAATTCCTACGATTTGACGTCCTTTCCTCACCAATGTTTCCCATTATTTTAGGACTTCCCTGGCTACAGGCCCACAACCCACAGATTGATTGGGTTAAGAGAAGGATCTCCTTCACGTCTAATTACTGCCTGAACCATTGTTTCCTACCTGGATCTGATACTTCTGCTGCTTGCCTGGCCGTCCAACCAGTACATGATCTCCCGGAAAATGTCCCCGCAGTTTATGAGGAATTCATGGACGTATTTGATAAAAAAAAGGCTGAAGCTCTGCCTCCTCACAGGCCTTATGATTGCCCTGTAGAACTTCTGCCTGGAGCCGAGATTCCTTTCGGAAGAATATTCCCGTTATCTGAGAAGGAGCTGGAAACCCTCCGGATTTATATTAACGAAAATTTGGAAAAGGGTTTTATCCGCCCCTCCTCCTCACCAGCAGGGGCCGGGATATTCTTTGTCGAAAAAAAGGATGGCACACTAAGACCTTGTGTAGATTACCGGGAGCTTAATAAAATTACTATTAAAAACCGGTATCCTCTACCTCTTATCCCAGAACTGTTTCAACGTTTCCGGGCAGCTCGGATCTTTACCAAATTGGATCTCCGTGGAGCTTACAACCTTGTTCGCATTAGGAAAGGAGATGAGTGGAAGACGGCGTTCAGAACGCGGTTTGGCCATTTTGAATATCTGGTCATGCCTTTCGGGCTGTGTAACGCCCCTGCTACCTTCCAACATCTAGTTAATGACATTTTTCGGGAATTCCTGGATCTCTTTCTGATTGTCTACCTAGATGACATACTCATTTTTTCCTCCACTCTGGAACTCCACCGGACCCATGTTAAAAAGGTACTATTTACTTTAAGGAAACACGGACTTTATGTGAAACCTGAGAAATGCGAATTCGAGAAAGACTCCATTCAATTCCTGGGTCTCATTATCTCAACAAACGGCATTTCCATGGATCCACAGAAAGTGCAGTCAATTCTCGATTGGCCAGCCCCCTGTGATAAGAAAGGAGTTCAACGCTTTGTGGGGTTTGCTAACTTCTATCGGAGGTTCGTGAAGGGGTTCTCTATGATTATCTCCCCCATTACCCAATTGACCCGCCAACAGGTCCGTTTCCATTGGTCACAGGAAGCTCAAACGGCCTTTGACAAACTGAAGACGTTGTTCACCTCAGCACCTATTCTCCAGCATCCTGATCCAACCCTACCTTATGTGCTTGAAGTGGATGCTTCAGAAATAGCCACTGGAGCAATCTTATCTCAAAGACAAGGCCCGAAGACTCTTCTGCACCCTGTGGCTTTCTTTTCCCGGAAGATGACACCTCCGGAGAGAAACTATGACGTAGGGGATCGGGAACTCTTGGCCATCAAATGTGCCTTGGAAGAGTGGAGATACTTGCTTGAAGGGGCTACTCATCCCATTTTAATATTCACAGACCACAAAAACCTGGAATACCTCAGGACAGCAAGACGCCTGAGACCCCGTCAAGCTCGATGGGCCTTGTTCTTTTCCCGGTTTAATTTTCATCTTACTTACAGGCCAGGGTCCAAGAACGGAAAAGCAGACGCCTTGTCCAGAATGTTTCCAGATACCCCAAACACAGCCGAACCTAACACCATCCTCTCGGCTCAAAATTTTTTGCTTATTCAAACGGATCTGCAATCAGCAATTAAGCAAGCCTCAGTTCAATGTCTCGAGCCTGGGACCTCTTCCTTGGAAAAACGCGGGGGATTCTTGTGGTTCCAAGAAAGGATTTTTGTTCCTTCACAGATCAGACTACAGGTCCTAAAGACTTTGCATGATCACAAGCTTGCCGGGCACTTCGGGGTCAGGAAGACATGTGAACTCATTCAGCGCCACTTTTGGTGGCCCAATTTAGTTCGGGACTGTAAATCCTATGTGGGTTCTTGTATTACGTGTCAGCGTAACAAGGGGGCTAAGACCAAGTCCTGGGGCCTGTTAAGGCCATTGCCCATCCCGGAACAGCCCTGGAAGCAACTTTCTATGGATTTTATAGTGGAATTACCACCTTCAGAAGGTTTCACTACTGTCCTGGTGGTGGTGGACCGTCTCTCGAAGATGGCGCACTTTTTGCCTATGATTGGCACACCTTCTGCCGTGGAAACAGCTAACATGTTTATTAAAGAAGTGGTCAGGCTACACGGTCTCCCGGACAGTATAGTATCGGACAGAGGCGTCCAATTCACTTCCAAATTCTGGAAAGAGCTTTGCAAATCCTTGTCCATTAAGATATGCCTATCATCAGCCTACCACCCGCAGAGTAATGGTCAAACGGAAAGGACCAACCAGACCCTTGAACAATACCTACGTTGCTTTTGCACTTGCTCCCAAGATAACTGGGTCTCTTTACTTCCGTGCGCGGAATTCGCGTATAATAACGCCCTGCATTCTGCAACCAACCAGACCCCGTTCTGGGTGAATTACGGGTTCCATCCTTCTTTTTTGCCCAGTGCTTTCTCAGAAACATCAGTTCCTGCAGTGCAAGACCGGATAATGGCTATCAGGGATAACTACCGGGTGCTACAGGACTCCATATCCAAAGCCCAACAGGAGTACAAGAAATTTTATGACCGCAAGAAAAAGGAAAATCCTATGTATAAGGTCGGGGATAAGGTGTGGCTCTCCTCAAACAACCTACGACTATCTTGCCCTTCTAAAAAGTTGGGACCAAGGTTTATTGGGCCTTTTAGAATCAAAAGGATGATAAACCCTGTGGCTTTTGAACTGGCTTTACCTAATTCATACAAGATCCATCCTGTATTCCATGTTTCCCTGCTAAAGCCTGCAATTTCTAGCCCTTTCCCAGGGAGGGAAGAATTGCCTCCACCTCCAGTTTCAGTGGAGGGTGAACCTGAATATGAAGTGGAAACCATTCTGGATTGTCGAAGAAGGGGTGAGCTCATACAGTATCTTATTAAATGGAAAGGTTACCCCACTGAAGACAATTCCTGGGAACCCGCTAGTAACCTGCATGCCCCCAGGCTGGTACAGGAATTCCACAGGAGATTCCCGGAAAGATTGGCCCGGTTGGGCATCCGGAGGCTGCCCCTTGGGGGGGGGCACTGTCAGAGAAACGGCCATGCTGCAACTGGCAACTCCGCCAGTACTTCCAATGGCCGCAATGGACTCAGGCCATAGACTCATTGTCAGTGAAATGGCTGTGCTGCAACTGGCAAATTTGCCAGTACTTCCCATGGCTGCAATGGACTCAGGCCATAGACTAATTCACTGGCCTATAAAAGGACTCTGCTCAGCCCATCTGATTGCTGGATTGTCTTCAGCTCTTCCTGTTTCCTGTGCATTGCTACTTCCTGGATTCCAGTTTGACCCGGCTTGTTTCTGACCTGTCTGCTCTCTCTCCTGGCTTTGACCCACGGCTTCGTCTGACCCTTCGATCCTGCTCCAGTGTTTGACCCTCGGCTTGTGTGACCATCCTTGCTCTCTTGTCCTCTGCCTGACTTCCAGTGTACCGATCCCGGCTTGCTCAACGGACTTGCTTCTGCTCAATCCCCTTGTCTTGGCGACCTGTTTGGACTGATACCTGTGTATGACCCTCGGCCTGGCTTTTACCTGCACATTGCTTGATTCCCTGGAGGCCCTGCAAGTTGTTCTAGGATATCCTTGTGAACCTTTACCTGCACTCCACAAGCATCCAGTGCTCCTTGGGACGCGTCACCTCCTGTCCCACTTCCAGGGGTGATTCGCACCGAGCTGCAAGGGAAGCCCTCTCAGCATTTCGGCCTCTACCAAGAAGTGATCTGACACCCCTGCTGGCCAGGTTGGGATCCCAGATTAAGCTGGTGAGTAGAGAGTACCTGGAGCAGGGATTCAGCCTGGAATGGGGGTAAGGAGGAGGACGGGAAGAGGGAGAGTGGGAGGGGGGCTGAGTCCCTGCACCATGGGCCTCTGGTTTGTACTTGCCCCCTGGGCCGAAAGTTGCCAGTCTGCCCTGTCCAGAGTCCTGACAAGCTGCCTATCCTGAACCATCAGCGTAAGCGGAGTGCCCCTTTAGTCTGGACCAGTCGCCTGGACACTACTGCTGTTCCTGCTCCTCTGGTTCCACAGCCTCCCTGGAGTCAGATTCTCTGCTGCAGGTTCTGCAATTAACAACCACAGGCGCTCGTCTCCCTTGGAACCCTCTGCATCATCCTCAGTGGGGTCAGGGCGGGAGATATAAGAGAGGCCAACCTTGTCAATTCAGTCTTCTATCAGGTACGTGACAAGTGCCCTGGAGGGGGGAGCGTGTGAGACGCAAATGAATGAGCATTCACTAATTGTGAGCCAGTGATCAGGAGCATGTATAGTAGGCGAGGATTCTGATTACACTCTGATGCCTTTACTGATTAAAAAATGTTACATATAAATTTTTCTACTCTTGTATTCTTTGTCTGTGGATCCTTTTCCAACCTAACTTTACCTGCTTAGCAAAATGAATGCCTATTATTTACAGAGCTCAATAGCTCAAATTCAGAGTTACAAACACAACACAGGACAGAATTTATTTTCAATTAGAGAGAGACAGTCTGAAAGCAAGCAGCTGCTGCTCTACTACAGTATAGTGTTGGTAAAACAAAGATTTTTATATACATAGTAAAAAAAAATATGAAATCAAATATTATAAATCCCACCATACCTGGCCAATTGGAATTGTGGTTCCTCAACTCCAAAAAAAAAAAGAAAAAGCTCTTAATTTTTTATTTACCAAAATTTCAGTGACATAATAATGACAGGAGGTAAACATTAAGATTTTATTAAAGGCACTTCTATACAGGTCTGTCATATCAACCAACTTCCATCTATACAATAGAATCAGTCCAAGTCACATGTGCAAAAATCTGAGTTAATGTATTTTTGAGGGAATAACAAAAACTCTTGAAAATAAAAAGGATACATTTACAATGAGCTATAAAATGAGACATTTAACATTGTCAATAATCCACTAATCACAAAGTATGTAAATGAATTGTTTTCGGAGAGTCTTTCGTAATGTGTAAAGGGACCTGGATCAATACATTTCTGTAACCAACCCATTAAAAAGTTTTTTATCCTGCTTCTTTTTTTTTTTTTTTTACCAATCTGATTCATTCAGCAAAAAGCAGATCCTTAACCGGGACAAGGCGACCAGTCCTGACCGCGCTGCAGACAAGGCGGCTCGTTACCTACTAACCTTGGCTGGCTCCTGGTTGTTCCTGTTTACCTATAATGACGGAGGTGTGTTATATATTGTGCACCTTTGTTACAATATTTCATTGTGTATCAGTAAGTGATGAAGTTCAGGTTCAGTGCCACCATGGGTTCACGGTGAATCCTGCGGGTGCTGCCCTGGAGAATTTCATCAAATTCTTTGTAATTAAAAAAAGGGGTCTTTGAATTTCGATCATCTTGGCTTTTAGGGGTCATCATGGATGTTTGAGGGCTAACAGGCTAAGCATTTACAAGATTCGCTCCTATAGACTACAATAGGGTTCAATGCCAAGAAGGATTCACCAAAGCCCCCCATGAAATGCGTCAGGACAGATCTGCCCATCTTCAGTACCAACAAAAAAGTTCATGGTTGACGGATTTGCTACTAAATAAAAACAGTTTTTCCTGGTGCCTATCCATGGCAGCATACAAATGGTTAGTAGCCCCGCCCACATCCAACCACAGAACAGAAGAGAATGGTCCTGTGGGTTGGATGTGGGTGGAGCTACCAACAAAACAATGTTCATGGGTGACAGATTTGCTACTAAATAAAAACTATTTTCCTGGGGCCTATCCATGGCCGCATACATATGGTTAGTAGCCCCGCCCATATACAACCACAGAACAGAAGAGAATGGTCCTGTGGGTTGGATGTGGGCGAGGCTAATAATCACACGTATGCTGCCATGGATAGGCACTAGAAAAGGGAAATTACAGAAAGGTATGTAGTCAATTTTCCATTTATGGCAGTATACATATGGCTGGTAACTCCACCCACATCCAACCCACAGGACCATTCTCTTTTCTGTCCTGTGGGTTGGATGTGGGTGGAGCTACCAACAAAACAATGTTCATGGTTGACAGATTTGCTACCACATAAAAACTATTTTCCTGGTGCCTATCCATGCAAAACACCAGGAAAGGAAAAGTAAGTAGTCAATTTTCCATTTCCCTGGTGCCTATCCATGGCAGCAAACATACTGTTGTTAGCTCTGCCCACATCCAACCCAAAGAACCATTCTCTTTTCTGTCCTGTGGATTGGATGTGGGTGGAGCTACCAACAAAAACAAAGTTCATAGTTGACAGATTTGCTACCAAATAAAAACTATTTTCCTGGGGCCTATCCATGGCAGCATACATGTGGTTGTTAGCTCTGCCCACATCCAACCAACAGTAGAGAAAAGAGAATGGTCCTGTGGATTGAGATGCAGGTGGAGCTACCAAGTATACATGTCCTGCCATGGATGGGCACCAGGAAAACAAAGTTACGCAAATGTACATAGTCAATATTCCATTTTCCTGGTGCCTCCATGAAATTCTCTTTTCTGTCCTGTGGGTTGGATGTGGGCGGAGCTACCAACCATATGTATGCTGCCATGGAGGCACCAGGAAAGGAAAATTACAGAAAAGTATTTAAGTTTATGTTTTCAAGGCCCATATAGTTACATTTTTATTCTTACAATCATTGAAGGAGCTCTCCAGATAACCATGGCAAATTTACAACCCAACTGCTAATTGGCTGTCACTTCCATCCAATTTTCTGTCTCCTACATTTGACTGGCTGGCTAAATTCGTGTGAATGCCCTTAGAAAAGTATGCTAAATGTTCCAAGATCCCAAGTATCATCCGCCTCTTTGCATTCTTTTTTTTTTTTTTTTTAGACAGGGCAGCATTTATTTTCAATTAGAGAGAGACAGTCTGAAAGCAAACAGCTACTTCTGTACTAAATATGTGTAAAACAAAGATTTGATATACATAGAAAAAAATATTAAATCAAATTGACCATCTTATATCTCCTACATCTGACCGGCCAGCTAAATCCTTGTAAATGCTGGTGAATGCCCCCGAAAAACGTATGCTGAGTGTTCCAACATCCCAAGTATCGCCTCCTCCCTTGACCCCCCCAGTCTTAGTCTTATATCCTCCCCCAGTCCTCCCCTTCAGTCATATATCCCCCCCCCCATCCTCTTCCTTCCTTCCTTCTTCCTTTTTTTTTTTTTTTTTTTTTTTAGACAGGGGAGTATTTATTTTCAGTTAGAGACAGTCTGAAAGAAAACTGCTACTGCTGTAGCTTATTATGTGTAAAACAACATTTTATGTACGTAGTAACAAAGTTAGAATTGACCTTATTGTATTTCCTACATCTGCCTAGCCAGCTAAATCCTTGTGAATGCCAATGAATGCCCCCGAAAAATGTATCCTGAGTGTTCCAAGATCCAAAGTATTGCCCCCCGCCTTATTTTTTAAGGCAAGGCAGTGTTCATTTTCAATTAGAGAGAGAAAGTCTGAAGGCAAACAGCTGCTGCTGTACCACATTATTTGTAAAAACAAATTTAAACACATAGTAAGAAATATCAAAGTGATACTAAAATCTTGCTTTTTTTTTTCTTTAAAAATAACAAACGTTATACAGTACTTACCTGCTTGGTGTAATGGGACCTTCTCAGGTCCCTTGCCGGAGCTCCTGGCCCCTCCCTCCTTTTGAGTGCCCCCACAAGAAGCAGCTTGCTATGGGGGCATCCGAGCTGAGCCACAGCTCTGTGTGCCCATTCAGACATGGAGTCGCGGTTCAGCTCCACCTCCTCCCTCTCCTTATTGGCTAACTGACTTTGATTGACAAAGCAGCGCCACTGCTGTGTCTCAGCCAATCAGGAGGGAGAGTCCTGGACTGCTGAGGCACTTGTGCACATTGCTGGATCTAGATGGACCTCAGGTAAGTGTTGGGGGGCTGCTGTTCACGGAATATTCTTTATCCTAATGCATAGAATGCACCTTCTGCCTTTAGAATCACTTTACTTTAAATTGAATTTATTATATCCTACATCTGACCGACTGGCTAAATCCTTGTACATGACGGTGAATGCCCATAGAAAAGTATGCTAAGTGTTCCAAGATCCCAAGTATCACCCCCCCCCCCTGCCTTCCTTTTGTAGACAGGGCAGTATTTGTTTTCATTTAGAGAGAGACAGTCTGAAAGCAAACAGATATTGTTTTCATTTAGAGAGAGACAGTCTGAAAGCAAACAGATACTGCTGTACTATAGTATTTGTAAAACAAAGATTTTATATACATAGTAAAAAAAAATCAATCAAATTGACCTTATTTTATTTCCTACATCTGACCGGCCGGCTAATTCCTTGTGAATGCCCTCGGAAAATGTATGCCGAGTGTTCCAAGATCCTAAGTATTGCCCCCCCCCCCCCCCCACCTTATTTTTTAAGGTAGGGCAGTATTCATTTTCAATTAAAGAGAGACAGTCTGAAAGTAAAATGTTACTGCTGTTCCACATTATTTGTAAAACAAATTTTAAATACATAGTAAAAAATAATAAATCAAATGAGCCTTATCCTACATCTGGCCGGCCTGCTAAATCCTTGTAAATGCCGGTGAATGCCCTCGGAAAGTGTATGCCAAATGTTCCAAGATCCCAAGTATCATTGCCTACAGCTTCCAGAGAGGTTTACGGCACAGACAGAAGAGGCAGGCCCAAGAGCACCATAAAAAGCCTGCTGAATTGGGCTGCAATGGTTTAAATAAAAGGATCTCCTGACTTTAGCACAGCTGCAGTATTGCCTGGATGGCATTACCAGTCTCTGGGATAATCCCGCTTGTTTCCTATAACTAACACAGGGAGAAGTCTTTGGCTTTCTGGCTGATCGTGTGGCGCCTCCGTCTTTTGGGCTGTGAGCACTCCACTCCATAGGACGGCCAATGGAAGCCTTTCATGTGACAGTTCTCTGCCCCGATTTCCTCGGATTCCGAGTCGTCTTCCTGAGGAAAGGGAAAGATGCGTCCGGGGTAAGCTTCCTTCAGCAAGTCCTCAAAGATCACTTCCAGGTTCCTGCCGGCTTCAGCCACCTCCGAATCTTCCTGTCATAAATAAACAATTAAAAATGCGGAATTTTATCACAGTAATGAAAAATCGTCCCTGGAAAAACATGGAGAAATACGGAAAAATCTTTCTCTTTTAAATCCCCTCCTTTCAGTCTTATATCGTCCCTCCCCCCCCCCTTCAGTCTTATATCCCCCTCAGTCCTATAGCCTCCCTCGGCCCCCCTTCAGTCATATCCCCCCCCCCAAGTCTTATACCCCCCCTTCAGTCTTATCTTATCCTCCCTTGACCCCCCCCACTTAGTCTTATATCCTTCCCCCGTCCTCCCCTTCAGTCGCATATCCTCTCTTCCCCCCTTTCAGTCTTAAATCCCCCACTTTCAGTCTTATAACCCCCCCTCATTCTTATATCCTCCCCCCATCCCCCCCTTTAACCTTCTATCCTCCCCCCGTCCCCCCCTTCAGTCTTATATGCACCCTTTATCCCCCCCCTCACTAAGGCGTATATCCTCCCTCCATCCACCCCTTCATTCTTATATCCTCCCTCTACCCCCCCCTTCAGTCTCATATCCTCCCCCCGTCCTCCCCTTCAGTCTTATATCCTCCCCCCATCCCCCCCTCATTCTTATATCCTCCCCCCATCCCCCCCTTCAGTCTTATATCCCCCCCTTTAGTCATATCCTCCCTCTACCCCCCCTTCAGTCTCATATCCTCCCCCCGTCCTCCCCTTCAGTCTTATATCCTCCCCCCCACCCCCCCTTTCAGTCTTAAATCCTCCCTCCATCCCCCTCTTCAGTCTTTTATCCTCCCCCATCCCCCCTTTCAGTCTTATATCCTCCCCCATCCCCCCCCTTCAGTCTTATATCCGCCCTATCACCCTTCAGTCTTATATCCTCCCCCATCCCCCCCTTCAATCTTATATCCTCCCCCCCACCCCCTTCAGTCTTATATCCTCCCCCCATCCCCCCTTTTTTCTTATATCCTCCCCCATCCCCCCTTTAATCTTATATCCTCCCCCATCCCCCTTCAGTCTTATATTCTCCCTCCCTCCCCCCTTCAGTCCTATATCCTCCCTCCACCCCCCTTCAGTCTTATATCCTCCCTCCGCCCCCCCCTTCAGTCTTATATCCTCCCCCCATCCCCCTTCAGTCTTCCATCCTCCCCCTATCCCCCCTTCAGTCTTACATTCTCCCCCCATCCACCCATCAGTCTTCTATCCTCCCCCCACCCCCCCTTCAGTCTTATATCCTCCCTCCATCCCTCCCTTCAGTCTTATATCCTCCCTCCCTCCACCCCCCTTCAGTCTTATATCCTCCCCCCATACCCTCTTCAGTCTTATATCTGGAGACATGCTTGGCCAGTCCATCACCTTTACCCTCAGCTTCTTTAGCAAGGCAGTGGTGGTCTTGGAGGTGTTTGGGGTCGTTATGTTGGAATACTGCCCTGCCCCCCAGTCTCTGAAGGGAGGGGATCATGCTCTGCTTCAGTATGTCACAGTACATGTTGGCATTCATTGTTCCCTCAATGAACTGTAGCTCCCCAGTGCCGGCAGCACTCATGCAGCCCCAGACCATGACACTCCCACCACCATGCATGACTGTAGGAAGACACACTTGTCTTTGTACTCCTCACCTGGTTGCCCCCACACACGCCTGACACCATCTGAACCAAATAAGTTTATCTTGGTCTCAGACCACAGGAGATGGTTCCAGTAATCCATGTCCTTAGTCTGCTTGTCTTCAGCAAACTGTTTGCGGGCTTTCTTGTGCATCATCTTTAGAAGAGGCTTCCTTCTGGGATGACAGCCATTCAGAACAATTTGATGCAGTGTGCGGTGTATGGTCTGAGCACTGACAGACGGACCCCCCACCCCTTCAACCTCTGCGGCAATGCTGGCAGCACTCATACGTCTATTTCCCAAAGACAACCTCTGGATATGATGCTGAGCACGTGACCTCAACTTCTTTGGTGGAACATGGCGAGGCGAATCTGTCCTGTTAAACCGCGATATGGT